>NC_042983.1:25368017-25968017 GCF_901001165.1 Salmo trutta | reverse complement strand
GCCACTGGCCGTCAGGCAGCATACCTACTGGAAACCTAGAGGGACATGACGGGATGGGAGGTTAATTTACTTCATTTGTATTGCTTGACTTATTGTTTTTAGCTGCAAGTGAAGCAAAGCACCTCAGCTTCATTTACTATACTGTACAAAAAGTCAGAAAGACAGAATGAATCTAAACTAGGAGGTGAAACTAACAACGTACTCGTAATGTCTGTGGTGAGTGGAGACGAAGGTGACCGTGTGTGGGCTGAGACGGAGCTGCAGCTGGATGTGGCTGTAGGGACTGAGCACGGTGACCAGGCTACTCTCCTCCTGCTGAACACTACGCAGCTCCATCAGCACACTGAACTCATCTACAAACCTGGGAGGGAGCACAGTATATGTGAGGTAGCACAATATAAATAACTTAAACAAAATGTTTATAGTATGTTAATTGGAATAATACCTTGGTCCAAATGCCTGGTGTGTGGGCATTGCCAGTGTGGCGTACAGGCCAATGTGAAGAGTCGGACACCTCTGGGTCCCCACAGATAAGGATACATTAGTGGTGTTGACGGCCAGCTGGGACAGGTGCTCCAACACGTTCACCTTCTCTGTAGGAAGAACAGAACAAGACAGCAGCCATTCACTACATCTCTTTCACTACTGAGTACCCTGGCCGACATGACAGATTGAACAGCGTTTCCATCCGGGTCTCATTCTCCCCTAAAGCCTGCACTTCTCCACATGTAGTCACAGTAGAGCCAGTCTAATCATTTAGCAGAGCAGGAGCACAGAGAGCAGTATTTCTTACCCACAATGGGTAAGGAATGACACCCTAATATTGCTCATTTATTTTTGAGTGAGGACTGGGGCAGCAGCCCAGGACAGCAACAGCCTTGAAGGAAGGAAGGAAGGATGATGAACAAACAGACACTTCCTCCCCGCTGTGGAGAGAGGACCTCCGGCCGTCAAGACGTTACCAGTAACGGAGCCACAAAATGGTGCTGGAGGCATGCACTGTGTCACTTTTATTTGAAATAAGAATAGACTGCGTGCATGTGAGTGTGTGGTGAAAACACTCTCATGTTAACTGCAGATCACATTAATCTTTCAGTCCCCTGTCTCTGCAAACAATACCCCAAATGACAAAGCAAAAAAAGGTTTTTATAAAGTTTGTAAATGTATTAAAAATAATTATTCTGAAGAAAAAACCCAGAAATACCTTATTTACATAAGTATTCAGACCCTTTGCTATGCGACTCGAAATTGAGCTCTGGTGCATCCTGTTTCCATTGATCATCCTTGAGATGTTTCTACAATTTGATTGGAGTCCACCTGTGGTAAACTCAATTGATTGGACATGATTTGGAAAGGCACACACCTATCTATATAAGGTCCCACAGTTGAAAGTGCATGTCAGAGCAAAAACCAAGCCATGAGGTCGAAGGAATTGTCTGTAGAGCTCCGAGACAGGATTGTGTCGAGGCACAGATCTGGGGAAGGGTACCAAAATATGTCTGCAGCATTAAAGGTCCCAAGAACTCAGTGGCCTCCATCATTCTTAAATGGAAGAAGTTTGGAACCACCAAGACTCTTCCTAGAGCTGGCCGCCTGGCCAAACCGAGCAATCAGGGGAGAAGGGCCTTGGTCAGGGAGGTGACCAAGAACCCGATGGTCACTCTGACATAGCTCTAGAGTTCCTCTGTGGAGATGGGAGAACCTTCCAGAAGGACAATCATCTCTGCAGCACTCCACCAATCAGGCCTTTATGGTAGAGTGGTCAGACGGAAGCCATTCCTCAGTAAAAGGCACATGACAGCCCGCTTGGAGTTTGCCAAAAGGCACCTAAAGACTCTCAGACCATTAGAAACAAGATTCTCTGTTCTGATGAAACCAAGATTCAACTCTTTGGCCTGAATGCCAAGCGTCACATCTGGAGGAAACCTGGCACCATCCCTACGGTGAAGCATGGTGGTGGCAGCATCATGCAGTGGGGGTGTTTTTCAGCAGCAGGGAGACTAGTCAGGATCGAGGCAAAGATGAATGGAGCAAAGTACAGAGAGATCCTTAATGAAAACCTGCTCCAGAGTGCTCAGGACCTCAGACTGTGGTGAAAGTTCACCTTTCAACAGGACAATGACCCTAAGCACACAGCCAAGACAACACAGGAGTGGCTTCAGGACAAGTCTCTGAATGTCCTTGACTGGCCCAGCCAGTGCCGGACTTAAACCCAATCGAACGTCTCTGGAGAGACCTGAAAATACCTGTACAACAACGCTCCCCATCCAACCTGACAGAGCTTGAGAGGATCTGCAGAGAAGAATGGGAGAAACTCCCCTAATACAGGTGTCATACCCAAGAAGACTCAAGGCTGTAATTGCTGCCAAAGGTGCTTCAACAAAGTACTGAGGAAATGGTCTGAATACTTATATAAATATAATATTTCAGTTTTTTATATTTTTAATAAATTAGAAAACATTTATAAAAACCTGTTTTTGTTCGGTCATTATGGGGTATTGTGTGTAGATTGATGAGGGGGAAAAAAAATATTTCATCAATTTTAGAACAAGGCTGTAACCTAACAAAATGTGGAAAAAGTCAACGGGTCTGAATACTTTCCGAAGGCACCGTATGTGTACTGAGAGGATCAAGACATCACAGGCCTCAGGATTCTCCTTCTTCAATGCCAAGAGTTCCAAAAATATCTAATTTTACCCTTTCTTCTTGGCAGATGGATCCTTCTTGAATTACGGTAGCATTTGGACATGGCATTTTTAGATACTACTGCGCTGTTAGATACTACTGCTCTGTTGGAGCTAGGAACACAAGCATTTCACTACACCTGCAATAACATCTGCTAAATATGTGTATGTGACCAATACAATTTGATTAGATTAGATTTTGGGGGGGGGGGGGGGGAATACTTATTTTTTTCGAGATTTTTTATTTATTAAATGTTTTTCGGTACATCTTCCCATTCTAAATCAACTAATATGATAGCTTAATGACTTTAAATCATTTTTACCATAATATTGTGCTACCAGTAGGAGTAGCACTGTCAATTATGGTAACACCAATGAGACATTTTAGGTTATTGAGGATTTTCTTAAATGGACGCCACAGATGATCAAATCTAAGGTCATAAACCCTTCCAAAATAATTTATAAAAATTATATGATTAATCATTTTTCTCATAATGTTATTTCCATTAATTTAAATTGAGTAACACCAAGTGACACCTTAGATTTAGACACAGCAAATTATCAATGGAATCCTCACATTTATGACATACTAAAAGGGTGTTATTAGCTAATCCTTTTCATTAATAATAGACCCCTCCCCCAATAACTGTTTGCCACTGGAGGGAATGCTCAAGGTAACACCAATGACATAAAACTGAGGGACAGACACTAAACTAGTAATAAAAAAGTATTTTAATAGCCTTCTTTATTTTTATTTATCTATACAATATATTAAATACTTTTGTTCAAAATAATAGATATCTCTAAATCCACAAAACATGTCACTACAACTCTACACATCACTACTGGGACAAGTCAATTTGCTTACCCTAAGTACGTTAATCAATGCATAAACATAAGGTTTTGCAGTATAAAGGACTTGCATTGTTATATCATTGAAAAACAGTTAAATATAAACAAAAACATGTAGGATGTGTAACTATTTGTATTTTAAAGTGTTTTTCATGGTTGCAAAGGCAAGGGACGCAAATACCACAGCAATTCAAGAATGACCCGGATATACATACGGAAGGCCATGGATTTTCAAGTTTTATTAGTCGTATGTACGTGATACACATGGTATACACCGTCCAACGAAATGCTTACTTACTTAAGTTCCTTATCTTGAGTGTGTGTGTCACAGGAGGCTGCTGAGGGGAGGACGGCTCATAATAACGGCCGAAATGGAGCAAATGGAATGGCATCAAACACCTGGAAACCATGTGTTTGATGTATTTGATACCATTCCACTGATTCCGCTCCAGTCATTACAATGAGCTCGTTCTCCCCAATTAGAGTGCCAACAACCTCCAGTGGCGTGTGTGTGACTATGTGTGTGCGCGTGCATATGTGTGTTCCTGCGTGCATGTGTGTGTGTGTGGTGAAAACACTCCCATGTTAACTGCAGATCACATTAATCTTTCAGTCCCCTGTGTCTCACACTACCAGCCCGCAGCGCAGCAGTCTCCCTCCAGACCTGGAGGACTCCAGTCACACATGACTACTCTCTGATAACGTGATGAAAAGCCTGCTGTGAGCCACATTCAGCATTCCACAACTCACCAGGGCATATAGTCTACTGTACAGCTACAGCACGGTACTGAACAGAGCAAGGTATTGAATACAAGGTGCTTATGGTTGGACATTCCAGCATGCCTGTATTAAGCCTAATCCATTGATTACCATATTGTTACGACTTCCGCCAAAGTCGGCTCCTCTCCTTGTTCGGGCGGCGTTCAGCGTCACCGGTCTTCTAGCCATCGCCGCTCCACTGTTCATTGTTCCATTTGTTTTGTCTTGTTTCCCTGCACACCTGGTTTACATTCCCTAATCACACTACATATATTTTCCCTCTGTTCCCCCCATGTCTTTGTGTGGAATTGTTTTTGTTACATGTTTCGTGTTACGCGCCAGGCTGGTTTTTCCCCGGGTACCGTGTTGTACCCGAGTATGTTTATTGTTACTTATGCATTATTGTGACTGTTGTCACGCTTTGCACTTTTGCCATTTGGCTGGAGGTTTTTTGACGCAGTTGCGTCCGTCTGTTGTTACTTCTGCCAATTAAAGTGTGCGCCTGATCACAACTCTCAGCTCTCCTGCACCTGACTTCTTACCAGTAGCGCACATCTGACACATATTGTTATGTTCCATTATGTGGAGTATGTATTTTTGTAATACAACATTATCAAACTGTACACATCTTCTTATGCATGTATCAAGGTAAATCCTGAATCAGAGATGACAAGAAAAGGCCATTTACCTGAGAAACCCGCACTTACTGGCACAGCTGAAAACATGTCTCTCCCGCTAGAAAGGTTCAAATGAAAACTACCTGATAGAGATCATGCTCTAATTGGTTGGCTAGTTGGGCTTTGTAACAACATGTCTAGAAGTCCATATTCTCTGCTGAACCCAATTCTCAGAGAAAACAGGTAACATGGTGGGTCCATGCTGTTACCTAGACAGTAAAGTAGAGTCGTCAGCGGCTCTTTTTAAACAGCTCAGTATGACATGTAGAGGCTAACAAAAGTGAACACAGCCATATCTGTGGAGTAGGAAAAGGGAATTTCAAAGCCGACTGAATGACCTGCATACAGGTGGGAACGGAAAAACTCTGACAAGCATCTTGAGCCCATGTGCTGAGAGAGGAGCCGGGAAAGGAGGAGATGGTGAAGAGGTGGAGAGACATGAGGAGAGGAGGAGAGACAGGAGGAGAGGAACAAAGTGGAGAGGAGATTATAGGTCTCTGCCAGTGCCAACACTACAGTGCATCTGTACACCACAGGGAACTGCACAAAATACCTGACAAACTAACAACTAAGACCACAGTAGAGTGGAGTGTGCTTTTGTACAAAGTGAAACATCTAGGCTGGGAAACTGGGAGATAATCTCAGCTGAATAATGTGTTTTAAACCGGTCCCCCTAAAACTGTCTTTCAGCTTCTGCAGGACAAACAAACCCTATCTTGTCTCCACACTTCCAGTATTGGCAGAGTTGTGTTTGCCTAGATCCCAAAGATCTGACAGAGGCCCAATGGCAGGCCCAGCACAGTGTCAAGTGGGTAGAGAGAGAGAGAGAGAGAGAGAGAGAGAGAGAGAGCGAGAGAGAGAGCGAGAGAGAGAGAGAGAGAGAGCGAGAGAGCGAGAGAGAGCGAGAGAGTGAGAGAGAGCGAGAGAGAGAGAGAGAGCAGGCTGCATTATCAGTGGAGGAAGGGGATAACATCTGTTACCTAAGGAGTTTACTTGACCACATCCTCTTGTGTAGACAGACTGACAGATTGGAGCTATTGTAAAATGCCTTGTAGCCTATGCTGTTCCAACACAGGGACAGAACATGCTTCAGTTGTCATGTCTGTCTGGCAAACCGAACAGGGAATTGTTGCCAGGGTTGTATACTCTGGCTGGTTCATCTTGAATTACTAGTAAATTGTTAGGAACACGTAGACAGGAACTCAGTGTTGACTGCCAAATAGTAATCTCAGTCCATTGAGATGGGAGAGTTCAGTAAAGCCTTTGGGTCTAATGTCTGGCTGCAGTTGCCATTTAATGGTCAATTAGCTCCCCTGCACTGGTGTGTGTTTCATTTACATGGATGGTTAACTGAAGTTCAGTCTTGTGGGACCCATTATGTTGTCTGGGGAATAAAGGGGAATAAAAGCTGTGTTTCTTTCCCTTAATTGTGCTCTTAAAGGTAATCAAGGATGGATCAAGTGCACTGGCTGACTAGGGCACTTTCTGATGGGATTGCTGGGTCACATGGCATTATTTAACTCAAACATAGGATAGCCTATAAGACACTATGGTCATGCAACACTGTAACTTTAAATCTATTTTATATCTCTTCACAGTTCATATGATTATTTGTGGGGTCCCTACAGGGTAGCCTAGCGGTTTGGGCCAGTAACCAAAAGGCTGCTGGTTCGAGTCCCAGAGCCGACTAGGTGAAAAATCTGCCGATGTGCCCTTGACCAAGGCACTTAACCCTATTTGCTCCTGTAAGTCGCTCTGGATAAGAGCGTCTGCTAAATGACGAAAATGTTAATAATGGGTCCTAATTGGGGTTCCATCCCTCTTGACCTCCTTGCAGATTATCAGATCTTCAAATTCCTCAAGGCCTTGTTGATTGTGCATTCATGGCTATGAATGGTATGAGTGACATCTTAGGCTTGCAGTGGAGTTTTGCTATTCACCATTACCCAGAGTGAGATGATACACATATGGAATGGCATCTGCTATACTGTTATGAGCCTGGGCCCTAATCCTGTATGAACTCTCTTCTCTCAGATTTCACCAGAGCATTGTACCTATTGAATTCTTGTTTCAAATTCCCAACATTCTCTTCCAATAAAAAGTAAACCCCTCAAATATTTTCTAACTTCCCCTTTTTCAGAAGGATAATATTTAAATACAAAACGGTGACCCAAAGTAGCCAGAAAGTAGCCCAACACCTCTGGGCATTGTGTGTATATAAATTACCTTGCCAGGGGCCTCATTTATAAAAGTTGTGTATGCACAAAATATGCCCCAAAACATGTGTGCGCCAGTTTTCATGCAAAAGCTGGCATTTATAAAAACTGTACTTGACGTGAGAATGTGCTTATCCTTCCGCAAACTTTAGACCACACGTACGCACAGTTTCTAGTGGTTGAAGCATTGCATTGCAAGAAGGCAACATTAGCCTAGTAGCCTTGTGCAAATGGGGAATTCGGAAAGTATTCAGACCTCTTGACTTTTTCCACATTTTGTTACGTTACAGCCTTATTATAACATGGATTAAATACATTTCTTCCTCAGCAATCTACACACAATACCCCATAATGACAAAGCAAAAACAGGTTTTAGAAGGGTTTGCAAATGTATGAAAAATAAGTATTCAGACCCTTTGCTATGAGACTCGAAGTTGAGCTCTGGTGCATCCTGTTTCCATTGATCATCCTTGAGAAGTTTCTACAACTTGATTGGAGTCCACCTGTGATACATTCAATTGATTGGACATGATTTGGAAAGGCATACACCGGTCTATATAAGGTCCCACAGTTGACAATGCATGTCAGAGCAAAAACCAAGCCATGAGGTCAAAGGAATTGATCATAGAGCTCCGAGACAGGATTGTGACGAGGCACAGATCTGGGGAAGGGTACCAAAGTATTTCAGCAGCATTGAAGGTCCCCAATAACACAGTGGCCTCCATCATTCTTAAATGGAAGAAGTTTGGAAGCACCAACACTCTTCCTAGAGCTGGCCGCCTAGCCAAACTGAGCAATCGGGGAAGAAGGGCCTTGGTCAGGGAGGTGACCAAGAACCTGATGGTCACTCTGACAGAGCTCCAGAGTTCCTCTTTGGAAATGGGAGAACCTTCCAGAAGGGCAACCATCTCCACAGCACTCCACCAAATAGGTCTTTATGGTAGAATGGCCAGAACGAAGCCACTAATCAGAAAAAGGCACATGACAGCCCACTTGGAGTTTGCCAAAAGGCACCTAAAGACTCTCAGACCATTAGAAACAAGATTCTCTGTTCTGATGAAACCAAGATTGAACTCTTTGACCCAACGGTGAAGCATGGTGGTGGCAGCATCATGATGTGGGGATGTTTTTCTGCGGCAGGGACTGGGAGATTAGTCAGGATCGAGGCAAAGATGAATGGAGCAAAGTACAGAGAGGTCCTTGATCCAGAGCATTCAGGACCTTAGACTGAGGCAAAGATTCACCTTCCAACAGGACAACGACCCTAAGCACACAGCCAAGACAATGCAGGAGTGGCTTCGGGACAGGTATCTGAATGTCCTTGAGTGGCCCAGCCAGTGTCTGGACTGGAACCCGATCGAACATCTCTGGAGAGACCTGAAAATAGCTGTGCAGCAATGCTCCCCATCCAACCTGATAGAGCTTGAGAGGATCTGCAGAGAAGATTGGGAGAGACTCCCCAAATACAAGTATGCCAAGCTTGTAGCGTCATACCCAAGAAGACTTGAGGCTGTAATCGCTGCCAAAGGTCTTTCAACAAAGTACTGAGTAAAGGGTCTGAATACTTGTATAAATGTGATATTTACATTGAATGTTTTGAAATAAATTTGCAAACATTTTGAATAACCTGTTTTTGCTTTGTCATTATGGGGTATTGTGTGTAGATTGGTGAGGGGAAAAAACGATTTAATACATTTTAGAATAAGGCTGTAACGTACAAAATGTTGAAAAAGTCAAGGGGTCTGAATTCTTTCCGAATGCACTGTGTGATGACTTATTCATAACAAAAAACAGATAGCTAAATATAATAACAAGATGCAATAATTTGCTGTTCGTGAGAAGAGCGAAAATCTATTCATTTTATCTTTACATTCTAAAATAATTAGATATCTATTTCCGATTATTTATTTCATTATCATTGCAGAATAAATTCCTTACCTTTTCTGACTGTGATAGTTTCATATAGGGCTAAGAATATAGGGATAAGAATTGAGATATATGAGAATGCCATGTGAGTGAGAGATGCTTCGGAGCACGGCAGCCAGGAAAAGGTATGGATTTTTTAGGGGGCATTACAGCCACACAACTGGGATGCCACCGGGAAATTCGAGGCCTGGTGAGAATATTATCAAGTGCTTGTCATATTGTGAATGAGAGACTGATGAAGTGTGTGCAGCCTGCACAAGAAACAAATCAGAGATCATTCTTTTCATGCAACTTTTTTAATTAGAGTCGCATCATGCAGCCTTAGAATGTATTAAAAATCTAAACATATAAGCCAACGCATATAGGAAGATCTGTTTCTTTGCTTACTGCTCAAAACAGAATAGCCGCATGTGTGCACTTCCTTGGAAATCGTTTGGAGAAAAGATCCTTTCTATTTCATTCAGCTATGTTCAATTGTATTCTTGGTACAATAAAATAATAAGAAAGAATGCCACAGAATTGTAAGCAAATCGTGTCTGCTAAATGAACTAGTGTAGCCCACAGCCATATGGCATAGCCAATTCAGGGCCTAACACATTCTGTTTTACCTGATAATTAATTCCACCCACCTGGTGTCCCAGGTCTAAATCAGTCCCTAATTAGAGAGCGAGCAACAATGAAATAATGCAGTGAAACTGGCTTTGAGGTCCAGAGTTGAGTTTGAGGGGTGTATGCTATTTTAAATGGATTTATTAGACTTTTTAAAATGTAGATATTCCAAAGGTCTGCATCAGTGGCTTGAAGGCTATGCATGGAAGCCAGGAGATGCTAAATGTGTTCATGTAAATTGTTGTGGAAATTACTGGGGAGCCAGGCCCAGCCAGTCAGAATTTGTTTTACCCCACAAAAGGGCCTTATTACAGACAAAAATACTCTGCAGTTTCATCAGCTGTCCGGGTGGCTGGTCTCAGACGATCCCGCAGGTGAAGAAGCCAGATGTAGAGGTTCTGGGCTGGCATGGTTACACATGGTCTGCGGTTGTGAGGCCGGTTGGACGTACTACCAAATTCTTTAAAATGACGTGTGAGGTGGGTTATAGTAGAGAAATTAACATTCAATTCTCTGGCAATAGCTCTGGTGGACATTCCTGCAGTCAGCATGCCAATTGCACACTCCCGCAAAACTTGAGACATCTACAGCATTGTGATGTGCGACAACACTGCACATATTAGAGTGGCCTTTTATTGTCCCCAGCACAAGGTGCACCTGTGTAATGATCATACTGTTTAATCAGATGGATTATCTTGGAAAAGGAGAAATGCTCACTAACAGGGATATAAACAAATTTGTGCATTTTTTTTGCGTATGGAACATTTCTGGGATCTTTTATTTGAGCTTATGAAACATGGGACCAACACTTTACATGTTGCGTTTATGTTTTTGTTCAGCATAGATGGATCATCTGGAACATTGACTTTTTTGGGTATTCTGTGGATAAAAGCACCCTTCCATGCCATGAGTCAGGTACCTTTCCATGAATCAGTCAGGCATCGAAGATATGCATGAGGGCATGGGAGGAATGGAGTCTTATGGCCTTTAAAATCTCGTAAGTGACATCTGATCCGTTAGCCTTTTTGTTTGGTAGGGAAGTCAAAAATTATCTACCCCTTCAAGGGTAAAAGTCATTGTATCTGGGAAATAATCTGGTTGTACTGTTTCAATAGTTTCACACCAAGGGAGCGTGGTCAGCGGTACACTATCAGACCGGGTTTGACATCTGTCATTATAGTAGTTCTGTACATTAGCAACATTACTCGTACTGGGTGGGGGTATGGGGTATGCACTGTTGTTCAGAATAATGTCAATCGCTTCAGATTTGTGATGTTGCCCTAAGTATTCCAATTTCTCCCTGCATACCTTTCTCATACATACAACCACACACACACACACACACACACACACACACACACACACACACACACACACACACACACACACACACACACACACACACACACACACACACACGGACGGACGGACGGACACGGACATACACACAAAACACACATACATGTATATTGACCCCAGAAAAACACACACAAACATTCACATTCCTTCACACTCTTCACATATGCTGCTGCTACTCTCTGTTTACTATCTATACATAGTCACTTTACCCCTACCTACAGTTGAAGTCGGACGTTTACTTACACTTAGGTTGGAGTCATTAAAGCTTGTTTTTCAACCACTCCCCAAATTTCTTGTTAACAAACTATAGATTTGGCAAGTCAGTTAGGACATATACTTTGTGCATGACACAAGTAATTTTTCCAACAATTGTTTACAGACAGATTATTTCACTTAAAACTCACTGTATCACAATTCCAGTGGGTCAGAAGTTTACATACACTAAGTTGACTGTGCCTTGAAACAGCTTGGAAAATTCCAGAAAATTATGTTATGGCTTTAGAAGCTTCTGGTAGGCTAATTGACATAATTTGAGTCAATTGGAGGTCTACCTGTGGATGTATTTCAAGGCCTACCTTCAAACTCAGTGCCTCTTTGCTTGACATCATGTGAAAATCAAAGGAGATCAGCCAAGACCTCAGAAAAAAATTGTAGACCTCCACAAGTCTGGTTCATCCTTGGGAGCAATTTCCAAACGCCTGAAGGTACCACGTTCATCTGTAAAAACAATAGTACGCAAGTATAAACACCATGGGACCACTCAGCCGTCATACCGCTCAGGAAGGAGACGCGTTCTGTCTCCTAGAGATGAACGTACTTTGGTGCAAAAAGTGAAAATCAATCCCAGAACAAGAGCAAAGGACCTTGTGAAGATGCTGGAGGAAACAGGTACAAAAGTAACTATATCTTCAGTGAAACATGTCCAATATCGACATAACCTGAAAGTCCGCTCAACAAGGAAGAAGCCACTGCTCCAAAAGCACCATAAAAAAGCCAGACTACAGTTTGCAACTGCACATGGGGACAAAGATCATACTTTTTGGAGAAATGTCCTCTGGTCTGATGAAACAAAAATAGAACTGCTTGGCCACAATGACCATCGTTATGTTTGGAGGAAAAAGGAGGAGGCTTGCATGCCGAAGAACACCATCCCAACTGAGAAGCATGGGGATGGCAGCATCATGTTGTGGGGGTGCTTTGCTGCAGGGGGACTGGTGCACTTCACAAAATAGATGGCATCATGAGGCAGAAAAATCATGTGGATATATTGAAGCAACATCTCAAGACATCAGTCAGGAAGTTAAAGCTTGGTTGCAAATGGGTCTTCCAAATGGACAATGACCCCAAGCATACATCCAAAGTTGTGGCAAAATGGCTTAAGGACAACAAAGTCAAGATATTGGAGTGGCTACCACAAAGCCCTGACTTCAACCCTGTATAAATTTTGTGGGCAGAACTGATAAAGCGTGTGCGAGCAAGGAGGCCTACAAACCTGACTCAGTTACACCAGCTCTGTCAGGAGGAATGGGCCAAAATTCACCCAACTTATTGTAGGAAGCTTGTGGAAGGCTACCCAAAACATTTGACCCAAGTTAAACAATTTAAAGGCAATGCTACCAAATACTAATTGAGTGTACGTAAACTTCTGACCCACTGGGAATGTGATGAAAGAAATAAAAGCTGAAATAAAGAATTCTCTCTACTATTATTCTGACATTTCACAGTCTTAAAATAAAGCAGTGATCCTAACTGACCTAAGACAGGGAATTTTTACTAGGATTAAATGTCAGCAATTGTGAAAAACTGAGTTTAAATGTATTTGGCTAAGGTGTATGTAAACTTCCGACTTCAACTGTACATGTCAATCTTACTTCAATTACCTCGACTAACCTGTACCCCTGCTTAGTTACTTTTCAAAACTGCATTTTTGGTTAAGGGCTCTTAAAACCTCTACAGGATCGGTGCCCCCACCCCCACCCGCGGGACGGTTGAGCAAACATAGGCTAATGTGTTTAGCATGAGGGTGTAAGTAACAAGAACTTTTCCCAGGACATATATACACTGCTCAAAAAAATAAAGGGAACACTTAAACAACACATCCTAGATCTGAATGAAAGAAATAATCTTATTAAATACTTTTTTCTTTACATAGTTGAATGTGCTGACAACAAAATCACACAAAAATAATCACACAAAAATAATCAATGGAAATCCAATTTATCAACCCATAGAGGTCTGGATTTGGAGTCACACTCAAAATTAAAGTGGAAAACCACACTACAGGCCGATCCAACTTTGATGTAATGTCCTAAAACAAGTCAAAATGAGGCTCAGTAGTGTGTGTGGCCTCCACGTGCCTGTATGACCTCCCTACAATGCCTGGGCATGCTCCTGATGAGGTGGCGGATGATCTCCTGAGGGATCTCCTCCCAGACCTGGACTAAAGCATCCGCCAACTCCTGGACAGTCTGTGGTGCAATGTGGCGTTGGTGGATGGAGCGAGACATGATGTCCCAGATGTGCTCAGTTGGATTCAGGTCTGGGGAACGGGCGGGCCAGTCCATAGCATCAATGCCTTCCTCTTGCAGGAACTGCTGACACACTCCAGCCACATGAGGTCTAGCATTGTCTTGCATTAGGAGGAACCCAGGGCCAACCGCACCAGCATATGGTCTCACAAAGGGTCTGAGGATCTCATCTCGTTACCTAATGGCAGTCAGGCTACCTCTGGCGAGCACATGGAGGGCTGTGCGGCCCCCCAAAGAAATGCCACCCCACACCTAGACTGACCCACCGCCAAACCGGTCATGCTGGAGGATGTTGCAGGCAGCAGAACGTTCTCCACGGCGTCTCCAGACTCTGTCACGTCTGTCACGTGCTCAGTATGAACCTGCTTTCATCTGTGAAGAGCACAGGGCGCCAGTGGCGAATTTGCCAATCTTGGTGTTCTCTGGCAAATGCCAAACGTCCTGCACGGTGTTGGGCTGTAAGCACAACCCCCACCTGTGGACGTCGGGCCCTCATACCACCCTCATGGAGTCTGTTTCTGACCGTTTGAGCAGACACATGCACATTTGTGGCCTGCTGGAGGTCATTTTGCAGGGCTCTGGCAGTGCTTCTCCTGCTCCTCCTTGCACAAAGGCGGAGGTAGCGGTCCTGCTGCTGGGTTGTTGCCCTCCTACGGCCTCCTCCACGTCTCCTGATGTACTGGCCTGTCTCCTGGTAGCGCCTCCATGCTCTGGACACTACGCTGACAGACACAGCAAACCTTCTTGCCACAGCTCGCATTGATGTGCCATCCTGGATGAGCTGCACTACCTGAGCCACTTGTGTGGGTTGTAGACTCCGTCTCATGCTACCACTAGAGTGAAAGCACCGCCAGCATTCAAACGTGACCAAAACATCAGCCAGGAAGCATAGGAACTGAGAAGTGGTCTGTGGTCTCCACCTGCAGAACCACTCCTTTATTGGGGGTGTCTTGCTTATTGCCTATATTTTCCACCTGTTGTCTATTCCATTCGCACAACAGCATGTGAAATTTATTGTCAATCAGTGTTGCTTCCTAAGTGGACAGTTTGATTTCACAGAAGTGTGATTGACTTGGAGTTACATTGTGTTGTTTAAGTGTTCCCTTTATTTTTTTGAGCAGTGTATATCTGATATGGGCAGAAAGCTTAAATTCTTGTTAATCTAACTGCACTGTCCAATTTACAGTAGCTATTACAGTGAAAGAATACCATGCTATTGTTTGAGGAGAGTGCACATTTATGAACTTGAAAATGTATTAATAAACCAATTTGGCACATTTGGGCAGTCTTGATACAACATTTTTAACATAAATACAATGGTTCAATGAATCAGTCTAAAATGTTGCACATACACTGCTGCCATCTAGTGGCCAAAATCTAAACTGCACCTAACCTGGAATCGTACATTATGGCCTTTCTCTTGCATTTCAAAAATGATGGAACAAAAATGTGTTTTATTCTCCTACATTAATTTCACATTTCCACAAACTTCAAAGTGTTTCCTTTCAAATGGTATCAAGCATATGCATATCCTTGTTTCAGGTCCTGAGCTACAGGCAGTTAGATTTGGGTATGTCATTTTAGGCGAAAATTTAAAAAAAGGGTCCGATCCTAAATTAAGTAAGCATTTCATGGTAAGCATGTTGTATTCAGTGGGCCTTAGTTATAATGCTCTTTCACGCACGCACAGTTCTACGACAGGTCTGCTTTATAACGGGAAACGTGTGTATGTATAGCATGTGCCACGTTTATACATCTAAATCTGTGCGTGCACAGTCTTTTCAGAAATAGCGTATGCAGATATTTAGTGTACAATGTATGCAATGGTTATAAATGAGGCCCCTGGCTTTTTAGAACAATTATTACAACAATAAACCATTCATTTACCAAAACGAACCCATTACTAAACCATTAGTAAATCCACATAACCACTCTAAATGCAGTTGACTACATCACTCATCAGTAGCATGCAACAACAACTGGGACCTCATTTACAGTATCAACCATGCATACATTTCTAACAAAATTTTGGTGTATGTGGTGGAGATTCTAGAATTCACATGCGCAACAAATTATTGTTGTTGCACGCAACATATACAAGTTTTCATTGATAAATCAGAGCCATACTTTATTTCTGTGCTCATAAATGAGTGTTACAACCCCGCCTGGAAAACAATCCCCATTCACCGTTTATGGTAACAAAAATGACCTAATTTGCTGCATGATTTGCAGGTGTTGAAACTGGGCCATGACAGTTCATAAAAGAAAGTACAAATTGGCAAATAGGCAAATTTGATTCCATTTCTGTAGAGGTATGGGCAGAATGTTGTAATCTTAAGCAGTAAGTTTAAAACAAATGAATAATGCATGCTGCCTATAGCGAGTGCCAAACACTGGCCACGCATTCAGCAAGATTGATTGTCTTTTGAACAATTTAAATGTCAGATGTGGCAGGGCTTGAAAACTATTAAGGACTACAAAGGGAAACCCAGACGTGAGCTGCCCAGTGACGCGAGCCTACCAGACGATAGAAACGCCTTTTATGCTCGCTTCGAGGCAAGCAACACTGAAGCATGCACGAGAGCACCAGCTGTTCTGGATGACTGTGTGATAATGCTCTCAGTAGCCGATGTGAACAGAACCTTTAAACAGGTCAACATTCACAAAGCCACTGGGTCAGACGGATACCAGGATGTGTACTCAAAGCATGCGTGGACCAACTGTCAAGTGTCTTCACTGACATTTTCAACCTCTTACTGACCGAGTCTGTAATACCTACATGTTTCAAGCAGACCACCATACTCCATGTGCCCAAGGAAGCGAAGGTAACCTGCCTAAATGATTACCGCCCCGTGGCACTCACATCGGTAGCCATGAAGTGCTTTGAAAGGCCGGTCATGGCTCACATCAACAGCATCCTCCCGGACACCCTAGACCCACTCCAATTCGCATACCGCCCCAACAGATGACGCAATCTCAATCGCACTCCACACTGCCCTTTCTCACCTGGACAAAAGGAACACCTATGTGAGAATGCTGTTCATTGACTACAGCTCAGCGTTCAACACCACAGTGCTCACGAAGCTCATCACTAAGCTAAGGACTCTGGGACTAAACACCTCCCTCTCACCTACTCTTACCTCCCAGGTGGTAAAAGTAGGCAACAACACGTCTGCCACGCTGATCCTTAACACTGGGGCCCCTCAGGGGTGTGTACTTAGTCCCTTCCTGTATTCCCTGTTCACCCACGACTGCGTGGCCAAACATGACTCCAACACCATCATTACGTTTGCTGACGACAACAGTGGTACTACTTTTAAACTCGGACAAAACAGAGATGCTTGTTCTAGGTCCCAAGAAACAGAGATCTTCTGATGGAATCTGACAATTAATCTTGATGGTTGTACAGTCATCTCAAATAAAACTGTGAAGGACCTCGGTGTTACTCTGGACCCTGATCTCTCTTTTGACGAACATATCAAGACTGTTTCAAGGACAGCTTTTTTCCATCTACGTAACATTGCAAAAATCGGAAACTTTCTGTCCAAAAATGATGCAGAAAAATGAATCCATTCTTTTGACACTTCTAGGTTAGACTACTGCAATGCTCTACTTTCCGGCTACCTGGATAAAGCACTAAATAAACTTAAGTTAGTGCTAAATACGGATGCTAGAATCTTGACTAGAACCAAAAAATGTGATCATATTACTCCAGTGCTAACCTCTCTACACTGGCTTCCTGTTCAGGCAAGGGCTGATTTCAAGGTTTTACTGCTAACCTACAAAGCATTACATGGGCTTGCTCCAACCTATCTTTCCGATTTGGTCCTGCCGTACGTACCTACACATATGCTACGGTCACAAGACGCAAGCCTCCTAACTGTCCCTAGAATTTCTAAGCAAACAGCTGGAGGTAGGGCTTTCTCCTATAAAGCTACATTTTTATGGAATGGTCTGCCTACCCATGTGAGGGACGCAGACTCGGTCTCAACCTTTAAGTCTTTATTGTAGACTCATCTCTTCAGTAGGTCCTATGATTGAGTGTAGTCTGGCCCAGGAGTGCCAAGGTGAATGGAAAGGCACTGGAGCAACGAACCGCCCTTGCTGTCTCTGCCTGGCCGGTTCCCCTCTCTCCACTGGGATTCTCTGCCTCTAACCCTATTACAGGGGCTGAGTCACTGGCTTACTGGTGCTCTTCCATGCCGTCCCTAGGAGGGGTGCGTCACTTGAGTGGGTTGAGTCACTGACATGATCTTCCTGTCTGGGTTGCCCCCCCCCCCCTTGGGTTGTGTCGTGGCGGAGATCTTTGTGGGCTATACTCAGCCTTGTCTCAGGATGGTAAGTTGGTGGTTGAAGTTATCCCTCTAGTGGTGTGGGGGCTGTGCTTTGGCAAAGTGGGTGGGGTTATATCCTGCCTGTTTGGCCCTGTCCGGGGGTATTATCGGACGGGGCCACAGTGTCTCCCGACCCCTCCTGTCTCAGCCTCCAGTATTTATGCTGCAGTAGTTTATGTGTCGAGGGGCTAGGGTCAGTCTGTTATATCTGGAGTATTTCTCCTGTCTTATCTGGTGTCCTGTGGGAATTTAAGTATGCTCTCTCTAATTCTTTCTCTCTCTCCGAGGACCTGAGCCCTAGGACCATGCCTCAGGCCTACCTGGCCTGATGACTCCTTGCTGTCCCCAGTCCACCTTGCCGTGCTGCTGCTCCAGTTTCAGCTGTTCTGCCTGCGGCTATGGAACCCTGACCTGTTCACCGGATGTACTACCTGTCCCAGACCTGCTGTTTTCAACTCTCTAGAGACAGCAGGAGCGGTAGAGATACTCTGAATGATCGGCTATGAAAAGCCAACTGACATTTACTCCTGAGGTGCTGACCTGTTGCACCCTCGACAACCACTGTGATTATAATTATTTGACCCTGCTGGTCATCTATGAACATTTGAACATCTTGCCCATGTTCTGTTATAATCTCCATCCGGCACAGCCAGAAGAGGACTGGCCACCCCTCATAGCCTGGTTCCTCTCTAGGTTTCTTCCTAGGTTATGGCCTTTCTAGGGAGTTTTTCCTAGCCACCGTGCCTTTACACCTGCATTGCTTGCTGTTTAGGGTTTTAGGCTGGGTTTCTGTACAGCACTTTGAGATATCAGCTGATGTAAGAAGGGCTTTATAAATACATTTGATTTGATATGAATTTGATTTGGTTGGCCTGATCACCAACAATGATGAGACGGCCTATAGGGAGGAGGTCAGAGAACTGGCAGTGTGGTGACAGGACAACAACCTCTCCCTCAGTGTGAGCAAGACAAAGCAGCTGATCGTGGACTACAGGAAAAGGCAGGGCCGAACAGGCCCTCATTAACATCGACCGGGCTGTAGTGGAGCGGGTCGAGAGTTTCAAGTTCCTTGGTGTCCATGTCACCAACTATCATGGTCCAAACATACCAAGACAGTTGTGAAGAGGGCACGACAACACCTTTTCCCCCTCAGGAGACTGAAAAGATTTGGCATGGGTCCCGAGATCCTCAAATGTTTCTACAGCTGCACCATCGAGAGCATCCTGACCGGTTGCATCAGCGCCTGGTATGGCAACTGCTCGGCATCTGACCATAAGGCGCTACAGAGGGTAGTGCGAACGGCCCAGTACATCACTGGAGCCAAGCTTCCTGCCATCTAGGACCTATATAATAGGCGGTTTCAGAGGAAAGCCCATAGAATTGTCAGAGACTCCAGTCACCCAAGTTATTAGACTGCTGAACAATTCATAAAAATCGCCACCGGACAATTTACATTACCTCCTTGTACACTGCTGCTATTCGCTGTATGTTTGTTACCTATGCATAGTCACGTCGCCCCCATCTACATGTACAGGTTACCTCAACTAGCCTGTACCCATGCACACTGACTCAGTACCGGTGCACCTTGTATATAGCTTCGTTATTGTTATTCTTATTGTGTTACTTTTTATTATTACTTTTTATTTTAGCCTACTTGGTAAATATTGTCTTCTTGAAGTTCACTGTTGGTTAAGGGCTTGTAAATAAGCATTTCACGGTAAAGTCTACACTTGTTGTATTCGGCGCATGTGGCAAATAAAGTTTGATTTGATTTTAATGTTTTTATTAGCCTAGCATTATTATAATTCCCGTACATCAAACAACTCCATTTCCCCCAAAATAACAGTATTTGCTTGCAATACAGTTTATCAACCACTGGAAGTTATTGATAAACAACTTCCAGTGGTCTGAGATTTGCATAGAGATACACACTTTCCCGTCAAGTTCAACATTTAAAAATACCAACAACCTCTGTGGGAAAACTGAGATTTAGAGTCTTTTTTGTGCGCACGCACCTTTGATAAATAAAGCCTCTGGTCTGTGACAAATGGGGAATGAATGAGGGATAGCACTGAGCTTTGCCCTGATAGGACCTGAGCAGAGTCATGAGCCGTGAGCTCTGGGGCCTGTCCTGTTTAGTCCATCAGTGAGACCAGGACCAGGTCATGAAGTGCAGTGCAGTGAGGGGTTTAGGGTTCCGAGGCTGCCTGGATCTGGGTTCACGCTGGGTTACAGGAGGGCTCTGCTCTGCTCTGCAGCCCATCCATCAGCTGTCTGTATGCTTTCTGCTTTGGGCTCCCACAGCTTCTCACACTACTCTGACTGTCCAGTCTGTCACAGGGCACATCCACACACAGCCCAGTAGCCAAGACTGAAAAGTAGAGGTTAGCGAGAGGCCTCCTTTCAAGAACTCTGTACACTACTACTAATTAATACCATATGGTTCATGTATTTAGTACAACGAATGAATACATTACAAGGATGTTTTGAAATCCAGTGATGCACTACTTTAGTCACTTTGAACATGTTCTCATCTATGTTAGCCAGAAGGAATCCCCTGCTGAATGCTATATCAGATAACAGACAGAGCAAACCCATGCTGTGCATAAGTGCTCTGGCATATTATTTTTACATGTGTCGCCACACTTGGTGGACAGACAGAGACAGTCTGAAAGTCATATATCATGTCTATCTCAGTGCTGTCTGACTGGTGAGACCTAGCAGGAGCACTGGCTGCCTCTCTGTAGGCCTGCTGGGAAGCAGATGCGAGGAACAAAGGCAAGAGGTTCCCCTATATGGATAGATATTGTAGGAATGACTCCACTGAACATCACATCCAACATACAGTATTTTTTAAACTGTAACCCAAATGCTGATCTCAGCTGATTGCAGACTGCAGAGGCCTCTCTCAGACCCAACATCCACATATGCTAAGGTCAAAATGTAAACTCACTGCTCACCAGGCATTCTAGCAACATTCCTTAAATCAACCATTTTAGAGATGTTTCGATGACATCGCACATCTTAAAAGCGATACACAGTACAGTGCCAAAGAGGGAAAAAGTCTGTACGAACTTTGTTCTGCAGGAGACAGAAAGTCCAACAGGAGACCCTAATGGCAATGATATTTCAGAGTCAATCAAGTGAAACAGAGCCCTCCCGGGTGAGGCGCTCGAAGGAAAACAAGCCAAATGACACTTACTAGACACATTTCGGAAAAATCTCAAACAACAGAAGAATGGGATATAAAAACACAAGTTTTGTTCCCAGACTCCCTGGAGAAAAGGTGATTCATATCGAACACACACAGCTAGGGCAAGGGAAGGAGAATTCAAGATGTAAAGGAAAAAAAGACCAACGTTATTCTGCCAAGAAATGTACATTCACAACTCATTATCACCATCCGGTAGTTGTTCCTCACTCAGAATAATTTGTGATGTATTTCCCAGATGTTACTATGGCAACTTGATTCCCTAGAAAACACCTGTTGGTTCCCTAGAAAACCTGGCCTTTTCAGCAACACAATTCATTTCAACCGAAGCCTTTTTATATGTAGCCTACTGGCACATTTCTTTATGCATGGCTTATGCATTGACTGCAACTAAAGTATTTAACTCTACATAGAGTGAGAATATTCAAGTTCCTGTGAGAAGTCACGTAGACAAGTAGCTCTCAAAGCTCTTCAATTGTGATGGCCACGGTCAGGGTCAGTCTGGATGAGCTCTTTGTTGAGAGATGGAATCAGAGGCAGTGTACAGTAAGAAGGTGCACATTCCTCCTATTTAATGAATCCAGGGTGCTGAACACACATGGAGAGATTTGAGACTGTGGAGGTTGGTTTGACATCAACCTGTCAAAAACTTTCTTTCCTGGCCTCTGGCCAAATATCAACTTTATCTTTTTGGAAGGGATTCAACTATCCACCACATCTTGCATTAACATTCACCATGAGATCATGTCAAGATGCTTGAACCACTGTACTGTACATTTCCACAAATAATTAATCTGCTTAATGGAACTCTTAGGAAATCAGGAGATTTAAAAAAAAATTACGACTATAAAGGTGCTGATATACCGAACAGACAAATCTGAAAATATTGGCACCATTGATAAAGATAAGCATTTAAAATAAATAATACAAATACTGAGCTAGATTGTATGCCAAATATTTTTGGGGAAATTATATTATTTTATACTAATACAATTGCTCAGAGAAAAAGATAGGTGTTCAAATTATTGGCACACCTGTTTTCAATATCCTCCTCTTGCGAGAATAACGGCACTTAGCCTTTTTCTTTAATGTTTTATGAGATTGAAGAACACATTGGGAAGGATGTTAGACCATTCCTTAGTTCATAGAGAATCTTTCCCGATCCTTGATATGCTTCGGTCTGCGCTTATGGACTGCCCTCTTTAATTCAAACCACAGGTTTTCAATGGGGTTCTAGTGCAGAGATGTTGAGAACATTGCAAAATGTTGATTTGTGGTCAATTAACCATTTAATTGTGGTACTTGGTAGAGTTCATGATGCCGTTGACCTTACTTAATAAGGGCCCCAGGACCAGTGGAAGCAAAACAGCCTACAACGTCAAAGATTCAGCACCATATTTTACAGTAGGTATGAGGTTATTTTCTGCATCCTTATTTCGACGCCAAACCCACCACTGGTATGCGTGGCCAAAGAGCTTTATTTTTGTCTCATCTGACCATAGCACTCAGTTCCAATCCAAGTGCCAATGCAATTTAGCAAACTCCAGGTGATTACATTTGCTGATTGCTCTCAATAAAGGCTTTTTTTTCTGGCAACCCTTCCAAAGAGCCTATTGGCATGGAGGTGGCGTCTAATTGTAGATTTGGAGACTTGGTGACGCCAAGATGTGGCGAAGTTCTGTAATTCTCCAACTGTGGCCCCTTGTTCTTTTCTTTGCCTCCCGAACCATCTTTCTCACAGTGTGTGGGGACAAGATAAACTTGGGTAATCTTCCAGGCAAGTTTACCACTGTTGCAGTGGTTTTAAACTTCTTAATTGTTGCTCTAATAGTGTTGAGGTTTATTTGTATTTTTTTGTACCCATTGCCTAATTTATGAAAGTCAAAAAACATTTATCATTTGTGAGTTCTTTGCCTTTCCCCATGGTGATGGATGACAAATGGATTTTACCTGCGTGTTACCTCATTTCTATAGGAAGCCATGATAGGCCATAATACAGTTCCTTAAGCTGATATGAATGCAAATGAAATGTTGTTAGATTTTATCTTTAGGTGTGCCAATAAGTTTGACACTTACTTTTTTTAAACAAAATCTGTTTCTCTGAGCAATTGTATTAGTATAAAATAATATAATTGTCCCATTTAAAAAAAATACAATATAGATTTTTTGCTCATCTTAATCAAGGGTGACAATCATTTTGGATTTGACTGTACTCATATCGGCACCCAGAACAAAATCAGCTACTTTTAATGTTAAAGCTATAATATTTAACTTTTTGGGCAACCGGTATAAATTCACATAGAAATGTGTGTTATAGATCTATCATTTTCATTGAAAGCAAGTCTAAGAAGCGGTAGATCTGTTCTATGGGCACTATTTCTATGCTTCCCGTTATTAAGTTTTGTTTATGCGTCTTTTATTTTCGGTTTTGTACACCAGCTTTAAACAGCTGAAAATATAATATATTTGGTTATGGAAAATATATTTCACAGCTGTTTAGATGGTACAATGATTCTCTACACTCTACTTGATTGTTTTGTCACATAAACTGAAATTAGGCAAACTGTTGTAATTTTAGCAACCAGGAAATGGCAGAGCGATTTCTGCATAGTGTATCTTTAAGGCTGCCACAAGAGACTAGCCTACTTCACAAGTCAGTAGATCATAGTATACCTTTTTACAAATCATAGCCACTGATCACATTTTACTGGTTTCTTAACATTTCCGTTGAGATGGATTTCACAAAAAATGCCTTTCATAGGCCTAGTATTTTATGACATGTACCCAAATAGTCTTTCATAGTTCACTGTTACAAGCACAAAGCACAAGCATCCAACCAATGGAGCTGGCATGAGGTCTGTCAAGTAAGTACTTTGTAGATTTTTATAGGACTTGACCTCTGATGTTGACACATGATTTCCATGCTGACCCCCCAGGGCCGGCCTTGTGCATTGTGTTACCCCGTCCTCCTCAGGGGCTGACAGCGTCTAGGGGGGCAGACTGCCACAACATGACATTACAGCATGCCTTCGGTATGCCAGGGCTCCAGCTGGGTAGAACCTGCCCTGGCGGAGCCAAACAGCCATGGCACTGTGCACTTGAAAACCATCAGGAGGAAATCCATCATTCTTACAGTACATTGCACTGCGCATCAAAGGCAATAACTACATCTGAGTGAGCCTGAGAGCTACTGAGCTGCTCCTTTCTAGTTGCTGCAGTTGGACAAAAATATTTTAACAAGAGTTTTACAATGTGGTCGTGAGATGCAGGTTTAACTTGAAACATTTCAATGGTCTCCTCACTGTAGGTGGAGTATACATAAATGGTATCATAAATGGTGTTGGGGGGGGGCCTCATCTGTGAGTTACAACAATAATTGTGGGAACACTAGCCCTGTGTGTTCTCAAAGCAAGGAGGTAGGCCTAGGTCTGAATGTCAGTGCTGTTGCAGCCAAATCCACCAAGTGTGTTTGCAAAGTAAAGCAATACTCTGCATTTGGCATCTATAAAGGAAATCCAGACTGACATATGCCCCCTTTATACATTTGAGAATAATGTCATGTTAATTTTAATCTGGATAGACATCATAGAGGTCAATAAATGTTTTGGGTAGGGGTTGGTGAGTTGTGAATATGAAATAATGCCATATGGTATATTCAGAGCAACAAGGAAGGCAGATCATAATAGTATAATGTATGTCATTTCTGTCTGCCTAAACCAATTTGTGATCAATTATAAATTGCTGCATCTGAAATCAAGGTTGAAAATGAAATAGCCTACTTGGAATTTCAGGTTTCCCATGAGCTAGCTAATGGTGCCAAGGAAAATCAGTGATTGTTATTAACCACAACAGATCTCCCTTAGTCTCCAACAGGCCAGCCCCTGTCTGACTCCTGCCAGGCTAAATCCATTCAGCACCTCAGCTCAGCCAACTGTTGTTCTTGGATATCCTCACCCGAACCGTCGGTCCATAATTGAAAAGACACTGCTGCTCTTAGTGGAGCTTTTCACAGTTCTGACTGGTGTTTGGAGAGCCAGGTCGCTGATGTCAGGACCCAGACCCCCAGACCAGGAGATAGCGCTAGAATTCAGGTTAGGGAGGATTTAAGTAACAAACCCACACAAACCAAATGTGGCCCTGTGGAGAGGGCTGGCTATGGAGGTCAGTTGAAAGTGAAGTAAAGATATAGTCAAGTCAATCAAATCAAATCAAATCAAATTGCATTTGTTACTTGTTCCGAAAACAACAGGTGTAGACTAAGAGTGAAACGTTTACTTACGGGTCCTTTTCCAACAACGCAGAGTAGAAATAGTGACACAAGGAATAAATACACAGTGAATAACAAATAACAATAACGAGTAAAAATAACATGGCTTTATACAGGGAGTACCAGTACCGAGTTTATGTGCAGGGGTACTATGTACATATAGGTAGGGGTAAAGTGACTAGGCAACAGGAAAGATAATAGACAGTAGCAGCAGTGTATTTGGTGAGTGTGTGTGTGTGGCGTCAGTATGCATGTGTGTGCGTGTTATGTGTGTGTGGGAGTATGTAGTGTGTGTGAGTATATTCATGCGTTGGGGTATCATTGTAAGTATGTGAGAGTGTGTGGGTAGAGTCCAATGTGTGTGCATAGAGTCGAGTCAGTGCAGGAGAGAAAAAAAGAATAAAGTGAACTGGATGGAATATGGGGAAAAATGCAGTCAATTATTGTTTTTATCTTCAACATAGAAAATGCTACCAAAAATAATTTACTGAAAATTGTTACTAATGGCAGAGTCACCAATGATTCACCAAAATATATTTTTAAAGAGGAAGCAAAGTACTTTAAGCATATGTTTTTGTTTCAGTCTCCTCTATCTTCACTAACCAAAGTTAATTGTAAGGATTTATTTTCTATTAATAAATAATAATTAATAATAAAATGAACAGCTGTACAGAAAAACTAATGTGAAGCCCAAATTACAGAGGAGGAACTTCTTGATGAAAATAAATCCTTTAAGTCTGGGAAAACCAGGGCTGGATGGGATACCAATTGAGGTATACCAAACCTTTTAGATGTACTCAGAGGACCGTTATTAGCATGTTTTAACCACTCCTATAAAAACGGTAGATTAGCAGATACTCAAAAAAAGGTCTGATTTCATTATTACTGAAACAGGACCCAAGTGGTAAATATAAACATCCAGTCCATATAAAAAATGTAAGGCCCCTTACACTTCATGGTTGTGATGCCAAAATTCTAGCAAAATGCATAGCGCAAGGAATTAAAAAGGTATTGTCGGATATTATTCATCCTAATCAGACAGGTTTTCTACATGGCTGATAATTTGGAGATAATATAAGACAAGTACTGGAAACAATAGAACACTATGAAAAATCTGGGAACCCAGGCCTGATATTCATACCTAACGTTGAAAAGGCTTTTGATAAAGTACGACTGGAATTTATATATAAATACCTGGAATATTTCCATTTTGGAGAATCTCTTATACATTGGGTTAAAGATATGTATAGTAATCCTAGGAGTAAAATAGTAAATAATGGCTACTTTTCAGAAAGTATTAAACTGTCAAGAGGTGTAAAACAAGGTTGTCCACTATGGGCATATATATTTATTATGGCCATCAAAATGTTAGCTATTAAGATCAGATCCAACAATAATATCAAGGGGATAGAAATCCAGGGGTTAAAAATAAAGGTGTTATTGTACGCTGATGATTACTGTTTTTTTAATTACACAATTTGGATCCCTCCACAGCCTCATAGAGGATCTAGATAATTGTTCTAACCTCTTGATTACAACCAAATTACGATAAGTGTACTACTATATTACTGTGTAGTTATCAATAAAATGGTCTGACGGTGAAGTGGACATAT
The DNA here is from genome assembly GCF_901001165.1 of Salmo trutta. NCBI lineage: Eukaryota > Metazoa > Chordata > Actinopteri > Salmoniformes > Salmonidae > Salmo > Salmo trutta. The sequence continues at coordinate 25,940,982 of NC_042983.1, read as the reverse complement.
CCCGAAAGAAATTTTCTCACTACAATACATTTTTAATAGAAAGTTAGCAAAAATAGTTAAGATCTTGCTACCATGGAAAGGAAAATACCTGTCTATTTGTGGAAAAATCACCCTGATTAACTGTTTAGTCATTTCCCAGTTTACCTATTTGCTTTTGGCCTTGTCTACACCTAGCAGCTTGTTTTTAGACCTCTCACTAAAGTTTTCAGTCTTACAAAAGTTATACTTAAATCCGAAATAGTTCTCTAGCAGATTAGTAAGAATGTCTCACCCCATGTTAAAGAAAGTCATTTTCCCCTTTATTCAGATTAAAACCTCTTTCTGATTATTTGAAAATTAAATAATCTCCAAAATATTGCTATTTTTAAAACAAGCCATAGAATTTGGTTTCAATTTCAGTTTAATCCACCAGAAAAGGCAGAACACATATTAAAACAAATATTATGGTTAAACTCAAATTTACTAATTGATAATAAAAAAACGGGATAATCTTTGTACATTATGTCATAAATAGGGCTGGTGGAGTTATGTCACACATGCAGCTAACAAACATACAGTATATGGAAATGTCTGCTCTACTTAAAATGACAACCAACTAATTGAAGCATTACTGCACAAATGGAAGAGGCAAGTGGAAGGGGGAGAAAGTAAGGGAGGAGACAGGGGGGGTGGGGTGCAAGTCAATATTAGGAAGGTGTTCTTAATGTTTTGTACACTCAGTGTATATTATCCATGTCCTCGTTCAGCCACGACTCTGAGAAACATAGAATATTACAGTTTTTCAGGTCTTGTTGATAGGATAGTCTCGAACAAAGCTCATCCAGTTTGTTCTCCAGTGACTGCACATTTGCCAATAGAAAAGAGGACAATAATTTCATCAGGATGCTGCCTTGCCTGCTTCTCTTTCGCCTCCACTTTTTCTTTCAAGTCCCGGGATTAAGGCCTAGTCCGGAGTAAGCAGAACGTCCAGATATGCCAACTCGTTGAAGTAGAAATGTTAATCCAAATCAAGGTTTGTAAACGCTGTTCTGATGTCCAGAAGCTGGTTACGGTTATAGGAAATGATAGCAGAGACATTATGTACCAAACAAAGTTGAGATCAGCGTAAAAAAAACCACAGAATTGGTCAAGAGGAGCCCGTAAGATGGCTACTACCCATCGCAGAGACATTGTGTGTAACCGTAAATAAGAAATTGGAATGCTTTTCCAGTGTTAATTTGCTAAATTGTAATTACTTCGCTACTATGGCCTATTTATTGCCTTACGTCCTTACTCCATTTGCACACACTGTATATTGATTTTTCTATTGTTATTGACTGTACTTTTGTTCATCCCGTGTGTAACTCTGTGTTGTTGTTTTTTGTCGCACTGCTTTGCTTTATCTTGGCTAGGTCGCAGTCGTAAATGAGAACTTATCATCTGGCCTACCTGGTTAAATAAAGGTGAAATAAAAAAATAAAAAAACCTAAGCAAAGTTAATTAATCTAAACACTGCCTTGAGTTCCTGACCCATGATTAAAATTCACACAGATGACAGTGAGCATTTATTCATTCTAAGCCACAGCATAACAAAGTTTGTAGATTTCTGCCAACAGCAGAACTGCAATTATCCTGCCGACTTAAAATTCTTTAGCAATCACCTCACCAAATAGGTCACCTAAACAGACAGGCATGATGATAACTCACAAGAGATGACATTGGGACAGCTGGATGGCTAAAGCCAAATACTGTAAAGTTTTAGCTGCAATTCCCAATACAGTACTTAACCACGCATAACAATGTCATAATTCAACATGGCCTTCTAAAATTGTGAGGAAATTTCTGACATTTCAGAGGGTTTTTAGCCACCGCTGTTGGTTTCCAAACTGAGCAACCTGAAAATATAATTGTTTTGTCCAGGATGTCTAACGCAGGTTGGCGTTTATTGTCATGAATCTTGCTTGCCCTGGAGGCAGAACTGAGTGATTTCTTCTAAATGGGCCAGCTGCAAAGTCAAGATTGTCTATATCGTAAAAAGTCATGAAAACAAAAATGTGCTTTTTGGTCTTAATTTAAGGTTAGGGTTAGGTATTCGGGTTAGCAGTGTGGTTAAGGTTAGGGTTAAGGCTAGTGTTAGGTTTCAAATCTGATTATATGACTTTGTGGCTGTGCCAGTTAGTGACCACTCCGTAGAGCTGCCTACAAGGCAAGATTCATAACAACAAATACCAACCTGCATGTCTAACACAGATAGCCCTCTCAAACTTATTATATAATTATTTTGACTCAATCTGACAATCGCTCAGAAGATCATGTTTTCATGTTTCCCCTGAACGTCAAGTTTCTATAATATTCTCAGCCATAGTTCCACCAGGTGCCCCTGGCCTGGCCTATGTAATGCTGTCCAGACACACAATCAGCAGGCAGATGTTATTCTCCCCTGGACACATAGTTATGGTTATCAAACTAGGATAACATTAATTACTGTCTGTATGTCTGGCATTCAGGCTTCAGTAGTCTGGCTTTGGAGTGGTGCCCCTCAGACCCAGACAACGCAGACGCTTTGATCTGCACTCAATGACACCATATAGGAACAGAGAGCAAACAGATCCCGTTCCTGTCCAAGCCAGTTTATTATACAATTATAACATGACATTACATACCACAATTTATATGGTTAATCATTGGAATTACTTTGTTCTGCTGTCACATAACAAAGCTTTAATAACAGGTAGATTAGAAAAACATATTTATGGAGCTGTTACCTCATAGATATTGATATTTTTTAGCACAATAATTATCACTAAAATGTGAGTTAAATTCATTTAAATAAGGTTATGGTCGATATCCTGCAATAGAGCTTTCTTTAGAGATACTGGAACCAGTATCTTTGCATAGGCTAATTGAAAGTCTATTCACAGAAAAAGCTGCTCAAGCAACAGTGTGCTAAGTGGGCTTGGGCTCTGCAATCCAACCTAACCCAAGGGACCCTCTTGTAACAAAGTGGGCAGCCGCCCCTTGCTCTATTCAATGAACCAACATGGTTGCCAAGAGGCAGAACCAGACTTCATGAAGGAGCTTTAAACAAAACAACTCAACTGGAAACACACCACATAAACGACTGAGCAGAACGAGACACTTCAGGTCTTTCCCTTTGGTGACCAACATCACTATGGGATTATGTACAGGTCATAGTGGATGGGAAGGGGTTCTTAGAATGACACATAATTATTCCCTTCCTCCCTCATTCTCATACAGTCCAGTCTATAACTGGCTCTCCCAGGCCAGACCAATCAATTCTGACCCTGAGCCTGTGGGCCTGTTCACTCGCAGAGCTACAGTGGGAGCAGCTGGATGAAATGTGGCTCATGAGATCTTATGGTAACACAAGCACTATTAGAAAACATTATCAGCATATTTTCCCTTCACATATGGACAGCCTTGTATAAGAGCAGATATTATGGAATGTTGGAATGAGGTGGTGACATTGTATGAGAAATGATGGTAATTACTTAACTCTGTGTTTACTGTCTGAGGCTACTATGCATATTCTGTAGCCTATATGAACCAAATTCTATACTTATTGATTTTCACAGGTACAGATAATTACGTAATAATGCCAGAGTGGCCGGTGTTTGGAGGATATATTTGCATGGGTGTGGCAAACCGTGCCAATATATCTTCCAAACACCAGCTTCGAGGGCATTATCACTTTTAAACAGTGTTACCAACATATTCAAATAATGATTGACATATTTTCCTGAAAAACGTAATTATTTTGATGAATTTATTCATACTATTTCATCCTTTCACGAGATATAATCCCGACACAAATCTAAGGTTGCTACCCAAGCTGGCTGGTTGTTTGTTCTATCAGTTTGGTTGCCAGAGACATGACTCAGTTGTTAAATCTTTTTGTCCTGTATCTATGGACGTTCGTTCGTTCTAAATGTTTCATTGCCATATTGGCTGGCAATGTTCTTAAACCTTGCTTGCTAGCTAGCCAACTACAGCTAACCTTTCAGGCATGTCAAACAGTGCAGCCAGAATAACAGAAAAGTAGCTCCATTTGTGTTTGTTTAAGTTGTTTTCTAGTGATATTTATTTGGATACATCCATAACAATGAGTTAATGATGCGTGATTTCGCCAAGCATAGAAATGTGCTCTCTCATCAGAGGAGCTAGCCAACAACACAGCTAACACAATCACTTCAAACTGAAGCTGGAAAGACTGCAAACTATCTGCATTTCATTTAACCTGTTTTCTATTGACATTTCTTTGTATATATCCATAAAAATGATGCCAGCTGATTCATGATTTCAACTGGCTGAGAAAAGTTGTCTGCCCGTGTGTCTCATCCCGACATGTTCATTACTAAGGGACAGCTGGAGGACGAATTTCAATATTGTAACAATGTTGCAAATGTTGGAGAAACAGACAGCAAGGTTTATACAAATCTCCATTGTTGAAAACCAAATGCTAATCTAAAAGACATGGGAGACAATGTCTAGATGCTTTTATAGTGGCGATCAAGTTTATAAATTGCTTGGTTGGGCTGATGAGTCAGTGGATTGCACAGTCAGATGGAACAGAGTAAATAGGCATTTCAAAGTCATAGTTTTAGCCGGTGGTAACTTGTGGAACAGACATCGGCTGGAATGCGGTTTTAACCAATCATCATCCAGGATTAGACCCACCCATTGTTTAATTAAGCAATAAGGCCCGAGGGGGTGTGGTATATGGCCAATATACCACGGCTAAGGGCTGTTCTTGGGCACAATGCAATCCAGTTTATAATGGAGGTTAAACAACTCAACCTGCCTGCCTAGTTGTGCCTAGCTGAGCCTCTTTCCCTCAATGATAGAACAGGAAATGTTTGGAAAAGCATTGCTTTTCTATTAGAACTAAGCAGAATTTCCAGAGTAAAACACATTTTTCCCATCTTGCCTCAACATGATATAAACTATTATTACGCTATAACTGTAATACATGCTTGTTTGTGGTGACAATGTAGTTTACTAAAAACGATCAACAGCTGCTCCAAGTGGTTGAGTATGGTATTACTGCATCGTGAATATCAATATCTAAACAGACGGGTACAGAAATACGGGCTACTTAAGTTCGTTATATTAGCAGTTGAGTTAGAACAGTGCACAAACTGTCTAAAATGTTTCATTCTATCATAGAAAATATTGCAAGAGAGATGAGTTTTTTCAGACACCTGTTGAGACAACACATTTGCCAATACCAAATTCATATGAACGTTTTAGAAGATGGAGAAATAACATCAAAGAAGAACGATACAAAGTACGTGTGTGATACATTGATGTGCTCTGTCTTACCTTTCCCAAGATTGTCCGAGCCCATATCCTTTTCAAAATCATCAATAGCGGCTTCAAGAGAGTAAATAGCCACTAATAATATCATCAATTCTATCGGATATAACATAGCTCTTGTTCTGTTTAGATACACAACAGCAATGACAACAAAAGTAACAAAACATTATCATTAATTCAAATATCTTTGTGGAAAGACTCCTCTATATGTTAGGTTGTCAATATTACTTTACATCGAGAGAAAAAACGGAGGTACGTTTGTTGGTAAAGTGCTGTCTTGTTTTAGGCAGGCTCGAGATAGTTGATGCTTCAACTGTTTCCCGCGACTCGAGCATCACCGGGATGTTGAACCTTGTGTATTTTGGGAAATGTCTCCGCCCACTGTAGGCTGTAGACCAATGACATTGCGCCGTTGACACCTACAGAAGATACACCTTCACCCATGCATCCTAAATCGATAAACATCAACTGGTCATTGTCTGCTTATACCATAAATAAAACAAACAAATTGAAGAATGTTTGTTTCATATGATTTTTTTAATTCCAGGAACTTGGTTGCATACAAAATGTAAATGTAGAAACAACTTCAGAATTCAAAGTCTGGCCAATAAACATAATCAGGCAACAAACAACTCACTTTCAAGACCCAAATAATGTTCCAGTTCTGTTGCATGGCTGGAACTATCAACATTGTTCAATACTGTTTTTATATAAAGTTTTTTTTCAACAAACCCCACAGTTTATATCAAAGATCAATAAAAATGAACAAGAAATGAACAGATGGTATCAAAAAGTACTAAGATTTACATGCACATACATTGTCAGCACATGCAAACATTGTTTTCTCCTGAAGCCACATGTACACTGCAGTTGGTATGCAGAATGAGAAATAGGAACAGTTCAATGTTTGGCAACCAACTGTTAGAGACTAGGGTGTGGATATGTTTCTTATGAAATAAATAATACAGAGGCCACAGAGATGAAGGAAGAGACTGATAGTACATGTATGTTTTTGACCCACTATGGCAACATGTCAAGGGGTAATCAATTAATGGATCTGTACAATAATGTGGAGAATTTGTTATTGTCTTATACAAAATAAAACCATTAGAGTTTATTCAATATTTCTGAACACCCTCCTCTGAAGCGATCGCCCCTCTCAGGTGACCTGACACGGAACAGATAGAAATAACAATAACATTGTTTACTTCCTTTTTAAGACACAGTTTACCTCTTGACATCATCAAAATGGGCAAATTGTATGCATGCAAATATATAGAAGTTGCTGTATTTCTAAATACTTTATGAATTTCCGCTTTACTCATTGTGCCTAATGCATTTTTAAATACATTTTTATAATAAATACAACTTTTTATATAAAACATTTGGTCACAATCATGCTGAAGAATGAATCCGGAGATCTCAGTATATGACCTTAGTGTCTTGTTGCATAGCCCTACTTTCACCTGTCATCAAAACCCTGCTTCTGGGAAATATGCAGTACAGAACCCAGACGAGTGTGTGGTCATGGCAACACCTGGTCCAACCTACAGTATCTCCGCTACTATCAATAATTGAGCAACACCTTCACTGGAGTAGAGCATCCTTTATACAGCGTACCTTGCTACATTCCACCCCAATGTACTGTAGAATAGAAAATAGCAGAATCTTTTAGCTATCCAAGAATTAGATCATCCATCCCAGGGCAACATTTTCCATGATATTATATTACTATCCATGTATAATATCTGAAACTTTTTAGAGGCAGATGTGAACCATCAACATCAGCGGTTACCATGGGATGGGTGGATAGAAAGTGTGAACCAGATTTATATTATAATCTGACAGCTGGGAAATTCTCTTCTTAAAAATGGAAGCTTAGATCGGGGGGGCAGATCTTAGTCACGTGGGTCTGAGCCAATGGGGAGACTTAAACCTTACCACAGAGGGGTCTGAGCCAATTGAGAGACACAGAGGGGTCCGGTGTGCTGGTGCTAGGGCCCCAAATCAGCACACTCTCTCATCAGGGATCTGTATTAATCTTTGCTTCTCAAGCACATCCATCCAAAAAGTGCACACTGTTTGTTTATCATCAGATTCCTTATGTTCTTTTAACTAAGTCTGCAGTTCTAACATTGAAACAGAAGGCAATACATAGGTTGCAATGCTATCGCAGTTGAGCATCCTCACCAGGAAAATAAATATACACTACTACATATCCATAACTGTTGTCAACCAGGTTTAGGATTTAAACATGCAGTTGTGTTATTCTGATAATGTCTTCCTAACTGGACTGATATGCTACTAATGCAGTTAATGCATGTTTGTTAAGTGCTCATGATATATGCTTTTGCACTAGCTTTCATTGTACCCCTCAAATTGATTAAATATATTTACCAAAAAGACAATTAAACAAGAAAAATGTCAGCAATCATAAGGTAATTAGTCATTTCCATTCAAATGTCATTTTTATCTCAAATAAAAGTTAGCGTTTCTCAGATAAGGCTGGCTGTACATCTTGTTCTCCTGCAGAACTAGCCAATTGAACAAACTACTTAAGTGTTGATGCTTTCCAAAAACGATTGACTTTGCATCTTTACTACAGTATATCTAAAAAGGATAGGCACTTTGTATTAAACATTGGAAGCATTAGAACTGAAATTATGACAAACTGTAAGCAATTTACATAAACAAAGTGGTTTTTACATCATACAAAAAATGCAGACAGTGAAAAGATAACATCTACAATAGTTTTATATAAAACAAATAACATTTCATTTCCATTCCTAATATCTCTCTAGTAGTGAAGTTTGATGGTTAAACAGCAGCAAATCAACAATCATAGTCTGGAATGACAGCATCGATCCCTCTGCTCTATCAGAATGTATCTTCTGACAGGAAGGGAATGCCAGATAATGGATTGGGCTACTGTAAATCCCTTTATATTATCGAATGGTTAGAGTCCCAAAGCAAAGCAATAGCTGTTTAGGATATTTTCCAGTGTGTTTCTTAGGGAAGTTTCAATAAGTATTTCCTAAACATGTGTTATTACACGTGCTTAACAGTGTCTAGGTATTGTCATGGGACTTTCCATTGAGCCGATCACTCTGCTCATCGCAGAGACAGCAAAGAGGGCTGCTGCTCACCCATCTCTACTGTGTGTACCTGTAGGAGGCTTTCTTATGCCACTATCTGGGTCACTATCAAGACTGAAAAAGAATTACATTTGATAAAGAAGCAAAGCAAAAGTGCCCTCAATGAAAAATGCCATTGTCTTCAGTGCATAAGACAAAGACACCTTACAGTTGGTCAGATCCAACTGAATTACCAACAATTCAACGAATCCACATCCACTTTCATGTTCATCCAGGTCCTAAAAATGCTGCTGCTTTGTTCACATTCAAATGAATTCCAACCCTCCATGATTTCTTTCCCATAATTAGCTTATCATACAGCAACAGTGTAAACTAAAGCCTTCAAAAAAGATGATAAAACTCATCACGATTCCTCAAAAATGCATTAAAAAAATCTGTTCAAAGCCATGCTAGCACCATTCATCCTCCTCTGCCTCGTGATAGTACCTGGGTGGCCTGGCACCAGAGCCAGAGCCCAGGCTGGCGTTGCCATTACCACCAAAGGTGAAGTGGTATCCGTTGGGCACCGCACGTCTCTGCTGGGGTGGCGGAGGCAGGTGGAGGGCCCCCGGCCTCATTTGAGGACGTGCAGTCCGAGGGGAGCGTGCTCTGGCACCATAAGGGCTCAGCAGCTCGTCCCGGAGGTTGCAGTACGGCCTACCCTGGCCTTGGGGGTCACTGTGACTGTAGCCCAGGAAGGGCTCAGAGCTGATGCGGGTGATGGGGGAGGGGATGTGAGAGGTGCCACTATGCAGCAGGGCGTTGTGCTCAGACAGCCCACGGCTCAGCCGGCCAGGACTCAGGGTGGGCAGGCCGCTGCCACACTGGGCAGACACAAAGTGCACAGGGGAGGAGTTTGCAGTCTTGAACGTCACCACGGGGCGGGGGGTCAGGGGGGTCTGTGGGAGCTGCCTGCGTCCACGGCTAGGTGTGATAGCCCCTGAGGTCAACATCACTGGGCTGCCTTTAACCGAACCACTACCCTAGATGAAAATTGGACAAATCAATTTGAAACAATAAAAAAGATGAGACCGCACATGAGAGGAGGTGACAGGGGGACAGGATCACCAGAACGAAGGGAAGAGGAGAGATGGTGAGGAGAGAGAGCATAGTGGGAAAGGACAGACAAAACAACCAGGAAGGAGAGAGATGAAAGGACAGGACAGTCATTGATGGGAGGAAAAAGATAGGAGAAGAAGAAGAAGAGTGGAAAGACAATTGAAAGGCCATGAGTGGTTGCACTAAAGGGCAGAAAGAAGAGAAAATTGAGTTTCAGTGGAGAGAAACAGAGAGCAGACAGATCCTCACTAAGAGAGTTGCACACAATATACACTGTGCTGTACTAAATCAGACAGACATAAACTTACTGATAATGTCTAGTGTGTGTATTATTCATTGCATACCCTGATTCCTTTCCATGCCCTGCCCAGATCATACCATGCCTACCCTGCCAGACCCATACTGTTTCCTGCCCTGCCCATATCCTATCCTACCCTGTCCATGCCCTCCCACCTGCTTGTTGATGCTGGGTTCCTGCACCTCGCTGGGGGAGGTGGCACAGCTAGTGGTGGCAGATTTGGTGGTGTGGCAGTGTTCCCTGCTGCTGTAGCGATCGCAAGAGTAGTAGCGCTGGTTCTCCCTTGCCGTCGAGTGGTTCTTCCTCTCATGGGAGCGGCCGCGGTCCTGCACCCTGTCTCTAGACGAGGGCTCTGCAGCCGGGTCACCTGGTGCACCTTAGTGGAAATACAAACCAGGGTTAGTGTTAGGCCAGGGTTAAGATTGAACCGGGATGTTGACATGAAGCTAGAGTTAGCGTTAGGCCAGGGTTAAGATTGAACCAGGATGTTGACATGAAGCTAGAGTTAGGGTTGAAGTTGTGGTTGAGACTAACTTTAGGCTTGGATTTGGGTTGGATGTGGTCAAACCTAGCCCAATCCTAATCTTAGCATTACCCCAATCTTGGCATAATCCTAACTCCAACCCTAGCCTATGTTCAATCCTGGCCTCAACCTAACCCAACCCTAAACCCCCTCCACCTCTGAATTCCCAATTCAACAGCTGATTGCACCCATTCTTTACCTCACTCCGAAACAGAAGATTCTTAAATGCGTATAAAGGACAGACTACTAGCAGGCTTTTCTTCCCTAAAAATGATCCTCTCCACAGCATTACCCTGCTGAGACAAGAGGTGCCCATAAATGATCCTCTCCACAGCATTACCCTGCTGAGACAAGAGGTGCCCATAAATGATCCTCTCCACAGCATTACCCTGCTGAGACAAGAGGTGCCCATAAATGATCCTCTCCACAGCATTACCCTGCTGAGACAAGAGGTGCCCATAAATGATCCTCTCCACAGCATTACCCTGCTGAGACAAGAGGTGCCCATAAATGATCCTCTCCACAGCATTACCCTGCTGAGACAAGAGGTGCCCATAAATGATCCTCTCCACAGCATTACCCTGCTGAGACAAGAGGTGCCCATAAATGATCCTCTCCACAGCATTACCCTGCTGAGACAAGAGGTGCCCATAAATTATCAGGTCATTGGGTAGCCTTTGGTCTGTCAGTCCCTTTTATCTGTGTAATAAAGATCAGCTGCAGAGCTCCACTGTAACACCCAGGCCTGAACGATGCCTCCATTGAGCATAGTGCTGATCTTTATAACAGATGAACCCCAGCCAGCTGGGCTGTGGTCTGCTTCTCACACTCTGACTGGATGGAAGGCAGTGAGGCAGTGAGGCAGCGTGACCGTAAGGCAGCGAGTCAGCAAGGAAGAGAGGCAGTAAGGCAGTGAGGAAGAGAGACAGTGAGGCAGTGAGAAAGAGAGGCAGTGAGGAAGAGAGGCAGCGAGGCGGTGAGGAAGAGAGACAGCAAGGCAGTGAGGATGAGAGGCAGCAAGGCAGTGAGGAAGAGAGGCAGCGAGGCAGTGAGGAAGAGAGACAGCAAGGCAGTGAGGAAGAGAGGCAGCAAGGCAGTGAGGAAGAGAGACAGCAAGGCAGTGAGGAAGAGAGGCAGCGAGGCAGTGAGGAAGAGAGGCAACGAGGCAGTGAGGAAGAGAGGCAGTGAGGAAGAGAGGAAGAGAGGCAGTAAGGCAGTGAGGAAGAGAGGCAGTACGACAGTGAGGAAGAGAGACAGTGAGGCAGTGAGAAAGAGAGGCAGTGAGGAAGAGAGACAGCAAGGCAGTGAGGAAGAGAGGCAGCGAGGCAGTGAGGAAGAGAGGCAGTGAGGAAGAGAGGCAGTAAGGCAGTGAGGAAGAGAGGCAGAGAGGGCTATACATTCTAGTAACACTGGGGAAACAGTGGGCTGCAGTTCTTTATGGTTAAATACCCACATTTTGTAATCAGGGTATTGGCATCACTCGTATAACATATAACACCCTGTAACTTCAATGACAAAGAGATCCCTGTAATTGCACATTAAAAACATGTGTTTATAGCGTGTGCCTGTGCACTAACCAATGGTGCTTGGCGTCCTGTCCAGTGACCGCTGCTTCTTGTCCCTCTCTCGGTGGTGGTGGCAGCGGTGGTGGTGGCGGTGATGGTGACGCCTTTCTTCGGTGCTGGGCCTCTCCAGGGTGTGTTCATGCAGGTTCACCTCCTGGGGGCGCTGGGGGGCGTGGGTGGACGCAGAGCGTTTCATTGGGCTGCAGTCAGGAACAGGCTGTGTGGCACCAATAGGAATAGGTGGGGATCACTGACTTGTCCATGAAGAATCAGGATCACTGACTAGTCCATGAGGAATAGGGATCACTGATTAGTCCATGAGGAATAGGGATCACTGATTAGTCCATGAGGAATAGGGATCACTGACTAGTCCGTAAGGAATAGGGATTAAAATGAGCCCGTCCTCCTATAGCTCGTCCCACCAACCACCGCTGGTGTATTCTACAGCTCTCTGACTCCATTGTGAAACACCATTTCCACCTAGTGGAGATACATCTCTCCTGCAGAGCCTTGCTGCAAAAGATACTACTCACATTTTCACTGTCCTCAAAAACATAGCAGCCTACCTAGATTATTGTTGGTAAAATCATAGACACGACTACCAATTTCCCTAAGTCTTAGATGCATGCTTGAGGAAAAGAGCATTAAAGAGGAAATTGAGGCAGTTTCCACCTGTAGCAGCATACCATTCTCTCTCCAAAACAGCTCCATCAGATCACTAGTTTACAACTGACAAACTCCATGGGCTTGGTATCTAAGAGCAGGTTGGCATCAGCAGCTGTGTTTTAATGAGTGTTGTACAGTCCCCACAGAATGATCAAAGGAAGAGTCTCCTCGACGAGACACTGTACCTGGCTAGACCTTTGATTTACAGTTTTACAGTGAGCTTAACTCTCATCCTAAAATCACACAGTATATCCCCCACATTGTATATGATAGAACACACATGTATACTGGGTTGTTAATGTCCTACCTAGTGTCAAACACTGTACAATCATATGCTTGCAGAACCTACCATTTTACACACCTGCGCGGCCAGTTAATACTAAATAGAATTTAGTTTAACACATACTAGTACATTGGGATCAACAAACAAAGTAGAGGAGGTGCAGAGGAGATAATGAGGGAGAGGAGACAGGGCTACGTACTGCCAGCAGGGTCCCCGGGGAGTGGCGCGACTTGCTCCTCTGTCACACAGCACAGGTGGAGGAGGAGGAAGAGGAGAGGTCCATGGGAAAGCATCAGGCCAGAGAGACAGGAGACAATAGGAGGGTAGACGGAGAGAGGTGACATTGAACAGTTAGGAGAAGAATAAAGGAGAAGCAGCAGGAAAATGACAGGTGTCTTAACATGCTTATTAAAAATAAATGATCCGCTTGTAAATATGACATCATTATGTTTAAATGGCCACCGGGGGAATCTGACTTTCAGTATGCTCTTTTTAAAGGAAGGTGATATCTCATTGTGTGTTTCAGCACCTGGCAATAAGACAGAATTACCCATTCCAAGCAGACAGAACTCCCCCATGTCTTTATGTCTTTTGATACTCAATAACCCCTTGACCATTAATAGTGAGATATCCTAGAAAACATATCTGACTCTTTAGCTTTTGTTCTTGTGAGCCAAGCTACTGACCTGGCAGAGAGCCAGGTGGGGCAAGTCTATGGGCCAGAGCTGCCTCTAGGGAATCAAAAGGGTTTCATACATATTAAAAGGTGCTGAAACCACTAAATCAACAAGTACAGGCTCTTATCATCCAGCACTCCAGTTTAAAAGGATTTGGGCTTAGCTTTTCACTGGGCTTCTTTGAAAATGAAACAAGGGGCATTTTCCCTCTTCGAGAGGCTTCATGTGAGGGTTCATGTCTGCCCTGGGTGTCACATGTCACTAGAGCACAAAGAGGATGTTGAGGAGGTGGAGGCATGCTGGGAGATTTACGGCCCTGATCGTGCTGGCATCGCCAGGGAGAGGGAAATGAGGCATTACCCCAAAAAGGAAGGGAAAGAATGTAATTAAGCGATGGAAAACCAAGCCGGAGACAGAGGTAAATCCATCATCTGTTTCAGGGTAGAGTTCAGGGTACATGCCTCCCCATTTCACTCTAACAATAGCAAGCCATCTCAGAAAGGCCATCTCTAATTGTATTGTTGAAGGATTTCCTGCCCTTAGAAAAGGTGAGAAAAATTAGACAACAGGTCACGAGGCAATCCTCTTCTCCTCTCATCCCATTTATCCCTCTTTACATTCTCTATCCTATAGTAACATGATTACTCTCTTCCTCCCTGAACGCATGAGGGATCACCCCTCTCATTTTCTACACCCATCCATTTTGAGCCACTATAATCAGTTGGCAGCAGAGGAAAAACGATACGGGACAAATAGTTGGCGGTCTGCCAGGCTCTAATCAAATTGTCCAGGACTTCTTCTGTGCACTAAAAGTAGGATCAACACACATCCATTCTAACCTGAAAGGAATGCACTTAAACACAACAATCAATTAACATCAATACCACTCAGGAAATGAGGAGCTGATAATATTTCTTGGGACGAATTGAAGGATACATTTTCTTTCAGCAGTTATACTGCAGTAATATCGAATGAAATTCAACCCCCCCATAGCGATGGCAACCTGACCATAGTAATCTACCCACAGTATAGCCAATGAGAAACACCATGCAACCATGCTTTCCCTAAGAGAGTTTAGTTATGGCATGGGGCATCTGCTGTGCTTCACAAATGATGTGTGTGTGTTAGGGTGTGTCTGTACCTGCAGCTCTGCATTGAGGCGGGGCATGGACACAGCTCTTCCCTGGCTCTCCAGTCCAGACCCAGGACCAGGCACTGTGCTGCAACTGGTGTCCATCTTCCTCATCTCCACTGACTCCTGAGAGACATACACACACATACGTACGTACACATACACGAATGCACGCATGCACACACACAGATAGTGCTTGCACAGAAATAAGTACATCCAGTCAAGTAAAGTACTGCGAACAGATACATCAGGAAAGAAAATGCAGGTAGCAGGCCATGATGTTCATGTGTGTGTAATAAAGCAGAGGGCAGTCTGGCCTGGCTACAGTACCTGGGGGATGGTTAGGCTTGGGACATCCTCAGACTGGCCCCTTTGGACAGGTGTCTTTTTCCTGGGTCTGTGGACCTCTCTAGACTTCTCTGACACCCAGGAGGATGATCCTTTCATGGTGCCGTCATGGCCTGGCCTGAATTATTAGACATAAACAGATGAAGATGTTATTGTCATTCTATTATTATTGAATCTTTTTGCCAGGATAGTCCACTCCACTCAGTTACATTTGCCACTGTTTTCCAGGAAGTCCGGTCATAGAACTATCATCTGAATGTTTTAAAGTTAAAAGCTTTAAAATTATAAAGTATTATAGTGTTTTATCCCAAGACCAGAGAGACATGGCCACTGGCTGTATGTTAGTGAACTCACAGTGTGCCTCCGTTGTTGAGCAGGGTGGAGCTGGGTCTAGGTAGGGCCTGAGACTGGGGCTGAGGCAGTAGCTCACAGGGAGGCTCCACGTTGGTCATGGCCTTCTCCTTCACTTTCTCCTGCTTGTGAGTCAGGGGCAGTATTGGTTTAAACAGAGCCCCCACCTTTCCCTGTGGATGAAAGACGGCAAGATGCTGATATACTGAACATACTGCACAATATTGATCCAGGTTTCTTCCTTCAGAATATTATCAATCAAAACTTGAAAATTTTAATCAGCATATTGGTTTTGGCAGGACATGTTAAAAATATTTTCATGGGGGGGGGGGGGATTTGTGACTCCTGGGTATCAGTAATAATGTGTATCTGTCTGTCTGTCTGTCTGTCTGTCTGTCTGTCTGTCTGTCTGTCTGTCTGTCTGTCTGTCTGTCTGTCTGTCTGTCTGTCTGTCTGTCTGTGTGTGTCTGTGTGTGTGCGTGCGTACGTGGGTGCGCTACCTGGGAGCCAGTAGCATTCTGTTGCTGCTGCTGCTGTTGCTGTTCCTTGAGCCTCTTGGCTCGGTTCTGCTTGTAGTAGTCAAAGATCATCAGGGCTGCATACACCTTCCCAACAGTAAGCTCATTGGCTGAAAGAGAGACAGAGAGGAGTGGATGAGGAAACCTGCTTTCTCATCCATCTCTATTGGTCTCATCCAAACCCTTTGATGCCACTTAATCTCCAATACAATTCAGTCAAGCCAAAGGTATCACTTGTAACAAAGAGTGATTTAGCTGTTTGAAGAAATCTGGTGCATGCCAGGCTTGAGAGAAGGAGCATCTGTCTGGAATATCATTGTTCTCAGGTGAGATACTTAGATCCTGCCACAAGATGTCAGTGGAGACAAAGCCAACAACTAGAATCTTAACTAATGGCAAAGTAAGAGCAAGGGGTCTGGTTGTTATGGCAACCTATGTGTAATATTATTTCAGAGTGAGGAGTCTGAGGCTTGCCACTTTAAGATGTAGCATGAAAAGATACACTCCAAGTATCCTTTTTGTAAAGCTGAAATATATCAGTGACAAGGACAAGGATCAGTGACAAGGTTCCGAGAGGACTGCCATGCAGATGTGCTTACGTTTGTGTGGTGTCACCAACAGATCCATAGTCTTCTGTGAGAGGCTTGGCCAAACCTGGGAGAGCTCTTTCTTCAGTTCAGCATCAGAGAGACGCTGGGCAACCATCCCTGAAGAGAAGATTGCAAGTGAAAATAGAATCTTATAGCATCAAATAAACACAATGATCTAATTCAAGAAGTACAGCATCAAGCAACAAAGACAGGAAAGTAAACATGAGTTTTTAGAGTCTTTGTGGAGGTGAAGCAGACAGAGAATAGAGAATAGCTCATTAAAAGCGGCAGCGAGCAGTGAAGCTAGAGAAAAGCATAATGTACTATGCCATCCTTCACTCTGCAGGCCCTAAACACAAAGCCCACCACAGAGTAGCTAATGAGACCAAATGGGACCCAAATCTACTAATGCAAACCCCTCTGTAAGCAACAAAGAAGCAGCATTTGCACCTGCTACACATCCAGGGGACATAACGCCCGTCAATCTGTCTCTGTCTGTCTGTCTGTCTGTCTGTCTGTCTGTCTGTCTGTCTGTCTGTCTGTCTGTCTGTCTGTCTGTCTGTCTGTCTGTCTGTCTGTCTGTCTGTCTGTCTGTCTGTCTGTCAAGACAACAAGCTACATTTAACATTTACAACTCATGTTTTTTGCTTGAGTTAGAATGCATTGCCTTTTTTATTTTTATTTAACCTTTATTTAACCAGGTAGGCCAGTTGAGAAACAAGTTCTCATTTACAACTGCGACCTGGCCAAGATAAAGCAAAGCAGTGCAACAAAAACAACAACACAGAGTTACACATAAACAAACGTACGGTCAATAACACAATAGAAAAAATGTATGTACAGTACAGTGTGTGCAAATGTAGAAGATTAGGGAGGTAGGCAATAATTAGGCCATAGAGGAGAAATAACTACAATTTAGCGTTAACACTGGAGTGATAGATGTGCAGATGATGATGTGCAAGTAGAGATATTGGGGTGCAAAAGAGCAAAAAGATAAATAGCAAAATGGGGATGAGGTAGTTAGGTGTGCTATTTACAGATTGGCTGTGTACATGTACAGTGATCGGTAAGCTGTTCTGACAGCTGATGCTTAAAGTTAGAGAGGGAGATATAACTCCAGCTTCAGAGATTTTTGCAATTCGTTCCAGTCATTGGCAGCAGAGAACTGGAAGGAAAGGCGGCCAAAGGAGGTGTTGGCTTTGGGGATGACCAGTGAACTATACCTGCTGGAGCGTGTGCTACGGGTGGGTGTTGCTATGCTGACCAGTGAGCTGAGATAAGGCGGGGCTTTACCTAGCAAAGACTTATAGATGACCTGAATCCAGTGGGTTTGGTGACAAATATGTAGCGAGGGCCAGCCGACGAGGGCATACAGGTCGCAGTGGTGGGTAGTATATGGGGCTTTGGTGACAAAACAGATGGCACTGTGATAGACTACATCCAGTTTGCTGAGTAGAGTGTTGGAGGCTATTTTGTAAATAACAACGCCGAAGTCAAGGATCGGTAGGATAGTCAGTTTTCCGAGGGTATGTTTGGCAGCATGAGTGAAGGAGGCTTTGTTTGCAATATAGGAAGCCAATTCTAGATTTAATTTTGGATTGGAGATGCTTAATGTGAGTCTGGAAGGAGAGTTTACAGTCTAACCAGACACCTAGGTATTTGTAATTGTCCACATATTCGAAGTCAGAACCGTCCAGAGTAGTGATGCTAGTCAGGCGGGTGGGCAGCAATTGGTTGAAGAGCATGCATTTAGTTTTACTAGCATTTAAAAGCAGTTGGAGGCCACGGAAAGAGTGTTGTATGGCATTGAAGCTTGTTTGGAGGTTTGTTAACACAGTGTCCAAAGAAGGGCCAGATGTATACAGAATGGTGTTGTCTGTGTAGAGGTGGATCAGAGAATCACCAGCAGCCAGAGCGACATAATTGATATATACAGAGAAAAGAGTCGGCCCGAGAATTGAACCCTGTGGCACCCCCATAGAGACTGCCAGAGGTCCGGACAACAGGCCCTCCGATTTGACACACTGAACTCTGTCTGAGAAGTAGTTGGTGAACCATTTGAGAATCCAAGGCTATTGAGTCTGCCGATAAGAATGCAGTGATTGACAGAGTTGAAATCCTTGGCCAGGTCGATGACGATGGCTGCACAGTACTATCTTTTATCGATGGCGGTTATGATATCGTTTAGGACCTTGAGCGTGGCTGAGGTGCACCCATAACCAGCTCGGAAACCAGATTGCTTCGTGGAGAAGGTACGATGGGATTCGAAATGGTCGGTGATCTGTTTGTTAACTTGGCTTTCGAAGATTTTAGAAAGGCAGGGTAGGATAGATATAGGTATGTAGCAGTTTGGGTCTAGAGTGTCTCCCCCTTTGAAGAGGGGGATGGCCGTGGCAGCTTTCCAATCTTTGGGGATCTCAGATGATACGAAAGAGAGGTTGAAAAGGCTAGTAAAAGGGGTTGCAACAATTTCGGCTGATAATTTTAGAAAGAGAGGGTCCAGATTGTCTAGCCCAGCTGATTTGTAGGGATGTAATCAAGTTGGCCTCATTAAAAGTGAAGGATAGATTCCAGAGGCACAGTATGCACCGCTCTTATCATGTATCACACATTCCAAGAGTGTTGGGCAGAGGAATTTTAGCAGACAACCAGCAGCTGACAGGGCATGGATAGGGAGGGAGAAAAGAGAGGGGTGAGTGGACAGGCAAGAGGGGGCACAGGATAGGGAGGGAGAGGGAACAGAGGAGGGGGACAGGGAGGAGGGAGAGAGGGGGAACAGGGGAAGGGGGAGGGGGCAGAGGTTAGGGAGAGAGAGGGGACAGGGGAGAGGGAGAGAGAAGGGACAGGGGAGGGGACAGAGGATAGGAAGAGAGAGGGTACAGGGGAGAGGGTAGAGGACAGGGAGAGAGAGGGGACAAAGCTGTCTCACCTGAGGCCAGTTTGATCTCCAGGGCCGTCCGGATCAGGGCCATGAGTGTGGAGGTGAAGTGGACTGTGTTGTCATCAGCGATGGGCATGTTCATCTTGACTAGCCGCTGGAGAGAGTGTGTGGATGGAGGGGAAGGTTAGAAAACACTTTTACTGTTAACACTTCAGCCAGACCATTGGCCAATCAGGAGAAACAAGTCTGTGTGCTGCTGGTAATATTCACAGAGGACTCATTTAGAGTAAATTGCGTGCTTTACCATGCTTTTATTTCAACAATACAATAAGATGTGACTGTTTGTTCTTCAGATTTGGTCTTGTAAATTAATCATATGGAAGGTTTTAGGATTTGGTCGGGATAATTTAACTACAGCACACAAAACGCTTTCTCAACTAGTACAACAAGGAGACAAACTAAACATTGACATTCACTGCTATTGGCTACAGTATGCACTATGCTGCAAGTCAAAGTGCACCGGTGCAAGACTGACATTGATCAAAATAATGGTGAGAAAAGGCATGTACGCATAACCATGGAAGTGCCTCAAAGATCTCAGGAGCTCGACTCTGTGGTTGCCTCCTAACAATCATAAAATGAGTTAAAAAATCATCAGTCCTGCTCAAGTCAGAAACATCTTGAGGACTAAGACCTAGCATCTACAGAAAAACCAGGTGTCACACACAGTCCATTCAGAATAACCTGAACTGCTTATCAAAGGGATGATAACTACACCACTACATGCATACATAGCACTATGTTTGATATTTAAGCTATTGTGGTAGAGTTGAGCTCCCCTGAACACAAAAAGCATTCACCTACTATCAGAGGCAGTGCAAAAGTAAGGCTGATCCAAGTCAGAATGAGAGAGGAGAGGAGGGGTGAGACAAACACACCTACCCACACATGGGAACACCCATCGATAGAGAGAAAGTAGAGATGAAAGACAGGATGAGAGAGAATAAGAGATAGAAACAGAGGGAGTAAAACACATAGAAGCCACACACACTGGCAAGACAAAAACCCTCAGTAGGCACACAGCTCAGGGGATAGACTAAAATAAGGTAAGGGAGAGGGAGAGCAATACTAAACCCCTTTCAAATAAGACTGTATATTGATTGATACATGATTGAAATTGTCTGGGGACAGTGATCGATTGGTCTAATATAACTTTTTGTATGCATTGTAAAATAACATATACAGTCGTGGCCAAAAGTTTTGAGAATGACACAAATATTAATTTCCACAAAGTTTGCTGCTTCAGTGTCTTTAGATATTTTTGTCAGATGTTACTATGGAATACTGAAGTATAATTACAAGCATTTCATACGTGTCAAAGGCTTTTATTGACAATTACATGAAGTTGTTGCAAAGAGTCAATATTTGCAGTGTTGACCCTTCTTTTTCAAGACCTCTGCAATCCGCCCTGGCATGCTGTCAATTAACTTCTGGGCCACATCCTGACTGATGACAGCCCATTCTTGCATAATCAATGCTTTGAGTTTGTCAGAATTTGTGGGGTTTTGTTTGTCCACCCGCCTCTTGAGGATTGACCACAAGTTCTCAATGGGATTAAGGTCTGGGGAGTTTCCTGGCCATGGACCCAAAATATCGATGTTTTGTTCCCTGAGCCACTTAGTTATCACTTTTGCCTTATGGCAAGGTGCTCCATCATGCTGGAAAAGGCATTGTTCGTCACCAAACTGTTCCTGGATGGTTGGGAGAAGTTGCTCTTGGAGGACGTGTTGGTACCATTCTTTATTCATGGGTGTGTTCTTAGGCAAAATTGTGAGTGAGCCCACTCCCTTGGCTGAGAAGCAACCCCACACATGCATGGTCTCGGGATGCTTTACTGTTGGCATGACACAGGACTGATGGTAGCGCTCATTCCGGATGCCCCAAACAATCGGAAAGGGGATTCATCAGAGAAAATGACTTTACCCCAGTCCTCAGCAGTCCAATCACTGTACCTTTTGCAGAATATCAGTCTGTGATTGATGTTTTTCCTGGAGAGAAGTGGTTCTTTGCTGCCCTTCTTGACACCAGACCATCCTCCAAAAGTCTTCGCCTCACTGTGCGTGCAGATGCACTCACACCCGCCTGCTGCCATTCCTGAGCAAGCTCTGTACTGGTGGTGCCCCGATCCCGTAGCTGAATCAACTTTAAAAGACGGTCCTGGCACTTGCTGGACTTTCTTGGGTGCCCTGAAGCCTTCTTCACAACAATTGAACCGCTCTCCTTGAAGTTCTTGATGATCCGATAAATGGTTGATTTAGGTGCAATCTTACTGGCAGCAATATCCTTGCCTATGAAGCCTCTTTTTTTTGCAAAGCAATGATGACGGCACGTGTTTCCTTGCAGGTAACCATGATTTACAGAGGAAGAACAATGATTCCAAGCACCACCCTCCTTTTGAAGCTTCCAGTCTGTTATTCGAACTCAATCAGCATGACAGAGTGATCTCCAGCCTTGTCCTCGTCCACACTCACACCTGTGTTAACGAGAGAATCATTGACATGATGTCAGCTGGTCCTTTTGTGGCAGGGCTGAAATGCAGTGGAAATGTTTTTGGGGGATTCAGTTCATTTGCATGGCAAAGAGGGACTTTGCAATTAATTGCAATTCATCTGATCACTCTACATAACATTCTGGAGTTGCCATCATACAAACTGAGGCAGCAGACTTTGTGAAAATTAATATTTGTGTCATTCTCAAAATGTTTGGCCATGACTGTACATATTATTCCAATTATTAATCTGTGCATGTCTGCTGTGCTGGATGTATTAAATGCAAGAGAATGGATTATATGAAATGTTATGATTCTTATTTTATTTATTATCCACATTTTAGGAGTTTAACACCTACTACTGTAAATGTAACTAAATGCTTAGTAACAAGCTTTCACATAGTGTTGATACTGTATGTAGCTTATGGTCTACTGTTTCTCTCTGCCTTTAGTGGACATCACCACACCAGCTGAGCTTGCTCCAAAGAAAGTAGCTATGCCCAAAGAAAGAGGGGGAGGGAGGTGGGGGGCTACACGAAAAAGATCAGAGTGCTAGCAAAACAAACCAAAGAAACAAGAGAACACTGCAGAGCACAGAGATTGGCAGGAGGTTAAGCCAATGGGAAGACAGTTCAAGCAGAGGGAGTGGCTACCTTGTAGGCGACTCTTGGCGGACATATCTTTCCCAAACCTAAGGGTGGGGACATGTGGAGGAGTATCTGATACATATCGAGGTACTTGATACGGCCACTTCACAGAGTAGGAAACAAAAAAACAAATATCGAAGGATAGGGAAGTTAGAGAAGGAGGAGAGGAACACAAAGGAAAAAATAAATACAAAATAAACCAAAATGAAAAGGAAAAAACAAAAACAGAAATCTGTGTTATTTAGATTTCCAGTAGTGACATGGAGATGGATGCCATCTTTGGCCACGGTGGACCAGGGATGCATCAGTGCGGTGGTAAACTCAGCTCAGGAAGAAGTGAGCTGCTCAGATCCCTGAGGGGAGACATGGAATGGAAGAGTGAGTCTGTAGTGAGAAGCAGAATACACAGGATGCTAATGGGGAGAGAATGACAGCATCGTACATAGTGAGGATGTCTGCTTCCGCATGCTGAGAGACATCCAAAGGGGAGGGGGTTCACCAAGAGCACGGAAACAAAGGTATCAATGCCAGAATGAATTAAAGCCTTCCCTTCTCTTTACAACGTTTAACGTCTAGGATCCCAAAAACACATTACCATATGTAAATATGTGGATCCAATTCAGATGTTTTCAAGATCTGAATCAAATGATCAATTTGGGACTAAACATCAGTGATTCATGTTTAATCTAACTGTACATAGATTGGAGACGGACCAGGTACAGATCAGAATGTTTTCACTTTATACCTCAACCTACCATATAGAAAGTAGGCATTGCGTAGGGATTCCAATGTCAGGCAAAGTTGGGGCTTTGAAAGCTTTGTTTCCTGTCCGGCGTCATTAACCAAAGCCAGTCAGTCTAGAAGGGCAGGTGCTAGTGTGTAGGTGAGTCATTGGTGCACAGCCATTCAGTTTTGTCTATTGGCATAGGAACGCAAAGCACCCTTGTGGAGGAAATGTTCTGGGGTTGCTAACCTTGTATGCTACCCTATTAGGGCAGTTCTTCCCTAAGCCAAGGGGGGGTGAGATAATTCGTAACAAGTTGTACATATCGTTATAGCGAATCCGTCCGCTGCAAAAAGAACAAGCAGATATATAAAAACAACAACTTCAGGACAGCTTCAAGAGAACAATGATAATCAGAGGGCTGACTGCGTACTAGGAAGTATGCTATCATACCATCTACATAGAGGATTATCAGAAAGTCACAAAGTGTCAGGCAGTGTCAGTCAGTCCCCTCCATACTAGTAGCAGTAATACTAGATTCCACTCTGACTGGGTGAGATACAGTAGGAGCCCCAGCCAGCCAGATGAGGGAGGGAGGGAGGGAGGGAGGGAGGGAGGGAGGGAGGGAGGGAGGGAGGGAAAGGGGACACATACCAGGCAGCAGGGTCGTACTCAGCCCAAACACGGATGAACTCATCCAGATGATGAGGCCCCAGTATAGAAGAGTCTCGGGTCAGGTATTCAAAGTTATCCATGATCACAGCCACAAACAGATTAAGCATCTGGAAGAGAGGTTTAACAAGGATTTATAGGAATAGACACAGTATGACAACAAAATAGACAGCTAAATAGTTTTGCATAACATTAGGTCAAATCAAATCATTTTTTTGTATTTAAATAGTTTTGCATAACATTAGGTAACTACCAATCCTACGTTTCAGATCATTGCCTAAAGTTAACATCACTTATTACCAGACTGCACATCAGTGGAGGCTGCTGAGGGAAGGACGGCTCATAATAATGGCTGGAACTGAGCAAATGGAAACCATGTGTTTGATACCATTTCACGTCAGTCATTACCATGAGCATGTCCTCCCCAATGAAGGTGCCACCAACCTCCTGTCCTGCACATCAACACAAATCTAACGGTTGTGTGTATGTTGGATGACATCAGTACTAACCAGGAAAGAGCAGAGGAAGATGAAGGACACAAAGTAGAAATAGGCAAAGTCGCTGCCACACTCCTTCCCCAGGTTGCCTGACCTCTCATCACAGGCTCTGTGACTCAAACACGACAGCATGATCTCATGCCACGCCTCCCCTGTGGCACTCCTGGAAAACACAGGGGTGGACAGACAGACGGACAGACGGACAATGGACAGACAATGGACAGACAATGGACAGACAATGGACAGACAGACAGAAAATCAGCAGACAGACAGTGGACAGAAATAGTGACATACAGCATAACAAAAATACATTTTGAGTAATTTGGGAGATGTTCACAGTGTACTAAAACACGTTCCCAGTTCCTGTTCCAACTATGGTGGAGGATCCTTCAGAGTAGCAATTCAAACTGCATGCTCACTCTGCTGCTTGCCAGAACAGGGAAGAGGCCAGAGCAGGATGGCTGCTTAAATAATCTCCTGGAGTTAGTTGACTAATATAAACCTATCATCATAAACCTGATGATCTGGACTGGGGGGTCCTGAGAAAACAAAGGGATGGTGTGGCAGAGTGGGAGAGGAGGACACAAGACCACTTTCAATCCCAGGCAACGCTACCCAGAAGACCTGGGGGGGTGGAGCCTGGCACAGCACAGAGCACACAGCCCACTCTGCTGCATGCACCAATTACAAGAGAATATATAGAAACCCTGGCTTACAGTTACAGGAGGGAGAGGAGAAGAGAGGAGAGAGGAGAGAGGGAGAGGAGAGAGGGAGAGGGAGAGGGGAAGAGAGGAGAGAGGGGAGAGGGAGAGGAGAGAGAGGGGGAGGGGAAGAGTTTCCGGGTTCCGGAGTTCCAAATTGAGCAGCAGCTGCTGAAAAATTGAGCTCCTACAAATATTGAAATTTACATGGTTTTTAGAGTGAAGTACTTCGGAAAAAAGCAAAAGAAAAACTGCAAGACTGAATAGGAGAAAAAACAAGCAACAAACAAAGAAGATAGGCTTTTGAAAAAAGTTACTATTTTTCATAAAATTGTAGTTATCTTAGCTAGCTGAATTGTTTACCAGTTGCTAAGCAGTTGCTAGGGACTCTTTTGGAAGAAGCTAGCTAGCTAACGAAGAATGACAAAGAATATCTAGTTAACAGAAGAAAAGAAAGAGAAAATCAGGACAGAAGAAAAAGGATATCAAAGTGAAACAGTTCTCTAAAGACACAAGAGACAATAATACAAGAAACAACATTTCTGTAGCTTGTCAACTATGTGTCTGTCTATCCCTGTTCTCTCCCCTCTGCACAGGCCATACAAACGCTTCACACCGCGTGGCCGCTGCCACTCTAACCTGGTGGTCCCAGCGCGCACGACCCACGTGGAGTTCCAGGTCTCCGGCAGCCTCTGGAACTGCCGGTCTGCGGCCAACAAGGCTGAGTTCATCTCAGCCTATGCTACCCTCCAGTCCCTAGACTTCCTGGCGCTGACGGAAACATGGATTACCACAGATAACACTGCTACTCCTACTGCTCTCTCCTCGTCTGCCTACGTATTCTCGCATACCCCTAGAGCATCGAGCCAGCGGGGTGGTGGCACTGGAATCCTCATCTCTCCCAAGTGGACATTCTCTCTTTCTCCCCTGACCCATCTGTCTATCTCCTCATTTGAATTCCATGCTGTCACAGTTACCAGCCCTTTCAAGCTTAACATCCTTATCATTTATCGCCCTCCAGGTTCCCTTGGAGAGTTCATCAATGAGCTTGACGCCTTGATAAGTTCCTTTGCTGAGGATGGCTCACCTCTCACAGTTCTGGGTGACTTTAACCTCCCCACGTCTACCTTTAACTCATTCCTCTCTGCCTCCTTCTTTCCACTCCTCTCCTCTTTTGACCTCACCCTCTCACCTTCCCCCCCTACTCACAAGGCAGGCAATACGCTTGACCTCATCTTTACTAGATGCTGTTCTTCCACTAATCTCATTGCAACTCCCCTCCAAATCTCCGACCACTACCTTGTATCCTTTTCCCTCTCGCTCTCATCCAACACTTCTCACTCTGCCCCTACTCGGATGGTATTGCGCCGTCCCAACCTTCGCTCTCTCTCTCCCGCTACTCTCTCCTCTTCCATCCTATCATCTCTTCCCTCTGCTCAAACCTTCTCCAACCTATCTCCTGATTCTGCCTCCTCAACCCTCCTCTCCTCCCTTTCTGCATCCTTTGATTTTCTCTGTCTCCTATCCTCCAGGCCGGCTCGGTCCTACCCTCCTGCTCCGTGGCTCGGCGACTCACTGCGAGCTCACAGAACAGGGCTCCGGGCAGCCGAGCGGAAATGGAGGAAAACTCGCCTCCCTGCGGACCTGGCATCCTTTCACTCCCTCCTCTCTACATTCTCCTCTTCTGTCTCTGCTGCTAAAGCCACTTTCTACCACTCTAAATTCCAAGCATCTGCCTCTAACCCTAGGAAGCTCTTTGCTACCTTCTCCTCCCTCCTGAATCCTCCTCCCCCTCCCCCCCTCCTCCCTCTCTGCAGATGACTTCGTCAACCATTTTGAAAAGAAGGTTGACGATATCCGATCCTCGTTTGCTAAGTCAAACGACACCGCTGGTCCTGCTCACACTGCCCTACCCTGTGCTTTGACCTCTTTCTCCCCTCTCTCTCCAGATGAAATCTCGCGTCTTGTGACGGCCGGCCGCCCAACAACCTGCCCACTTGACCCTATCCCCTCCTCTCTTCTCCAGACCATTTCCGGAGACCTTCTCCCCTACCTCACCTCGCTCATCAACTCATCCTTGACCGCTGGCTACGTCCCTTCCGTCTTCAAGAGAGCGAGAGTTGCACCCCTTCTGAAAAAACCTACACTCGATCCCTCCCATGTCAACAACTACAGACCAGTATCCCTTCTTTCTTTTCTCTCCAAAACTCTTGAACGTGCCGTCCTTGGCCAGCTCTCCTGCTATCTCTCTCAGAATGACCTTCTTGATCCTAATCAGTCAGGTTTCAAGACTGGGCATTCAACTGAGACTGCTCTTCTCTGAGTCACGGAGGCTCTCCGCACTGCTAAAGCTAACTCTCTCTCCTCTGCTCTCATCCTTCTAGACCTATCTGCTGCCTTTGATACTGTGAACCATCAGATCCTCCTCTCCACCCTCTCCGAGTTGGGCATCTCCGGCGCGGCCCACGCTTGGATTGCGTCCTACCTGACAGGTCGCTCCTACCAGGTGGCGTGGCGAGAATCTGTCTCCGCACCACGCGCTCTCACCACTGGTGTCCCCCAGGGCTCTGTTCTAGGCCCTCTCCTATTCTCGCTATACACCAAGTCACTTGGCTCTGTCATGTCCTCACATGGTTTCTCCTATCATTGCTATGCAGACGACACACAATTAATCTTCTCCTTTCCCCCTTCTGATAACCAGGCGGCAAATCGCATCTCTGCATGTCTGGCAGACATATCAGTGTGGATGACGGATCACCACCTCAAGCTGAACCTCGGCAAGACGGAGCTGCTCTTCCTCCCGGGGAAGGACTGCCCGTTCCATGATCTCGCCATCACGGTTGACAACTCCCTTGTGTCCTCCTCCCAGAGTGCTAAGAACCTTGGCGTGATCCTGGACAACACCCTGTCGTTCTCCACTAACATCAAGGCGGTGACCCGATCCTGTAGGTTCATGCTCTACAACATTCGCAGAGTACGACCCTGCCTCACACAGGAAGCGACGCAGGTCCTAATCCAGGCACTTGTCATCTCCCGTCTGGATTACTGCAACTCGCAGTTGGCTGGGCTCCCTGCCTGTGCCATTAAACCCCTACAACTCATCCAGAACTCCGCAGCCCGTCTGGTGTTTAACCTTCCCAAGTTCTCTCACGTCACCCCGCTCCTCCGCTCTCTCCACTGGCTTCCAGTTGAAGCTCGCATCCGCTACAAGACCATGGTGCTTGCCTACGGAGCTGTGAGGGGAACGGCACCTCCATACCTTCAGGCTCTGATCAGGCCCTACACCCAAACAAGGGCACTGCGTTCATCCACCTCTGGCCTGCTGGCCCCCCTACCTCTGAGGAAGCACGGTTCCCGCTCAGCCCAGTCCAAACTGTTCGCTGCTCTGGCACCCCAATGGTGGAACAAGCTCCCTCACGACGCCAGGACAGCGGAGTCAATCACCACCTTCCGGAGACACCTGAAACCCCACCTCTTTAAGGAATACCTGGGATAGGATAAAGTAATCCTTCTAACCCCCCCCCCCCTTAAAAGATTTAGATTCACTATTGTAAAGTGGTTGTTCCACTGGATATCATAAGGTGAATGCACCAATTTGTAAGTCGCTCTGGATAAGAGCGTCTGCTAAATGACTTAAATGTAAATGTAAAATGTAAATGGAAGAGAGGAGAGAGGGAGAGGGAGATGGAGAGTGAGAGGGGAAGAGAGGAGAAAGGAGAGAGGGGAGAGGGAGAGGGAGAGAGGAAGAGAGGAGAGAGGGAGAGGGGAAGAGAGAGGAGAGGGAGAGGGAGAGAGGAAGAGAGGAGAGAGAAGAGAGGGAGAGAGGAGAGAGGAGAGAGGAGAGAGGGAGAGGGGAGGAGAGGGAGAGGGGAAGAGAGGAGAGAGGGAGAGGGAGAGGGAGAGAGGAGAGGGGAAGAGAGGGGAGAGAGGGGAAGGAGGGGAGAGAGGAGAGAGGAGAGAGGAGAGAGGGAGAGAGGAGAGGGGAGAGAGGGAGAGGGAGAGAGGAGAGAGGAGAGAGGGACAGGGAGAGGGAGAGGGGAAGAGAGGAAGAGAGGAGAGAGGGAGAGGGAGAGAGGAGAGGGGAGAGAGGGAGAGAGGAGAGAGGAGAGAGGAGAGAGGAGAGAGGGAGAGAGGAGAGGGAGAGGGAGAGAGGAGAGAGGAGAGAGGAGAGAGGGACAGGGAGAGGGAGAGGGGAAGAGAGGAAGAGAGGAGAGAGGGAGAGAAACAGGGACAGGGTCATTTAATAATGTATATACCTGAACAGTAGCATGAGAGCCTGAAGAAAGGTGCGGAAGTTGTTGTGGTGAGTGATGGATGTGTCCTCGTTGAGCTCAATGTTTCCAAACACCTGGACAAGTAGGGGATCGATTATACCCACAGATCATGACAGTAAATGCCTTACATTGCATAACAATTTTCTTATTCAATAAAAAACACAATTTACACCATTAGTTTGTAGACATGTATAATCAAATTATTTTGAGGGAACATTTAAGGAGATAATGGAAGCAGCACCCACCTGCATACCGATGATGGCATAGATGAAGAACAGCATTGCTATCAGAAGGCAAACATAGGGCAGGGCCTGGAAGTAGAGGATTTTTTAGGCTTGAGTGGGTGGGACCATTAGGCCCATGACAGTGGGTGAGGTATGTATGTGTGTGTGGGTGTGTGTCTGTTTGTCTGTGTGTGCAGGTGTTTGTATGTGTGTCACCTTAAAGGACTGGACGAAGGTCCACAGCAGGATACGGATGGTGTAGCCTTGCCTCAGTAGTTTGATGAGACGAGCTGCTCTGAACAGCCTCAGAAAACTCAGGTTCAAAAGCCGGTCCTGTGAAGGCCGGGAGACAAAAACCTTACAGCCCATTCACTGGAGGCATTCAAAACATGACTCCAGATCACTACATAACAACAATAATGCAGATTAAACAACATGATTGTATTTGGTTGGTCCAGTTTCAGCTTGCTGAAGGAGGCCAAACAATGCAGCCACACAGAGCTGTACACACAGTGCTGTAGATCGTGTAAAGACTGGGAGGAGAAAAAGCAATGGGACAGGAGGGGTAGTCATTCACCCAGTGGTGGAAAAAGTACCCAAATGTCATACTTGAGTAAAAGTAGATACCTTCATAGAAAATGACTCAAGTAAAAGAGAAAGTCACTCAGTAAAATACTACTTGAGTAAAAGTCTAAAAGTATTTGGTTTTAAATATACTTAAGTATCAAAACTAAATGTAATTGCTAAAATATACTTAAGTATTGAAAGTAAAAGTATAAATAATTTAAAATTCCCTATATTAAGCAAACCAGACAGCCACATTTTCTAGTTTATTTTATTTACAGATAGCCAGGGGAACACTACAACACTCAGACATAATTTATAAACGATGCATAAGTGTTAGTGAGTCCACCAGATCAGAGGCAATAGGATGACCAGGGATGTTCTCTTGATAAGTGCATGAATTTGTCCATTTTCCTGTCCTGCTAAGCATTCAAAATGTAACGAGTACTTTTGGGTGTCAGGATAAATGTATGGAGTAAAAAGTACATCATTTTCTTTAGGAATGTAGTGAAGTAAAAGTTGTCAAAAATATAAATAGTAAAGTACAGATACCCCAAAAAACTACTTAAGTAGTACTTCAAAATATTTTTACACCACTGCACTCACCGTAGTCTATAAGAGCAGTTGTTTAGCCGTAGCAGATGGTGGGCACATCAGTGAAGACATTCAACAAGAGGACAATGCAGAAAGGGCGACAGGGAGAGGGTGAGAGGGAGAGAAAGAAAGACAGAGAGAGAGAGAAACAAGGAAAAGAGAGAGAAATAGAAACAGTAATGACAAAGCCTGTAAGCTCAAAACACACACTTAAATCAGTCAGAGCATTGGACAATGATACAGATACTGTAGGATACTGGATTGATAAAGATATTGTATCACTACAGTAGGAGAACATTAAAAAGTACTACAGGGACTGACAGAAACATGTTGAATGATTCACATAGAATTGCTCATAATATGACTAGGAGATGGTAATGATACACACAAATCCCATTCCCTGATGCACTCAGCTGAACTGCCTCACGTTCTCACTCAGAGCCCATATCAGGCATCAGTGAAGAATCAATAATGTTAACATGTAGCTCTGTTCACAAACTCTTTCTCTCTCTCTCCCCCTCTGGGCCTGTGCCAAGCCATCTTTGCTGAGACGGCTATTCAGCACATCAGGGTTGAGCCTGTGTACAGGTCAAGCCCACTCTGTTTACACAAACTGTCTATACAGCCTTATGTCTCTGCATGTCACTAAACTACCAATACTCTGCCTTATTAACCTTTTACTGCAGTGGGATAAATCAGGGCCACACAGAGTGTTTCTTGGAAGTCTTAAACAAATCGACCTCGAAACAAAAGTATATACCTCACACAGATGGTTACGAGCTTAAAAATAAGACACTATGGCAGATATAGAGTTGAAATGTATTCAATTTTGGTTTGCATCCAAATATAATACTTTATATACACCACAGATGACAAAAATGTTACAAAACCGTTTAACATAGAAACACCAGATTTTCGGTCTTTGAAAAATACATGTTTATTATTTATGATTATTTATGAAATTATGAAAAATATTAATAACTTTCCACCCATGAGGCCACAAGAGGGCGATCTGGTCATTTGACTGCAGGAAAGGGCTACCATGTATTGTATTGTATATAGAGGAAGGTGGAAGAAGCACATTGTGTGCTCTGCTGAATTCTTAGCTTACATTGATTTCTGTGACCACGATGTCAGTTATACTTCCCAGCACGGTCACAAAGTCAAACACGTTCCAGGCATCCTTCAGGTAGTTCTGGAATGAGAAGGGATTGAATATCACTCACAAACTCAAGGCATGCAGTGCATGAATTCAATAAACTTCAAATCATTGATAACCTTTGCCATATTGATAGCATGCAGATAAACAGGAAGGAGGCCATTAAACCCACCAGTGGTCCGAAGGCGATGATCTTCAGAATGCACTCCAGAGAGAAGAGGGCAGTGAAGACGATGTTGAAGTGCTTCAACATGGCCTCGTAGAAGTCTGGAGCTCCATGGAACTGGTGCAGGGTGGGTGAGGGAGTGAGATAGGGTGGGTGAGGGAGTGAGATAGAGTGAGAGTGAGAAACAGTGTGTGTGAGAGAACGAGAAACTTAATAAGCAGATAGCTACTATACCTCCTAAAACATCAACACTGTGTGAGTAGGAGTTTTTCCTGACCACGCAATCAGACAAGGAAAAACTCCAGGCCATAGTTATATCCTACTATATTTTTTGGTGACTGAGATGGACTGTACCAACCTTCATCATGAGCACCACGGTGTTCAGGGCGATCATGATCATAATGGCGTACTCAAACGGGGGTGACACCACAAACTTCCACATCCGGTACTGGAAGGACTGCACGTTCTCTGGCATGTAACGCGTCAGTGGCTTGGCGTTGATGGCAAAGTCAATGCAGGCCCTCTGAAAAGAATGAGACGGAAATTACATGCGTCCAATGTTCCCTTTCGTAATCGCCATGCATTTCCTCATCATCATGACCATCAGCCCCAATCACCAGTTGTCAATCCATCACTCTTTCAACCATTACCTTCATCAGGACCACTGAATCTGTATCAACTCAGAAGGAAATACTTTGAAGAAAACAATGCATATCTTACGAGACAGCAAGCAGAGAGTCCTGATTCTATCAGAGCCATGTGCAGAGGAGATGTCTGAATCCAGAGGATGGATACATGGCTAGCTCCTCCTGGCTGTGCTCTGGCTCCAGTTAGCCGAGTCAGGTTAGGTTAGCATACAAACAGACACAGGGAGACGTATCTGTTGTGTTAGTTCAGAATAGGGACGGAGGGAGATACTGTATATCTATCTGTGGTTGCCTAATGGGGTCCTGGTAGACATGAACTAGGGGGATAGGGGATGGCTCGCTGGGTTGGTGTCCGTCTGTGGAACCACAGATGGGGCTTCAGAATGAATCGTGGACCTGTCACACTGGCCCTCACCTGGGAGGCTGTACTGCATCTGTTGCTACTGCAGAATCCACTGCAGCTTCACTGCCTCAACACGCACAACTGAACCCAGCATAAAAACAGCAGCAGCAGTGAGGGAAAGACTGTACCTGCACTGAGTACTCAGCATTATGTAAGGGTGGTAACATCTATAGAGCATAGTGAGCTTTGCACTGCACAGGGCACCGATGACCAACACGTCACAAATGGAGAAAGTATACTTGGAAGAAATATGAATTGTTATTGCTTTGCTTCAAAGTGAGTTTTCTCCCGTGCTGTACCTCGTTTTTCTCCAGGCTGCACTCTGACATGGCCTTGTCTCCTTGCTCCTGGAAGGTAATGATGATCAAGGCCACAAAGATGTTAACGAAGAAAAAGGGAAAGACCACGAAGTAGACCACGTAGAAGATGGAGATCTCTATACGGTAGCCTGGACTGGGACCCTGGTCCTCAAAGGTAGCGTCCACAGAGTGCTTCAGAACACTGGAGAGGAACACAGGAACCATGCTGTCAGTATATGGAACCACTCACAACAACAGTCAGCTTTGGTTAAACTGCTACGACAAGTTTCCTACAGTAACTACAATATGACTAAAACCTAAGTGGAAACGATGAAACTATTTAAAGTTCAATATCTAAAATTAGGGACATAGGCAATTAAAAGCCTTTGTTAAAATGTAATAGGCATGTGATTAATGTTCAACGTTGCTGATACAAAGGTTCATTTTCATCTGCCGTGTTAAGATGGTCCTTACAGTAAAAACCCGGCTGAGAGAGAGCCTGGCCACGTAGCCCTCCAGGACTGACTCTTCGCCCATGACCTAAAGGACTCACTAGTCCATCATTTTGACATATCATAAATGACTGGATTGTTTAATAACATAGCTAATTCAATGATTTAATTGGGGAGGACAGAGGAGCTGGAATAAGAAGGAGAATTATGGACAGGCTGGAAATTGCACAGAAGGCACTCTCTGGTGTGCTGACCCGACAAGCTGGCACACTTTGCTTGATTTGATTTGATTCTCATTTTGTCCTCGTTCGGACTAAGTCCTTAAACATTAAAATACAATTTATATTACAATCATATTTTCACATATAACACACTGTTACAAACTGACATATTGACCAGATAAACACTGTGACACTGAAAATATAGATTGGTTCCTTCATCCACCATAGTCATGCACAACCTTCCAATTTATTATATTTAAGTGGCTCTAAAGTATTGTTTGAATTTAGATATTGATAGGTTTCTGGTTTGCTCAGATAAATTATTCATTTTCTTTATTGCTCTGAATCGGAATGTTATTTTGCCTATTTGTCTTTTCTGCCGGCATCCAACATTCTGTAGGAGGTGGACAATCTATTCCTAGTATTGACTGAATGTCTGTCTCTTACCAAATTAATCCTGTTGTGAATGGAGTTTGGCCATTTCAATTATGTACATTATGAAATAAAATATGCATGTTTTTCCCCCCAATAATGTTGCTGATTGATGACCACCCAAGAGCATTGTGCATGACTACAACAGAATAATCATATTTCTACCTTAGAACAATCCTTGCTGCTTTATTCTGGGCAATCTGCAGCCTCCTAATCTCACTTGCGGATGCATTTCCCCAACCACAGAACAGTAGTTCATCTGACTCCCAATTAATGATTGGGTTGTTTGCTTAAGAATCTTTCATGGTAAATATTTTGCATGTAGTTTTAATTATTTTCTTACATAGATGAGTTATTTGAGACAATTACAGAGACTAACACAGCACATTCTCAGAACATATCCCCAGGGCAGGCTTCTTCACAGTCTACTGTTCTAATGTCAGTCTGTCGGTCAGTCTGTCTGTCCGTGTATCTGCCTGAGAGCTACAGCACATTCTCAGAACATATCCCCAGGCCCGTTCACCCATTCCACTACAAGTTCCACAAAAGGAACCTGGAAAGTGGACTTACTCGGGCCAGCCCTCTCCAGTGGACACAGTGAAGAGAGTGAGGAAGGCCCACAGCACGTTGTCATAGTGGAACTCATACTTCTTCCACACCCGAGGCTGGGCGGCCACCTCATCCTTATCGTAGTCCAGGAAATGACCTCTGTTAAGGGGAGAGAGAGAGAAACAGGGGGAGGGGAGAGGGAGAACAACTTACTGCACACATGAACACATACACAAATAGAAATACTCAGATACTATTGTCATTATAGACTGACAAATCACCATGTCCCTGTGACAAATCAATAAGATCCTCAAACAAAAACACATAATTACTGCAATCATTTTCAAAGCAGCACTGGGCTGTGCTTCTCTCTATTGGGGAAGATAATTGTACAATGGCATAGCGGCATTCAAAGCTGCAAGCCAGAGCCAGGCAGGGCTGTACCACCACAGCTGCCCTGGAGGGGGAGCCCTCCCCAGACGGTTACCGTTATTACATGGTTTGCTCTATCAGACTGTTGGCCCAGTGCCTTGGTGCCAACAATGTTCATGCTGTATGCCTTCTCCTGTTTTATTTCAAAATGCTGTAGACCTACCTGCAGTCCTTTTCCAGTCCCTTGGACTCATCGGAGCAGTAAAAGAACTTTCCCTTGAACAGCTGCACAGCGATGACAGCGAAGATGAACATGAAGAGCATGTAGACAATGAGGATGTTGAAGACGTTCTTCAGGGAGTTGACCACACAGTCAAACACAGCCTGAGAGAGGACACACACACACACACACACACACACACACACACACACACACACACACACACACACACACACACACACACACACACACACACGAACATGGGGCTGGATTACATACTGTACTCACTGATGATTATGTTCTGACAACAGCAGTGAATACGTCTGACTGTAGTGCAGTGTAAGTCCATACTGTACCTTCAGCTTTGGCAGGCGCTTGATGGTCTTGAGGGGCCGTAAGACTCGCAGAACTCTGAGGGACTTGATGGTGCTGATGTCCTTTCCTTTGGACCCTCTGCACAAGAAAAACACTAAGTTAGACAACAAACCTGTAAGGTCATCACTCAACTGCTAAACCCTGTGAGAAGATAGTTGTGTTCAGAAACTGCTCGAACAACAATTGCATTACAAAAGAGGCAAACCACTTGTGACAGAAATCAGTAGCTTGTTGATAAATCACTGTTGGTTTTCAATGTTTCATGAATCGTAAGGCTTCGACTAATAAACAGAAAGTGTTTGAAGAATGCTCTCTAGAGGTCTTGACCAAACGTGACAGGAAATATTTAGTAGGAGAACGGATGGTACTATCCTCTCATCTCCCACTACTTTAAATACATTGTGTTCATTCAGAATGATTTGTGGTCGAAAGATACAAGGCATAATACATGGGTATAAATATGTTTGTCAAAGCTATAGATGCCCTTAGGATGGTAAATTGTCTGAGACAACCAAGCACCCAGCCCCAACTGAGAATGGATTAGTAATCTCACATAGGATCATGCCTCTCCAAATCATTCAGATAGGCGTAGCATGTAATCCTGGATTACATGAGAAAATTATTATTAATAGCATGCCGATAAAGTAGTTATCCCACAGCAATACACCTTCTCCGAAGATTATATCTCAACACATATTTCTCCATGCAAATAACACCAGAACATAAATCAAGTAAATACAAGCTATAGACTGTGCATCAGGTTTCTGCAGAATAACCGCTAACCAGTGATACAAAAGAAACAGGGATGTTTATTTTTAAAGGAACCAATGCTGTTTCATACACACATCCTCGCTAAATCGTTAAGCTGGGATGGTGAGACAGACAGGCGACTGAGGGAAAAGAGGAAAGGATGTCAATGAGCATGTAGAGTATTAAGACTGATGGGGAAATACACAAACAAGTGATTTAATAGACTTTCTCAGACACAGTGGGTGGAAGAACAGAAAATCTTCTGAACCGACGCGAAGAATTCTGAGCAGAATCCCATTAACTCTCCGTGTACATTAATGTTCCCTACAGACTCAGAAAAGCTCTTGCTGAATCAGCACCTTGGGGAGCTGTGGGAATAGCAATACAAATGCCTCACAATGCAGGCATCTCCAAACGAAATACAATGAAGTGATAGAACATATTGCATGTTATCTAAAATCATGGTGTAAAATCATGTCCCAATGTATTGTACAGTACACAAAATGGCAATGATTTAAGGTAAAGCATCCCATTTGTGAAACAATGAGGGATTTCAATGAGCCCAATAAATAAGTCAACAACACATAAATAACCAGACATTATCAGTATGTGATACTTCACATCAATAAATGTCAACTTCTATATCATAAAACGGTCAAATGTTCCACACCCATGTCACTTCATCTCTGTCTTTCTAAATTTGGAGAGACTGCTCTTAAATACCTCGTGAATTCATCTGTTGTTAAAGTCAATCCTACACAGCAGTCAATGGCCGTAACCTGTGTTTCTCATCAACTGATAAAGAGACTTGTAAACACTTCAGCCTCTAGTGAAAATGACTAACATGCACCAACAATACAGTCTAGGAGGAGGAAAGCAACAAATCTGCCAACACACTACATCTTCCCCTTCCCTACCCTGCCTCCTCCCACACACACACACACACACACACACACACACACACACACACACACACACACACACACACACACACACACACACACACACACACACACACACACACACACACACACACACACACACACACACACACAGAGAGAGATCACTTCCCATTCAACTGGGAATAAAAGCCATCCTGTAACTCTGGTATTCCCAACATAGCATGGTCATGTAATATGATGGTGTGGTTCGTCCCTCCCAGAGGCTCTGTTATAGCTCTACTCTACCACAGCAGCATGCAACGTTCATGCTCTGATGCACATTAGTCCAGCATGCTTTCACAGTAAATAGAGCCTGTGGTTTGAGATCACACAACACTCACACATGACAAACCACACATGACATTCTGATAGCTTTCAAAGAACACCTGATCAGTTTGTAGAAAAACACGTGCGGCTTGGGAGGTTCATTGGGAGTGTGTGGAGTTTTCTGCAGGGTCTGGATGGTGACAGCTATGAGAGAAGCTGGCTAAATATTTAATGAAGACATCATTATCAGGTACAGGTGGCTGGAAGGAGAACCAAAACTGTCAGCCAAAATAACCATCATGTCCTGTCTCAGCACCACTACTCTAATGGTAGTCTTAGATTCTCCCTCTGTCCATGTGGAAGCAGAATGTATTATGTTTTAATGTGTGCACTGATAGGGCTCTGCTTGGTGGGTCACCTAGAGAAATGACTTAACAGAATAAACATGAATGTGTGTTTACATTTGCTGAGAATATTTGACTTGGGTAGAAATGAGTGAAAATAAATACTAAGAGTCTTCATAATGATTCTAATTGCAAGTATAGACAGTGTTGATGCTGGAATTTAGGCCAATCATCAATTATGAACACGTTTTACTTGATTCTCCAGTTACAGTCAAATTGGAGAGAAAGGTTTCTATTGAAAGCTATCAGAGTGAGATGTCAAAGGCTCCTTGTCTGTAAAGGAAACCCTTTACTCATACAGGTTTAGAGACGGGATCCTGGTCTAAGCAGAAGAAAGAGGGGTAGAGGGGAGAGGGGGTTCCCCACCTGGGCACACCTTGTGGCGGTCTGATGGGGAAAACAGCGGAAAAAAACAAAGTACAGAGCACAATTATGGCGACTTCCAACACAAAGAAAATATGAATATGTTTGCATAAACAGGTACAATCTAAACAATACAATATTATGAATGGAG
This sequence comes from Salmo trutta, assembly GCF_901001165.1. Taxonomy (NCBI): domain Eukaryota; kingdom Metazoa; phylum Chordata; class Actinopteri; order Salmoniformes; family Salmonidae; genus Salmo; species Salmo trutta. The sequence goes on along the minus strand of NC_042983.1, from coordinate 25,902,025 downwards.
ATGGGCCTATAATATATGAAACAGATGTTTCTTGTTTACTGTACTACTCATTTGTCAGTAACAGACAGTTGAATGCTATTGTGGAAGCGAGAGGAACTGATCCAACTAGAAAAGGCCCAATGCCACATAGCATTTTAGGCCATAATGACACTTCATCAAGGATAATTGGGTTGAATAACAGCTTTCATTCTTCAGGGCAATGCTCATAAAACAGACACAAATCAAGTTGTATTTGCCAAGAAGACACTCCTGCCACTTTGTTTGGGTTGCACAAATAACAGTTTGTTTCTTCTGTATGATCAGACATACAGTATCATGTCTGAAGGAACACAGAACAATGCCATGTTGTTGAGAGATTTAAGGAAGCAACTTCCCCCAAAACACATCCTGCAACATCTCCTGAGTGGCGTTCAAGGCAGCTAGCTCCACGGTGTTATAGCAGCAGGATGGATGTCAAGAGGTGCATCCAACACAACGACAGCTCAGGATCCCTGAGCCAGGCAGTTAGCACCGTGAGTCCCCTGATCGTGTACAGTAGTGGATGACACATGGCCGTGGAGGTACGGTTCATTCACAATGAGGCAGGGGATCACATGGAGAATGAGGCCCGGGACATGCAGGGAGAATAATGTCCATCCATCAACATCACCACGGCCCGCTGGCTGTCAGAGTGGCTAGGGGAGGGTGTTGTAAACAAACAAACGAGTGGGAATGGAGGCTGGAACTGTATGGTCACAGTAAGCAGTCACCAATTTAGATACCTTGATGACACCAGTTTCGAAGACACTAAAGTTCCATGCAGAGAAAATGGCTTTCTTTCTTACTCCCTTGTATGAGTAGTCACTGCTTAACTATGTGTGATTTGTAATGAAAGCATGAGCTGCTATAGAGTAGAATGATAATTGTCATCACAGCAACAGATGTATTTGTCTAGTGCAGTCCAGGTGAATATGTAGTCATGATAAGAGACAAGGAGAATGAACACTGAGGTGACATGCCCCCTGTACGGAGAGGAACATGGACACCACAGAGGATCTATGGTCAAGCAGATGAAGAGAAGACAAGTGGATTATGAAAAGATGAACAGAAGAGAGAGAGATGATTGTGTCCCAGAAGAGAACAGGCCTATAGACTGAGCATAGACCCTGTTACCTCTCATACACGCAGACAGGCAAGATGAGAGAGAGAGTGTGAGAGGGAGAGAGAGAGCGTGAAAGCATTACCCCATGAAGCTCCTTCAAGAGATCCAAGCCACAAGGAAACAGAAGAGTAACTTTGAGTCAATAGGACACAAAACACATGTACACATACACACACACACACACACACACACACACACACACACACACACACACACACACACACACACACACACACACACACACACACACACACACACACACACAGCATGAAATATAGCATTTTGTGGAGGTGAATTTAACGCAATTACAACCCCTACTACTGCAAAATACCCCAACCGGTTGCTCTATCAGCATATAAACGACTAGGACATTATGTATTTCTATTCTCCAATTGTGTTTTTATGGACCTAATGGTAGGTTCAGTCAATCCCCAGGCAGCAGCAGTATTAGCAGGCATACAGGACTAAACATAGTGTTTCAACTGAATGGCCCTATTCTCATTAAAAAAAAACAGTTGGACCAAAAACTGAGCCAATAATGAATACAATACTGCAGCAATAAGAGGTAACAGACATCATTATTCAGGAGTACATATTCTACTGTATTGTACTGATGCAAGGAATTTCATGATGAGGAATTTCTCTGATGGGAAATTACAGACTAATTATAGCGTATGTAAAAAAGCATGCACAGCATGTCTACATATTTTACAACCAGTGTCTGGGAAATTGCAATGAATCAGTTTCTTTGGTCAAATTTGACTTGTGCAATTCTTATTTCAAAAAAAAATGGGGGGGAGGGATTATGAATGTTAGTAAGAAAATATTAAACTTACGAAAATGCAAATGCCACCAGTGCTCCACTGACCACAATGAAGTCCAGAATGTTCCAGAGATCTCTGAAGTAAGAACCAGGATGGAGCAGAAGGCCCAGGTCAACCATCTGGACCAATCAGAGAGCAGGGTTAGATGCTACAGTACACTGAGAGCGGCAGAACCTCCCATAGTTCTACACCAAATGTACTAAATTAAAGCTCCCATGCAGTCTTTGTCATTTTCTTTTTAAATCATAACTGTATGTCTAATAAATCACTGTGTGTTTATTTTCATGAAAATAACTCCAAAATAGATATTTTATCATTTATTTCCCTGAGCCTCTTTGTCCGTTGAACTGCTCAGTCTGATCATGTGGGCTTCAGGAAACAAATTTGAAGATATTTACATACACAGCTCTGACTGGCTCATAGGATAGTCTAGAACCCACTCCTTGCCCAGATGAACCCCCTTGCCCAGATTATAATCAGATCACATTTTGACATCATGACGTGGGCTAAAAGTTCCATCCCACCTGAACAGGATGAAATTCCAGGTATAAAAAAAAGAAAGGGCATTGCCATCATTTTCACAATTTCAGAGTGTTATTTTGACCTCCTTGTGTGGAAATATAATTTAACAAATGAGAAAATCATGTTTTTAACTGCACTGCCCCTTTCATCAACCAGTTGACATGGTGCCCTAGTAGCAGCCTAAGCACAGAGCTCCTGTAAATGTGCAGATATTTATTCATTTTTAGGTGTTTCACATTTTTTATTTTATTTTCAATATTTTGTTGTTTTTGTTGATAACATCACGTTTTTATTGCATATATCTGGAGTTTTTGAGCCACGGATTTGCAAGTAGACTGACTGGTTGACACTTTTTGGCTTGGCTAGCTAGTGTCATGACTCTGCTGTGAGGGTCTAAAGATCAGGTTTTCAATTAATCAACTTCTATCAGACCCCTCTCACCCGCAGAGGGGAAGAGATATTGATGTGGGGATTTGTGACACCTCACGCCCGGTTGTAAATTGTATGCAGCAAAGGACTCTCTTGGCTAATTAGTATCAACCAAAGGAATGTCTGTCTGCCAGCCCAAAACTCTAACGTCCAAAAAATGATCTTTGGAACAATATTTCTAACATCCAAATGTGGGAAATGGTCAGATGTAGAAAACTAATGTCATATTGTATAAAACAAATACTGTAACAAAGGAAGGAAACCCCCTTTAGTTGTCAAGTTTTCATCCAACCTGATGTGAATACAATATGAAGAATGATTAAACATTTTTTGTTAAGATAGGGATGTGATTTTGGTTTTCTAATGAGATAATGGTTTTTGATGTCCTTTGCACATTAAGTAGCCATGCCCCAAGTCAGAAAAGCGTGTCATGGAACTGCCCTTTTCGACCAGATCGCTGAGGACTGGCTAAGAATTAACATATCAGAGCAGAAAGACGTGAGACTGTTGTACACACGTTGAAATGGTTAGAAACTCAAACTCTCAACACTAGGTGAAGAAAATGAACTTACCAGACAAGGATATCGCCAGTCTGCAGCTGCGCGTGTAAAGTGGTTTGGAACTTTGACTATCTACCCGAGGAAGAGGAGAAGAAAACTCCCCTCTCAGACAATCAATTTGTACGGCTAAGTAGCTGTTCTTTGGAAACAGCCCATTGGAGACTAGACAACTAAGAAGAAGGACATTGTGTTCTCTGGTGGACAATCAGAGCATGTACAAGTGGCCCACAGGAAAGGCTCACTGAAACAACTTTCCGAGAGGGCTTGGTTCCGACCGAGATAAAAGATGAACGAACGGCAGTCAACACGTAAATAGATACATTATTTATTTTTTCCAAATGGGGGGCGGTTCGTGTGCAAGGTATATGATTAATGTGAAGACAGTCCTAGAATGTATCCACGATAAATGTCCCTTTTTCTCTCGCTCTCTACTTTCCCCACCCCTTTCTCCATCTCTGTGTAATAAGCCGGCATATCTTGTCAGTCCACTAGGGACCTTTGTCTTATGTAAGTGTATGTGTATTCTGTGTTATTATTTGGTTAGCTAGTAAATAAATAATTAAACCAATTTGTGCAGATCCAATAAGGTTACGACGTTTCAGAATGAGACTGATATGATGTAATGATTAATAAGTGACTTATCAATATATAACTTATCTATCTTCTCGAGTTTAATTCGGGAGATGGTAACTCGTTAAACAACTTCTTCTGTGGTGCCCTGAATCCTAATGAGTTAATTGTTACATCATTCATTTAATTGAGTTACAATTCAACATAGTTAGTGGATTAAATAAATAACAGCCATTAGATTAATGAAAATAAAGTCACAACACTAGCTAAAAAACTAAAATGCATCTGGATATCTGTTTCACCTGGCTGCCAAATCCAGATCTTTTGAGAACATCATTTGAGGAGTCACCTGAAGCATGAGAGGAATGGGAGACAGAGGAATACAGCAGTGCTAAGGCCAAGGGCTCATAGTGAGGACAACTGGCTACTATTCTGAACTTTGTGTGATGAGCGTTCTGGCGCCCAAAGCTGTTGAGACATCACCCAAGTAGATGCTACACAGAGTGGAAGAGGAGAAGTCCAGTGGTTATAAGACTCTGGGTGATTCCCAGACTTGCCCTCTACAAGATCATCAGCAGACTCCATCACCATCATCTACCTTCCTCTGTCCAGCTCCCTTCACTCAAGCAATGAACTGACCCTCTCCATCTTTGGAGGATGTCAAAGACTTGGCCTCTATTGGTTAACCTGTCATGATATATTGCTTGACCTGTCATGATATATTGCTTCTTTGTTTTTTTTGCTCTTGAAGCACTTTGAGATTCTATGAAAAGTGCTATAGAAAAGTAATACATTAATAATAATAATAATAATAAAGGGCTCTCACTTAGTAATGCATTTAATTAAACATGGGATGTGGCATGAGGCCAATACAACTATAGAAGTAACTGAGTGAAAAACAAAGAAATCAATCCTAGTCTAATATAGCGGAAGTCTAAGACAGCAGGATCTGAAAACATGTTATTTTTGTTCAGTCATTTAGCATGTTGTAAACATCACATGCTATACAAGCTCTTACCTTAATCACCATCTCAAATGTGAAAACTCCCGTAAAGACGTAGTCCAGATACTTGAGCACCTGAACAGGAGAGTGAGTGCATTAGTAATAAAAAAACACAGCTAAGAGGCCATGCAAAATGAATTATTCCTCCAGCTCATTTGAATAGCTGTCTGGTCCTCTCCTTGCTTACAGATCGATTTGGATGAACTTTGTTGTCACACCTGTCATTATTTTTCTGACTGAGTCATCGGAGTTGTCATGACCGTGTAGATATAAATCAGGGATGGGCAACTGGCAGCCCGCGGATCAATTTCCCCAAAATGGTGTGCATCCGCAGTTTTTATCTCATTATGTCAGTCACTGACAGTCACTCAATTAGCACTTGTCAGCAAAAGGGCCCGCTCTGACTGCACCTCAGATTTTTTGTGGCCCCCACCCCCATCAAAGTTGCCCATCCCTGGTGTACATGTAGATGTACGGACTATGGCTGCCAGATTGAGGGGACGTGTGTGTGCGTCTGGCATGTCTGCCTGTGTGTGGTGTGTGTGTGTGTGTGTGTGTAGACTCACATTGTTGCGTGGAGCATTGGCCTGGACAGGGTCCTCAGCAGCCAATGCAATGCTACTCATAGATATCACTACCAGGATACACATCTCAAAGTACCGCAGGCTCACAATGTAATGACACAGACGCCGCACCCTGGAAAAGATGGAGAGAAAGAAAGAGATCCTATAGTTCATATACACAGCTAACCTGCGAGACATCATCTAATGTAAACACTGTTCCAAGTAATGGCTGGCTGCATATAGACAGACTATCACAGTGGCTGGCTGCATATAGACAGGCTATCACACTGGCTGGCTACATATAGACAGGCTATCACAGTGGCTGGCTGCATATAGACAGTGTCATAACTCTCCTGTGAAGATCTGAAGGATCAGGTTGCAGTGGGTCCGCTCTACAGCGCCCTCTCGCTATCGCAGAGGGAGGGGGGATGGGGCCACTTTATGGCTGTCATAAAATACGCTGCCTCTATGCTCTGTAGTGTTTGAGATTGGAATGTAAACTCTGGAACACAAAGAGACACTAGGACATCAAAAGTTTGGATAATTGAACAGTATTTCTGTATTCCAAGCAGTTGAAATGGTCCGTGGACACTTAAGGGACAGTCATGTCGAGTTTTTTCATTTGGTGATCTCTCGATGGACAGGAAACACACATTACTGTGTCTTTGGTTGTGTACACTTCTCAATTATGGGGTTTACATCTAAATGTTGTGAAACATATATGATTACATATGAAACTATTTGTGAAAAGATGAAATGTGACGTTAGCCTTCTAAATGAGAGTATGGGTTTTCATATAAAGTTTAACTAGTCAGAGGCCACGCCCACGTGAGTACATACATTTACATTGGTGTCATGGAAAGCCCCCTTCTTCCACAGAGTATAAAACTACCCGTGACAAAATGTAAATTAGACCAGAAAATATGGAGCTGTCGCTACATGTTGAAATGGTTGGCAGTACAAACTAGAGTCAAGATAATGCCGAGATGAGGTCCCCACGTTGGAATGGCTATCACTCTAGAGACCAAAACATGCCGGGTGAACTACAACTCTACCAAAGGACAAGATCAGAAAACATGAAGCGGTAGCTACCAGTTGAAATGGTTGGCAACTCTACGAGAGTCAAAAGCGCAGAGATGAGGTCCCCACATTGAAATGGCTAAGAAATCTACAAACTAAAGAACAATTATTCAGGCTGCAGCTGTTTAAATACTTTAGTCTGTTAAACGCAAACAATCTAAGAACATTTCTGAATGGGACTCTGAAGTATCCATTATAACAACCTACAACTCCGATGGACTCTGATCTCAGGTGGACAAACCAGAGGCTTCCTGTAGACTGACTATCCAGAAGACTGACCAGAAATCGCAGAGAGGGACAGCCAAAAATTGTAAATTGCAATTTCTTTTCGAATGAGCGTTTGTTCATGTTCAAAGTATTAGCAATTTCTATGAGTGTAGTTTTCCTCTCTGAGTTTTCCGCTCTTGAGTGTCCCCACCCCCTTTCCTTGTCTACCAAGCCGTCATATCGGCTTAGCCCACTAGGGACTTTTCTATCATGTCAGTAACCAATGTATGACCTATTTGTGTGTGTGTGTTTATGCAAATCTATGATTGATTAAGTTAGTTAGTAAATAACTAATTAAGCCAATTTGTATATTGCTGATTCATGATCTAGGCTAGGGTTCGAGCAGATATCCAAGGGTTTGAGACATTCAGAATATGACTGATGAGGTAATAATACATTAATAAGTGACTATAATCGATAAGACATAAAAATATCTGAAGAGTTATATTCGGGAAATTGAAACTCTATTAACAGCACATTCCCGTGGTGCCCAGACTGCCTAGTTAATTAAAGTTACATGATTAGTTAAAATTGCGTAATTAAATTACACATAGAGAATTGATTTGATAATATACAGTGATGATATGATGACATATGAATGATAGTGAATGATAATCAACACTACAACAACAGGCTAACACAATGGCTGGCTGCATATAGACAGGCTATCACAGTTTTCTGTTAATTGATCGTAGGTTTATGCAAAGGTTTACAGGAAATCTACAAAAACGGACATTTGAGTGAGTGTGTGGATTTAAAGGAAAGTGCTAGTCAATTGCCTTTAAGATAGACACTATAATGTTAACATGCGTTAAAAGTGGGACCATGAGACAATGTTCTCATGCAGCCATGGACTACATGGAAGGCAGAGTGTGTGTGGTTTGAATGGTATGAGTTGTGTAGCATATAGTACAGAGCTGCCCACACCACGTGGCCCACTCACATGTTGGTCTGGCCAAACACAAACATGGAGCTGTAGGGGAGGATGGGTCTGGGTCCGTCCCGAGTCAACGCCTCCAGGGTCTTCTTCTCCTCGTTCATAGGCAATGTCTCACAGTCTATACTGTTCACTGGGGCACATATACAAAGCTTTAGATACACCTCAGCAACACAGGACACTGAACTAACAGTACTAGAGTGAAAATAGATTTACGAAACTGACAGGGGATGAGTGTTAGGGTTAAGGTTGGTACTGACTGGGGGATGAGTGTTAGGGTTAAGGTTGGTACTGACTGGGGATGAGTGTTAGGGTTAAGGTTGGTACTGACTGGGAGATGAGTGTTAGGGTTAAGGTTGGTACTGACTGGGGATGAGTGTTAGGGTTAAGGTTGGTACTAACTGGGAGATGAGTGTTAGGGTTAAGGTTGGTACTGACTGGGGATGAGTGTTAGGGTTAAGGTTGGTACTGACTGGGGATGAGTGTTAGGGTTAAGGTTGGTACTGACTGGGAGATGAGTGTTAGGGTTAAGGTTGGTACTGACTGGGAGATGAGTGTTAGGGTTAAGGTTGGTACTGACTGGGAGATAAGTGTTAGGGTTGGAACTGACTGGGGGATGAGTGTTAGGGTTAAGGTTGGTACTGACTGGGGATGAGTGTTAGGGTTAAGGTTGGTACTGACTGGGAGATGAGTGTTAGGGTTAAGGTTGGTACTGACTGGGAGATAAGTGTTAGGGTTGGTACTAACTGGGGATGAGTGTTAGGGTTAAGGTTGGTACTGACTGGGAGATGAGTGTTAGGGTTAAGGTTGGTACTGACTGGGAGATGAGTGTTAGGGTTAAGGTTGGTACTGACTGGGGATGAGTGTTAGGGTTAAGGTTGGTACTGACTGGGGATGAGTGTTAGGGTTAAGGTTGGTACTGACTGGGGATGAGTGTTAGGGTTAAGGTTGGTACTGACTGGGAGATGAGTGTTAGGGTTAAGGTTGGTACTGATTGGGAGATGAGTGTTAAGGTTGGTACTGACTGGGAGATGAGTGTTAGGGTTAAGGTTGGTACTGACTGGGAGATGAGTGTTAGGGTTAAGGTTGGTACTGACTGGGAGATGAGTGTTAGGGTTAAGGTTGGTACTGACTGGGAGATGAGTGTTAGGCTTAAGGTTGGTACTGACTGGGAGATAAGTGTTAGGGTTGGTACTGACTGGGAGATGAGTGTTAGGGTTAAGGTTGGTACTGACTGGGAGATACGTGTTAGGGTTAAGGTTGGTACTGACTGGGGATGAGTGTTAGGGTTAAGGTTGGTACTGACTGGGGATGAGTGTTAGGGTTAAGGTTGGTACTGACTGGGGATGAGTGTTAGGGTTAAGGTTGGTACTGACTGGGGTTGAGTGTTAGGGTTAAGGTTGGTACTGACTGGGGGATGAGTGTTAGGGTTAAGGTTGGTACTGACTGGGAGATGAGTGTTAGGGTTAAGGTTGGTACTGACTGGGGATGAGTGTTAGGGTTAAGGTTGGTACTGACTGGGAGATGAGTGTTAGGGTTAAGGTTGGTACTGATTGGGAGATGAGTGTTAAGGTTGGTACTGACTGGGAGATGAGTGTTAGGGTTAAGGTTGGTACTGACTGGGAGATGAGTGTTAGGGTTAAGGTTGGTACTGACTGGGAGATGAGTGTTAGGCTTAAGGTTGGTACTGACTGGGAGATAAGTGTTAGGGTTGGTACTGACTGGGAGATGAGTGTTAGGGTTAAGGTTGGTACTGACTGGGAGATGAGTGTTAGGGTTAAGGTTGGTACTGACTGGGAGATGAGTGTTAGGGTTAAGGTTGGTACTGACTGGGAGATGAGTGTTAGGCTTAAGGTTGGTACTGACTGGGAGATAAGTGTTAGGGTTGGTACTGACTGGGAGATGAGTGTTAGGGTTAAGGTTGGTACTGACTGGGAGATGAGTGTTAGGGTTAAGGTTGGTACTGACTGGGAGATGAGTGTTAGGGTTAAGGTTGGTACTGACTGGGAGATACGTGTTAGGGTTAAGGTTGGTACTGACTGGGGATGAGTGTTAGGGTTAAGGTTGGTACTGACTGGGGATGAGTGTTAGGGTTAAGGTTGGTACTGACTGGGGTTGAGTGTTAGGGTTAAGGTTGGTACTGACTGGGGGATGAGTGTTAGGGTTAAGGTTGGTACTGACTGGGAGATGAGTGTTAGGGTTAAGGTTGGTACTGACTGGGAGATGAGTGTTAGGGTTAAGGTTGGTACTGACTGGGAGATGAGTGTTAGGGTTAAGGTTGGTACTGACTGGGAGATGAGTGTTAGGGTTAAGGTTGGTACTGACTGGGAGATGAGTGTTAGGGTTAAGGTTGGTACTGACTGGGGATGAGTGTTAGGGTTAAGGTTGGTACTGACTGGGGGATGAGTGTTAGGGTTAAGGTTGGTACTGACTGGGAGATGAGTGTTAGGGTTAAGGTTGGTACTGACTGGGAGATGAGTGTTAGGGTTAAGGTTGGTACTGACTGGGAGATAAGTGTTAGGGTTAAGGTTGGTACTGACTGGGAGATAAGTGTTAGGGTTAAGGTTGGTACTGACTGGGGATGAGTGTTAGGGTTAAGGTTGGTACTGACTGGGAGATGAGTGTTAGGGTTAAGGTTGGTACTGACTGGGAGATGAGTGTTAGGGTTAAGGTTGGTACTGACTGGGAGATGAGTGTTAGGGTTAAGGTTGGTACTGACTGGGAGATGAGTGTTAGGGTTAAGGTTGGTACTGACTGGGAGATGAGTGTTAGGGTTAAGGTTGGTACTGACTGGGGATGAGTGTTAGGGTTAAGGTTGGTACTGACTGGGGGATGAGTGTTAGGGTTAAGGTTGGTACTGACTGGGAGATGAGTGTTAGGGTTAAGGTTGGTACTGACTGGGAGATGAGTGTTAGGGTTAAGGTTGGTACTGACTGGGAGATAAGTGTTAGGGTTAAGGTTGGTACTGACTGGGAGATAAGTGTTAGGGTTAAGGTTGGTACTGACTGGGGATGAGTGTTAGGGTTAAGGTTGGTACTGACTGGGAGATGAGTGTTAGGGTTAAGGTTGGTACTGACTGGGAGATGAGTGTTAGCGTTAAGGTTGGTACTGACTGGGGATAAGGGTGGTCTCCCCAGGCGGGGAGGTGATGGTGACAGGGGGTATGTGGACGGCCGTCCATCCTGTCCGTCTGACGTTCCTCTGGTTGTCTGAGTCCTCAGTTATCTCTGTGCCCCACCTCTGATCTCCAGGATCATGCTGGGTGCTAGTGGCCATGGAGTCGCCCTCAGACTCAACATATCTGTCCCTGGGAAACAGAGGACATGACCATAGAGCACAACTCATTGATCTCTGGTACTAAGTAGACATCTGTTCCTCTAAAATAACATTATGGGATATGCTTTCATCATTGCAAAATGATGTACCATATAGATTTGCTGTAGTTAACCAATATAGTCATGCAGAAGTCATCTGGAGACGTAAGAGAGAGAGCCAGGGACTGAGACAGTCTTACCTGTGGCCCTTCCTCCTCTCCCTCTCACTGTGCTCCTCTCCCGCCAGTGTGGACTGGCCCCTGTAACTGTGGGTCTTGTGTCTCCTCCTCTCCCCATTGGCCCCGTTCTCTCCCCTGTAGCATCTCTCTCCCGAGCGTCCATCTTTGTGGCGTGACCTGCGCTCATCCTTGCGTCCGCTGTTGACAGTGCTGTTACCCTCTCTGGCCTGTCTGTGGGAGTGGTGGTGGCGGTGCACTCTCTCTCCCGTCCCAGTTCCCCCTCCACCTCCCTCGTCCACTGAGGTCTGGTGGTGGTGCCTCCTGCCACCCTCTCGGCTATGCGACTGCTCACTCTTCCCCTCCTTACCCCGAGTCCCGTTGGGGTACTTGCTGCGACTGTGATGGACATGGTGCCTACCCTCTTTGCCTGGATCTCCATTCTCATCGGCCTCGTCGATGGGTCTCTCCCTGTCCCGGTGCCGCCTACGTGGCTGGGGGCCGGCCGGGTCCCCAGGGTTATCCGTCTCCTCAGGGGTCTGGGGCTTGAGGTGGCCCATGGGGCCGGGGCCGTCATGGGGCTTCACGACCAGGGGCCGGTCCATGTGGGTCTTCATGTCAGGGCGGATGTGCAGGGCGGAGGACATGCGTAGCCTCTCCTCAGGGTCCAGCTCGCTGTACAGGGCCTCACTGCTGGCCCGCAGGTTGTGTCTCCTCAGCTGAGTGGTGCGCTGCTCCCACACTGACATCATCTTCAGAGACTTCTGCTGCTCCTTACTGCAGGTGGACAGACAGAGCAGAGGGACAGGGTAGTTCACCTTTAATAGGGTACACTGAAAAACTCTCCTTTACTGCACGAGTTATATGTATTTGAAGAGAAGGATAAAAACAGAAATTATGGAATACATCACATATCAGAAGACATAAAACTCCTGCATGCTGAATTATATACAGTATGCAAGTACAATGGAGGTTTCTTCACAGCAAAACAGTCCGGTCCCACCCCATTACCACAGGTAAAAAGAACACCTTTATGGACAGGCCAAGCATGGTAGACCAAGGCCATGCTCTGACATGCTTCATTTGTGTGTCTTTAGAGTATTTTGAAATGGTTGAACATATGCATTCTAAATCAGTAGTCTTCCTACCACACGTATTCCAATACATCAAACATGACTTCCTTTGCTGTGTATGAAACAGAAGTAACTTTCCTACAACAGCATGAAAACTATATACAGTTGAAGTCGGACGTTTACATACACCTTAGCCAAATACATTTAAAATCAGTTTTTCACAATTTCTGACATTTAATCCTAGTAAAAAATCCCTGTTTTAGGTCAGTTAGGATCACCACTATATTTTAAGAATTTGAAATGTCAGAATGATAGTGGAGAGAAAGATTTATTTCAGCTTTTATTTATTTCATCACATTCCCAGTGGGTCAGAAGTTTACATACACTCAATTAGTATTTGGTAGCATTGCCTTTAAATTGTTTAACTTAGGTCAAACGTTTCAGGTAGCCTTCCACAAGCTTCCCACAATAAGTTGGGTGAATTTTGGCCCATTCCTCCTGACAGAGCTGGTGTAACTGAGTCAGGTTTTGTAGGCCTCCTTGCTCGCACACGCTTTTTCAGTTCTGCCCTCAAATTTTCTATAAGATTGAGGTCAGAGCTTTGTGATGGACACTCCAATACCTTGACTTTGTCATCCTTAAGCCATTTTGCCACAACTTTGGAAGTATGCTTAGGGTCATTGTCCATTTGGAAGACCCATTTGCGACCAAGCTTTAACTTCCTGACTGATGTCTTGAGATGTTGCTTTAATATATCCACATAATTTTCCTCCCTTATGATGCCATCTATTTTGTGAAGTGCACCAGTCCCTCATGCAGCAAAGCACCCCCACAACATGATGCTGCCACCCCCGTGCTTCAAGTTGGGATGGTGTTCTTCGGCTTGCAAGCCTCTCCTTTTTCCTCCAAACATAATGATGGTCATTATGGCCAAACATTTCTATTTTTGTTTCATCAGACCAGAGGACATTTCTCCAAAAAGTACGTCCCAATGTGCAGTTGCAAACCATAGTCTGACTTTTTTATGGCGGTTTTGGAGCAGTTGCTTCTTCCTTGCTGAGCGACCTTTCAGGTTATGTCGATATAGGACTCGTTTTACTGTGGATATAGATACTTCTGTACTTGTTTCCTCCAGCATCTTCACAAGGTCCTTTGCTCTTGTTCTGGGATTGATTTGCACTTTTCGCACCAAAGTACGTTCATCTCTAGGAGACAGAACGCGTCTCCTCCCTGAGTGGTATGACGGCTGCGTGGTCCCATGGTGTTTCTACTTGCGTACCATTGTTTGTACAGATGAGCATGGAACCGTCAGGTGTTTGGAAATTGTTCCCAAGGATGAACCAGACTTGTGGAGGTCTACAATTTTTTTCTGAGGTCTTGGCTGATTTCTTTTGATTTTCCCATGATGTCAAGCAAAGAGGCACTGAGTTTGAAGGTAGGCCTTGAAATACATCCACAGGTACACCACCAATTGACTCAAATGATGTCAATTAGCCTATCCGAAGCTTCTAAAGCCATGACATCATTTTCTGGAATTTTCCAAGCTGTTTAAAGGCACAGTCAACTTGGTGTATGTAAACTTCTGACCCGCTGGAATTGTGATACAGTCATGCACAAAGTAGATGTCCTAACCGACTTGCCAAAACTATAGTTTTTAACAAGTAATGTGTGGAGTGGTTGAAAAACAAATTTTAATGACGCAAACTAAGTGTATGTTAACTTCCGACTTCAACTGTATACTATCATGTCTACTTGTTCTAGCCTAGTGGTCATTTACAACCCCAGGGCTCCAATCTTTCCTCCATTACTTACCTGACAACAGAGTATAGCTCTAAACTATGAGGTCTCTGACTTGGGGTGAATGGAGAGGAGGCAGGGGATTATTTGAGTGTATTTACAGTATAGTGTATGGCATACTTTAAGGAGGATATGATACATGCTTATGTAGGTCAAAATAAAGAAGCGGGACAAGATTTTGGTTCCATCCCGCTTCAATAATGTAAACACGATGATGGTCATCACCAGGAAGGTATGTATGCTATACAAGTAGATTGACATTGACACCATAAGTTAGTTGACCTCAAGTAGTGATGGACTGGGGAGCAGACATAACTCCTAAAACACAGAAAGGAGCACATTGAAACAAACAAGGGACAGACTAAGAGTAAGCTCCCTGCCATTAACAGGTTAGGAGATATTGAAAACAAACACAGGGGGATACAAGAGTTTATAAAGACTGACAGAGGAGAAACATGGGGCAACACAAATAACACAGAAACCAAATAACTTTCTTCACTGAGAGGAGAACTAAAACTAAAGAAGATAAGGGAAAGAGCCAGATGTTGGTATTGCACTACAATAAGGAGATTTAGTACTTGACTTTATCTTAAACGTGTGAGTGAGTGAGTGAGTGAGTGAGTGAGTGAGTGAGTGAGTGAGTGAGTGAGTGAGTGAGTGAGTGAGTGAGTGAGTGAGTGAGTGAGTGAGTGAGTGAGTGAGTGAGTGAGAGAGAGAGAGAGAGAGAGAGAGAGAGAGAGAGAGAGAGAGAGAGAGAGAGAGAATGTACATGCATGCAAGTTTGTGTGTGTTTTGCCTCTCCAGATGCTTGACAGTGGCATCTGGTCCTGTGGCACATGGTGGCCATTACAGAGCTGCTCAGGAACTGCTGACTCACTGAGCATCAGCGACAGTTTGTAGTGGCTTTGCTGTGGGTCATTAAGACAGGGAGTGAGAACGGCTTTCAGTCTCACCCCTACAGAACGTCTGCTCTACACAGCAGGGGCTTGCTGTTAACCCAGCCCAGCCCAGTCCAGCCCAGTCCAGCCCAGTCCAGCAGCACAACAGACTACCTCTGAGTGGTAAACCCAGTATAGGCAGGAAGTTATTCTTTAGAGAGGGAGAGTCACGAGGAGAGCTCAGTCACTGCAACAAGTGCAGATGTACAGTATTCAATACATTCACTGGTCCATCATGACAAACACATGTAGATACAGCATGAGCATACCATCTCATGACATCCGTTACTGAGGCAGGCTTCCACATTCATCTGCAACAGTTCAACATAGCGGAAAACTCATAATGGTATGACACCATGCTTAGGAGAACAGTTGGGAGTCAAGGGGGAGACGGAGGAAGGGGAGGGGGGGTAGCCTGGTGGTCCAACTCCTCTCTGTGTTCGTTTCCAGCCAAGCCCAACATTAAAGGCATGATATGGATAGAAGAATTGGCTACTGTACATAGTGAATGGGACCCAGGCTAGGGAGGAGGAGGAGGAGGGTGATGAAGTAAAGTGTAACGGAGAGTAAACACTCACAGTGAATTAACGCTGCAGACGGACGAGCTGCGAGAGAGTGCACCTCGACTTTGCTTTACAAAACTGCACATGCAAAGAAACAAAAGTTGGGGGAGGGAGAACAAAAGAGGGGGAGAGTTCAGGGTCAGAAGGAGGACAGGTGAACAGCAGTACAAGGATACAGTGCCACATATAATGACTGATATGCTCAAAATCTCATGTGGGCTATCTATTTAGCAACTCAATTGACATTTTATGTTATGTGCCTGTCACTCAAAAGAGATTAGTGGGGTCCAACAATGGTATACACCACAGAACCATGTGTCTGAATGTACAGCATTGCATGCCCAATCTGTGCTCATTGTTTATGAAATTACCTTGCTGGCTTTGCCCTCTCCGCTCCATGTTGGCCTGTGTACAGCATACTGTGTAGCCTATGTGGGGGTGGGAGCCAGAGTATTAAGGTATCTCTGACCCTTCTTAAGCCTTTTACTAACTGCTTCTCACACATTTACAACATTGAGCCCTACAGTGACTCAAAGAGAGAACACATGATCCTCTTAAAATAATATAAAATAGCATCTCTCAGGAGGGGGAGACAGTGTGGTGTGCTGGGGGGGGGGGGGGCAGAGGGGTAGCAGGGGGAAACTGGATCAAACGCCAGATCATGACTTACGCTGTGATAGAGATGTTAGCTGCCGACATGGGGCTGACCTCCTTCACCTCCTTGACCATCTGGAGGGCCATCTTCTTAGTGATGGCCACCTCCTGCTCCTCCTCGTCCTGGGGAGCACATACACACAGAGGAAAGAAGATCACACAGGGGTGGGTAGGAGGGCCATCAATGGCCACAAGCCAACAAATCAACGACATCAACTCTTTCTGGAGTGACCGCTAAGATTTAAGCCTCTTCCCCATAGGTGAAATATTAATGGTCGAAAATCCTACAGCCAGTTAGGAGATTCATTGCTTTGAGTTATTGACCAGGACAAACAGCCGTCATCCCAGAACAGCACCAGACGACAGGGTAAAGGAACTAGTAAAGCAAGGCACTCTATATCCTAATAGGAATATTACCTGTCTAATTCAACAAGCATAAATACAGGGATTAAATTCCATGTGTCGTTTGATTAGACAGCTGACTTTTATGATGGATCATCAGCTGAACTCTTGCTCTCTCTCTCTCCTTCCGAGGCTGGAAGCCTATGTACCATAGTACTATGTACCATTACCTTAGTGAGCTCCTGTGCGTTTGCAAGGTTGTCAACAGCAATGGCCAAGAAGACATTGAGCAGAGTGTCTGATCAGTGAGTGGTCAGGTAATTTCAAACAGTCAATCAATCAATATTTACATCGGATCCTAATCATCCTATACAGCAGAGCTTGACATTAACTATTTTTTGCCACTTTCCCTTCAGACAAGTAGGACTGATTTTTTACTTGCCCAAAAGCTCAAGCCACTTGTCCCCCCCCCCAAAAAAAGGTCTAACACCATTTTTACATAATTGTATGATGCAAGGAAGCACTTTACAAAATAAAATGCATTACTATATTTTTTACCATAAAGAATCAGACAAATATGTAAGCTACACGCTGCCTATTGGCTTCTTTGCATATTCAAGCCTGCCTCAAAATACTGCCCCTTTAACACAAATCAAACATTTTATTTGTCACATGCGCCGAATACAACAGGTGTAGACCTTACCATGAAATGCTTAGTTACAAGCCCTTAATCAACAATCCAGTTAAGAAAAAATAAGAGTTAAGAAAATGTTACAATAACGAGGCTATATACAGGTGGTACCGATACCGAGTCAGTGTGCGGGGGTACAGGTTAGTCAAGGTAATTGAGGTAATATGTAGGTAGGGTTAAAGTGACCATGCATAGATAATGAACAGCGAGTAGCAGCAGCATAAAAAAAAGGGGGGGGGGGTCAATGCAAATTTCATTAACTGTTCAGCAGTCTTATGGCTTGGTGGTAGAGGCTGTTAAGGAGCCTTTAACCCAATTTGTTCCACTATACCGCCGGCACATTTTGGACTAAACCCTTTTAAACATTTTGTGTTTAGTTTGTGTGATAAACGGGGACAGAGCTAGAGCAGTGTTAGTGAGACAAGGGTGGATCCCAAAGGACTTTATACAAACATTTCCGTAGAGTCCAAATGGTTTGAGCTACAAACTGTTAAAAGCTATCTATGAAAAGCTGAGACTCTCATGAACCTGCACATGTAACATGTTTTGTTTACAAGCTACACAAGAGTGGTTAGAAGGTAAGGGGTTCTTCTACATAGAAGATCATAGGACAGAAAATGGTGCCGGAGGGGATGGCTGCTGTTTTACGGGCTCCTAACCAATTGTGCTATTTTGTGTGGTTTTTTCCCACATTGTTTGTAACTTTTATGGTACAGTACGTAATGTTTCTGCTTCCATCTCCTATGACCGAAAAGAGCTTCTGGATATCATAACAGCAATTACTCACCACGAACTGGACAAAGACTATTTCTTTAATGAGTCTGACACGAAGGATTTAGTGCTGTTTCCAGACCAGGCCCCAATCCCCCCCATTCACATGAAGAGGAGACTGAGATAGAGAGGCGCAGATCCAGGTGCCTTGTGAGAGTTCGTTGGTGAATGGGTAACCCACTTCTACCCTCCTTCCTATTGGCCAACATGCAATCACTTGAGAATAAACTGGATGAGCTCTGTTCGAGACTACTACCAACGGGACATTAAAAACTGTAATATTTTATGTTTCACTGAGTCGTGGCTGAACTACAACATAGATAAACAGTTGGCTGGATTTTCTGTGCATCGGCAAGACAGAACAGCTACCTCCAGTAAGACGAGAGGTGGTAGTCTGTGTTAATTTGTCAATAACAGCAGGCGCATAAGCTTTTGAGGTTTTGCTCCCCTGAGGTAGAGTACGTCATGATAAGCTATAGACCACACTATCTACGAAGAGAGTTTTCATCTATATTTTTCGTAGCTGTCTATTTACCACCACAAACCAATTCTGGCACTAAGACCACACTAAATTAACTGTATAAGGCCATAAGCAAACAAGAAAATGTTTATCCAGAAGCGTCGCTCCTAGCGGCCGGGGACAGCGCTCCTAATGACAGGTACAAAGCTCTCCCTCGCAATTCATTTGGCAAATTTGACTATAATTATATCCTCCTGATTCCTGCTTACAAGCAAAAACTAAAGCAGGAAGTACCAGTGACTCACTCAATACGGAAGTGGTCAGATGACATGGATGCTAAGCTACAAGACTGTTTTGCTAGCACAGACTGGAATATGTTCCGGGATTCATCCAATGGCATTGAGGAGTTGAGGAGTACACCACATGACATGTCGTCCCCACAGTGACCGTACGTATATACCCTAACCAGAAGCCATGGATTACAGGCAACATCCACACTGACCTAAAGGCTAGAACTGCCGCTTTCAAGGAGTGGACAATAATGCAGACACTTATGAGAAATCCCGCTATGCCCTCAGACGAACTATCAAACAGTGAAAGCGTCCATACAGAACTTAGATTGAATCCTACTACACCGGCTCTGATGCTCGTTGGATGTGGCAGGGCTTACAAACTATTATGGATCACAAAGGGAAATCCAGTCATGAGCTGCCCAGTGACGTGAGCCTACCAGACGAGCTAAATGCCTTCTATGCTCGCTTCGAGGCAAGCAACACTGAAGCATGCACGAGAACACCAACTGTTCGGGACGACTGTGTGATCACACTCTCCGTAGCCGACGCGAGTAGGACCTTAAAACAGGTCAACATTCACAAGGCCGCAGAGCCATATGGATTACCAGGACGTGTACTCAAAGCATGCACGGACCAACTGGCAAGTGTCTTCACTGATATTTTCAACCCCTCCCTGACCGAGTCTGTAATACATACATGTTTCAAGCAGACCACCATAGTCCCGGTGCCCAAGAACGCCAAGGTAACCTGCCTAAATGACTACCGACCCATAGCACTCATGCTTGTAGCCATGAAGTGCTTTGAAAGGCTGGTCATGGCTCACAACAGCATCATCCCGGGAAAACGTAGACCCATTCCAATTCGCATACCGCCCCAACAGATCCACAGGTGATGCAATCTCAATTGTACTCCACACTGCCCTTTCCCACCTGGACATGAACTCCACACTGCCCTTTCCCACCTAGACAAAAGGAACACCTATGTGAGAATGCTGTTCATTGACTACAGCTAAGTGTTCAACACCATAGTGCCCTCAAAGCTCATCCCTAAGCTAAGGACCCTGGGACAAAACACCTCCCTCTGCAACTGGATCCTGGACTTCCTGACGGGCCGCCCCCAGGTGGTACGGGTAGGCAACAACACATCTGCCACACTGATCCTCAACACAGGGGCCCCTCAGGGGTGCGTGCTTAGTCCCCTCCTGTAATCCCTGTTCACCAATGACTGCGTAGCCAAGCACGACTCCAACACCATCATTAAGTTTGCCAATTACACAACAGTGGTAGGCCTGATCACCCACAATGATGAGACAGCCTATAGGGAGGAGGTCAGAGTCCTGGCAGTGTGGTGCCAGGACGACAACCTCTCCTTTAACGTGAGCAAGACAAAGGAGCTGATCGTGGACTACAGAAAAAGCAGGGCCAAGCACGCCCCCATTCACATTGATGGGGCTGTAGTGGAGCGGGTCGAGAGCTTCAAGTTCCTTGGTGTCCACATCAGCAACAAACTATCATCGTCCATACACACCAAGACAGCCGTGAAGAGGGCACGACAATGCCTATTCCCCCTCAGGAGACTGAAAAGATTTGGCATGGGTCCTCAGATCCTCAAGAAGTGCTACAGCTGCACCATTGAGAGCATTCTGACTGGTTGCATCACCGCTTGGTATGGCAACAGCTCTGCATCCGAATGTAAGGCGCTACAAAGGTAGTGCGTACGGCCCAGTACATCACTGGGGCCAAGCTTCCTGCCATCCAGGACCTCTATACCAGGCGGTGTCAGTGGAAGGCCCTACAAATTGTCATAGACTGTTCTCTCTGCTATGGCACGGCAAGCAGTACCGGAGCGCCAAGTCGATGTCCAAAGGCTCGTTTACAGCTTCTACCCCCTGCTGAACAATTAATAAAATGGCTACCTGGACTATTTGCATTGACCCCCTTTTTTACGCTGCTGCTACTCGCTGTTTATTATCTACGCACAGTCACTTTACCCCTACCTACATGTACATATTACCTCAATTACCTTGACTAACCTGTACCTTTGCACATTGACTTGGTACCCCCTGTATATAGCCTCGTTATTATTATTTTATTGTGTTATTTCTTTTTTGTTAGTATTTAGTAAATCTTTTCTTAAAACTGCATTGTTGGTTAAGTAAGCACTTCACGGTAAGGTATCGGTTTGGACATGAGGCTGCAGCCAATATGCATATCACCTACACTTTGACATGTAGGCTTTTTATTTATGTACGTGAAAAATTGATTTGAATATTATTCCAATGTTAGCCTCTGATCAGAGTAATTGTTTGACATTGTGATTTTAGTTGGATTTTTTTAATACTTTTCCTTTCGGACAATTTAAATCGATATTCTTGTTGTCCAAGACAAGAGGACAAGTGTTAATGTCAAGCCCTGCTATACAGTATATACTGAGTAGACAAAACATGATCTTTCCATGACATAGACTGACTAGGTGAATCCAGCTGAAAGCTATTCTCCCTTATTGATGTCACTTGTTAAATCCACTTCAATCAGTGTAGATGAAGGGAAGGAAACAGGTTAAAGAATAATTGGATTGCGTATGTGTGCCATTCAGGGGGTGAATGGGTAAGACAAAAGATTGAAGTGTCTTTGGACAGAGTATGGTAGTAGGTGCCCGGCGCACGGGTTTGTGTGAAAAACTGCAACACTGATGGGTTTTTCACACTCAAGTTTCCCGTGTGTATCAAGAATAGTTCGCCAAAGGACATCCAGCCAACTTGACACAACTGTGGGAAGCATTGGAGTCAACATGGGCCAGCATCCCTGTGGAACACTTCGACTGCTTGTAGAATCCATGCCCCGACGAATTGAGGCTGTTCTGAGGGCAAAATGGGTGGTGTTCCTAATGTTTGGTATACTCAGTGTATATTTAAATTCTTATAGTGTACAAATCTATGCCAAATCATGTTACTATCACAGGCCTCGTGATGCTTATAAAGAAGTTATCATTCGTTACTCATTGTGGACTTATTCCTTGTGCTACTATCTTTTTTTTCTCTCTGCATTGTTGGGAAGGGCCCATAAGTAAGCATTTCCCTGTTCGTCTACACCTGTTGTTTACGAAGCATGTGAAAAATACTATTTTATTTGATTTAATCAATGCAGGTCGATCATCCAGAGAGGATACAGTTTCCAAACAGGGTGAGAACGATGAAGTAGATAGAGGAGAACATTCCCCACCGAACGCCCCCATGGGACTCTATCCCATGATACATCACTGCATTCCAGTCCTCTCCTGTCAGAATCTAGGAGACACAAACATATTGTCACGGATTTAGCTAATGGTATTCCAGTAATTCTAATATAAAGTGATTTTCAAAAGGCAAACAAAGCACAACTTCATTGAGCATTTTGTAAACATCACCTGGAAAACTGTGAGAATGGCTGCTGGAAAGGTGTCGAAGTTTGTTGTTGGTGTCTCCTCCTCAAAATTAAACCTGCAGTAGGAAACACAGATTAGTTGTTAACTTTGAGCTATGCCTGGCTATCACACAGGTTCACACTATATTTTATAATCCCTCATCACTTTTGTGACCATTGAAAAATGTAGAAGAATCACACTTAGTAATAATATATTATAAATGATTTATAGTACATCTTGCTACTGTCAGAGCCCTAACAGCTTGGTTGGCTAACATAAACCTCTCCGTCAAGGCTGATCTCACAGCAGAACACATTCCTAGCTAATAGGGAGTTGAAGATACATTTATGCTAATCTTGATATTCTGTATTGCTATGTGAGAATCTACAGGGACCTCATTACACTTTCCAACAATGAGAGTGATGCAGAAAGAAAACTAAATGTGTTCTCTCTCTGTCTGCTAAAATCCTTGGTGCATATACAGACATTCATTAGTACATATCTCATTAGTTTCCCAACTAGAGAAAAGACAATGCAGGTCAGCATAAAACCCTGTTTAATCCTCCCTACTGTAAGGTAAAAATATGTGCAACTGTACAAGTGAATCATGATAAAATACCAAATATAATAGATAAATACAATAGAACACAATAGATAAAACAAGTGACTTCGGGTATAGTGTGCATTTAATACTGTACGCATCTCACTAAATGTGTTTATTTTCTTTTCACTGGAACAGGCATGATGTTAAATATACACTGAAAGTACAAAACATTATCTATCCTTCATTATATTTCTCAAACATGACTGGCGTTTAGCCTGTATTTACAGTGCATTCAGAAAGTATTCTGACCCCTTGACTTTTTCCACATTTTATTATGTTACAGCCTTATCTAAAATGGATTCAACAGTTTTTTTCCCCCTCATCAATCTACAGCCAATACCCCATAATGACAAATCAAAAACAGTTTTTTAGAAATGTTAGCTTATTTATAAAATAAGAAAAACTGAAATATCACATTTACATAAGTATTCAGACCCTTTACTCAGTACTTTATTGAAGTATCTTTGGCAGCGATTACAGCCTTAAGTCTTCTTGGGTATGACACTACAAGCTTGGCACACCTGTATTTGGGGAGTTTCTCCCATTCTTCCCTGCAGATCCTTTCAAGCTCTGCCAGGTTGGATGGGGAGCGTCACTGCACAGCTATTTTCAGGTCTCTCCAGAGATGTTCGATCGGGTTCAAGTCCAGGCACTGGCTGGGCCACTCAAGGACATTCAGAGACTTGTCCCGAAGCCACTCCTACGTTGTCTTGGCTGTGTGCTTAGGGTCGTTGTCCTGTTGGAAGGTGAATCTTCACCCCCAGTCTGAGGTCCTGAGTGCTCTGGAGCAGGTTTTCATCAAGGATCTCTCTGTACTTTGCTCCGTTCATCTTTCCCTCGATCCTGACTAGTCTCCCAGTCCCTGCCGCTAAAAAACATCCCCACAGCATGATGCTGCCACCACCATGCTTCACCGTAGGGATGGTGCCAGGTTTCCTCCAGGCGTGACACTTGGCATTCAGGCCAAAGTTCAATCTTGGTTTCATCAGACCAGAAAATCTTGTTTCTCATGGTCTGAGAGTCCTTTAGGTGCCTTTTGGCAAACTCCTTTTACTGAGGAGTGGCTTCCGTCTGGCCACTCTACCATAAAGGCCTGATTGGTGGAGTGCTGCAGAGATGGTTGTCCTTCTGGCAGGTTTTCCCATCTCCACAGAGGAACTCTGGAGCTCTGTCAGAGTGACCATCGGGTTCTTGGTCATCTCCCTGACCAAGGCCCTTCTCCCCCGATTGCTCAGTTTCGCCTGGCAGCCAGCTCTTGGAAGAGTCTTGGTGGTTCAAAACTTCTTCCATTTAAGAATTATGGAGGCCACTGTGTTCATGGGGACCTTAAATGCTGCAGATTTTTTTGGTACCCTTCCCCAGATCTGTGCCTCGACAAAATCCTGTCTCGGAGCTCTACGGACAATTCCTTCAACCACATGAATTGGTTTTTGCTCTGACATGCACTGTCAACTGTGGGATCTTATATAGACAGGTGTGTGCCTTTCCAAATCATGTCCAATCAATTCAATTTACCACAGGTGGACTCCAATCAAGTTGTAGAAACATCTCAAGGATGATCAATGGAAACATGGTGCACCTGAGCTCAATTTCGACTCTCATAGCAAAGGGTCTGAATCAAATCAAATGTTTTTTGGTGTAGACCTTACAGTGAAATGCTTACTTACAACCAACAATGCAGTTTAAAAAAAAGTGTTAAAGTATTTACTAAAATAAACTGAAGGAATGTTTTTTTTTTTTTTTTTTAAGAAAAATAACAAATACTTACGGAAATAAGGTATTTCTGTTTTATATTTGTAATACATTTGCAAAAATTTCAAAAAATCACTTTTGCTTTGTCATTATGAGTGATTGTGTGTAGATTGATGAGGAACATTTTTCATTTAATCAATTTTAGAATAAGGCTGTAACTTAACAAAATGTGGAAAAAGTAAAGTGGTCTGAAAACTTTCCGAATGCACTGCATATTACTAAAAGTCTCATTAAAGCGTTCAGGCGCCTCCCTCATATCAGCATCAGTTTGGACACGAGGCTGTAGTCAATATGCATTTCACCTACACTGACATGTAGGCTTTTTTAAATTTATGTACATGAAAAATAGATTTGAATATTATTCCAATGTTGGCATCTCTGATCCAATTCTAATCGAAGTAATTGTTTGATTTTGTGATTTTTCTGTCATTTTTATTACTTGTCCATTCGGACAACTTAAATCTAAAAATGTTTTACTTGCCCGGACAAGAGGACAAGCGTTAATGTCAAGCCCTGCTATAGAGTATAGACTAAGTATACAAAACCTTAAGAACACCTACTCTTTCCATGACATACACTGATCAGGTGAATCCAGGTGAAAGCTATGATTCCTTATTGAGATCACTTGTTAAATCCACTTCAATCAGTGTACATGAAGGGGAGGAGACAAGTTAAAGAAAGATTTTTAAGCCTTGAGACAATTGAGACATGGATTTTGTATGTGTGCCATTTAGAGGGTGAATGGGCAAGACAAAATATGTAAGTGTCTTTGAAAGGGGTATGGTAGTAGGTTTTTCACGCTCAACAGTTTCCTGTGTGTATCAGGAATGGTCCACCAACCAAAGGACATCCAGCCAACTTAACACAACTGTGGGAAGCATTGGAGCCAGCTTTGACTGCTTGTAGAGTCCATGCCCTGACAAATTGACATTCTTCTGAGGGCAAAAGGGGGTGCAACTCAATATTAAGAAGGTATTCCTAATGTTTTGTACGCTCAGTGTAGATGATATTCAAAGTGTATAATGCATAATGATTCATGCACCTGGATGGAGTACCTCAGCTCAAGTCGATTTGTCTAGCATATACAGTACCAGTCAAAAGTTTGGACACACCTACTCATTCCAGGGCTTTTCTTTATTTTTACTATTTTCTACATTGTAGAATAATACTGAAGACATCAAAACTATGAAATAACACATATGGAATCATGTAGTAACCAAAAAAAGTGTTAAACATTTTTTTTAAATAATACAAAAAATAAATATATATAAGATTCTTCAAAGTAGCCACCCTTTGCCTTGATGACAGCTTTGCACACTCTTGGCATTCTCTCAGTCAGCTTCATGAGTAAGTCACCTGGAATCAGTTGTGTTGTGACAAGGTATTCCAGGTGACTTCCTCATGAAGCTGGTTGAAAGAATGCCAAGAGTGTGCAAAGCTGTCATCAAGGCAAAAGGTGTCTACTTTGAATAATCTCAAATATAAAATCTATTTTGATTTGTTAAACACTTTTTTGTTTACTACATGATTCTATGTGTTATTTCACAAATTTGATGTCTTCATTATTATTCTACAATGTAGGAAATAGTAAAAATAAAGAAAACCCCTTGAATGAGTAGGTGTGTCCAAACTGTTAATGGTACTGTATTTCCTGAACAGCTTTGAGGTGTCGTGTCTTTGGCTATGCCGGATTAAGGAATATGACATGCTAACCTATAAAATTCTTTCTCTGTAATTAATATTACCTGATTAAGCTAATCATGTAAATGTAATTAACTAGAAAGTCGGGGCACCACGGAAGAACGTTTATAGAGCCGTTATCTTCCGAATAAACTCTTAAAATACTTAGTAATATTTTACATCGATAGCAGTCAATATTAACCCTTATCTTATTTTCAGTCTCATACTGAAAGTTGTAAATTCTTGGCTATCTTCACGAACCCTGGGTAACAAGTTGAATCAGCAATACAAAATTGGGTTTAATTATTTATTTACTAAATAAACTAATCACACAGAATTACAAATACACAGAATACAAATGATGTCATACAGAAAACGTCTGGTGGACGGAACCTGTATGATGGCTGGTTCCACAAAGGAAAGGGGGTTGGGCTTGAATGAAAGAGCGGGAAGACTTAGGAACAAAGAAACAGCAGCTATGCTATCGTAAATACAGTATCTTATGCATTCTAAATTACCGCCCATTTGGAAAAGGAAAATGCAATAAATATTTACTCTGAGCTGTGCTTCGGTAGATTGGTCGTAGATGCTGGCCGGGTTGGCCAACAGATCTTTCTGTCCTCGGAAGAATGTCTCTGGTGGTAAATTGGATACGTGGTGGTATCTTCGTCTGTTTGTTAGACTGGATCCGTCGTCCGTCCTTTCCTAGCCCACGTCTACAGCGGCCGCTGCTAACTCAACGGCTAGGAAGTATCACTTCTGTAGTGAATAAGCTCAAAGTTCATACCATTCACCACCAAAGCTCACGCCGAGGTTGGCTTAGTTTTGTACTTGACATGTGTGTCCTTCTAACGTAGCGGCTGCAGACCTCACGTACTGGAACATGTGGTTATCTTTTCGTCAATGGCTTATATAGTGGAGAGGGGGAAGGATGTGTTTCATCGTTTATAACCCCTGTCTCTTCACAGGGGTGGGCCACTGATCAAGCAGGGCACTTTCCTTATGAAAACCCAATTCTCTCATTTGGAAGCTAAAATTACATTTAATATCCTAACAAACAATTTCAATATCAAACATTTCAATTGCATAACAATTCCATGTGACTCTGATAACTAGAGGGTGTATACTTTCCCAGGTACAGTTTATGTTGTCCTGTCATCAGTCATAATGTCTCAGATGACAACCGAACTGACATCCATACTCATTACGTTCCAAAGCATATTTCCAACTGGTTTTATTACCAAAATATGGTTCCTTTCCCCATTTGTTTGATGTTCCCAGACTCTCTATATTTAACAGGACAGCAGTCCTTCAGGACAGCAGTCCTTCAGTAGGTTCAGAAAGAGAGGGGAAGGGAGAAAGGTATTTATGGGGGGGTTATAAACCTTACCCACAGGCCAACGTCATGACAGAGGGGTCAGGCTTTGGCTGGATCTGGATGTGTGAAGCAGCTTCACAACAACTAGTCCTTAGTATATTTCTGATTGAACACTGCACAGGAAGAGCCTGAACAACACAGACTGAACACTGCACTGGAAGAGCCTGAACAACACAGACTGAACACTGCACTGAAAGAGCCTGAACAACACAGACTGAACACTGCACTGAAAGAGCCTGAACAACACAGACTGAACACTGCACTGGAAGGTCCTGAACAACACAGACTGAACACTGCACTGGAAGAGCCTGAACAACACAGCCTGAACACTGCACTGGAAGGTCCTGAACAACACAGATGGAACACTGCACTGGAAGGCCCTGCACACCTTATACTGACTGAACACTGCACTGAAATAGCTTGAACAACACAGTCTGATTGAACACTGCACTAGAATAGCCTGAACAACACAGAGCCTGACTGAACACTGCACTGAAAGAGCCTGAACAACACACAAATCCTGCTTCCATTATGTCAGCAAGGGAGTGATTCTACTGTAGTTCATATTCTCAGGCTCACATGACAAGGCATGCCAAGCCTAATTTCTCTCTGGATCAGCTGCATGCATCTATTTGTTTATAATGTCCTCTCTGCCTGCGCTTTGTGCATTTAGATCACATGACTGGAGTGTTTTCGCATTAAATTGATTATTATTATTATCACAGCTGAAGCTGAAAAACAGAGAGACCATCTACTCTGTTTCTGAGTTGGATCAATAATTCATAGTGCAGAGTATTGAAAACCTCTCCTTTCCATACTGCTACTCCACACTGTTACTCACTCTGCTTTCCATAATACTAGAGCAGTGGTTCCCAAACTTTTTATAGTCCCGTACCCCTTCAAACATTCAACTTCCAGCACCCCCTCTAGCACCAGGGTTAGAGCACTTTCAATTTTTTTTTTTGCCATCATTGTAAGCCTGCCACACACATACACCATACGATACATTTATTTAAAATAATAATGAGTGTGAGTTTTTGTTACTACCCGGCTCGTGAGAAGTGACAAAGAGCTCTTATAGGACCAGGGCACAAATAATATAATAATAATCAATAATTTTGCGCTTAATTTAGCCATCTTACATATAAAACTTTATTTGTTGATCAAAAATTGTGAATAACTCACCACAGGTCAATGAGAAGGGTGTGCTTGAAAGGATGCACATAACTCTGCAACGTTGGCTTGTATTGGAGAGAGTCTCAGTCTTAACTCATTTCCAACACAGTCTGTGCCTGTATTTAGTTTTCATGCTAGTGAGGGCTGAGAATCCCCTCTCACATAGGTACGTGGTCGCAAAGGGCATCAGTGTCTCAAAAACGCGATTTGCCAAAGCAGGATACTGAGCGCAGCCCAATCCAGAAATCTGGCAGTGGCTTCTGATTAAATCCAATTTTCACAGAACCGCTTATTGCAATTTCGATGAGGCTCTCTTGTTCAAATATCGGTAAGTGGACTGAAGGCAGGGCAAGAAAGGGATAACAAATCCAGTTGTGCGTGTCATCCGTTTCGGGAAAGTACCAGCATAATTGCGCAACCAACTCACTCAGGTGCTTCGCTAAATCACATTTGACATTGTCCATAAGCTTGAGTTAATTTGCACACAAAAAATCATTCAATGATGGAAAGACAGAGAAGAGCTCCAACTTCTTAATCATAACCTCAATTTTGTCCTGCACATTTAATATAGTTGCGGAGAGTCCCAGTAATCCTAGATTCAGATCATTCCGGCGAGCAAAAACATCACCCATATAGGCCAGTCGTGTGAGAAACTCGTCATCATGCAAGCGGTCAGACAAGTGAACATTTTGGTCAGTAAAGAAAACTTTAAGCTCGTCTCTCAATTAAAAAAAATGTGTCAATACTTTTCCCCTTGTTAACAAGCGCATTTCTGTCTGTTGTAAAAGCGTTATATGGTCGCTGCCCATATCATTGCATAGCGCAGAAAATACACGAGATTTCAGGGGCCTTGCTTTAACAAAGGCCTACCACTGTTGTGTCATCGGCAAATTTAATGATGGTGTTGGAGTTGTGCAGTAATGAGTGAACAGGAAGTCCAGGATCCAGTTGCAGAGGGAGGTGTTTAGTCCCAGAGTCCTTAGCTTATTGATGAGCTTTGAGCTGTTGAACGCTGAGCTGTAGTCAATTAACAGCATTCTCACATAGGTGTTCCTTTTGTCCAGGTGGGAAAGGGCACTGTGGAGTGCAATGGAGATTGCATCATCTGTGGATCTGTTGGGGCGGTATGCAAATTCGGGTGGGTCTAGGGTTTCTGTGATGATGGTGTTGATGTGAGCCATGACCAGTCTTTCAAGGCACTTCATGGCTACAGAAGTGTGTGCTACGGGTCGGTAGTCGTTTAGGCAGGTTACCTTAATGTTCTTGGGCACAGGGACTATGGTGGTCTGCTTTCAGTGAAGACACTTGCCAGTTGGTCAGCGTATGCTTACAGTACACGTCCTGGTAATCCATCTGGCCCTGCGGCCTTGTGAATGTTGATCTGTTTAAAGGTCTTACTCACATCGGCTGTGGAGAGCGAGATCACACACTCTTCCGGAACAACTGGTGCTCTCATGCATGTTTCAGTGTTGTTTGCCTCGAAGCGAGCATAGAAGTAGTTTAGCTCGTCTGGTAGGCTCGTGTCACTGGGCAGCTCTCGACTGTGCTTCCCCTTGTAGTCTGTAATGGTTTGCAAGCCCTGCCACATCCGACGAGCGTCAGAGCCGGTGTTGTACGATTCGATCTTAGTCCTGTATTGATGCTTTGCCTGTTTGATGGTTCGTCGGAGGACATAGCGGGATTTCTTATAAGCTTCCGGGTTAGAGTCCCGCTCCTTGAAAGCAGCAGCTCTAGCCTTTAGCTCAGTGTGGATGCTGCCTGTATTCCATGGCTTCTGGTTGGGGTATGTACGTACAGTCACTGTGGGGACGACGTCTTCGATACACTTATTGATGAAGCCAATGACTGATGTGGTGTACTCCTCAATGCCATCGGAGTAATCCCGGAACATATTCCAGTCTGTGCTAGCAAAACAGTTCTGTAGCTTAGCATTTCCTTCATCTGACCACTTTTTATTGATCTAGTCACTGGTGCTTCCTGCTTAAATTTTTGTTGTAAGCAGGAATCAGGAGGATAGAATTATGGTCAGATTTGCCAAATGGAGGGCGAGGGAGAGCTTTGTATGCGTCTCTGTGTGTGGAGTATAGGTGATCCAGAGTTATTTTTCCTCTGGTTGCACATTTAACATGGTGATAGAAATATGGTAAAACAGATTTAACTTTCCCTGCATTAAAGTCACCAGCAACTAGGAGCGCCGCCTCTGGGTGAGCATTTTCTTGTTTGCTTATGGCGGAATACAGCTCATTCAATGCTGTCTTAGTGCCAGCCTCTGACTGTGGTGGTATGTAAACTCTCGGTAGGTTGTGTGGTCTACAGCTTATCATGAGATACTCTACCTCAGGCGAGCAATAGCTCGAGACTTCCTTAGATATCGTGCACCAGCTGTTGTTTACAAAAATACATAGACCACCGCCCTTTGTCCTACCAGACGCCACTGTTCTATCCTGCTGGTACTTCGTATAACCTGCCAGCTGTATGTTGATGTTGTCGTCGTTCAGCCACGACTCCGTGAAGCATAAGATGTTACATTTTTTAATGTCCTGTTGGTAGTTTAATCTTCCAGGTAACTAGTCGATTTTATTGTCCAAAGATTGCACGTTTGCTAGCAGAATGGAGGGAAGTGGGTGTTTATTCGATCGCCTGCAAATGCTCAGAAGGCAGCCGGTGTAACGCTCGTCGTTGGGTGATAAGGAAGCGGACCAAAACGCAGCTGGGAGCGAACACATGTTTATTTAGACACAAATAAACACGTTACCAAAACAGACAAAGAATAGACGAAACGTTAACTTGCTCAAACAAAAGAGGCAACAACCCACAAACATCGTGGGGGAAAAGGAACTTAAATGTGATTCCCAATCAGACATAACAAGCGACAGCTGTCTGATTGGGAAATCACCCCCGAGCCCAACATAGAAATAAAACACAAAGAAAGGCTATAACCAAAACATAGAAAATAAATCATAGAAATGCCACACCCTGACCAAAATAGTAGAGTTCACCTGGTCAGGGCGTGACAGTACCCCCCCTCCAACGGTGCGTACTCCCGGCGCACCAACCTAAAGTCTATTAGGGGGGGACCCGGGTGGGCGCCTCACCCTCGGTGGAGGCTCTGGCCCCGGGCGTGTTTCTCCCCCTGCCTCCACCCTAGCCCTACCCCTCTGGCCCGGACTGGACCACGGTGGAGCGGCATGCTCAGGCTCCGGAGCGGAGCCGCCGACCGGAACAGGACTGGTCACCGGTGGACCGGACACAGGCCGTGCCGGACTGTGGACACGCGCCGTGGGCCTAGTGCGGGGAACAGGAATGGGCCGGACAGGACTGGGGACACGCACCACTAACCTGGTGCGGGGAGCAGGGGCGGGCCGGACTGGACTGGGGACACGCACCACTGGCTTGGTGCGGGGAGCAGGGACGGGCCGGACTGGACTGGGGACACGCACCACTGGCTTGGTGCGGGGAGCAGGGACGGGCCGGACTGGACTGGGAACACGCACCACTGGCTTGGTGCGGGGAGCAGGGACGGGCCGGACTGGACTGGGGACACGCACCACTGGCTTGGTGCGGGGAGCAGGAATGGGCCGGACAGGACTGGGGACACGCACCACTAACCTGGTGCGGGGAGCCGGGACGGGCCGGACTGGACTGGGGACACGCACCACTGGCCTGGTGCGGGGAGCAGGGACGGGCCGGACTGGACTGGGGACACGCACCACTAACCTGGTGCGGGGAGCAGGGACGGGCCGGGCCGGACTGGGGACACGCACCACTAACCTGGTGCGGGGAGCAGGGACGGGCCGGACAGGACTGGGGACACGCACCACTAACCTGGTGCGGGGAGCAGGGACGGGCCAGACAGGACTGTGAACACGTACTGGTGACCTGAAGCGTGGAGCCGGTTTAGCCACTCGTCCTGGCTGGATGTCCATCCTAGCACGGCATGTGCTGGGCATGTCCACCGGACGCACCGGGCTGTGCGGGCGCACTGGCGACACAGCGCGCAACTCCGCATACCATGGCTTGGTGCGGGGAGCAGGGACGGGCCGGGCAGGACTGTGGACACGCACCGTGGGCTTGGTGCGGGGAACAGGAACGGGCCAGACAGGACTGTGAACACGCACTGGTGACCTGAAGCGTGGAGCCGGTTTAGCCACTCGTCCTGGCTGGATGCCCATCCTGGCACGGCATGTGCTGGGCATGTCCACCGGACGCACCGGGCTGTGCGGGCGCACTGGCGACACAGCGCGCAACTCCGCATACCATGGCTCCTCCTCCAGATCTTCCCTCTGCAGGTCCTCAATCAACCGCCTCATCTCCGTCTCTTCCTCCGCCGTCATCCCCCACGAGAGCAGTGGTCTGGGCTCTTCATCTGCCCTTCCGGACCACCCCATTAGCCCCCCCAAAAATTTTTCTTGGGGGTGTTTTCCGGGCCTCCTCGACCGCCGCCTGCGACTCCGTCTACCGGCTGGCTTTTCCTCCTCGACCTGGGAATCCTTCCGCCAGGGTCCTTTCCCCGACATGATCTCCTCCCAGGTCCAGAACTCCTTCCCCTCGCGAGCCCATCTCTCGCGCTCCTTTTCCTCCCGCTGCTTGGTCCTGGTTTGGTGGGTTGTTCTGTAACGCTCGTCGTCGGGTGATAAGGAAGCGGACCAAAACGCAGCTGGGAGCGAACACATGTTTATTTAGACACAAATAAACACGTTACCAAAACAGACAAAGAATAGACGAAACGTTAACTTGCTCAAACAAAAGAGGCAACAACCCACAAACATCGTGGGGGAAAAGGAACTTAAATGTGATTCCCAATCAGACATAACAAGCGACAGCTGTCTGATTGGGAAATCACCCCCGAGCCCAACATAGAAATAAAACACAAAGAAAGGCTATAACCAAAACATAGAAAATAAACCATAGAAATGCCACACCCTGACCAAAATAGCAGAGTTCACCTGGTCAGGGCGTGACAGCCGGACCTTCGGCCCTCTTTCTCTGCCTCCTCTTCATGCAGATCACGGGGATCGGCGCCTGTTCCTGAGGAAGCAGCGTATCCTTCGCGTAGGGCTCGTCAGAGTCGGGAAAGGAAAAAGAGGATTCTGCTAGTCTTACTGGTGAGTAATCGCAGTTCTGATGTCTAGAAGATATTTTCGGTCATAAGAGACAGTAGTGGCAACCTTATGTACAAAATAAGAAAAAAAAAGTTACATACAACGCAAATAAGCGAACAAAAAAACACAATTGGCTGGAGGCACGTAAATCATCTGCCATCTTCTCCGGCGCCTCTTCGATGGTCCAACGTCTCTGTCTGTTGTTCGGTGCTTTCCCGGGTAAGAGGGCAGTAGCTCTTCGGCTGCATCAGATTCACAACTGTCAGTGTCCATTCTAGCTTGGCTAACAACAAATGTAAAATTACTGATACTAGCATTGGATGTGCTCGTGGAAGCAGAACAACTTGTGTCGTTGACAGGTGCAGTACTGCCGGTAGTAGCAGTACTACCAGTAGAGCTGGTATGTGTCTCTATGGACGCGGGCCCTACTTTTTAAAATAATTTATCAATTTTCAAGCAAATAGAATGAGCAGCAGCTACATAAGGACCGTTAGTGTAATTCCCACGAGAGAGTAACGGTTAATGTGATTGGATGTTAATTATTTGACAAACTGTATTTGATATTGTGATCTTATTTCGCTGAACACTAGATGGTTTAATTTTATTTTTTGGCAGTGAAACGAGGCTACTCAGGCGAGAAAATAACCTCACGCAAATGAATGGCCCCATTGGATAACATAAATGGACTGTATGAAAATGTGAAGATTTTATATATATATATATATATATATATATATATATATATAAAATATATACACATATATATATTTTATGTGAGTCACATTTTTTTATTTGGTGTACCCCCGACAGCATTGCGCGTACCCCTGGGGGTACCCCAGTTTGGGAATACCAGTTTGGGAATACCAGTTTGGGAATACCTGTACTAGAGCAACAATGTAATGTAGTAAAAACAACTTGCATCTATATTACATTACAAGCTAAATGATAATGCTAACAATAATACAACTGGCTAATGGGTATTACAGTACAGTGCGTGTTCTGGACAGGACCTTTTTACCATCGATGACCACTTTGGAAACAAGCGTTTTAATTAACACTTTTAAGTGATATCCTCTGGGTCCATATTGTAAATTTTGTTGTATGTGTCTGTTACCCAAATCAATTCAATTCAATTCAATACTATGAGAGGCACTGGAGGTTGACTCACATTCCCCCAAAGAGCTGCATGCCCAGTAGGGCGAACACCACGATGAAGAGGAAGAGGAGGAAGAGCAGGCTGATAATGGACTTCATGGAGTTGAGTAAAGAGACCACCAGGTTCCTCAGAGAGTTCCAGTACCTTCAGGGACACAGGATAAGGACGAAGAGGGTGAATAAGGAGAGGATAGCGCTACATGTATAAGATTGTGTCATGTAAAGTTATCATGTCATGTTTTGGATGACAGCGTAACAGATCACTCACTTGGTGACTTTGAAAATCCTGAGCAGACGGAGAGCTCGCAGGACGCTGATGCCGTAGGAGGCCCCAGGTTTCACAACTGCCCAGATCACCTCAAAAATACTGCCTATAATCACCTGGAAGGAGAGTATATTGAATTACTACTTAAAATGTGGTTCTCCTTAATGCAATGCAGTGTAATGTAATTCTCTACAATACAGTTTTCAGCAGCGCCGGTTTGATTGAATTTTAGTTTCACTCACTCCAAAATCAAAACAATTGAAAGAGGAATGGAAGTAGTTCCTAGGTCCTAGTCCATACATTTTCATGGACATCTCAGTCAGAAACAAGCCCAGGAATACAAACTCTGCCAAATCTGCCGGGGAGAGGTAAAACACACAGATAAATTTAGAGTCAAATATGTCTTCACCCTGATGTCTGAAGTGAAGGCACTGATTAAATACGACTAATACACTATAGATTGCATTGTACAAACAACAAATAAATAGAATGACAGGTTTGGTTGGTGTTGATGGGGAAATCAATGATAATGTACAGTATTCCCTCCCATGCAGGCGGGGCATTGGGCAGGACTTACACAGCGCATAGGTGAGCCACTCAGGCTGGTCATAATGGACGATGGCCACACACAGTGTGTTGAGGCCCACCAAACACAGGACTGTCCAATAGAAGCTCTGGGCCTTGACCAGGCGTCTGATGGTGAAGCGGAGCCGCTTCTCTTTCCTCCGGAAGTAGGAAGCACTGTCGTTCTTGCTGCTCTTCAGGCTGGCCCGGGTGAACGGAGACCCTGGGGGAGTAGCCCGGGTGAACGGAGACCCTGGGGGAGTAGCCCGGGTGAACGGAGACCCTGGGGGAGTAGCCCGGGTGAACGGAGACCCTGGGGGAGCAGCCCGGGTGAACGGAGACCCTGGGGGAGTAGCCCGGGTAAACGGAGACCCTGGGGGAGCAGTGGGGGGAACAGCACACACACACTGGACATATAGTCACACAATCATCAATACTGTATTTCTCATTAAAATCATTTTAATGTAACTTGATGACCTGAAGGTTTTCACTTGGTGGGGACAGCCTCCAAACATTGTTAGACACAATGAGAGGAAAAATAACAAAATGACAGCTAATAAACTCCAGATCTGCACTATGGCTAAAACAAAACACAACATAGCATGCCAAATACAGCAACTTCTATGTAAATTAGAGGTCATTTATAATATGACCAATTGCAGATTGTTCTTTACATTTCTCTTTAATATTGTTCAGATGGACAGTATCCTTCTCAGTGTCCTCCTGGCTAGTTCATGGCATCCATAAAGAACTCTGTGCACTGCCCTCCTCCTTTCTCCGACATCTCCCAGCCCCTGTGCCATAATAAACCCTCTGTAACTTAAATTAGTGGGGCTGGACCAAAAAAAGAAAGGTGAAAAATGGTTTCATTAGCATCTTGTTAGTGGCCCAGGAGAAGAGGGAGAATCATAATTTCCTGGGCTATTTTCATCTCCAAATTTTACTCTGTGTGAAGCATCATAAACTAAGTACCAAGTTAGGCTTGCCCTTTTCCTTTCTCTTTTTCACTCTCTCCCTCCATCTCCCTCTCCTTCTCCCTGTCATTTCTATTTTTATGGGATTCTAATACTGAGCCAAAACACATCATTTCCCTTTAATTACTGTGCAGTGATGCTGATCTAATTGAGGAGTATTAATAATCACTTAGGAGTTCAAACACATAGTAGGTAGCAACCAACCGCCAAGAAGGAGAGAGCAGTTGGAGATGACTTTATTATTTTTTAATAAGAGTCTATTGCGATGCTTCTGTCATTAGTCTTTCTTAAAGGTCACTTGTCTATCAGAATAGACAAAACCAAGAGTCATTATGTCACATAATGGGAATAATAGGAAGTGTAGTTACTTATTTAGTTATAAAGGCTAGTATTCAACCCAAATTGATACATATTGTAGGCAATTGGCCCAATACCGCTGAAAAGACAAACTGCTAAAAATACAAAATTATTTAATATGCACCATTATTCAATCGAAGGACAGTTTGAAAAAAGATTGTTCCAGACTTGCAGTTGAGACTGACATTAGAGACATGAGACAGCCAGTACATAGGTAGATCAGTATACAGCAGTGAGCAGTGTGAAAGCTAACAGGTTGGTTGAGAGGTCAGAGGTCACGGGCCTTACCAACAGATGAGACGTCAGTGAAGTGGTCTTCGCCCTCCTCAGCGTTGATCAGGTCATTCTTGCTCTTCTTGGCTCTTTTTAACACTGAACACACATTCAAACAATACTGTAGGGTTAGCAGTACTGATGGGTATGACATCGGCTCTCAGAGAATTAAAACCCTTAGCCTACAATTTCCACGCCCCAGTGGAAATTGTAATACAAACATTCCCATCAAAATCCATCTGTTTAAGCTAGAGATATCTGTTTTTTGCATGGGCTGCTTAGACAGGGCTTAGACTCTACAGGATTAATACAGTACTTCCATCAGGTAACTGACTTACATTCAAAAAAGCAGCCCACAACTTGAACCATTCACATTTATGACAGCTTGTGAAACAGCATCTCATGAGAGGCCTCTTAGGTCTTGTTGGCGCAATAGACCATTCCAACTTGACTGGCAACACAGCCCCCTCACACACACTCTCCCAGGCAGGCTCTCTCTGAACTGTAGCACTGTGCACCTCTCTCCTGTTCTAATCCAATTTACATGTTGCCCCAACACCCATAATTACTGTGGGTTCACACTCGTCGGGCTGTGATTAATTCTGTGCTGGGCTAACAAGCAGCAGCACAATATCTAGATCAGAGAGGGTGGGTGGCATCAGCCCAAAGCCTGACATAGCCACAGCCAGAGAGGAGCCTGGGAAGACAGTCCTCGGCAGACACAGGGAGACAACACAGACAAATCTCATCCCCAAGGTCCTGAGTTTTCCCTGATCAGATCAGGCGGTCTGAGCAGCCTAACTCAGGGCCCGAGTACACCCTTCACCTGGGTTGTTGTGTTTCCTCTTGTACCACGCTCCATCCAGAGGAGACTTCTCTTCAGCATGCTTGTCCTCCTCTGCCAACATCACCTCCTCTGAAACAAATACATAGCCACACACCATAACATGAACACGCACGCAGGCACGCACGCACACATAGATTTCCAAACCATCAGCATACTTAATATTAGATATCATAAAACCCTAGGACTAATGCTATGTCAGCATAAAGTAATATACTGTATATTTCTAGGTCATATTGCTAGATATAAGAAAATGTGTGGTAGATTACTGCATATAGTATCAACTCACATTTGCCTGTAACTAACCCTTGAACAAAATCTTGAGCAGTATTTAAGTAAACTTAAGTATTAAAGTAAAGTTAAAGTTTTAAAAGTATAAGTGAGAAGGAGTAGAGGGCAGTCTGACCTGCCTTGCATATCCATTCCAGGTATCCAGTCAGCTCCCTCTCGATCTGCTGCTGCCTGCGAAGCTTCAGAAACTCCTGCCTCTTCTCCACACGCTCACGCTCCTTGGCAAACTCCCTGCGGGGACAAACACACACACGTATCGGACAAGCCTGGGAGCAACACACACAGTTGTAGCTACAGGTCAGAGCCTGGAGCACTCATCTGCTGACAGCTTTCTGCCTCCCAACTGTGGAACTGGCTGTGGGTGAAACGTTTTGGAGAGACACTTCTAGTCTTTGCTTCCTCTACATTAAAAAATGAAAAAAGCATGATTTTGCGAGTCCATATTGGCAATAAAGTGAGGGGTGTGTGAAAACATCAGATCTCTGTGGTTACACCATGAAGCAAATCTATTTCTGACACAATCTGATATCTTGGAACAACAAGCAACCCAGTTGCCCTTGCAGAAAGACAAATAGTCAAACCTATTTAATAAACAAACATTTACCCGACACAGGCCCACAGATCATTAGCTGAAAGATAAAGTGTCCTACACTGTACAGTAAAGGACCATATACTGTAACTGCACTCTACACCAGTATTTCCCAACCCCTGGTCCTCGAGTACCCCAACAGTATACCGTTTCGTTGTAGCCCTTGACAAACACACCCACATTGAGGTCTTAATGATTAGTTGAGAAGTTGAATCAGGTGTGCTTGTCCAGGGTTACAATAAAAATGTGTACGGTTGGGGGTACTGGAGGACCAGGGTTGGAAAACACTGCTCTACACAATGCATGCAATTACACTTTGGAAATCAAATGAGCGTCATTCATTTTCATCATTGCTTGTTCCGAATGCACTCACACCATAAAACAGTCAATGAAAAAAAAGCTGAAAGGAGCATGTGGTGGTTTGTGTAACCACAGACCCACAATTTGTTATCTAGCCCATTTAAATTATTATTATACAGGTGTATCCAGGGAATAAATAGGCCTACTGCTGATTGGGTAAAGGTTGGATTACCAAGACAAAGAGGGGGAGGTCTCACTCATTAACCTGCACTGTGAAGCCACAAACAGAACATCACTGTTGCCATCTCCCTGGATTGAGTAGCGGAGGTTGAGGACATGCTTTTATTTATCTTCCTCCTTCCACCCACAACTTCTCTGTGTGTAGTACTAGCTGCTTAAGACCTGTTAACGAGAGGGATGGAGGGATGGGAGGGGAGGGGAGGGGAGGGGAGGGAGGAGGACAGAGACACACACACAGAGAGAGAGAGAGAGAGAGAGAGAGAGAGTAGTGAGACAGA
Organism: Salmo trutta; assembly: GCF_901001165.1. NCBI lineage: Eukaryota > Metazoa > Chordata > Actinopteri > Salmoniformes > Salmonidae > Salmo > Salmo trutta. The sequence goes on along the minus strand of NC_042983.1, from coordinate 25,861,833 downwards.
GAGAGAGAGAGAGACAGGGGGAAAGAGAGAGAGAGAGACAGGGAGAGAGAGAGAGATATGGAGAAAGAGAGACAGAGAGAGATAGGGAGAAAGAGAGACAGAGATGGGGAGAAAGAGAGAGAGAGATAGGGAGAAAGGTCCACAAATACCATCTAGACACCGTTGCCCTAGAACACACAAAAAACTATACCAACCTCGGCCTAAACATCAGGACCAATTCGACATCCCAATTAGGATCTGCCTAAAAATACTTGAATCAGTTATAGAACCCATTGCCCTTTATGGTTGTGAGGTCTGGGGTCCACTCACCAACCAAGAATTCACAAAATGGAATAAACACTAAATTGAGACTGCAAAAACATCCCGGTATACAAAATAAAACACCAAATAATGCATGTAGAGCAGAATTAGGCCGATACCCGCTAATTATCCAAATCCAGAAAAGAGAAATTCTACAACCACCTAAAAGGAAGTAATTCCCAAACCTTCCATAACAAAGCCATTACCTACAGTGAGATTAACCTGGAGAAGAGTTCACTAATCAAGCTGGTCCTGGGGCTCTGTTCACAAACATAGACCCCACAGAGCCCCAGGGCAGTACCACAATTATACCCAACCAAATCATGAGAAAACAAAAATAGAATTACTTGACACATTGAAAAGATTTTACCAAAAAACAGAGCAAACTAGAATGCTATTTGGCCATAAATAGAGAGTACACAGTGGCAGAATACCTGGCCACTGTGACTGACCCCAAATTAAGGAAAGATTTAACTATGGACAGACTCAGTGAGCATAGCCTTGCTATTGAGAGAGGCCGCCATAGGCAGACCTGGCTCTCAAGAGAAGACGGGCTTTCCACACTGCCCACAAAATGAGGTGGAAACTGAGCTGCATTTCCTAACCTCTTGCCAAAATGTATGACCATATTAGAGACACACGTTTCCCTCAGATTACACAGACCCCCAAAGAATTTGAAAACAAATCCAATTTTGATAAACTCCCATATCTATTGGGTGAAATTCCACAGTGTGCCATCACAGCAGCAAGATGTGTGACCTGTTGCCACAAGAAAAGTTCAACCAGTGAAGAACAAACACCATTGTAAATACAACCCATATTAATGTTTATTTATTTTCCCTTTTGTACTTCAACTATTTGCACATCGTTATAACACTGTACATAGCCATAATATGACACTTTAAATGTCTCTATTCATCTGAAACTTTTGTGAGTGTAATGTTTACTCTTCATTTTTGATTATTTATTTCACTTTTGTTTATCTATTTCACATGTTTTGGCAATGTAAACATATGAATCCCATGCCAATAAAGCCCTTTGAATTGAATTGAATTGACAGAGAAAGAGAGAGAGATTTTAGGCTGGGTTTCTGTACAGCACTTTGTGACATTAGCTGATGTAAGAAGGGCTTTATAAATACATTTGATTGATTGATTGAGATATACAGAGACAGACAGAGCAAAAAAAGAGAGAGAGAGAGAGAGGCAGATGGAGAGAAATGAGGGATCCCCTCCCTGAACGGTCCAGTTTCACAGCTCACTCGATGAGAGCCAAGCAGTGATTGGTGTCTCTCCCTCGCAGGTCTGAGGGAAGCTCCTTCCTGCATTGCAGTGGCTGTGTGTGTGCTTGCGTGCATGTGTGGCTGTAGCTATGTGTGTGTGTGTGTGTGTGTGTTTGGGAGGGCTGTGAGGGGGTGGTGCAAGCTCCACAGCAGTCCCTCAGGCGGGGGAGTGAGTCAAAACACTCCTCAGCAAGCCTCACACCAGCACTGAGCGCAGACTCTCTCTCTCTCATCTTTCTCTCTCTCTCATCTTTCTCTCTCGCGTCTTTCTCTCTCTCTCTCATATTTTTCTCTTTATTTCTCTTATAAACAAACAGATTAGCTAGACATACAGGCAATCCCAGCTACACACTCTCTCACTCAGCCTGTACAGTACACACAGGCTCACCGAATGCAGAGAGACTGCAGAGTAAAACACACACAACAAACAATCACTCATAGACACATTTTGCAAGCAGCACGCAGCGCGCACACAATCAAACTGCTCAGAGCTGGGCACACACTGTCGTGGAAAATTGAAAGATTATGTAAAATGCTTGTATTGTATTATAATGGTTGTTTGATAATGGAATGTATAGGTTTAAGGTTATGACTAAACGATTCCACCCTGAAAATGTATAACTGGGTGATTATAAGATTAATTCCCTAATGTGTGTGCATAGGACAAGTTAACAAGTTAAGACTTTGCTATTTAGCAATATAAGGGAGACATTTAAGGAAAAGAGTAACTGTTAACAGACAGCTTGTGGCAGACAACTTGTGACCACTGTGAAACTGATAACAGGAAGTAGGTTTCCCCACCCAGGGAGGGGAGAAACCTTTAGGCTTGCAGTAGATTATGGAACATGGGGCAGGATATGATAAGCAATGTATGTGTTGGAGAAGACTTGTAAATAAGCATTGACAGTGTTAAAGAAGAGGGGCATTTGTAAGGGGTATGACATATGGTATGACCAAATATAAGGTATACAAAGCCTATGTGTTTGTATGAAAGGCAGAGCTCTCTGAATAAAGAACTAACCTTTTGCAGACTTCTGGGACTTTGTCGAATTCTTCAATTAACCAGGGCCTTACAACCCCCGGGGAATTGGTCAAAGCATATAGTGAGTTTTGAGTTAATAACATTGGGATGAAAATTCTCGTGACATTGTTTTATTCGACATAATAGAGTATTCTGCTAACTATTGCGTGTGTTAACTCTACTGAGGGTGGGCCTCTATGAGATAACACTGACGGAGGAGATTTACGATGTCTTTGGGTAATAAAACCTAAAGAGCATTCCAGAGAACATGAGCTAATGGTTCTGTTCTATACCGTACCAGGGAGAGACGGTTCCAGTTTGGGGTAGGAGGACCAGACACTGGTCTATACAATGAAAACTGTTGACACAGCAGTTGCTGTCTGCTATGTTTTATAGATATCTTTCATACAAATCTTAACCTTGTGACCATTCTATGTATCTGTTGTTCGTCATGTAAGTTGAGAGGGGTGTATCTTGGCTATAAAAGATCTTTGTACTTTTGTGTTGTCACTTTCAATGGTTCATTAGAGATAGCGCATCATTGAAAGTCATTGCTAATACAAAGCTCTTAATTATTAAAGATGTAGTTTAAGTATAACTCTGACTGGTGTGTGAAGTTTGTAACTCTCCTCATTTGGTAATGCAGAAATTAGCCACCACAACACACAAAATTAAAACTGCTCAGAGCTGGGATACTATGCCTGAAAATGTGAAACTGTTTTAAGCTAAAGCTACAGTATAATAATAAAGGACCTGGAAAATCTAAAGAAACTGTAGCCTACATATCACACACAATATAAGCAACAAGAACATGAGTCAGAAGTCAAGGTTCAGACCAAGAGGTACAGTATGTGAATATTGATTTACAGCTGTACAGCTGTGAGTTGTGGAGCAACAGGACACAGCATGGGCCTCCACCTGACTGACAGACAGACATTACCCTGCTGGGAAGGATCTGAAAAACCTGACCTTCTACTCCACACAGAGGAGAAGAGGGAGGAGGAAAACATAAGGGAGAGAGAGAAGCTGTACATTTCTATTGTGTATTTCACTTTAGTTTATTATCTACTTCACTTGCTTTGGCAATATTAACATATGTTCCCCATGCCAATAAAGCCCTTGAATTGAATTGAGAAGAGAGGGGGGGGGGGGCTGGGCTGTCTGTGGCACTCCCTTTGTTCTAATGAAAGCCCTCACAGAGTAACCTGATGAGGTGATTGGGCAGGAAGGCGGGGGATATTAGGAGGGGTGATGAGATAAAAGATGAGCCTTGCTGCCCCCGCCTGCTGTCTTTGCCTGCTGCTCCTGGGGCTGTGGCTTCTAACCCCTGTGTGTGGCTGCAGCCCTGGCCCCGGCCCCCTGCAGGACAGACAGTGGCCTTTAGAATGTGACACAGCCCTGTCACAGTGCATCAGTGACCTTCATCCCTCCTGACCACAGTAAACACGGCTGACATTTTTTGGTACACTTCCCCAGACCTGTGCCTCGACACAATCCTGTCTCAGAGCTCTACGGACAATTCCTTTGACCTCATGGCTTGGTTGTTGCTTTGACATGCACTGTCAACTGTGGGAACTTATATAGACAGGTGTTTGCCTTTCCAAATCATGTCCAATCAATTTAATTTACCACAGGTGGACTCCAAACAAGTTGTAGAAACAGCTCAAGGTTGATCAATGGAAACAGGATGCACCTGAGCTCAATTTCGAGTCTCATAGCAAAAGGTCTGAATACTTATGTAAATAAGGTATTTCTGTTTTTACGTTTTTTTAAATTTGCAACAATTTCTAAAAACCTGTTTTCACTTTGTCATTATTGGGTATTGTGTGTAGATTGATGAGGAATAAAGTTCATTTAAAACCTCAAATGTTAAGGCCCCATATTTGGGGAGCCTATTGGATTTGTTTTATTCAATTCATTATGGTATGAGAACGGTAACCCCTATTTGCAAAAGCAGGGTGTCTGCGGTAGGCTGAGTATCTTGGCTATTGATCGGTGCTTTAAAATATTTGGTGTGAATTACTACCATACATGGGCATACTGTCACGTCTGATTTGGACTGGCGTAGAGGCAGAATCAGATGCAGGAGACAGAGGTGCTGGAGGTGAGTGTCTTTTAATAAACCGACACACACAAACGCCGAAAAGCACAGGGCGCTATACAAAGTTCGCCTGGGAGAAACACTTTCCCATAAACACAAAATATATATTCCACGGCACAAAAAGCAAGGAGCGCAGCCCGGTAAATCCTAGACAAAACTGTCGGAAAACACAATGTGGACAATCAACAATCCCGCACAAAATCCCAACTGAAAACACACATTAAATAATCCCCCACTAATGACATACACAAAACAGGTACGGAACAGACAGACAAAACTAAACGACACAGAAACATCGATCGGTGGCAGCTAATAGGCCGGCGACGACGACCGCCGAGCGCCGCCCGACCGAGGAGGGGCGCCACTTTCGTTGGATCCTGTGACACATACGAACTTATAAGGGCAGGCTGAGCTGATGACCTTATTTCAAGATGTCTGCTACCTACATTCCGTTTAGCATTGTGAAACATAAACAAAATAAACACGGAATACATTGATACACACCAAAAGCCGGGACTCCACAGATCATGAGGATGTCTTATTTGTCTGCCTGGGACCTACCGTTATTGATCCTCAGACCCGAGAGTCAAAATGTTTATTTTACACAGCGTTTTCACCAAACATCTTACAAGATAAGCTTCCATTTGGTCTGTGTTTAAGCTATAGCTACATGAGGGGTATCAAATGAATCCCTATGTTGGTAAGAACGAATATCGCCTATTGCCGATGTTATCTGATGATGTATGACTTAATGGCAACATCGAATATCCAAGGAGTCTTTGAGCATAAAAAATATGACGATACCTGCTTACTCGCTGTAGGCATCCATTACACAGGGGATTGGCTACTATGGCACCTTGACCGTCTTGTAGCAAACAAGATAAGCTTTCCAGGGATATGCAGTTGACTTGGGTGGGACAAAGCAAGGCCTTGAACCTTTTATGCATTCTGCAAACTATTACTACCGGACTCTGAGACCAGACGCACCGAGCACGATTTAATTTAATTTCTTTAGCATAAAAGATAGTTTCTTAAGGGTGAAAAAAAGGTAAAACTTAGAATATCGAACAGGAACCTAAAAAGAAGGCAGCTATGAATAAGTATACCGACATAGAAACTTTGAATAAAATACTGGAGTCGGACACGGATCAGGGGAGCGATTTGGACAACGAGAATTTTGACTCGGACGACGAAGATTGCTTTCTAGAAGGATTGGATCCACTTTTAGATCTGCAAGTAAATTATTTTCATGACTTTATATAGCTAATTTACTATATGTATTTCGTTTTTTATAAATTGTCTGCTTTTTGTGCTTTGGATTTAGTTTACACAGGCCATTGTAACAAGTAATTTCAATGTTATATAATTCCAAAGTAGTTATTTACTATGTTTCATATTAGTTCACTGTTTGCTGTTCTAAGTTTCATACTTGTAACTTTAAATTTTTTGATTTCACCTTTATTTAACCAGGTAGGCAAGTTGAGAACAAGTTCTCATTTACAATTGCAACCTGGCCAAGATAAAGCAAAGCAGTTTGACACATACAACAACACAGAGTTACACATGGAGTAAAACAAACATAGTCAATAATACAGTAGAAAAATAAGTCTATATACAATGTGTGCAAATGAGGTGAGATAAGGGAGGTAAAGGCAAAAAAGGCCATGGTGGCGAAGTACATACAATATAGCAAGTAAAACACTGGAATGGTAGATTTGCAGTGGAAGAAAGTGCAAAGTAGAAATATAAATAATGGGGTGCAAAGGAGCAAAATAAATAAATAAATACAGTAGGTGAAGCGGTAGTTGTTTGGGCTAAATTATAGATGGGCTATGTACAGGTGCAGTAATCTGTAAGCTGCTCTGACAGCTGGTGCTTAAAGCTAGTGAGGGAGATAAGTGTTTCCAGTTTCAGAGATTTTTGTAGTTCGTTCCAGTCATTGGCAGCAGAGAACTGGAAGGAGAGGCGGCCGAAGGAGGAATTGTCTTTGGGAGTGACCAGTGAGATATACCTGCTGGAGCGCGTGCTACAGGTGGGTGCTGCTATGGTGACCAGCGAGCTGAGATAAGGGGGGACTTTACCTAGCCCCTGCTTTACCTAGCCCCCTCTTGAAGATGACCTGGAGCCAGTGGGTTTGGCGACGACTATGAAGCGAGGGCCAGCCAACGAGAGCGTACAGGTCGCAGTGGTGGGTAGTATATGGGGCTTTGGTGACAAAATGAATGGCACTGTGATAGACTGCATCCAATTTATTGAGTAGGGTACTGGAGGCTATTTTGTAAAGGGTATGTTTGGCAACATGAGTGAATGATGCTTTGTTGCGAAATAGGAAGCCAATTCTAGATTTAACTTTGGATTGGAGATGTTTGATGTGAGTCTGAAAGGAGAGTTTACAGTCTAACCTGACACCTAGGTATTTGTAGTTGTCCACATATTCTAAGTCAGAACCGTCCAGAGTAGTGATAGACGGGCGGGCAGGTGCAGGCAGCGATCGGTTGAAGAGCATGCATTTAGTTTTACTTGTATTTAAGAGCAGTTGGAGGCCATGGAAGGAGAGTTGTATGGCATTGAAGCTCATCTGGAGGGTTGTTAACACAGTGTCCAAAGAAGGGCCAGAAGTATACAGAATGGGGTTGTCTGCGTATAGGTGAATCAGAGACTCACCAGCAGCAAGAGCGACATCATTGATGTATACAGAGAAGAGAGTCAGCCTAAGAATTGAACCCTGTGGCACGCCCATAGAGACTGCCAGAGGTCCGGACAACAGGCCCTCCGTTTTGACACACTGAAATCTATCAGAGAAGTAGTTGATGAACCAGGCGAGGCAGTCATTTGAGAAACGAAGACTATTGAGTCTGCCGATGAGGATGTGGTGATTGACAGAGTCGAAAGCCTTGGCCAGGTCAATGAATACGGCTGCACAGTATTGTTTCTTATCGATGGAGGTTAAGATATAGTTTAGGGCCTTGAGCTTTGAAGAGGCCACTAAACTCTCATGGCCATTGTTTATTTGCGGTTCTCACCTCTTCCTTTGTCTCCAAAGTGTTGCTTTTTGCATTGTGTGTGTGTGTGTGCTTCACACCTTCTACGTGAGTCACTGCACAGATAAAGTTTAGGCTTGGTGTTTTTACTTCACAGTAATGTCGTTTTGTACATTTAGTCAACTGTAATTCTGTGTGTCTTATAACAATACGTCCCTTTATTTTATTCACCACAAAGTGGAGGATGCAGAGGATTTGGATGATGACTTTTGGGAACCACCTCTTCCCAGCAACCGCACCCGCTGTTCAAGGTCTTCACCCACTACTGCTATGTCAATCACCCTGTCTGATGGTTCTACATCCACTTTTCATAGACCTCTTGAAAAAGAAAATACAGTTGAAGTCGGAAGTTTATATACACTTAGGTTGGAGTCATAAAAACTTGTTTTTCAACCACTAACAAACTATAGTTTTGGCAAGGCAATTAGGACGTATACTTTGTGCATGACACAAGTCATTTTTCCAACAATTGTTTACAGACAGATTATTTCACTTATAATTCACTGTATCACAATTCCATTGGGTCAGAAGTTTACATACACTAAGTTGACTGTGCCTTGAAACAACTTGGAAAATTCCCCAAAATGATGTTATGACTTTAGAAGCTTCTGATAGGCTAATTGACATAATTTGTGTCAATTGGAGGTGTACCTATGGATGTATTTCAAGGCCTTCCTTCAAACTCAGTGCCTCTTTGCTTGACATCATGGGAAAATCTAAAGAAATCAGCCAAGACCTCAGAAAAAAAATTGTAGACCTCCACAAGTCTGGTTCATCCTTGGGAGCAATTTCCAAACGCCTGAAGGTACCACGTTCATCTGTACAAACAATAGTACGCAAGTAGAAACACCATGGGACCACACAGCCGCCATACCGCTCAGGAAGGAGACGCGTTCTGTCTCTTAGAGATAAACGTACTTTGGTGCGAAAAGTGCAAATCAATCCCAGAACAACAGCAAAGGACCTTGTGAAGCTGCTGGAGGAAACAGGTACAAAATGATCTATAACCACAGTAAAACGAATCCTATATCGACATAACCTGAAAAGCCGCTCAGCAAGGAAGAAGCCATTGCTCCAAAACCGCCATAAAAAAGCCAGACTACAGTTTGCAACTGCACATGGGGACAAAGATCATACTTTTGGAGAAATGTCCTCTGGTCTGATGAAACAAAAATAGAACTTGATACCAAGTTTTCTTATTTCTTGTTTGTTTCACAATAAAAAATATTTTGCATCTTCAAAGTGGTAGGCATGTTGTATAAGTCAAATGATACAACCCCCCCAAAAATCCATTTTAATTCCAGGTTGTAAGGCAACAAAGTAGGCAAAATGCCAAGGGGGTGAATACTTTCATAAGCCACTGTAGTAAGCAAACCAGATGGCACATTCTGTTTTTAAATGCATTATTTAGGGATAGACAGGAGCACACTACAACACAACAAATGAAGCATTTCTGTTTAGTGAGTCCGCCAAATCAGAGGCAGTAGGGATGACCAGGCATGTTATCTTGACAAATGCATTTGACCATTTTCCTGTCCTGCTAAGCATTCAAAATGTAATGAGTACTTTTGGGTGTCAGGGAAAATGTATGGAGTAAAAGGTACATTATTTTCCTTAGGAATGTAGTGAAGTAAAAGTAGCGCGAAATATCAATAGTAAAGTACAGATACCCCAAAAAACTACTTAAGTAGTACTTTAAAGTATTTTTACTTAAGTACTTTACACCACCGGATTGTATGAAGTACACAGTCTTACAGAGTCAGAGTTTACGCCATCTTCGCAGAGGGGATACTGAGTGCAGCCAGTGACGAGACAATAGGTAGGAGGACTGACTTTCTGACAAAGTAACACACAAGACTTTAAAGGCCATGATACACTGCCGTTTTTGGGGGAAATATTGCAGAGCAATTTTGCTGGCAATGGAGTTGGGTATGAAACACTGGAGCAATGAGCAACATGAACATTAATATTATACTATATTTCATATGAAGCATAGATCAATTTAAACTTATTTCCCCCATTGATTTACTCATCTCCTATAGCTTGTTATTGACTGCCACAACTGTACTGAAATTCCCAGCTGTGCTCTGTCCATCAACTGAACCTGCTGCCAGTCAAGTCAATGGCAATATAGACAAAGATAACTAGCTACATTAAGCAAACTTCCAACTTCATAATCATAAACTAGAAAGATGTGAATGGTTTTAAGCAAGCTAGCCAGCTAGTTAAACATACAAAAAACTATGTAAAATGAAATGTAAACAGCTATAGCTAGCTAACACTCTACTCGGCTAGCTAGACATCTAATTTAGCCAGTTTGTCCCATTGACTTTGCATGAGCTCTGGTTAGCATCCAACCATGGATATTTTTGTCAGTTAAACATGACAAACTGTACACAGTATGTATTTATTAACATATGACTATACACTGAGTGTACAAAACACCTTCCTCATATTGAGTTGCACCCCCCCTTTTGCCCTCAGAACAGCCTCAATTTGTCAAGGCATGGACTCTACAAGGTGTTGAAAGCATTCCACAGGGATGTTGGCCCATGTTGACTGAAATGCTTCCCACAGTTGTGTCAAATTGGCTGGATGTCCTTTGGGTGGTGGGCCATTCTTGATACACATGGGAAACTGTTGAGCATGAAAAACCCAGCAGCGTTGCAGTTCTTGACACAAACCGGTGCGTCTGGTACCTACTATCATACACAAAGGCACTTAAAACCTGTTGGGGATAGGGGGCAGTATTTGCACGGCCGGATAAAAAAACGTACCCGATTTAATCTGGTTACTACTCCTGCCCAGTAACTAGAATATGCATATAATTAGTTAGATTTGGATAGAAAACACTCTAAAGTTTCTAAAACTGTTTGAATGGTGTCTGTGAGTATAACAGAACTCATATGGCAGTCAAAACCCTGAGACAAATCCTAACAGGAAATGGAAATCTGATGTGTGGAATCACTTCAAACCTTTGCCACTGAAACACACAGGGACTTATTAATCATTTAGCACTTCCTAAGGCTTCCACTAGATGTCAACAGTCTTTACAAAGTGTTTTGAGTCTTCTATGGTAGAAACTGACCCAAAGAGAGGCTTGGGAAGTTGGTCACAGGGGGAGGGCCATTACTACTATGATGCGGGCGCCCATGGGAACCCTTTTGTTCCGAAACATTTAGTAAGACAATGCAATCGTCCGCCTTGAATATTATTGAAGCTCTGGTTGAAAAAGGCCCTAAAGATTTATGTTATACAACGTTTGACATGTTTGAATTAACGTAAATATATTTTTGTCCCGCGCGCTTCAGTACATTATGAGTAGCCTTCGGAACGCGCTAACAAGAAGGAACTATTGGGACATAAATTATTAACTTTTTCGAACAAAACTACATGTGTTGTGGACCTGGGATTCCTGGAAGTGCCTTCTGATGAAGATAATCAAAGGTAAGGAAATATTTACAATAGTATATTTGATTTTAGATGGTTCCAAGATGGCGCTAACATGTATCGCCTACCACGTTGTTTATTGCAAAGTGTGATTTCCCAGTAAAGTTCTTTTTAAATCTGGCAATGCGGTTGCATTCACGAGATGTTAATCTATAATTCTTTGAATGACAATATTACATTTTAACAATGTTTTCGAATAGTAATTTTGTAAATTGTAGCGCTGATTCACCGGAAGCATTTGAGGGAAAATATTTTCTGAACGTCACGCGCCGATGTAAAATGCTGTTTTTATATATAAATATGAACTTTATCGAACAAAAATGCATGTATTGTGTAACATGATGTCCTAGGAGTGTCATCTGATGAAGATTGTCAAAGGTTAGTGCTGCATTTAGCTGTGTTTTGGGTATTTGTGATGCATGCTAGTTGCTTTGAAAATGGCAGTGTGATTTTTTTGGCAGGGTACACTCCTAACATAATCTAATGTTTTGCTTTTGCTGTAAAGCCTTTTTGAAATCGGACGACGTGGTTCGATTCAGGAGAGGTGTATCTATAAAATGGTGTAAAATAGTCATATGTTTGAGAAATTGAAGTTATAGCATTTATGAGGTTTTGTATTTCGCGCGACGCAATTCCACTGGCTGTTGACTAGGGTGGGTCACGTTCCCAGACAGGTGAAATCATTTGTCTTGCACATTCACCCTCTGAATGGCACACATACACAAACCATGTCTCAAATGTCTCAAGGCTTAAAAATCCTTCTTTAACCTGTCTCCTCCCTTTCATCTACACTGATTGAAGTGGATTTAAAGAAAAGAGCAGGTGTACTTAATGTTTTGTATACTCAGTGTATATTGTAGTAAGAAATCATTTGAGATGTGAAAGTCCTACTTTTCACTCCAAAACGGGAGTAGATTTTCTCTCACTTCAGATCAAAAATGGTTGTTTTCCAAAAAAATTTAGAACGGTAGACTGATCCCATGACCAATATCTGTGCTCTGATTGGAGGATTTCTAGAAATTGCCCATTAGGTGGCACTGCTGATCAAAATCCCCCAGATAATAAAACAAAATAAAATTTTCTAAGATTTTTTTTGTCAGTTTATCATGGCCTTATGAAGAGCATAATACCATATTGATAGTACAGAGAGAGCTGAAGCCATTTGGTGGAATAGCAAGTGAGAATTAGATTTGGTTTCCGAGAAATAATAAATTCAAGTCCTAATAGCAGCTAGGTCACAGCCTAGTACACCACACAGCACTTATCAGGAGGCCTTCCATTAAGCTCTGTCAGTTTGTGTGTCTGAGTGAGTGAGTGAGTGAGTGAGTGAGTGAGTGAGTGAGTGAGTGAGTGAGTGAGTGAGTGAGTGAGTGAGAGAGAGACACAACATGCCCCCTTGGCTTCAAAACAATGAACAGAAAAAACCCCATAAACATTCCAAATTACCCAGCATTGACATTGCACTCGAGTCTACAGCATGATTCACCAGACATTGATGGTAGAGGGATACGTGTGGGAGTATATGTAGTGTAAGGACAGTAAATGCTGTAAACCAATTTAACAGAAGAAATAAAATGCTAATTTCCCTTGACAGTAATTTGAACAGGGTACAGAGTGGATGGTACATTCAGAAAACACCTCTGATATTGTTTATGTAGGACTATTGTACCTCCAGCGTTGTCCTGGTTTACTCTGCTGTTTAGTGAATCTAAACGAGGGAGTCTAATACAGCTCAGCACTTATGAGCTCTGTACTGTTCTGTACTGCTCTGTTCCGTACTGTTCCATTCCTTACTGTTCCGTTCCGTTCTGTTCCGATCTGGTCTATACTGTTCTGTTCCTTACTGTTCTGTTCCTTACTTTTCTGTTCCTTACTGCTCTGCAACTTACTGTTCTGTTCTCTTCCTTACTGTTATGTTCTGTACTGTTCTCTTCTTTACTGTTCTGTTCTGTAATGTTCTCTTCCTTACTGTTATGTTCTGTACTGTTCTCTTCCTTACTGTTATGTTCTGTACTGTTCTTTTCCTTACTGTTATGTTCTGTACTGTTCTCTTCCTTACTGTTCTGTACTGTACCTTACTGTTATGTTCTGTACTGTTCTCTTCCTTACTGTTATGTACTGTACCTTACTGTTATGTTCTGTACTGTTCTCTTCCTTACTGTTATGTACTGTTCTGTTCCGTACTGTTCTGTTCCTTACTGTTACGTTCTGTACTGTTCTGTTCTGTATTGTTCTGTTCCGTACTGTTCTGTTCCGTACTGTTATGTTCCGTACTGTTCTGTTCCTTACTGTTACGTTCTGTACTGTACTGTTATGTTCTGCACTGTTATGTTCTGTTCCTTACTGTTATGTTCTGTACTGTACTGTTCCTTACTGTTATGTTCTGTACTGTTCCTTACTGTTATGTTCTGTACTGTTCTCTGCCTTACTGTTATGTTCTGTACTGCACTGTTCTGTTCCATCCTGTTATGCTCTGTACTGTACTGTACTGTACTGTTCCTTACTGTTCCGTACCATTCTATTCCGTACCGTTCTGTTCCATACTGTTCTGTTCCGTACTGTTATGTTCTGTACTGAACTGTTCTGTACTGTTATGTTCTGTACTGTACTGTTCTGTACTGTACTGTTATATTCTGTACTGTTCTGTTCCTTACTTTTATGTACTGTACTGTTCTCTTCCTTACTGTTATGTTCTGTACTGTACCATTCCTTACTGTTATGTTCTGTACTGTTCTCTTCCTTACTGTTATGTTCTGTACTGTACTGTACTGTTCTGTACTGTTATGTTCCTTACTGTTAGATTCTGCACTGTTATGTTCTGTTCTGTTCTGTTCCTCACACATATTTAATGTACTGAACTGTTGTCTTCCTTGCTGTTATGTTCTTTACTGTACTATTCCTTACTGTTATGTTCTGTACTGTTCTCTTCCTTACTGTTATAACCTGTACTGCTCTCTTCCTTACTGTTCTGTACTGTACCTTACTGTTATGTTCTGTACTGTACTGCTCTCTTCTTTACTGTTATGTTATGTTCTGTACTGTTCTGTTCCTTACTGTTATGTTATGTTCTGTACTGTTCTTTTCCTTACTGTTATGTTCTGTACTGCTCTCTTCCTTACTGTTCTGTACTGTACCTTACTGTTCTTATCCTTACTGTTATGTTCTGTTCTGTTCCGTATTGTTCTGTTCCGTATTGTTCTGTTCCGTACTGTTCTATTCTGTACTGTACTGTTCTGTACTGTACTGTGCTGTTATGTTCTGTACTGTACTGTTCTGTTCCGTATTGTTCTGTTCCTTACTGTTATGCTCTGTCCTGTACTGTACTGTTCCGTACTGTTATGTTCCGTACTGTTCTGTTCCGTATTGTTCTGTTCCATACTGTTATGTTCTGTACTGTTCTGTTCCCCACCATTCTGTTCCGTACTGTTCTGTTCCGTACCGTTCTTTTCTGTACTGTTCTGTTCCTTACTGTAATGTTCTGTTCTGTACTGTTCCTTACTGTTATGTTCTGCACTGTTCCTTACTGTTATGTTCTGCACTGTTATGTTCTGTTCCTTACTGTTCTGTTCTCTTCCTTACTGTTATGTTCTGTACTGTTCTTTTCCTTACTGTTATGTACTGTACTGTACCTTACTGTTATGTTCTCTACTGTACTGTTCTCTTCCTTACTGTTATGTTCTGTACTGCACTGTTCTGTTCCTTACTGTTATGTCCTGTACTGTACCTTACTGTAATGTTCTGTACTGTACTGTTATGTTATGCACTGTTATGTTCTGTTCCTTACTGTTCTGTTCTGTACTGTTCTGTTCCTTACTGTTATGTACTGTACTGTTCTGTTCCTTACTGTTATGTTCTGGACTGTACCTTACTGTTATGTTCCTTACTGTTCTCTTCCTTACTGTTATATACTGTACTGTTCCTTACTGTTATGTTCCTTACTGTTCTCTTCCTTACTGTTATGTACTGTTCTTTTCCTTAGTGTTATGTCCTATACTGTTCTGTTCCGTACTGTTCTGTTCCGTACAGTTCCGTTCCATACTGTTATTTTACATACTGTTCTATTCTGTGCTGTTCTGTTCTGTACTGTTATGTTCTGTACTGTACTGTTCTGTTCTGTACTGTACTGTGTGTGTGTGTGTGTAAACATTCCAGTCAGGTCACTCCCAATGCAAACTCTTGGTGGGAAAGCATATATTTCACAAAACACTGCTTCAAATGTGAGAAAACAGGGAAAATACAAACACTGTAAACTATGTAAATGAATACTCCCATTCGATTAGGCTAACGCCATGCCAATATAGTCAGACAGAAGTTTCACGTTAAACAGAGCCAGCAGGTAAGTGAAATGACTTGTAAAGAGCACTATACTGTATGTGCTTCATAATAGTGAGTTGATAACAACACCTTTCCCACAGACAGAGATGGTGTCAGGACATGTAGACATGTGTAATGTTGACACTCACCCAGACAGAACTCCCAGGACCAGGTTGAGCATGAAGAAGGATCCGATGATGATGAGGGGGATGAAGTAGATCCAGTTCCAGGTGTTCCCTGAGGCATCGTTGGCCTGCAGAAACACACACAGAGAGAAGGACGGTTGATATTTATTTACATTAGTGACGGTGCTTTTTGAACATTGTGCTTGGGGAAGAAAAAGAGTAGCAATAAACAATACCGTTTTCTTTTGATGTGCTACAAAAATTACAAGATTCTGTTTTATTTTTATTGCTATCAATATGATGACATAATGGGGGGAAAAACTCAACGTAGGTTTTAACTGGAGGGCTGAGTGATGACTGACACAGATGAATGACTTTCCTGTGAATGACTTTCCACCTGCACGCCTTCTCTCTCTCCAGCCGATCCCACTGACCACAACTCCGACCCCCCTCTCTTTCTCCTGTTCTCCATGATCCCACTCTATCAGGATGGAAATTCATGGCAATGATGGTAAGAGTAACATAACACGTTACAAGGTCAGATCTTCTCTTAGGCCATTTCAGTGCAACCCAACGTACTGTATATTGTCTGTAATTGCGAGAGGGACCTGGGGCTGCTGAATCAGCAGATAAAAATACAAATTGCAGACAACCCCCCTCACCCCCTCATTCCACCCACAGCTGTCTCTAAAGCATCCAATCCACTGGATAAACCTCCGCCCTCTTCCTCCCTGTCCGTTTAGCTACTGTATGTATGTGTATATTATTTTGTAAGGCAATATTTTTGGCAAGGAAGCACAAAAGTAGCATCCTCAGGTAAGCCAAGTTACAGTATTGACTCAGAAATGCAAATAAATTTTGTAAGCGTTAAGTTGAGGGATACATTATAAGCTCCACAGTATGGGTACGATACACAATGCATGTTGGAGAGTTGCAAGCTGTAAACGTCCTTGGGGCCGAAGCAAGATATTACATTTCTGGTGTATAGAGATCTTTTTCTGCTTGAATTACAACTGTCCCACTGGAAAACTAAAAAAGTCAGAAGAGGGAAAAAGCAAAAGTCTTATTTGGACTTGATCCAGTTTTTTACATGTCAAGAGGCAAATGTGGCTGTTTCTAAAGTCTGATAGCCACTACACTACAGTAGAGTAGGTCCACTCCACTCCAAAACCTACCTACTATAAAAGCCAGGTGTTCAGTAAACACTTTCTCAGTTGAGAGACCCTAGATCATGACATTCAGAATGCAAGCCCATAGAGATACTGGTTTAATGTTAAGAGGGCAAATATACAGCAGGAGCCAAAGTCATTGTCTGTGTCCTTCTGTGGTGAATTGGATTTGTATGCCATAATGACATCCAAATCCCCACTGCAACAATGTTTATTCCGGCATTTCCCTGCTCATAAGACATCTAGGGCCCATATGGTTTTCATGACCCCTGTGAGAAAAGCAGAGAGCCTCAATGGAGGCTGCAAATCAATTATTAAACCTTATCTCAGTATTAAAATATATTTGTTTCTCTTTGTCTACGCCACAGTTTAAACTAGATTATTATTTTCTATGTGAGGAAGTCTACTGCTGAGGGCAATTGGGTCGCTGAAAATTGGCTGAGACATTAGCGGAATATAAATCTTTCTTGGGTGGGTTTTCTTCTTGCCATTAACGGATTGTCAGTTAAATGCTTACACATGCAGAACTCCCTCACAGGCATGTACAGTGCCTTCAGAAAGTATTCACACTCCTTTTTACACATTATGTTGTGTTACAGCCTGAATTTATAATGTTAAAAGAGTGAAGGAAAAGCAGCCAACAAGTGCTCAGCATATGTTGGAACTCCTTCAAGACTGTTGGGAAAGCATTCCTTATGAAGATGGTTGAGAGAATGCCAAGAGTGTGCTAAGCCGCCATCAAGGCAAAGGGAGGCAACTTTGAAGAATCTAAAATCTAAAATATATTTAGATGTGTTTAACACTTTCTTGGTTAATTCATGATTCCATATGTGTTATTTCATAGTTTTGATGTCTTCACTATTATTCTACAATGTAGAAAATAGTAATAATTAAGAAAAACCCTTGAAGGAGTAGGTTTGTCCCAACTTCTGACTGGTACTGTACATTGGTTTGAAAATCTATGGCAAGGCTTAAAAATGGATGTCTAGAAATGATGAACAACCAACTTGACAGAGCCTGAATACTTTTTGAAAGAATGGGCCAATATTGTACAATCCAGGTGTGCAAAGCTCTAAGAGACTTACTCAAAAAGACTCACAGTTATAATCGCTGTCAAAGATGATACTAACATTGCTTCAGGGGATGAATACTTATCTAATCAAGATATATATTACTGTTTTATTTTCCATTAATTCATGAATTTTTTTGAATTTTTCTCCTTTTTTGACAAAATAGTATTTTGTGTAGATCATTGACAAAAATTACGGTTCAATACTCTTTAATCCCACTTTGTAACACAGCAAAATGTGGAAAAAGACAAGAGGTGTGAATACTTTCTGAAGGCACTGTAGGACAAGCATGCTCCACTGTGAATTACATTGACAGTAGCAACACATGCAGGAAAGACACTATTCTACAGAGAGAAAATACATTCTATATGTACAGTGCCTTCAGAAAGTATTCTTACTCCTTGACTTATTCCACATTTTGTTGTTACAACTTGAATTCCAAATAAATAAAAACAATCTCACCCATGTACACACAATACCCCATAACAACAAAGTGAAAACATGTTTTTAGAAATGTTTGCAAATGTATTGAAAATTAATACAGAAATATCTAATTTTCACAAGTATTCACGCCCCTGAGTCAATAACAATTACAGCTGTGACTGCTATTAGGTATGTCTATCAGCTTTGCACATCTGAATTTGGGGATTTCCTCCCATTCTTCCTTGCAGATTTTCTCAAGCTCTGTTAAATTAGATGAGGCGCGTCGGTGAACAGCAATCTTGGTCTTTCCACAGAATTTCAATGGAATTCAAGTCTGAGCTTTGGCTTGGCCACTC
The DNA here is from genome assembly GCF_901001165.1 of Salmo trutta. NCBI lineage: Eukaryota > Metazoa > Chordata > Actinopteri > Salmoniformes > Salmonidae > Salmo > Salmo trutta. The sequence continues at coordinate 25,843,181 of NC_042983.1, read as the reverse complement.
AAGGACTTTCACATTCTTGTTCTGAAGCCATTCCAGGGTTGCTTTGGCTGTATGCTTGGGGTCATTGACTTGTTGGAACATAAATCTTCCCCCCAGTTTAGGTAAGACATACAAAACCTTGCAGAGGACCTAATCAACTGACAATCTCTTATTCATAAAAAAGATATATATAAACTATTGGAACCAAGACTTAAAAATAACTAATATTGTTACAATATGGAGGGAGTGATGGAACATAACTAATGAAATTACAGTTAACGAAACATTACACTTAATCCAGTATAACCTAATTTACAGAATTTATTATATAAGCGACAACATTCATAAATTCTAAAACACAACGATAGAGTTATGTCTTAAGTGTCAAATGAACAATGACTCAATAATTCAGGCCTTCTGGGAATACTATGAAGTACAAAAGTTATCGGTGGAGTTAGAAAGTTGGCTGTCAGAAGTTTTACAATGTAAATGTACTTTTAATCTGTCTTACTGCATACTATAAAACATGGTATATGAGGGTGTGGTGAAATACCCAATGGGTTGGACCATACTTTTCTCATCAATCATTTTGGAAAGACAATTACTTAAACTGGAAATCAAATGATCCTCCATCGTTAAGAGAGTAGAACAATCAAATGCTTTATTATTTAAATATTGAAAAAGTGTGGGGGACAGAGAAAAACAGAATAGCACAATTTGAGGCCATATGGGTTAGAGTCTTATAAGCACTGGAAATAGATGTGGTGGGAACATGTGGGTCTGGGCAGGTGTGATGTCGTTGATGTTTGTGAGCGTCTGTCTGTCGTCTGTGTCTGTATATGTTTATATTGTTTGAAAAGTAGAAATAAAGTTTTTTGTTGTTGATAGGATTCAAGTCTGGGCTTTGGCTGGGTCACTCAAGGACTTTCACATTCTTGTTCTGATGCCATTCCAGCATTGTTTTGGCTGTATGCTTGGGGTCATTGTCCTGTTGGAATGTAAATATTCACCCCAGTCTAAGGTTGTTTGCACTCTGAAGCAGGTTCTCATCAAGGATTTGCCTTAATTGGCTCCATGTATTGTTCCCTCAATCCTTACCAGTCTCCCAGTTCCTGCCGCTGGAAAGCATCCCTATTGCATGATGCTGCCGCCACCATGCTTCACGGTAGGGATGGTGTTAGACGGGTTATGAGCTGTGCCTGGTTCTCCAGACATAGTGCTTTGCATTCAGGCCAAAGAGTTACATTTTTGTCTCATCAGACCACAGAATCGTCTGCCTTATGCTCAGAGTCTTTCACATATCTTTTTGCAAACTTCAGGCATGTGGTAATGTGCCTTTTTCTCAGGATTCGCTTCCGTCTGGCCAGTCTCCCATAAAGCCCAGATTGGTGAAGTACTGTTGAGACTGTTGTCCTTCTGGCAGGTTCTCCCATCTCAGCTAAGGAAATATGTAGTAGAGAGGTCATTGGATTCTTACTCACCTCCCCCGCCAAGGTCCTTCTTGCCCGGTTGCTCAGTTTGGTCGGACGGCCAGCTCTAGGTAGTTCCATATTTCTTTCCATTTTCCAATGATGGAAACCACTGTGCTCTTGGAAACTTGAAATACTACAAATTGTTTTATACCCTTCCCCAGATATATGGCTCATCACAATTCTATCTCAGAGATCTACGGACAGTTCCTTGGACTTCATGGTATAGTTTCTGTGTGTAGATAGGTAAAAAAAAAACATATTTCACCCATTTTGAATTCAGGCTCTAACACAACAAAATGTGGAATATCTCAAGGGGTATGAATACTTTCTGAAAGTACTGTATATAAAGGCTTTTCACTTGTTCAAAACTGAATCAAACATCCTCAGATCAGGCTGTACAGTACTGTATGTACTGAACTCCTCCGAATGCACTGCCACTGACTGAATGAGGACAGAGGAAATTTGTGCTGGGTTATTGTGGACATGCCTGATGAGAGTATAACATGCTGAGCACACCAAATGAGAAGTCAGGAAGGGGGCAGTAAGGCAGCCATGTACACAGCCTGCTACTGTACTGTAGCACACCGGACAGAGACCGACATTTTACACACTTTCACACTAATCTCATAGGACATAGAAATCCAACCACAAGAAAGACTGCATTGAACAACACTTGTGATAATATCTAATCTCTATATACAATTATCGATGTGGTAGCAGCAGTCCATTTGGGCTGTTGAATTGGAGTGCGGAGAAAGGAAGGGCTCCAGCCCATGGAGAAGAGCGGAGGCATATTGACCCAAAGTTCTTGTTCAGGATAACATGATTAAGTGGGAGAGAGCAAAGCTAGAGTCTGGCAGGCAGGCTGGAGGAGATGAGCATTTGTTTCCCATTATCCTCTGGTCTCCTGCAGCAAATGCTCGCATCGCTTCCCCTCCTCCCCATTCTTCTTCATCAGGCCCCCCAGGGAGAGAGCAGAAGAGCAGCACAGCATGGCCCGGCCTGGACAGGATGGGAATGCTATCTCATACAGCCTGAGTACTCTGTCTCTCTCTAATACAGGCTACAGGCAAGGAACGGCCTGTACCAGTATTCAGGAGGGACTCCAAGAGCAGATACAGAGGATGGATCATTTTAATTTCACTGTAATTCATTTCAATGTATACGAGCATTGATGTGGAAGTTGTGACTTACATTTCAGCAGTGTTGTGGAAGCTACTCTGAAAATATACTTTACCAAGCTACCAATTACTTCACACTGGAAGAAGTTAAGCTACACTAAAGCTAGCCTTAAGAAACATATTGTTTAGTTATCTAAAGATACTTTGGAAAAGTAGTTCACTACATCCAAACTACCTCGTGAAAATGTATCTAAATATGAAATGTTATAGACTACAAATTGCAACAACAAATCACTCCAGAGTCAGATGTTAACAGAATGTGTAATATAGCCTATTAAACACAAAAAATATGTTTCAAGTGAGAATTAGACAGGTCTGATGTCGAAAAAGAAAGGAAATTCATGCCTACTTTAACCATATTTTATACTGAACAGAAACATAAATGCAACATGCAACAATTTCAAAGATTTTACGGAGTTACAGTTCATATCAAGAATACATTTTTATAAATTCATTAGGCCCTAATCTCTGGATTTTACATGACTGGGAACATAGATATGCATCTGTTCGTCACAGATACCTTTAAATAAAAGGTAAGGCCTTGAATCAGAAAACCAGTGTGACCACCATTTGCCACATGCAGCGTGACAGATCTCCTTCGCATAGAGTTGATCAGGCTGTTGATTGTGGCCTGTGGAATGTTGTCCCACTCCTCTTCAATGGCTGTGTGAAGTTGGAACACACTTTTTGAGAATTGGAACATGCTGTCGTACATGTGTAACAGTGTAGGTTCCGTCCCTCTCTTCGCCCCAACCCGGGCTCGAACCAGGGACCCTTGCACACATCAACAACTGACACCCCACGAAGCATCGTTACCCATCGCGCCACAAAAGCCACGGCTTTTGCAACGCAAGGGGAAACCCTACTTCAAGTCTCAGAGCGAGTGACGTCACTGATTGAAACGCTATTAGCGCGCACCACCGCTAACTAACTAGCCATTTCACATCGGTTACACATACCGCTCCTGAGCATCCCAAATACGCTCAATGGGTGACATGTCTAGTGAGTATGCAGGCCATGGAAAAACTGGAACATTTTCAGCTTCCAGGAATTGTGTACAGATCCTTGTGACATGGGGTTGTGCATATCATGATGAAACACCATACACGTGGTCTGCTTTTTGTGCGTACGGAACAATTCAGATATCTTTTATTTCAGCTCATGAAACAGACCAACACCTTACATGTTGCGTTTATATTTGTGTTCAGTGTATTTTACATATGCAAAAAAGTAGCGTGTAGTTCCACTACCAAGATTTGAATTTAGTTCAACTACCACCAAGCTACAGCAAAATGTAATGACATGACTAGTTGAACTACATGTAGGTCACTACTCCCCATCATTTCATTTCAGCACCCTGATCTTGTTGTCTTTCTCCCTTAATCTTTTGTTACAGGCTGCTGCTGCACCAATGAATTAACTAACACACCAGTCTCTCTCTGTTGCATGGGGTAATTTAGAATTTCAGAACCATGGACATCAATATAGCCAAGTTGCATTCATTTTCCTTTCCAAGCTTTGCATGCAGTCTCAGAGTATGCTGTTTTATGTCTGTTGAAGAGAGGACATGCCTTTCCTTTACTCTTTATTGTATTGGGGTGGCAGGTAGCCTAGTGTTTAGAGCGTTGGACTAGTAACCAAAAGGATGCAAGATCGAATCCCTGAGCTGACAAGGTAAAAATCTGTCGTTCTGCCCCTGAACAAGGCAGTTAACCCACTGTTCCTAGGCTGTCATTGAAAATAAGAATTTGTTCTTAACTGACTTGCCTAGTTAAATAAAGGTAAAATAAAAATTGCTGCTACACCAGTGATGTAGCTAACCCAGACAGACTGGGCTCTCTCCTTGTATTGCTGCTACACCAGTGATGTAGCTAGCTAACCCAGACAGACTGGGCTCTCTCCTTGTATTGCTGCTACACCAGTGATGTAGCTAGCTAACCCAGACAGACTGGGCTCTCTCCTTGTATTGCTGCTGCACCAGTGATGTAGCTAGCTAACCCAGACAGACTGGGCTCTCTCCTTGTATTGCTGCTACACCAGTGATGTAGCTAGCTAACTCAGACAGACTGGGCTCTCTCCTTGTATTGCTGCTGCACCAGTGATGTAGCTAGCTAACCCAGACAGACTGGGCTCTCTCCTTGTATTGCTGCTACACCAGTGATGTAGCTAGCTAACCCAGAGAGACTGGGCTCTCTCCTTGTATTGCTGCTACACCAGTGATGTAGCTAGCTAACCCAGACAGACTGGGCTCTCTCCTTGTATTGCTGCAGCACCAGTGATGTAGCTAGTTAACCCAGACAGACTGGGCTCTCTCCTTGTATTGCTGCTACACCAGTGATGTATTTAGCTAACCCACCCAGACAGGTGTGGCTCTCTCCATTGCATGGAGTCATCATCCATCTCTGCTCCCTGAAACATTTCACGAGTGATTAATCAATACAGCAATAAAGGTACACACATAAAGGTACACACATAAAGTTACTATATAATCATATAATACTAGAGATTAAGCTACTTGGTAGACCATTATTTATAATATTCTCTTAGCTAGTGACAGATAAACAGAGATTTGAACCTTGGCTTAAAGAAGAGCGGGAATACACAAGTAACAGGAAATATATTTTAAACAAACAAAAAGGGTTCTACAAGCAATTGTTAGAACAACAGGAAAAAGCTTCAAAAGCTTTATCCAAATAGTGCTGGACTCAACTAACAAAATAATAGACAATCTGACCAGAGATATCCAGGACCTTAAGAACCGTTTTCAGTTCTCCCAGGGAGAGGTGGATGTCCTGAAAGAGACTTGCAGCAAGATGACAACAAACTGTAAGTCCTCTTGAGATGACATCAGCACTTACTGTGAATCGTTATTAACAATGACTGGGAAAACAGACTATCTAGAACACAGCTGTCAAACTCCTTCCACGGAGGGACAAATGTCTGTGGGTTTTCGCTCCTCCCTTTTACTTGACTGATGAATTAAGGTCACTAATCAGTAAGGAACTCCCCTCACATTGTTGTTTAGGTCTTTATTGAAAGGAAAAAACAAAATCCTGTAGACACTAAGCCCTCAATGGAATGAGTTTGACAGCATGATCTAGAAGGACAATCCAGGAGAAATAACATTGTTGTGGATGGCATAGCAGAGTCTTCACATGAGAACTGGGCCGAGTGTAGAGAAAGTAAGACAAATTATTACTGAAAAGCAGCAGATGGATCATACGAAGATTGAGGTGGAGCACACCCACAGGTCTGGAGAACATGTAACCAGCCTAGGTGACAGACCCAGGCTGATAGTGGTCAAGTTCCTCAGGTTAAAAGGACAAGATGGCTGTTCTGTATAGAGCCAAAAACTTGAGAGGAACCAACATCTTCCTCAACATTGACTTCTCTGAAGCTGTGCATCAAAGATGGAAATAAGTTATTCAAGCTATGAAAGCTTCCAGAGCATGGGAACATTGCTTACATCTGCTACGACAGGCTCACTTGTACACCCTCCCTCCCAAAAGCCTGGGAGGTATGAGAGAACTAATCTTCAGGGTCAGTAGCTTCAGCCGAACATCACACACACACTTACACTTAGAAATAAGGTTCATGAAATCAATAACTTGCTAACGTCGGATAAAATTCATATACTGGCCATCTCTAAAACTAATTTAGATAATTCCTTTGATGATACAGCAGTAGCAAATCAGGGAGGGATATAACATCTACAGAAAAGACAGGAATACCTATGGGGGAGGTGTTGCTGTATATGTTCAGAGCCATATTCCTGTATAGCTTTGAGAGGATCGTTGTTGAAATGTTGTTGTTGCAGGTTCACCTGCATCATCTAAAGTCTCTTCTTTTAGGGTGCTTCTATAGGCCACCAAGTGCTAATAGTCAGTATTTGGATAATATCAGTACAATGCATGATAGTGTGTGTGAGGTTAACAGAGAGGTCTATTTTCTGGGTGACATGAACATTGACGGGTTTGCAGCTAGCTGTCCTCTCAAGAGGAAGCTTGTAACTGATGTCTGTAATATGACCCAGGTTATCACCCAACCAACTAGAGTTCATACTAATAGTGTTGGATCTGTGACATCCACTTGTATTGATTATATCTTTGCTAATGCTGCAGAGCTTTGCGCCAAAGCAATTTAAGTTTCCATTGGCTGTAGTGACCATAAAATTGTGGCAATAACAAGGAAAGCCAAAGTGCCAAAGGTTGGGCCTAAAGCAATTCATAAGTGATCATACAAAATGTTTTCTCAGGACTCTTTTGTTGAAGATGTAAAAAATGTTGTTGGTCTGATGTGTATGAGGAATTGAATCCAGATGCAGCACTGAAAGTATTTGTACAATTATTTATCGCAATTGTTGACAAGCATGCACCTGTTAAGAAACAAACTATGATAACTCTTACAGGCCCCTGAATTGCTGACAAATGGAAAGAAAACGTATGGTTCAAATAAATTATGCAAAAGAGGAGGCAAACAAGTCAGGCTGCTCAGCTGTTTGGTTGACATACTGCGATTCAAAATTCAAAAGGCACTTGTACATCTGAGCTATCTTTGCTGCAGGTGCATGGTAACAGCCGAACAAGATGAGAAAAAATAAGAAATCTGCACATTGCTCTTGCTAGTATCACCGCTACTCACCAAGCTTTACGCATCGGCCTATACGGCCTTCATAAAGTTTGGTGAGGAGCAGTGATACTAACAAGAGCAGTGTGCAGGTTTCCTCTTTTTTCTAATCTTGGTTGACATACTGTGAATTGAAAAGTTTTGTGACTAAACGTAACAAAAAGAAGGAACAAATTATATTTTATATTACCAAATAAAGATAAATGACAAAAATCACAATGGGAAAAGACTTTGAAGTACCTTCAATTATATAATGGGTAGAAAACACAATTAATCTCCATCGTTCATTGAAGTTGATGGGTAATTTAGAATAAAACCTTGCCAATCATTTCAATGACTATTTCACTACTAAAGTGTAAATGACAACATTGAACAATGAACCATCATATTTTTTTATTAAATATCTAATAATGACAAAGAAGGTTTGCTGTTTTGAGCCACCCCTATTTGCTATACCTTTAACTGAAGCCTAAAGGAGTGTGTGTTCCCACAGGTGTGGAATGAAGCTAAAGTAATTCCCTGCCTAAAAATAGTAAAGCACCCTTTGCTGGCTATAACAGCTGCCCAATCAGTCTACTGCCTGTTTTTAGGAAACTGATGGATAGGATTGTGTTTGACCAAATACAATGCAATTTTTTCAGAGAACAAGTTAACTACTAACTTTCAGCATGTATATAGACTTGTACTGCACTGACTCAGATCATTGGGTAAAATAAATGGATAATAAAACGATAGTTGGAGCTGCATTGTTAGATTTCAGTGCAGCCTTCAATGTTATTGATCCAAAAAATGTTTAACTCACTTGCTATGGCTTTACATCACCTGCCAACACATGGTTGGAGAGTTATTTATCTATGATCCAGACTTACTAACTCATACGTATGACTTACATATCTCATAATAATGACTTACTATCTCATAATAATGGGAAATCAAATTGTATTTGTCACATGCTTCGTAAACAACAGGTGTAAACTAACAGTGAAATGCTTACTTATGGGTCCTTTTCCAACAATGCAGAGTTAAATATAAAGAAAAATAATAATATTAATTGAAATAGTGACACAAGGAATAAATACACAGTTAATAATGAATAACAATAATTCATAAAAATGACACGGCTATATACAGGGAGCACCAGTACTGAGTCGATGTGCAGGTGTACGAGGTCATTGAGGTAGCCATGTACATAGAGTAGAGCAACAGCATTCTTGTTAAGTAGTCTTATGGCTTAGGGGTAGAAGCTGTTCAGGGTCCTGTTGGTTCCAGACTGGTATAGAGATTCTGGATGGAACAGGAGCTCGGCCCTAGTGATGTACTGGGCCATACTCACCACCCTCTGTAGAGCCTTGTCTTGCAGCTTCCGTACCAAGCGGTGATGCAGCTGGTCAAGATGCTCTCAATGGTACAGCTTTAGAACTTTTTGAGGATCTTTTCAGCCTCCTGAGGGGGAAGAGGCGTTGTCACTTGCTCTTCACAACTGTGTGGGTGTGTCTGGACCATGTTAATTCCTGCGTGATGTGGAAACCGAGGAACTTGAAGCTCTCAACCCGCTCCACTGAAGCCCCATTTATGTGGATTAGGGACTGCTCACCCCTCAGTTTCGTGTAGTCCAAAATAAGCTCATTTGTCTTGCTGATGTTGAGAGAGAGGTTGTTGTCCCGGCACCACACTGCCAGGTCTCTGACCTCCTCCCTATAGGTTGCAATAGGTTGTAGGACTTCGGTGATCAGCCCTAACACTGTCACATCATCAGAAAGCTTGATGATTGTTTTGGAGTCGTGCGTGGCCACGCAGTCGTGGGTAAACAGGGTATACAGTAGGGGACTAAGTACACACCCCTGAGGGTCCCCCGTTTTGATTGTCAGTGTGGCAGATGTGTTGTTGCCTAACCTCGCCACCTGGGGGCAGCCCGTCAGGAATTCCAGGATCCAGTTGCTCAGGACCCAAGCTCAGTCCTAGGGTCCTGAGCTTGGTGATGATTTTGGAAGGGACTATGGTGTTGAATGCTAAGCTGTAGTTAATGACATCATTCTTACATAGGTATTCCTTTTGTCCAGGTGGGTGATGGCAGTGTGGAGTGCAACAGAAATTTCGTCATCTGTGGATCTGTTAGGGAAGTTTGCAAATTGGAATGGGTCCAGGGTGTCTGGGATGATGGTGCTGATGTGAGCCATACCTTTCAAAGAATTTCATGGCTATAGATGTGAGTGCAACAGGGCGATAGTTAATTAGGCAGGTTACCTTGGCGTTTTTGGGCATGGGGACTATGGTGGTCTGCTTGACACAAGTTGGTATTACAGACCGGGTCAGGGATAGGTTGAAAATCTCAGTGAAGACACTTGCCAGCCCGGTCAGCGGAGGCTCTGAGTACGCGTCCTGGTATTCCGTTTGGCCCTGCGGCCATTGTGAATGCCCAGCTAGCACATAATGTTCTGAGAACCATATGTTTCTTAAAGCTTGGTGAGACCGTGGTTGTCCTATGGTTATTTTGAATACTATCTTCCCACAACTTTCTGGGAATGGTGCAGGATAGTTGCGTGGCTTTGGAACATTCTCAGCACATTTAATTAAGAAACTTGACAAATAAAAAAAATGTAAATCTTGGTATTTCATTACTTAACAGAACATTTCCTAAAAGTTCCAACATTTTGTGTCAATTCTGGTAATGTTCTAGGAATGTTCTCCAACTGCTGTGACGTTAGGAATGTTCTCAAATAGTTCAGAGAACGTTAAGAAACAACGTTCTTCTTTGGGAATGTCAGTAATTAAGCATAGCATTTCTTACAGGTTTCCTCGTGGTTCTATTTAAAGTCATGCTCTCAAATTGTTCTGAGATCATTAAGAGAACCTTCCATAAAAACCACAAGAAACATTTAGTAATGTTCAGAGAACGTTCTAAGAATGTTATTTAAAAAATGTATACATTTTGTTCTCAGCATCAACAAAACTCTATCTTCTATCTTGTTAAGTGATTTCAGGTTTGTTGCTAATACCCACTAATTGGCCACACCTGATCTTAACGACTGCTTGTTTCCTTTGAAATGGGGTCTTTTTGAATAGACTAAAATTAACATTTAAAAAAACATTGCATGCTAGCTCCATCCTGATGGCACAGTGGACTAATTCCATGGATAAAGAATAGAAGACCATAGGTTTAAATCTCACTGATGGCGTGCCACAATAAAAAAAGAAATGTGTTTGCATGATTAATGCCTAAGCAAATGAATATCCATGTATCCTATCTGTGATTGGAGTTGAAAACTGTTAACATAATCTAGCAGTGTTTTTAAAAGTCTTACTGAAACATATTCTCAAATAACCAATCATTTCTGTTCTCAGAACGTCAACAAAACCTTCCAGGAAAACCGGTCAGGAAATGTATGGCTTTGTTCCCAGAACTAATGGGAAACCAAATACAGTGAGGGAAAAAAGTATTTGATCCCCTGCTGATTTTGTACATTTGCCCACTGACAAAGAAATGATCAGTCTATCATTTTAATGGTAGGTTTATTTGAACAGTGAGAGACAGAATAACAACAAAAAAATCCAGAAAAACGCATGCCAAAAATGTTAGAAATTGATTTGCATTTTAATGAGGGAAATAAGTATTTGACCCCCTCTCAATCAGAAAGATTTCTGGCTCCCAGGTGTCTTTTATACAGGTAACGAGCTGAGATTAGGAGCACAATCTTAAAGGGAGTGCTCCTAATCTCAGTTTGTTACCTGTATAAAAGACACCTGTCCACAGAAGCAATCAATCAATCAGATTCCAAACTCTCCACCATGGCCAAGACCAAAGAGCTCTCCAAGGATGTCAGGGACAAGATTGTAGACCTACACAAGGCTGGAATGGGCTACAAGACCATCGCCAAGCAGCTTGGTGAGAAGATGACAACAGTTGGTGCGATTATTCACAATTGGAAGAAACACAAAAGAACTGTCAATCTCCCTCGGCCTGGGGCTCCATGCAAGATCTCACCTCGTGGAGTTGCAATGATCATGAGAACGGTGAGGAATCAGCCCAGAACTACATGGGAGGATCTTGTCAATGATCTCAAGGCAGCTGGGACCATAGTCACCAAGAAAACAATTGGTAACACACTACGCCGTGAAGGACTGAAATCCTGCAGCACCCGCAAGGTCCCCCTGCTCAAGAAAGCACATATACATGCCCGTCTGAAGTTTGCCAATGAACATCTGAATGATTCAGAGGACAACTGGGTAAAAGTGTTGTGGTCAGATGAGACCAAAATGGAGCTCTTTGGCATCAACTCAACTCACCATGTTTGGAGGAGGAGGAATGCTGCCTATGACCCCAAGAACACCATCCCCACCATCAAACATGGAGGTGGAAACATTATGCTTTGGGGGTGTTTTTCTGCTAAGGGGACAGGACAACTTCACCGCATCAAAGGGACGATGGACGGGGCCATGTGCCATCAAATCTTGGGTGAGAACCTCCTTCCCTCAGCCAGGGCATTGAAAATGGGTTGTGGATGGGTATTCCAGCATGACAATGACCCAAAACATACGGCCAAGGCAACAAAGGAGTGGCTCAAGAAGAAGCACATTAAGGTCCTGGAGTGGCCTAGCCAGTCTCCAGACCTTAATCCCATAAAAAATCTGTGGAGGGAGCTGAAGGTTCGAGTTGCCAAACGTCAGCCTCGAAACCTTAATGACTTGGAGAAGATCTGCAAAGAGGAGTGGGGCAAAATCCCTCCTGAGATGTGTGCAAACCTGGTGGCCAACTACAAGAAACGTCTGACCTCTGTGATTGCCAACAAGGGTTTTGCCACCAAGTACTAAGTCATGTTTTGCAGAGGCGTCAAATACTTATTTCCCTCATTAAAATGCAAATCATTTTATAACATTTTTGACATGCGTTTTTCTGGATTTTTTTGTTGTTATTCTGTCTCTTACACCAATAACCCTACCATTAAAATTATAGACTGATAATTTCTTTGTCAGTGGGCAAACGTACAAAATCAGCAGGGGATCAAATACTTTTTTCCCTCATTATACGTACATTCCCACAACTTCCAAGGAACCAAATATGCTAGCTAAGTGTTAACCTGTTTAAAGGTCTTACTCACATTGGCTACGGAGCATGAGATCACACAGTCGTCCGGAACAGCTGGTGCTCTCATGCATGGTTCAGGGTTGCTTGCCTCGAAGCGAGCATAGAAGGCATTTAGCTCATCTGGTAGGCTTGCGTTGCTGAGACACTCAGACTCCACCAGAGTCGGCATAATAGGATTAGCGGGATTTCTTATAAGCGTCTGGATTACTGTCCTTAAAAGCGGCATATCTAGCCTTCAACTCAGTGCGGATGTTGCCTGTAATTCAAGGCTTCTGGTTGGGCTATGTACGTACGGTCACTGTGGGGCAGAGTAGTGAGCAGAGCGGAGCAGAGCGAAGAGCGTAGCGTGCCCAATTTGCTTGGAGCGGGAGCGAGATTCCCAAAGGCTGGAGCGTCGTCCTTCTCGCCCGCTCCAATTTCACTTCAGTAGCGCTCCAGTAGCACTCACTTCACGAGCTCAGGGCATGCCTGCCCCAGCATGCATTTGTAGTTAATTGCGTGCTGCTATAGCCCCTTGCTTTAGATACTGTCATGCAGTTTGCTAAATATTATCAAAAATAAATTGATAACACAGGTGTTAAACCAAGGTGAGGGAGTGCTGGGATTTAGTGTCCACAATTAAAGAATCATTGTGGAATCTGAATCGACACGTATCCCAAAAGCATGCTATCTGCACATGCTAAAAGAAAGGAAGGAGGTGGGTAGATAACTAAGTGTGTCATTAGAGTATTTATAAACTAAACATCAGATCTCTTAAACGTTTTGTTAATTTCCTTTCTATTATCTATACTATAGGCCATAATTGATTTTGGCCCAATAGGCCTGGCATATTACCACATTCAAGGAGCTTTCCGTTTTGATTGGGTTATTTTGTCTAAAAACCTTAAGGCCTACCTACAGAAATATACAAAAAACAACTCTGCATCTCTGCCCAGCCTGGCAAGAGAGGTCAAAAGGGTGTTAAGCATCCTCAGTGGCTCTGCAAGTGTGGTCGGCTCTCCATGCACCATCGCATGAGCCTGAAGCCACAGATTGGCCAAACTGTTGTTTCTAAAAATGAAAATGATAAGTCATTTTTTATTTAATTTGTATTTAAATGCTGAGGGCTTTGTGTCCCTACCAGCCTATTGTGTCGCACTTGCAAATGCTTCACAATGTATTTCTTTGTAGCTATAGCCTTGAAATCATTTAAATAATATGGTCTAAATACACATTTTTAATGTTCCGTGTCTGGCTCCTGACCTATTTAGAGTGTTTATATGCTATTTAATATGACATGTAGCCTATTTGAAATGATGTTCACTTCTTACATTCACCTTTTCATGTTTATTCAAATACTTTTCATTCAAATCCATATGGTTTGGTTTCAACCAATTGGTAGGTCCAGGTATCACAAAAATAGATGGGTGTTGGTTAAATTGTGATTTTAATGAATGGAGCGCAGAGTGGTTTTTAGTGGAGCAGTAGGAAAGCATATGGTGCACAAGCACCACTACCATGAGTGATGAGCGGGACTTTCAACAGCTCAACTCCGCTCACATGCTCTGCTGTGGGGACGACATCGTTGATGCACTTGACTGATGTGGTAAACTCCTCAATGTTAGTGGATGAATCCCAAAGCATATTCCAGTCTGTGCTAGCGAAACAGTTTGTAGCTTAGCATCTGCTTCATTGGACCACTTCTGTATTGATCATGTCACTGGTACTTCCTGTTTGAGTTTTTGATTGTAAGCAGGAAACAGGAGGATATAATTATGGTTTAATTTGTCAAAGGGAGGGCGAGGGAGGGCCTTGTCTGCATTTCTGTGTGTAATGACTTACTATCTCATAATTATCACTTAGTATCTCATTATTGTGATATAGAATCACATAACTATGACTTACTATCTCATAATTATGACTTGGTGTCTCATAATAATGACTTACTATCTCATAATTATAGCCTACAATCTCATAATAATGACTTACTATCTCATAATTATATCTTACTATCTCAAACTCAGTCAGATGTTTATTTTTTTGGTGGCAGGAACGAGCTTCCATAATTTAGAGAGGACAAATCTGGTGACAGACAGATCTAAACAGAGTGCATCTATCCTCTCTGCTCATGCAGCCTCTTCCCCTTGCTCTGTCTGCATTGTTAACATGGTGTTATCTGTTGCCAGGATTCCATCAGAAGAACTGGAAGAGTGCCCGCTTTTTACAGGTGGTTTGGAATCCATGTCTGAGTCACATGGAGGCCAGTGCTGGGTCAGGGCACTCTCTTCTGGGCCAAGTTGCCATCTGACCTTTCCCCGACCTTGCACTGGACCTCACAGAAGCAAAACCAGGAAAACATACAATGGATGGAATACATTTTATACCCGTTTTTCACATGTTGAGCATGTATTTTGTCCTACAAGCCTCACTATGCCTCTATGAGGCTTTGCTGAGAAAAGCTCCACTAAAACATTCTCCTGTCCCCCTGGACATTTCAGGGATAGCACACACATTGCCCCAGTCTCCCCCATTAGGGAGAAGGGAGCAGGCAATAGCATGGTATCACATTACATCAGACTGGAGTGTGTTTATCTGAGAGGGAGCCAGGCCAGTGAACACAGCATAGGCTCTCTCTCTCTCTCTCACTCTCTCTGCTGCACTGCCCTTTGTTAGGGCCAGAACAGCACTGTGCTACTGCTATTGCATCAGGGACCTTTTACAACTATTTACTACATAGAAAACACACCATTTAGTTTCTGCTCATATCGCTAGTGCACTAAGCTCACAGAGAAGGATATTTCTCACCAGAGGAGCAAAGGAATGAGGGGAAGGGGGAGATTTAATAGAAAGAGAAGGGAACATGAAGACAACAGTGTCCGTAGCTTCTAATTTATGTTAGCTGTAAACACCCATATGATTAGCACCCATTGGGATTGGATGATTGAAACAACAATACTGATGGACACAACTTTAAAGGAATATAACTATCCCAAGATGACAGAGAGATCGAACCATAGAGATACAATATAATACTATTTATTTCTGTGGATCGAACATCCAATATGAGCGTTCTCTCCCATGCCATCTGAGTGTCCTATCTGAGACTGAGACATACAGTACATTAGGAGCAGTTATCAGGGCTGATAGATGACAGGGCTGATGAAGAGAACACAGGTCCCTAATGACAGACAGGAAATTAGATGTGACAATGAGGGCTGTCTCTGCCCCAACACTTTCAAACAGAAACAGCAGCCGTCGTATTTGAGCAGACCTCCTGAGGCCACATTACCAGGCTATCAGTTAGACCAGGCAGAGACAGAGCAGAACAGCCTTATGATGAATAGGATCATCTCAGCATGCCCTCCCTCCCGTGCTCAAAGGCTCATTCTGGATTAAAAGACACTCATTCAATGTGATTATTAATCTTGCTAATTGTGACACTCTCCGTGTCCGAATACCTATACTTGAATCCTAAATTGTAGGCTGTTTGAGTATGCAAAAAAATACATTTGCAACATTTTGAAAATCGAGTATACTTTAAATGCCAGGATGTCATTCTCATTTTGGCTTTGACAACAGCTGATCAATTAGATATGGGAATGTGCTACCAAAATCAACGAATAGCTGGAAACAATGCAATCAAGCATGAATGTTTGATAGTATGTGAATTTTATACTAATTTTGTCTCTTCATCAAGTAGAATTCGATGCACACTTTTCCACAATGCATTGGAAGAGATGCGCTGCAAGTGATAGGCCCTAGTTCATTTCAAGTAGCAAAACAACAAAACTAGGAATACTTAATTGGGAAGATGTCGAATAGCTAAGCTTATGAAAACAGAAGACAGAAGTCTTTTAAACTAAATACTTAACCATCTTTTTACTTCTGAATGTGTCAGGACTGGGGACTCAGAATGTTGCTGCTTTAATGATGTTATGTTATTTAGGCCTTTTGATTTGAACATATAGATTGTTTAAGTTTTAGTTTTGTAGGCTAGGCTACCTATTTAATTTAAGGATCAAGCCTTAGCAGTCATTCTGATCTCTTTCCCAATGATCAATGCTTTATTATGTTTCTGTCCAGCGGTTCTGACTTTGTGATGCACACAACTGTCCATGTTTTTCCGTACAATAGCCTTTTGATTTGAACATTTGTAAAGTTTTGGTGTGTGTACTATTCTATTTGATTTAATTAATATGTGTTACAGCACTTTGGTTTCACTGATAAATATTTGTTATCTGTTTCAGTCTTCAGTCCCATATAGCCCATCTAGAAAACAGTAGATACAGTTGGCTATGGTATAGGTTGAATGTGATAGTTTGCCTATAACCAGCCCGAATCGGCTTACAACTCCATTCCTATTCTATTCAGAGTTTAGCTAAATTAATAGAATTGGAAATGAGATATTATCAGTCTGGTTACTGCCATGCATGTCTGGTGAATTTGGAAAAATCCACCTGCACTCTGCCCTCCCCACCTACTCAGCCAGTCAGGAGCCGCTACTGCGCTCTGGCTGTGTATGCGACGATGAGTACATAGTATGCAGTTTAAGTATGGCTATTCAGACACGGCCAGTGTCTAATGCTGATGGAGAAAAGGTGGAAAATATGCCCCACAATATTGAACGCTGAGATGGTAATCTGTACTATTACGGAGTGAACCAAGGATCAGATCTATTCAGCAAACTTGATAAGCAGTGTCGAATAATGAGACCTGCTACTGAATCAATAAAAAGTGGATCAACTTGAAGTAGGACACTTCAAGCGAATTAGAGTAAGAGCAGGCAGAGGAATGTGATTTCAGATAAACCATCATGAAGTCACACAGTTGGTCCCTTTCAGCATTCTGAGCATGTCTCCCCTCCCTCTATTTCAGGGGAGAGAGAGCTGGAAAGATATAGATCCCTCCTCAGCTGGAAGACTCCTCCCCCTGCCAGCGTCGGGGCAGCAGAATGGCACCGTGTTGCTTAGCACCAGGGAAGAGAGAGGCATAGCAGAGTGAAGCGGCAGGCGCCAGAAGACTGGCATATGCTGCTCCCCATCAGGCGTGGCAGTAGAGCGGGCATGAAGCTGGGAATGAGACACCACATGTGTCCATCCCTGGCTGTTTCTGAAGCAGCCTCCTTAATATAGACCAGTGGTTCCAAAATTGTGGGGTCGGAAGGGGGGGCGTGGAGACCCCCCCTCCACTCAGTCAGGCTTTCAACTTACTCTTGAAAGTTGTAATAGTAGAATGCACAAGGAGCAATTTATAAATTGGGTAGAGCATCATCAGTTTTCCTCTTGTCATGTCAGCCATTGTATACCTTAGAGAGCTATTCATAACTTGTCAGAAATGTCCAGATCAACTAGCCCATGTCAGCTAATGATTTTTAGCTAGGTTTTTTAACCCATTGATTTTCTTGTAATGTTTGACTCAGATATCACATGAACACACATAAAACTTGACTAAATGTGTATATTAAAACTGCAACATTTTCTCTCCACCCCATGGAAAATACAAACAGACGTGACACGCAGGGGGGAAAGTGGGCTGAGTGAAAAGGTTTGGGAACCACTGATATAGACCACAGGGTGCATGTGCATGGTTTAACATAGAGACTACTGTATTCACACAACATGCTCCTATCAGCTAATGTCAACTATCGGAGCTCAGCAAGTATTGTTTAAAAATGCTGTAGAAAATCCTACCAAGAGTGGGGTATAAATGAATCAATTCTGAACACAACAGTATCCTAAAAACACCCACAGAAAGTCTCATTGCAAAATAGTAGTCTGACAGCCTATCCTGGTTGGTAAAGCATGGCACAAACCTTAGGAGAAAGAGTCCCGACTGGAAATGTTGGGGAAACAGTTATTTGACATCCGGGAAGAAGACACCATCTCCCTGTCCCAACTTTACAGCTTTCAGCAGCAAATCAGCTATTGAGTAATCCATTCCCATTCCTAGGAAAGGCTCCACAGGTTGCCGAGAATAAACACAATGTCTTCTCACTCGAGCTATTAAACATTTCATACTGTTACACAATCATATCCGTTTTCATTATCTAAATGTGACTCTTATGCAATTGTCACAGGCTGGGATTTGTTGAAGACCAGGAGTAAACCATGAGTCTGTCTCTAACATGAATCGGCCCTGTGACTCATCCTTCCATATCCAGCAGACTCCGTCTCTGTCTAATAATGCCTCCAGGGTGCACTGGGACTGTACTACCAACCTGGGACAACCATCCATGCACACAACAACCAGTTTACATGTCACTATTCAAGATCAAATCTTCTCACAATTTTTCTCACTGGTTTTTTTCGCTCCAAAAGTTTCCACAAAAAAGGTCCATTGCATTCTATAGTGAATAACATGGAAAAGTGATCAAATCAAAAACTTCTTGAGAGCACATGAGCTCATGGTGCGCAACATTTCTATAGGCTATGCAATTGCATTAGAAAACAGTTTATTAAAAAGACAAAGATCCCATCAGCTTTCTATAGGCTAGGCCTACTATATTTATTTCTCAACTTTCCTAATATTAAGCACATTGCTTCGCTTTACAACAGGAGTACAGGCTACCTGGCTGGCATGAACATTTGCTATTTAAGTGCATATATTACATGTTTCTCCCCTGCTCTGAGACAGGTGCATGAAAATTGTCTATTCTAAATCAAAACTAATTTCACACATTATTTAGTATATGTAATGACAAAATAATTAGATGCAGCAACCTTCCGGTTACTGGCCCAACACTCTAACCACTAGGCTACCTGCCGCCCCGGTGTAGAGCCTAACTGGCATACATAGGCAGTGCGTGAGTTTCAAGATTGGGGAAGAACATTTTCACCAGAAAAATACACCTTTATAATAAAGCATTACATGCATAATCGCATTTGCGGTCATTTTTGAGAATGGCGTTTTCCCTCTGATTGCATTTTGGAACATTTGCGCTTACAGTTTACTGCCGTGTGTGCATTGCTGCACTTATAATGTGAAGAAATAGCCTAATAGTTTATCAACATTTTAGGCTAAACATTCTGATCTGTTGCACCAGCCTCATGGCTTTTAAAATATTTTTTGATGCGAGTGGTTGCATTAGTTTGATATTTAGCGAATCCCACAACTGTCCCAGACTATGTTTGGAATACTTATTTCTCGCACAGAAGGACAAGTTGACCAATAGAATAGGTCAACTTTTGTACTATGGGGGGAAGTATATTGACCTAAGATAGTGCTTTGCTGTTTGTTTGGCCTACTCATCTTGTTGGCTGACTCATCAGTTCTTCTAACATCTTCAATATGCGCCTCGGAATTTGATTAGGCACACCGTTGCGTCTCCAATGTGTCTGTCTTCACTTATAGCCTACATCTGAGCTGAGATGCCTGTGAGAAGGATGCCTGTGAGAAAGACCCGATCACATGACAGGCAATGGTTAATAAGAATTGAGATATCTGAGAAAGCCATGTGACTGTGAGGTGTTTCGGAGCACGTAGACGGGAGAAGGGAATTATAATTATTATATTCAGCTCAAGGACACAACGGCCACTGGCCGCAAAAAGGCATGGATTTTTTTAGGGGGCATTACGGCCACACAAGGGGGATGCTGCCGGGAAATTCGAGGCATTATCTAGTGCTTGTCAAATTGCGAATGAGAGACTGATGAAGTGTGTGCAGCCTGCACAAAAAACAAACCAGAGCTCATGCGTTTCATGCAACTTTTTTCAAATCATCATTAGTCGAATCATGCAGCCTTAGAATGTATTACAATTCTAAACACATAGCCCAACTTTTGTATCATAACTAAAGTTGCATAAATAACTCTAAATTAAGCAGAATAGCTGCATGTGCGCACCCCCTCAGAAATTGTTTGGAGAAAATATCCTTTCTATTTTATTCAGCTATGTTCAATTGTATTCTTCATACTATAAAATAATATAAAATAATGCCACGGAATTTTAAGCAAATCCTGTCTGCTAAATGAACTGGTGTAGCCCACAGCCATATGGCATACCAGATCAGGGCCTAACATAAGGACAACTCAGCGTATACTTCTTCTGAAATAGACCACATTTTCTTCATATCATATTTCTATATTCTTCTGAAATAGACTACATTTTCTTCATATCATATTTCTTTAGAGCTGTCTAAAATAAACAATGGATTTATTGTGATGGTGTAGGCTATATTAAATGGATTTATTAGACTTCTTAAATTGTAGATGTTCCAAAGGTCTGCATCAGTGGCTTGAAGGCTATGCGTGAAAGCTAGGAGGCGAAATGTGTTTATGTTAATTAACGGTCAATTACCGTGAGACCGGCAGTTATTTGCTTGACAATCACCAGCTGACAAAATTTCATGACCGCCACAGCCTTAATCCCTCCTCACACTTGAGACTAAAAATCTGCATTTTTGTGTGATATCACATTAAAAAAATGCAGTAGGGTGAACTCACGTTATAGAGGATGTCCACCCATCCCTCCATGGTGATGCACTGGAAGACGGTCAGAATAGCAAAGAGGATGTTGTCAAAGTTGGTAATGCCGTAGTTGGGACCGATCCAGTATTCCTGACACACAGTTCCATTTTCACAGGTCCTCGCTGGAGCCTCCATACCACAGGGGAACTCTGCTGCCTGCTCACCTGAGACACACACAAACGCAACAAGGTAAGTTCTGTGCGCAAACATGCAAACACAGACGAACATGCTTACAGTAGCTCCCAGAACTATAGGCTGTAGCTCAATACATCATTTATATCAACTCTACATATGCAAGTTATAGCAGTTACACAAAACACAGGTGACTAAGATTTCATAGCGATGTGCATTGTGCATACCTGTATCAGTCCTGAAGCAGGTCCGGTGGAACTTGCCCATGTAAAAGTCCAGGCCGATGATTGCGAACATGAGTATAGCGAAGAAGAGCAGCATGCCAATCTGCAGCAGAGGCACCATGGCTTTCATGATGGACTTTAGAACTACCTGAAGACCTGAGAGAGAGACGACAACATTCTCACTTTACTCTCATGTTGTAGTTTTAACACACATCACAGGAGAGACCCCAAATGGCCCTTTAAGTTCCTTTATTTAACATTTCTGGTTATCAGAATGATATATGATGACATGAACAAAAATGAAATACATAAATACATGTTTTAACGCTTAAATGACAAACTTCAAAAATGTACATATCCAAACAGAACATTGTTTCTCCTTTTTCCAGTGATTCCAAAGTCATTGTACTTACTAGGGATTCCAGACACCAGTTTCAGTGGCCTCAGGACCCGTACTGCCCTCAGAGTTCTCAAGTCAAAGTCTGCTCCCACTGTAGCCAGCATCCTGGTCACAATCAAACAGACAATCAGACTGACGATACTACAATCTGTACCACTATCCATGATTAACATACAATATATCATTTACATTATGAACGATTGAGGAAATTCAAGCGCTTCAATATAACATTCATTCCCATCTCCAAACATTACATTCCTGAAAACAATGAGGAATGATTCCTTGTGTATTTGTACTACCATTATCTAGCATTTCACGCCAATGTTGAATTTCTCCAGCATTCATGAAGGACTTGTATGTGATATAAGTCTAATTATAAACTGGGTGGTTTCAGCCATGAATGCAGATCGGCTGACACCCATGGTATATCAGATATAATCCCATGAGTATGACAAAACATTTATTTTTACTGCTCTAATTACATTGGTAACCAGTTTATAATAGCAATTAAGCACCTTGGGGGTTTGTGGTATATGGCCAATATACCACGGCTAATGGCTATATCCAGGGACTCCGTAATGCGTTGTGCATAAGAACAGCCCTTAGCCGTGGTATATTGGCCATATACCACACCCTCCCGTGCCTTATTGCTTAAATGTCTCTGAAAAAGACGGCCTATGTATTGTATTACCTAATACTACAGGGGCTATCATGCGCTTTGTGTCAGACACTTATGTGTAATAGAGTATCAGCGGGGTGGTTTAGAATACATTACTACACCATCTGAAGCATCTACCGGGAGAGAGAGACAGTGTGGAGAGTATGAATGATTTCACATGGATGTTGATATGCAGAGGGGGCCTTGACACAGAGAGTGAATACACAGCAAATTTGCTAATTGAATTTTTACACCCACAGTGTTACATTTGACATTTTCTTATAAATATGTGACTCTCAAAATAGTGTTAAACTAACACTTTTCAAAGTGTTAATAAACTAACACCCCGAGAGTGTTGGGACCCTAACACCAAGGACGCTGCAAATGCTGACTTAAATAAATAAAAAATGTTTAGAGCTGATGCTGTTAACACTTTCTCAGTGTTAAGGAATCAACATCTGTAGTGTTATAGTAACTAGGTTTGAGGTGTTGTTTTAACACTGTATGGTGTAAAGCCTTATTTGCATATTTATTTCCCAGAGTGCCTTTCGAGTGAATTTTAGAGGTACCAGTACCGCCCATGACTGAGTTTGCTAGTGACAGAGACATGATTGTTGCATTCCATGGCTTTCAGTCCTGTTGCCTTCTCCAAGTGAGTACCTAAGTGAATGTTTTATTATAAAAAATGTATTATATATGACAATATATCGCTTTTTTTTCACAATACCATACTTCGACATCCCAGTTTTACCCTAACACAGTTTGTCTGAAACTCCTGGTTTGCAGGCCAGATTGGCAAATCACATTATGCTGGCTCGCAAAGTGTTATATAATTCCTATTTGCATCCAGCCAGAGTTCGGATAGCCAACAATTGGAGCTTTAAATCCCCTGCAACTAAGGTTAGAATTACTGCTAAGGTAGGGAAGATTGATAGATGACACTACCTAAACCATCTAAACTGGAACAACCATCTCAATAAATAAGTCCTACCACTTACAGATGGGATTAGTTTACAGAAATGTATGTTATTTATCTTTGTGTAGTGTAAGATCAATTAATCCATGTGCATGCAGAAACTTGGATATATGGCCAAAAACAAACTATTCTAAAAAGCAACCTTCCACAAAGCATGCTGGGAAATATAGAGGCCCCTCCCATGTATTTTTCACTTTGAGAGAGTTAATGGAAATTAACTCAATACAGTCAAGTAACACCACCACACGGTGTTGATTCCACTGTGATTCAAATAACACTTCATTTATTAACTGCAGGGGGTGTCAATTTCAATCCTACTGGGGTTAACCACTATAATCAACACTGAGATTTGAACACCCGCAAATTTGCTGTGTAGCAGCTCACTAGAATTAACTAATTCAGATCCTCACTTTCCCTTTAGATTTCAGATGAAGAACCATTTCCTCATTCTCCTGAGGGTCTGACTGCATAATCAAGACACTTCTGCCTAAAACCTCACCCCCATCGTAAGAGGATCTGACTGCACTCTCACAGTCACACGGATGAGAGGATGGGAGAGAGGAGAGATGAAAGAGAGAGGAGGGGAGGGAGGAGAGGGGAATAGCTCCAGGGGAATAGCTCCATTGCTCAGCCTCTCCAATCTGAGGGAGGGGGCAGCAGAAAGCATGGGGGGGGGACAGCAGAAAGCATGAGGGAGGGGGCAGCAGAAAGCATGACGGAGGGGCAGCAGAAAGCATGACGGGGGGCAGCAGAAAGCATGAAGGAGGGGACAGCAGAACGCATGACGGGGGGGCAGCAGAAAGCATGAGGGAGGGGACAGCAGAAAGCATGACGGAGGGGACAGCAGAACGCATGACGGGGGGGCAGCAGAAAGCATGAGGGAGGGGACAGCAGAAAGCATGACGGAGGGGGCAGCAGAAAGCATGACGGAGGGGACAGCAGAAAGCATGACGGAGGGGACAGCAGAAAGCATGAGGGAGTGGACAGCAGAAAGCATGAGGGAGGGGACAGCAGAAAGCATGAGGGAGGGGACAGCAGAAAGCATGAGGGTGGGGACAGCAGAAAGCATGAGGGAGGGGACAGCAGAAAGCATGAGGGAGGGGACAGCAGAAAGCATGACGGAGGGGACAGCAGAAAGCATGAGGGAGGGGACAGCAGAAAGCATGACGGAGGGGACAGCAGAACGCATGACGGAGGGGACAGCAGAACGCATGAGGGAGGGGACAGCAGAAAGCATGACGGAGGGGGCAGCAGAAAGCATGACGGAGGGGGCAGCAGAAAGCATGACGGAGGGGACAGCAGAAAGCATGAGGGAGTGGACAGCAGAAAGCATGAGGGAGGGGACAGCAGAAAGCATGAGGGAGGGGACAGCAGAAAGCATGAGGGAGGGGACAGCAGAAAGCATGAGGGAGGGGACAGCAGAAAGCATGAGGGAGGGGACAGCAGAAAGCATGACGGAGGGGACAGCAGAAAGCATGAGGGAGGGGACAGCAGAAAGCATGACGGAGGGGACAGCAGAACGCATGATGGAGGGGACAGCAGAAAGCATGAGGGAGGGGACAGCAGAAAGCATGAGGGAGGGGACAGCAGAAAGCATGACGGAGGGGACAGCAGAACGCATGAGGGAGGGGACAGCAGAAAGCATGAGGGAGGGGACAGCAGAAAGCATGACGGAGGGGACAGCAGAACGCATGAGGGAGGGGACAGCAGAAAGCATGACGGAGGGGACAGCAGAACGCATGAGGGAGGGGACAGCAGAACGCATGAGGGAGGGGACAGCAGAAAGCATGAGGGAGGGGACAGCAGAAAGCATGAGGGAGGGGACAGCAGAAAGCATGAGGGAGGGGACAGCAGAAAGCATGACGGAGGGGACAGCAGAAAGCATGACGGAGGGGACAGCAGAACGCATGAGGGAGGGGACAGCAGAAAGCATGACGGAGGGGACAGCAGAAAGCATGACGGAGGGGACAGCAGAACGCATGAGGGAGGGGACAGCAGAAAGCATGAGGGAGGGGACAGCAGAAAGCATGAGGGAGGGGACAGCAGAAAGCATGACGGAGGGGACAGCAGAACGCATGAGGGAGGGGACAGCAGAAAGCATGAGGGAGGGGACAGCAGAAAGCATGACGGAGGGGACAGCAGAACGCATGAGGGAGGGGACAGCAGAAAGCATGAGGGAGGGGACAGCAGAAAGCATGATGGAGGGGACAGCAGAACGCATGACGGAGGGGACAGCAGAAAGCATGACGGAGGGGACAGCAGAAAGCATGACGGAGGGGACAGCAGAACGCATGAGGGAGGGGACAGCAGAACGCATGAGGGAGGGGACAGCAGAAAGCATGAGGGAGGACATAGAGATGTTGGTGTAGCTGCTAGTGAATCCAATTACTAATGGCTAAAGAAAGGTTTCAGCGTTAGCTAAAACACAGACTGTTTTTAGAATAATATGATCATGAAGTATACTTCATAGTAACCAGAATAATTTACCTTGCTTTGTGATTACTATAAAATGTGTGCCACTTTAGGACTCTACTGTATGCAACAAGGATGTGATACCCCCAGAAAATAGGTTAACATATGGAAAGTAGGAGTGGGGTCTCTGCCAGTATAGTTTCACTGCAGGGCGGTGAAACCTAGAATTGTTTTGGTTCTTTCCATTAAAACTGACATTTCCTTCCCTTTCCCCTGGATGTGAATTAATCACAGCCTACTAAAACACTCCCAGCTGGGATTACCTTCATTACAAAGGAAAGAATTAGGAAATGAAGTGAATCTCATTTTCCCCACATCAACTAGTACGTATCAGACTCTAGAAAATATATGGTAAGGCTGGAGAGGAGATGGCCATCATCTCTTGCTTATGGCTTCTCCCAGTGAGATCACCCCGTCTCCTAGCATGATCTGCCTTGCTATTCTAATGTTCCAGACTGCAGCTGGCATCCTGAAATATAGATCACTTGTCTTCAGTGAAATCAGCCTCCCAAGACTCCCTCTCCTCTCATCAGAGCACTTTGCTTTTCTGCCTGCCTGCCTCCCTCCCTGTTTGCCTGCCTGCCACTATAGAAAAGACAGAAAGCCTCAGGACCTGGTACATGCTCCCAACTGAACCAATCCCAACATGAGGCAACACACTGGTATGACCAACACCGTGGTCCCTGGTATGGCCTCATTTTCAGGGCGTATATTGTAGCTTTACAATATATTGCTTTAACATTCCAAAAACAGGTTTGAGATGACAATGAATGAAAAAAGTTCAACACCAAACCAACCAGGACCTATCTGACTCTGATATCACTGGGGTTTAAGTTCTGGCTGTGTCACTGCTTCAGCCACCAGAGAGAACAAAGCAGGTGTGTGTGTGTTTCCCCATATTCAAAGTGGCCAGCATGGGTCAGAGGACACAGTGCAGTGAGAGGCCTACACTTGGCTGCTCTCAGGGGGCTTTCTTCAAGCGGGTCAGAGACTCTTTCTGCCATCTCTCTATCTGTACTTACGCCTGCCAGCAGATAGAGCAGACAAAGGGGGCACAGTGAGGGCAGTGAAAACACAGCGCCAGCCAAAGACAGCATTAATTTGTTGCCCCAGCATTGCAGAGTAAGGGAGACTATGAAACACTAGTCCCTTAAGTATAGGCCTCCACTAAGCTGCTGTAAGAGATACAACATGGCAGATGTCTTTCTTCACTATGAATATAGAAGCTCCACTAAGCTGCTGTAAGAGGTACAACATGGCAGATGTCTTTCTTCACTATGAATATAGAAGCTCCACTAAGCTGCTGTAAGAGGTACAACATGGCAGATGTCTTTCTTCACTATGAATATAGAAGCTCCACTAAGCTGCTGTAAGAGGTACACCGTGGCAGATGTCTTTCTTCACTATGAATATAGAAGCTCCACTAAGCTGCTGTAAGAGGTACAACATGGCAGATGTCTTTCTTCACTATGAATATAGAAGCTCCACTAAGCTGCTGTAAGAGGTACACCGTGGCAGATGTCTTTCTTCACTATGAATATAGAAGCTCCACTAAGCTGCTGTAAGAGGTACAGCCTGGCAGATGTCTTTCTTCACTATGAATATAGAAGCTCCACTAAGCTGCTGTAAGAGATACAACGTGGCAGATGTCTTTCTTCACTATGAATATAGAAGCTCCACTAAGCTGTTGTAAGAGGTACAGCCTGGCAGATGTCTTTCTTCACTATGAATATAGAAGCTCCACTAAGCTGCTGTAAGAGGTACAACATGGCAGATGTCTTTCTTCACTATGAATATAGAAGCTCCACTAAGCTGCTGTAAGAGGTACACCGTGGCAGATGTCTTTCTTCACTATGAATATAGAAGCTCCACTAAGCTGCTGTAAGAGGTTCACCGTGGCAGATGTCTTTCTTCACTATGAATATAGAAGCTCCACTAAGCTGCTGTAAGAGGTACAACATGGCAGATGTCTTTCTTCACTATGAATATAGAAGCTCCACTAAGCTGCTGTAAGAGGTACAACATGGCAGATGTCTTTCTTCACTATGAATATAGAAGCTCCACTAAGCTGCTGTAAGAGGTACAACATGGCAGATGTCTTTCTTCACTATGAATATAGAAGCTCCACTAAGCTGCTGTAAGAGGTACACCGTGGCAGATGTCTTTCTTCACTATGAATATAGAAGCTCCACTAAGCTGCTGTAAGAGGTACAACATGGCAGATGTCTTTCTTCACTATGAATATAGAAGCTCCACTAAGCTGCTGTAAGAGGTACAACATGGCAGATGTCTTTCTTCACTATGAATATAGAAGCTCCACTAAGCTGCTGTAAGAGATACAACGTGGCAGATGTCTTTCTTCACTATGAATATAGAAGCTCCACTAAGCTGTTGTAAGAGGTACAACGTGGCAGATGTCTTTCTTCACTATGAATATAGAAGCTCCACTAAGCTGCTGTAAGAGGTACACCGTGGCAGATGTCTTTCTTCACTATGAATATAGAAGCTCCACTAAGCTGCTGTAAGAGGTACACCGTGGCAGATGTCTTTCTTCACTATGAATATAGAAGCTCCACTAAGCTGCTGTAAGAGGTACACCGTGGCAGATGTCTTTCTTCACTATGAATATAGAAGCTCCACTAAGCTGCTGTAAGAGGTACAGCCTGGCAGATGTCTTTCTTCACTATGAATATAGAAGCTCCACTAAGCTGCTGTAAGAGATACAACGTGGCAGATGTCTTTCTTCACTATGAATATAGAAGCTCCACTAAGCTGTTGTAAGAGGTACAGCCTGGCAGATGTCTTTCTTCACTATGAATATAGAAGCTCCACTAAGCTGCTGTAAGAGGTACAACATGGCAGATGTCTTTCTTCACTATGAATATAGAAGCTCCACTAAGCTGCTGTAAGAGGTACACCGTGGCAGATGTCTTTCTTCACTATGAATATAGAAGCTCCACTAAGCTGCTGTAAGAGGTTCACCGTGGCAGATGTCTTTCTTCACTATGAATATAGAAGCTCCACTAAGCTGCTGTAAGAGGTACAACATGGCAGATGTCTTTCTTCACTATGAATATAGAAGCTCCACTAAGCTGCTGTAAGAGGTACAACATGGCAGATGTCTTTCTTCACTATGAATATAGAAGCTCCACTAAGCTGCTGTAAGAGGTACACCGTGGCAGATGTCTTTCTTCACTATGAATATAGAAGCTCCACTAAGCTGCTGTAAGAGGTACAACATGGCAGATGTCTTTCTTCACTATGAATATAGAAGCTCCACTAAGCTGCTGTAAGAGGTACAACATGGCAGATGTCTTTCTTCACTATGAATATAGAAGCTCCACTAAGCTGCTGTAAGAGATACAACGTGGCAGATGTCTTTCTTCACTATGAATATAGAAGCTCCACTAAGCTGTTGTAAGAGGTACAACGTGGCAGATGTCTTTCTTCACTATGAATATAGAAGCTCCACTAAGCTGCTGTAAGAGGTACACCGTGGCAGATGTCTTTCTTCACTATGAATATAGAAGCTCCACTAAGCTGCTGTAAGAGGTACACCGTGGCAGATGTCTTTCTTCACTATGAATATAGAAGCTCCACTAAGCTGCTGTAAGAGGTACACCGTGGCAGATGTCTTTCTTCACTATGAATATAGAAGCTCCACTAAGCTGCTGTAAGAGGTACACCGTGGCAGATGTCTTTCTTCACTATGAATATAGAAGCTCCACTAAGCTGCTGTAAGAGATACAACGTGGCAGATGTCTTTCTTCACTATGAATATAGAAGCTCCACTAAGCTGCTGTAAGAGGTACACCGTGGCAGATGTCTTTCTTCACTATGAATATAGAAGCTCCACTAAGCTGCTGTAAGAGGTACAACATGGCAGATGTCTTTCTTCACTATGAATATAGAAGCTCCACTAAGCTGCTGTAAGAGGTACAACATGGCAGATGTCTTTCTTCACTATGAATATAGAAGCTCCACTAAGCTGCTGTAAGAGGTACAACATGGCAGATGTCTTTCTTCACTATGAATATAGAAGCTCCACTAAGCTGCTGTAAGAGGTACAACATGGCAGATGTCTTTCTTCACTATGAATATAGAAGCTCCACTAAGCTGCTGTAAGAGGTACAACATGGCAGATGTCTTTCTTCACTATGAATATAGAAGCTCCACTAAGCTGCTGTAAGAGGTACAACATGGCAGATGTCTTTCTTCACTATGAATATAGAAGCTCCACTAAGCTGCTGTAAGAGGTACACCGTGGCAGATGTCTTTCTTCACTATGAATATAGAAGCTCCACTAAGCTGCTGTAAGAGGTACAACATGGCAGATGTCTTTCTTCACTATGAATATAGAAGCTCCACTAAGCTGCTGTAAGAGGTACAACATGGCAGATGTCTTTCTTCACTATGAATATAGAAGCTCCACTAAGCTGCTGTAAGAGATACAACGTGGCAGATGTCTTTCTTCACTATGAATATAGAAGCTCCACTAAGCTGTTGTAAGAGGTACAACGTGGCAGATGTCTTTCTTCACTATGAATATAGAAGCTCCACTAAGCTGCTGTAAGAGGTACACCGTGGCAGATGTCTTTCTTCACTATGAATATAGAAGCTCCACTAAGCTGCTGTAAGAGGTACACCGTGGCAGATGTCTTTCTTCACTATGAATATAGAAGCTCCACTAAGCTGCTGTAAGAGGTACACCGTGGCAGATGTCTTTCTTCACTATGAATATAGAAGCTCCACTAAGCTGCTGTAAGAGGTACACCGTGGCAGATGTCTTTCTTCACTATGAATATAGAAGCTCCACTAAGCTGCTGTAAGAGATACAACGTGGCAGATGTCTTTCTTCACTATGAATATAGAAGCTCCACTAAGCTGCTGTAAGAGGTACACCGTGGCAGATGTCTTTCTTCACTATGAATATAGAAGCTCCACTAAGCTGCTGTAAGAGGTACAACATGGCAGATGTCTTTCTTCACTATGAATATAGAAGCTCCACTAAGCTGCTGTAAGAGGTACAACATGGCAGATGTCTTTCTTCACTATGAATATAGAAGCTCCACTAAGCTGCTGTAAGAGGTACAACATGGCAGATGTCTTTCTTCACTATGAATATAGAAGCTCCACTAAGCTGCTGTAAGAGGTACAACATGGCAGATGTCTTTCTTCACTATGAATATAGAAGCTCCACTAAGCTGCTGTAAGAGGTACAACATGGCAGATGTCTTTCTTCACTATGAATATAGAAGCTCCACTAAGCTGCTGTAAGAGGTACAACATGGCAGATGTCTTTCTTCACTATGAATATAGAAGCTCCACTAAGCTGCTGTAAGAGGTACACCGTGGCAGATGTCTTTCTTCACTATGAATATAGAAGCTCCACTAAGCTGCTGTAAGAGGTACAACATGGCAGATGTCTTTCTTCACTATGAATATAGAAGCTCCACTAAGCTGCTGTAAGAGGTACAACGTGGCAGATGTCTTTCTTCACTATGAATATAGAAGCTCCACTAAGCTGCTGTAAGAGGTACAACATGGCAGATGTCTTTCTTCACTATGAATATAGAAGCTCCACTAAGCTGCTGTAAGAGGTACAACGTGGCAGATGTCTTTCTTCACTATGAATATAGAAGCTATATTAGTCAACTTACATTCCATTCAATTAACTAAATTGACCGTAGCTAAGCAGGTTTCTAAATGAATGGCCGTACACCAAAATGCAAAAAAAAAGTATATAATTTACTTAATTATGTTACATTTATGATAGTTGTTTTCCTCTCAGCTGCAATAACGAAATAAACATGTGATTCAACTGTTTCCTGTTGGTGATGTATGTGACTAACCGTGCCTGTGTCCTTTAAATGATTGCTGTTTCTATAGTGCCTCTGCTCTTGAGAGTGATTCACTTTTTTTTTTGTACTTAAAAAATAGATCTATTTTATCCCACCTTGTGGCACTCTGTGAAGCATGCTACAGAACGTAGTCCCTCTTCATGAAACAACATCTGGCAAACGCAGGGTAAAAGCCCCTTCTGTATCGCTGCAGAGGCATGTACCATTAGATTAGCTACTTAATGGACCTTTCGATGCTAGTTCTCTCTGTTTTAAACAGCAGAACTAGCATCTGTCCCACTGTTGCTACGGCTACTGAATGACCATCTTAACTAAAGAAACAACCAATACTTTTATCTGGGACTATTATTGTATGATTGTTTTTGTTTTGCCTACTTTCCAAATAATAATTTGGCAATGAATGTAAACAAACAACATAATATTACACAGTGACTGTAGTTGATTTCCCTGAATAATGGAATGAACCATTTTTTACATTGCTAGATAATTCTTTAGGGGGACCTGGAAGCAAACTGCAATGTAGCGAAGGTATTTATCATATCCTATGCCTGGGGGAGCCGTATAATTAATTTTGTTCCTCACATACATAAACTCTGCTGACATGAGAGGATAAAAGTCAAACCCATTATCTTGATTATCAATTAGTCAACCATGTATGTTTACAGCACCTCCCTGGAGAAGACTGGGAAGAGAATCTCATTCTGCTGCTCCAAGGGCAGGGAAATATAGTAGAAAACTAACACAGTCACAAGCTCTGTCTGGAGTAACACATCCATGTGGAAAGTGAGTGATACAGCAAGTACAGTGCAGTAGAAGACATAACAGGGGGGATATTTCTGCTCACATATTCTACTAAGTCACAAGCCCAGGTGTAACACATCCATGTTAGATGTGAGTGATACAGGATACCAGGGGGTGCAATATTTAAGAAGATGTAGGATACTGAGCCAGGCTCTATTGGAAATACTTCTCTGCCCACATGTTCTATGGTTCTACCTCACTGACAGGAAAGTAGCAGCCTATCAGACACACCCTGTCTGTCTGTCTGTCTGGCTTGCTGGCTGACTAGCTGTTTGGCTGGCTGAATGTCTGTCTATCAATCTGTCTGGTTGTGGCTGACTAGTTGACTGGTTGGTTGTCTGGCTGAATGACTGTCTGAAAGGCAGCCTGGCTCTCTGTTTGGCTGGCTGACTGGCTGTTTGGCTGACTGGCTGTTTGGCTGACCCGTTGTCTATCTTTCTGTCTGTCTGTTTGACTGTCTGTTTGACTGTCTGGCTCTACTGTATGGGATGTGATCTTATAGGAGGCTTGGCAGCATAATGACCTGCCTCCTCCCCTGTTGTGTAAATGACAGGCGGAACCATGTGAGTGGCCTGAGACGGAGGGGTGAGAGAGCATAAACACAGCTGACCCTGTCTGGTACTGTCTGGGCTCGGAGGAGAACACATCCATTTCAGCCCTGAGGGTTAGTTCAAAACAATACGCTCTTCAATGTGCCTTTCATGATTAGGATCAAGAAAGAAGATCTGAGCTAGC
Organism: Salmo trutta; assembly: GCF_901001165.1. Lineage (NCBI taxonomy): Eukaryota > Metazoa > Chordata > Actinopteri > Salmoniformes > Salmonidae > Salmo > Salmo trutta. The sequence goes on along the minus strand of NC_042983.1, from coordinate 25,810,137 downwards.
TACGTACGTTGGTTTGTATGAGACTGAACGGATAGAACTGAGGTAAGATGTCTGTAAATACTCAGTATGTAAAACTGCTTAACCCCCCCTCAGTCAAACAAACACTAAGGGAAAGACACATTTCACATTTACATGTTAGTCATTTCAGTGCAAAAGACAGTTTAGAAACTGTTCAAGCAACATTTCAAAGTCCAGAGTACTCTATTACATAAGCCCATCAACGCCCAGTGAAGTGCTTGAGCAGCAGTTAATGGCTATGACCACAGAACACTGTTATGCTTCTCAACTCCATCAGTCTCAAGCATGAACAATCAATCCATCATCAGTGTCATGGCCAGGAATGGGGAGGATTCAAAGAAATCATCAAAACATCCATTGACAGGTGAATCTGATGGGGGGTTTCATAGGGACTAAGCTCTCCGATCATAAACAAATTATGTCAGACGAGGATTGAAGGGTGAAATTGTGCAATGCCAGCATATTTCACAATTAATCTAATGCAGTTGAGTGTGAGAGGGAGGTTTTACAGAATTGACACAGTCACTGCTTTGTAATTTAGGAACTTTCTCCAGCTGATGAATTATACATTTTTCCAATGGTTGTCTGGGTGTATAGCGGGCTCTTACTGAACATACTGCCTGGGTGTGTAGAGGGCTCTTACTGAGCATACTGCCTGGGTGTGTAGAGGGCTCTTACTGAGCATACTGCCTGGGTGTGTAGAGGGCTCTTACTGAGCATACTGCCTGGGTGTGTAGAGGGCTCTTACTGAGCATACTGCCTGGGTGTGTAGAGGGCTCTTACTGAGCATACTGCCTGGGTGTGTAGAGGGCTCTTACTGAGCATACTGCCTGGGTGTGTAGAGGGCTCTTACTGAGCATACTGCCTGGGTGTGTAGAGGGCTCTTACTGAGCATACTGCCTGGGTGTGTAGAGGGCTCTTACTGAGCATACTGCCTGGGTGTGTAGAGGGCTCTTACTGAGCATACTGCCTGGGTGTGTAGAGGGCTCTTACTGAGCATACTGCCTGGGTGTGTAGAGGGCTCTTACTGAGCATACTGCCTGGGTGTGTAGAGGGCTCTTACTGAGCATACTGCCTGGGTGTGTAGAGGGCTCTTACTGAGCATACTGCCTGGGTGTGTAGAGGGCTCTTACTGAGCATACTGCCTGGGTGTGTAGAGGGCTCTTACTGAGCATACTGCCTGGGTGTGTAGAGGGCTCTTACTGAGCATACTGCCTGGGTGTGTAGAGGGCTCTTACTGAGCATACTGCCTGGGTGTGTAGAGGGCTCTTACTGAGCATACTGCCTGGGTGTGTAGAGGGCTCTTACTGAGCATACTGCCTGGGTGTGTAGAGGGCTCTTACTGAGCATACTGCCTGGGTGTGTAGAGGGCTCTTACTGAGCATACTGCCTGGGTGTGTAGAGGGCTCTTACTGAGCATACTGCCTGGGTGTGTAGAGGGCTCTTACTGAGCATACTGCCTGGGTGTGTAGAGGGCTCTTACTGAGCATACTGCCTGGGTGTGTAGAGGGCTCTTACTGAGCATACTGCCTGGGTGTGTAGAGGGCTCTTACTGAGCATACTGCCTGGGTGTGTAGAGGGCTCTTACTGAGCATACTGCCTGGGTGTGTAGAGGGCTCTTACTGAGCATACTGCCTGGGTGTGTAGAGGGCTCTTACTGAGCATACTGCCTGGGTGTGTAGAGGGCTCTTACTGAGCATACTGCCTGGGTGTGTAGAGGGCTCTTACTGAGCATACTGCCTGGGTGTGTAGAGGGCTCTTACTGAGCATACTGCCTGGGTGTGTAGAGGGCTCTTACTGAGCATACTGCCTGGGTGTGTAGAGGGCTCTTACTGAGCATACTGCCTGGGTGTGTAGAGGGCTCTTACTGAGCATACTGCCTGGGTGTGTAGAGGGCTCTTACTGAGCATACTGCCTGGGTGTGTAGAGGGCTCTTACTGAGCATACTGCCTGGGTGTGTAGAGGGCTCTTACTGAGCATACTGCCTGGGTGTGTAGAGGGCTCTTACTGAGCATACTGCCTGGGTGTGTAGAGGGCTCTTACTGAGCATACTGCCTGGGTGTGTAGAGGGCTCTTACTGAGCATACTGCCTGGGTGTGTAGAGGGCTCTTACTGAGCATACTGCCTGGGTGTGTAGAGGGCTCTTACTGAGCATACTGCCTGGGTGTGTAGAGGGCTCTTACTGAGCATACTGCCTGGGTGTGTAGAGGGCTCTTACTGAGCATACTGTCTGGGTGTGTAGAGGGCTCTTACTGAGCATACTGCCTGGGTGTGTAGAGGGCTCTTACTGAGCATACTGCCTGGGTGTGTAGAGGGCTCTTACTGAGCATACTGCCTGGGTGTGTAGAGGGCTCTTACTGAGCATACTGCCTGGGTGTGTAGAGGGCTCTTACTGAGCATACTGCCTGGGTGTGTAGAGGGCTCTTACTGAGCATACTGCCTGGGTGTGTAGAGGGCTCTTACTGAGCACAAAGGCCTATGTTATACTCTTCTTTGTGTGAGACGGTTTTGTCTGATTTCAGGTGGAAACAACAGCAACCTGTTCATCAACATGTGAGATGTATACTGCATGTATACTGCGTACGCAGGTCAGCAAGAGCCATGGAAATGATCTGAATGGAAAAGGACAATATCAGCCCTTTCATCTCACATCAGCGGGCCAGCATTGATCCGTTTACTCTCCACAATAATGTAAGATAAAGTGCAACTCGAACAGAGTTAGAAAAATGAAGAAAGCACTGCATTTCTGAGGTAAGCTGTGAAAGGCCATGCATAGCACTGAGAGAGAATCCATAAAGCTTTGCTCTACACAGAATGTGTGGCTTTGTCATTGGTGTTACAACACGTTTAGTGAATGTATGCATTATTCAGACCATTAAACCTGTTTTTAGTGGCCCTCACCTCACGTAATGTTTAGATACATACAATAGGACTCACCACACAACCCCCATAATTCAAATGCTTAATGCAATGCAAATGTCCTCCCAGTTTGCACAACAACTCATTCAACATGCATTACAACTCTATTATTTGCAGTCGAGGAGACGCTCAGTGACTCAGTAATTACACCGCGTGCAATACGTCTGAGCACTCTAGAGATATGCCCCATGCACAGCACACGCACGCACAGCCCTCCTCAGCCAGTTCCCTCTTCCAGCACCACTCAGCATGGAGTAGTAGAGGCTGAAATAGATGACTACCTCACCCGTCACTGGAATAGAACATCACAGTCAGCCAGCAGCATCATCTTGCATAAACCAGGGAGGCCCATTAGCCCAGTCTAGTGCAGGTGAAGTGGAAAAGAGCCCATTATGTAAGGAGGACCAGCCGGCCAGCAGCACTAATCTACTGTATACTCACACTCAGCAGTCAGCTGGCAGGGCATTAGTTATACTGGGTTGGTCTAAAGCCAAGATTCCCCCGAGAATGATGCCTCCTCTGTCTTTCTCCATTTCCTGTCTGTCTCTCCTCTGTTTGTTTGTATGTCTGTCGGTCAATATCTTAAATACTGGATGACATAATCTTTGTGAGAACTTTACATTTCACAAATAACACATTCCCTTCATATTCTCATTGACTTTCGATATCTTAACAATGTCTTGTTTGCAATAGGCATTTCATACACATCTAGCCATATAATGTGTTATCCATTTCAATAGCAGGACTGGGATTGGGACTAAATTATGGTTGAGAGATGTGAAGAAAATGCTCCGAGGAAGCAGCAGGAAGGGAGCATCCTGTAGTGTGGAATCAGGCCCAGTGAGATGAAGGATGAGAACTGGCAAAAAGCACCTGCTCCTGTTTTATTAGAGGATCCTGAGGTCGACAGGGCTGGAATGGCTGCTGGCAGGCAGGGTCAAGGAGAGGAGCACACTCTTTGATGGATCGCTGGGGTTGGGAGTCTTCAAAAAGAAAGTGTGATTCTGCCTGAAATATGCTGTGATTATCTCAGTACTTGCGACTGAACATGCAATACAGATGACGCCAAAAAGGCAATATTTTTCCAACATGGCCTGGCGCTAAGTTAAAGTCTATGACGGGGGTTCAAATTCCATTACAAATCCTATTATGTGGTCCTTGTTTCCTTACAGTGAAGCACACTTTTTTTCGATAGAAGTTAGTGATCCTATCATCCATCCCAATGAACTGTTGTATCTTACTCACTTTACGGCTGAAAGGTCAGGGGGGGAGAGAGCGAGAGGGGAGAGAAAGAGAAAACAAAGAGAAACAGAGCGAGAGAGAGAGAGAGGGCTCTCCCAGCTATAGCAGTGAATGCATTGTCTATGTTGGCTGCACTGGGAGGGAAAGCCACACTGGAGACGACTGGAGGCGTCACCATGGAAACAAAGGAGGCTCCTCTGATCTCATTAGACTACAGCAGCCAGGAGACAGGGATTCTGGGAGCAAGGGAGCAGGAGGAAACAATAAGAGGAGGAAGAAGCCAGAGATATATATATTTTTTGCCTTACTGGTTATAGAAAGCAAAGCAAACCACTAACATGAAGACATCGCTCTTGACTCTGATAGGCCTTTGTTGTTGTGGAAATACTGTATGTAGAAAAGCAAACAGACCCACTGTAATAAAGAAGCTGCTGAGATCAAATGTTCTTTATGTGATTGAATCCAAGCTAACAACAGAGGGATTTTCTCTGATAAAGCTGGACAGGCAGCAGATCAAATCAAAGTTTATTTGTCATGTGCGCCAAATACAACAGGTGTACAAGGAGTAACACATCCATGTGGAAAGTGAGTGATACAGTGAAATGCTTACTTACAGGCCCTAACCAACAGTGCGATTTTTAAGTAAAAAATAGGTATTAGGTGAACAATAGATAAGTAAAGAAATAAAAACGACAGTGAAAAATAACAGTAGCATGGCTATATACAGTAGCGAGGCTATATACAGGCACTGGTTAGTCGGGCTAATTGAGGTAGTATGTACATGTAGGTATGGTTAAAGTGACTATGCATATATGATAAACAGAGAGTTGCAGTAGCATAAAAGAGGGATTGGCGGGTGGTGAGTGGCAGGACACAATTCAGATAGTCCGGGTAGCCAATGTGCAGGGGCACTGGTTAGTCGGGCTAACTGAGGTAGTATGTACATGAATGTATAGTTAAAGTGACTATGCATATATGATAAACAGAGAGTAGCAGCAGCGTAAAAGAGGGGTTGGGGGGGCGAGACAATGCAAATAGTCCGGATAACCATTTTATTACTTGTTCAGGAGTCTTATGGCTTGGGGGTAAAACTGTTGAGAAGACTTTTGGTCCTAGACTTGACGCTCCGGTACCGTTTGCCATGCGGAAGTAGAGAGAACATTCTATGACTGGGGTGGCTGGGGTCTTTGACAATTTTTAGGGCCTTCCTCTGACACCGCCTGGTGTAGAGGACCTGGATGGCAGGCAGCTTAGCCCCAGTGATGTACTGGGCCGAACGCATTACCCTCTGTAGTGCCTTGCGGTCGGAGGCTGAGCAGTTGCCGTACAAGGCAGTGATGCAACCAGTCAGGATGCTCTCGACAAAGCCTATTCCTGAGAGGGAATTGTCGTGCCCTCTTCACGACTGTCTTGGTGTGTTTAGACCATTCTAGTTTGTTGGTGATGTGGACACGAAGGAACTTGAAGCTCTCAACCTGCTCCACTACAGCCACGTCGATGAGAATGGGGGCGTACTCGGTCCTCCTTTTCCTGTAGTCCATAATCATCTCCTTTGTCTTGATTATGCCGAGGGATAGGTTGTTATTCTGGCACCACCCGGCCAGGTCTCTGACCTCCTCCCTATAGGCTGTCTCGTTGTTGTCTGCAAACTTAATGATGGTGTTGCAGTTGTGCCTGGCCATGCAGTCGTGGGTGAACTGGGAGTACATGAGGGGACTGAGCACGCACCCCTGAGGGGCTCCAGTGTTGAGGATCAGCGTGGCGGATGTGTTGCTACCTACCCTCACCACCTGGGGTGGCCCGTCAGGAAGTCCAGGATCCAGTTGCAGAGGGAGGTGTTTAGTCCCAGGATCCTTAGCTTAGTGATGAGCTTTGAGGGTACTATGGTGTTGAACGCTGAGCTGTAGTCAATGAATAGCATTCTCACAAAGGTGTTCCTTTTGCCCTTTCCCAACTGGACAGTGTGGAGTGCAAAAGAGACTGCATCATCTGTGGATCTATTTGGGCAGTATGCAATTTGGAGTGGGTCTAGGGTTTCTGGGATAATGGTGTTAATGTGAGCCATTACCCGCCTTTCAAAGCATTTCATGGCTACGGACGTGAGTGCTACGGGTCGGTAGTCATTTAGGCAGGTTGCCTTAGTGTTCTTGGGCACAGGGACTATGGTGGTCTGCTTGAAACATATTGGTATTACAGACTCAATCAGGGAAATGTTGAAAATGTCAGTGAAGACACCTGCCAGTTGGTCAGCACATGCCCGGAGCACACGTCCTGGTAATCCGTCTGGCCCCGCGGCCTTGTGAATGTTGACCTGTTTAAAGGTCTTACTCACGTCGGCTACGGAGAGCGTGATCACACAGTCGTCCGGAACAGCTGATGCTGTCATGCATGCCTCAGTGTTGCTTGCCTCGAAGCGAGCATAGAAGTGATTTAGCTCGTCTGGTAGGCTTGTGTTATTGGGCAGCTCATGGCAGTGCTTCCCTTAATAGTCTGTATTAGTTTGCAAGCCCTGCCACATAACACGAGCGTCGCAGCCGGTGTAGTATGATTCAATCTTAGCCCTGTATTGGCGCTTTGCCTGTTTGATGGTTCGTCGGAGGGCATAGCAGGATTTCTTATAAGCTTCTGGGTTAGAGTCCCGCACCTTGAAAGCGGTATCTCTAGCCTTTAGCTCAGTGCGAATGTTGCCTGTAATCCATGGCTTCTGGTTGGGGCATGTAAGTACAATCACCGTGGGGATGACGTCCTCGATGCACTTATTGATCAAGCCAGTGACTGATGTGGTGTACTCCTCAATGCCATCGGAAGAATCCCGGAACAAGTTCCAGTCTGTGCTAGCAAAACAGTCCTGTAGTTTAGCATCTGCTTCATCTGACCACTTTTTTTATAGACCGAGTCACTGGTGCTTCCTGCTTTAATTTTAGCTTGTAAGCAGAAATCAGGAGAATAGAATTGTGGTCAGATTTTTTATTTTATTTTACCTTTATTTAACTAGGCAAGTCAGTTAAGAACAAATTCTTATTTTCAATGACGGCCTAGGAACAGTGCCTTGTTAACTGCCTTGTTCAGGGGCAGAACGACAGATTTGTACCTTGACCAAATGGAGGGAGAGCTTTGTATGCGTCTATGTGTGTGGAGTACAGGTGATCTAGATTTTTTCCCCCTCTGATTGCGCATTTAACATGTTGATAGAAATGAGGTAAAACTGATTTAAGTTTCCCTGCATTCAAATCTCCGGCCGCTAGGAGCACCGCCCATGGGTGAGCAGTTTCCGGCTCCCTGTTTTCCTGGGAGTGATGAGCTCTACAGCAAAGTCTCACAACTCAATCGCTGGTTGAAAACTGTTTTCTGCCCCTCCCAAAAGATAGAATTTGTAGATAACTGGCCCTCTTTCTGGGACTCACCCACAAACAGGAACAAGCCTGGCCTGTTGAGGAGTGACGGACTCCATCCTAGCTGGAGGGGTGCTCTCATCTTATCTACGAACATAGACAGGGCTCTAACTCCCTTAGCTCCACAATGAAATAGGGTGCAGGACAGGCAGCAGGCTGTTAGCCAGCCTGCCAGCTTAGTGGAGTCTGCCACTAACACAGTCAGTGTAGTCAGCTCAGCTATGCCCATTGAGACTGTGTCTGTGCCTCGACCTAGGTTGGGCAAAACTAAACATGGCGGTGTTCACCTTAGCAATCTCACTAGAATAAAGACCTCCTCCATTCCTGCCATTATTGAAAGAGATCGTGATACCTCACATCTCAAAATAGGTCTATTAGATCCCTCACTTCCAAGACAGTTATAGCCAATGAACTAATCACTGATCATAATCTTGATGTGATTGGCCTGACTGAAGCATGGCTTAAGCCTGATGAATTTACTATGTTAAATGAGGCCTCACCTCCTGGTTACACTAGTGACCATATCCCCCGCGCATCCCGCAAAGGCGGAGGTGTTGCTAACATTTATGATAGCAAATTTCAATTTACAAAAAAAACCCGACGTTTTCGTCTTTTGAGCTTCTAGTCATGAAATCTATGCAGCCTACTCAATCACTTTTTATAGCTACTGTTTACAGGCCTCCTGGGCCATATACAGCGTTCCTCACTGAGTTCCCTGCATTCCTATCGGACCTTGTAGTCATAGCAGATAATATTCACATTTTTGGTGACTTTAATATTTACATGGAAAAGTCCACAGACCCACTCCAAAAGGCTTTCGGAGCCATCATCGACTCAGAGGGTTTTGTCCAACATGTCTCCGGAACTACTCACTGCCACAGTCATACTCTGGACCTAGTTTTGTCCCGTGGAATAAATGTTGGGGATCTTTATGTTTTTCATCATAATCCTGGACTATCGAACCACCATTTCATTATGTTTGCAATCGCAACAAATAATCTGCTCAGACCCCAACCAAGGACCATCAAAAGTTGTGCTATATATTCTCAGACAAACCAAAGACTCCTTGATGCCCTTCCAGACTCCCTCTGCCTACCCAAGGACGTCAGAGGACAAAAATCAGTTAACCACCAAACTGAGGAACTCAATTTAACCTTGCGCAATACCCTAGATGCAGTTGCACCCCTAAAAACATTTGTCATAAGAAACTAGCTCCCTGGTATACAGAAAATACCCGCGCTCTGAAGCAAGCTTCCAGAAAATTGGAACGGAAATGGCGCCACACCAAACTGGAAGTTTTCCGACTAGCTTGGAAAGACAGTACTGTGCAGTATCGAAGAGCCCTCACTGCTGCTCGATCATCCTATTTTTCCAACTTAATTGAGGAAAATAAGAACAATCAGAAATGTATTTTTGATACTGTCGCAAAGCTAACTAAAAAGCAGCATTCCCCAAGAGAGGATGGCTTTCACTTCAGCAGTAATAAATTCATGAACTTCTTTGAGGAAAAGATCATGAACATTAGAAAGCAAATTACGGACTCCTCTTTAAATCTGCGTATTCCTCCAAAGCTCAGTTGTCCTGAGTCTGCACAACTCTGCCGGGACCTAGGATCAAGGGAGACACTCAAGTGTTTTAGTACTATATCTCTTGACACAATTATGAAAATAATCATGGCCTCTAAACCTTCAAGCTGCATACTGGACCCTATTCCAACTAAACTACTGAAAGAGCTGCTTCGCCCTCCTATGTTGAACATAATAAACGGCTCTCTATCCACCGGATGTGTCACTAAAAGAGGCAGTAATAAAGCCTCTCTTGAAAAAGACAAACCTTGACCCAGAAAATATAAAAAACTATTGGCCTATATCGAATCTCCCATTCCTCTCAAAAAAATTTAAAAAGCTGTTGCGCAGCAACTCACTGCCTTCCTGAAGACAAACAATGTATACGAAATGCTTCAGTCTGGTTTTAGACCCCATCATAGCACTGAGACTGCACTTGTAAAGGTGGTAAATGACCTTTTAATGGCGTCAGACCGAGGCTCTGCATCTGTCCTCGTGCTCCTAGACCTTAGTGCTGCTTTTGATACCATCGATCACCACATTCTTTTGGAGAGATTGGAAACCCAAATTGGTCTACACGGACAAGTTCTGGCCTGGTTTAGATGTTATCTGTCGGAAAGATATCAGTTTGTCTCTGTGAAGGGTTTGTCCTCTGACAAATCAACTGAAAATGTCGGTGTTCCTCAAGGTTCTGTTTTAGGACCACTATTGTTTTCACTATATATTTTACCTCTTGGGGATGTCATTCAAAAACATAATGTTAACTTTCACTGCTATGCGGATGACATACAGCTGTACATTTCAATGAAACGTAGTGAAGCCCCAAAATTGCCCTTGCTGGAAGCCTGTGTTTCAGACATAAACTTTCTACTTTAAAACTCGGACAAAACAGAGATGCTTGTTCTAGGTCCCAAGAAACAAAGAGATCTTCTGTTGAATCTGACAATTAATCTTGATGGTTGTACAGTCGTCTCAAATAAAACTGTGAAGGACCTCGGCGTTACTCTGGACCCTGATCTCTCTTTTGACGAACATATCAAGACTGTTTCTAGGACAGCTTATTTCCATTTACGTAACATTGCAAAAATCTGAACTTTTCTGTCCAAAAGTTATGCAGAAAAATGTATCCATGCTTTTGTTACCCGGATAAAGCACTAAATAAACTTCAGTTAGTGCTAAATACGGCTGCTAGAATCCTGACTAGAACCCCAAAATTTGATCATATTACTCCAGTGATAGCCTCCCTACACTGGCTTCCTGTTAAACCTCTTAGGGATCCCTTCAAGAGATCCCTTCTCCCCCATTCCCGCTTGAATCCCGTTAACGGGATTGCTTTGACAACATCCAGTGAAATTGCAGCGTGCCAAATTCACGCTGCAATTCACGCTGCAATTACTCAAAATAAGAATTCATAAAACATACAAGTGTTTTACATCAAAATACAGCTTCACTTCTTGTTAATCTAGCCGCAGTGTCAGATTTCAAAAAGGCTTTACAGTGAAAGCAGACCATGTGATTATCTTAGGACAGCACCCCGCATACAAACACATGATAATCATATTTCAACCAGCCAGGTGCGATACAAAAGTCAGAAATAACGATATAATTCATGCCTTACCTTTGAAGATCTTCTTTTGTTGGCACTCAAAAATGTCCCAGAAACATCACAAATTATCCTTTTGTTCGATAAATGTCAATTTATTTGGCGCGTTTGATTCAGAAATACACTGGTTTCAACTCGCCCAACATGCCTACAAAGTATCTAATAAGTTACCTCTAAACTTGGTCCAAACATTTCAAACAACTTTCCTAATCCAAACTTAGCTACCCTAAAACGTAAATAATCGATAAAATTGAATACGGGATATACTGTGTTCAATACCGGATGAAAACAAAGTGAAGTGCGTTCCAGGTTGCACGCACCAGAAGACTTGAGTCCCTCTGAGTGACACATGGAAACAACAGGACTACTTCGTAATTTCTCAAAAGAAAAACATCAACCAATTTCTAAAGACTGTTGACATCTAGGGAAGCCATAGGAACTGCAACCATATTCCTATTAAAAAGGGCTTCCCATAGAAACCCAATGGAAAACAGATTGACCTCAAAAAAAAATTCCCTGGTTGGATTGTGCTCGGTGTTTCGCCTGCCAAATCAGTTCTGATTTACTCACAGACATTATTCAAACATTTTTTGAAACTTCAGAGTGTTTTCTATCCAAATCTACTAATAATATGCATATCCTAGCAGCGGGCCTGAGTAGCATGCAGTTTACTTTGGGCATGCTTTTCATCCGGACGTCAAAATACTGGCCCCTAGCCTTAAGAGGTTTTAAGGCAAGGGCTGCTTTCAAGGTTTTACTGCTAACCTACAAAGCATTACATGGGCTTGCTCCTACCTAACTTTCCGATTTGGTCCTGCGTACACACCTACACGTACGCTACGGTCACAAGACGCAGGAATCCTTAGTGTCCCTAGAATTTCTAAGCAAGCAGCTGGAGGCAGGGCTTTCTCCTATAGAGCTCCATTTTTATGGAATGGTCTGCCTACCCATGTGAGGGATGCAGACTCGGTCTCAACCTTTAAGTCTTTATTGAAGACTCATCTCTTCAGTAGGCCCTATGATTGAGTGTAGTCTGGCCCAGGAGTGTGAAGGTGAACGAAAAGGCACTGGAGCAATGAACCGCCCTTGCTGTTTCTGCCTGGCCGGTTCCCCTCTCTCCACTGGGATTCTCTGCCTCTAACCCTATTACAGGGGCTGAGTCACTGGCTTTCTGGTGCTCTTCCATGCCGTCCCTAGGAGGGGTGCGTCACTTGAGTGCGTTGAGTCACTGATGTGGTCTTCCTGTCTGGGTTGGCGCCCCCCACTTGGGTTGTGCCATGGCGGAGATCTTTGTGGGCTATACTCGGCCTTGTCTCAGGATGGTAAGTTGGTGGTTGAAGATATTCCTCTAGTGGTGTGGGGGCTGTGCTTTGGCAAACTGGGTGGGGTTATATCCCACAGTGTCTCCCGACCCCTCCTGTCTCAGCCTCCAGTATTTATGCTGCAGTAGTTTATGTGTTGGGGGGCTAGGGTCAGTCTGTTATATCTGGAGTATTTCTCCTGTCTTATCCAGTGTCCTGTGTGAATTTAAGTATGCTCTCTCTAATTCTCTCTTTCTCTCTTTTTTTCTTTCTCGCTCTTGGAGGACCTGAGCCCTAGGACCATGCCTCAGGACTACCTGGCATGATGACTCCTTGTTGTCCCCAGTCCACCTGGCCGTGCTACTGCTCCAGTTTCAACTGTTCTGCCTGCATTTTACAATAGATGACTCCATGGATGACAGTACAACACAATGTTCACACACAATGCTGGCCAAGGAAGTCATTCAATTATTTGTTTTTATAATACAATATTATAGGAAATGCCTTTGATATTTCTATCCTCCAACTCACCAATCCCAAACTCTGAATCTGATCAAGAGATGAAGCTCTGTAAGCTCTCCTTCCAGACTTACATCAAATATCTCCAATCCAAAGTTAAATCTAGAATTGGCTTCCTATTTCGCAACAAAGCATCCTTCACTCATGCTGCCAAACATACCCTCGTAAAACTGACCATCCTACCGATCCTTGACTTTGGCGATGTCATTTACAAAATAGCCTCCAATACCCTACTCAATAAACTGGATGCAGTCTATCACAGTGCCATCCGTTTTGTCACCAAAGCCCCATATACTACCCACCACTGCGACCTGTACGCTCTCGTTGGCTGGCCCTCGCTTCATACTCGTCGCCAAACCCACTGGCTCCAGGTCATCTACAAGACCCTGCTAGGTAAAGTCCCCCCTTATCTCAGCTCACTGGTCACCATAGCAGCACCCACCTGTAGCACGTGCTCCAGCAGGTATATTTCTCTGGTCACCCCCAAAGCCAATTCCTCCTTTGGCCATCTCTCCTTCCAGTTCTCTGCTGCCAATGACTGGAACGAACTACAAAAATCTCTGAAACTGGAAACACTTATCTCCCTCACTAGCTTTAAGCACCAGCTGTCAGAGCAGCTCACAGATCACTGCACCTGTACATAGCCCATCTATAATTTAGCCCAAACAACTACCTCTTCCCCTACTGTATTTATTTATTTATTTTGCTCCTTTGCACCCCATTATTTCTATTTCTACTTTGCACTTTCTTCCAATACAAATCTACCATTCCAGTGTTTTACTTGCTATATTGTATTTACTTTGCCACCATGGCCTTTTTTGCCCTTACCTCCCTTATCTCACCTCATTTGCTCACATTGTATATAGACTTGTTTTTCTACTGTATGTTTGTTTTACCTTATGTATAACTCTGTGTTGTTGTATGTGTCGAACTGCTTTGCTTTATCTTGGCCAGGTCGCAATTGTAAATGAGAACTTGTTCTCAACTTGCCTACCTGGTTAAATAAAGGTGAAATAAAAAAACATTTAAAAAATGAAAGACACCACCATGGTAAGCTTGTCTCTATAGCAACCAATAATTATCATAAACGAGTGTCGGGACTATGAGCTCAGATCAGAATGATGATATATAATGTCTTTGATGCATGGTTATGTACATCCTAACATCGTCTTGGACTTCCTTTCCATCAAAGTAAATTGATAAAATACTGTTACAGTAATAGGGCCTAAATAGAATCACATAATTGTCTGCCACATTTAGCTGTTGATGGTTTTCTCATTTATGGAACATGGTTGTGATTAGGCTTGGCTCAGTAGGCATGAGATGTGTTTGACAACACGGTGCACTACTCCAGAGGCCAACTGATGTGACTGAGCAGGTCCAAAAAACAGAGTCAATAAGAAAGACAAGAAATATAAGAAATAGGACACTATCAACCTGTCTAACCACAGGTCAACCAACATAGTCCTACCCCAGGTCACCCTACCCAGGTGTGCCAGTCACCTGCCACCTACACTGTAGGCAGCCTGGACCCAACCATACTCTTATCACAGTATTCATGAAAAATAAATAACATAAATTACATTTGCCATTATGTTTTAGGAACTGTATACATATCTACCATCTCATGAAAATCAGCTTCATGATATCATATCAGCCATCTTTCAAATCACCACACAGTTCTAGTGCATAATGGTTGTGCCTTCAGTATACTGTAGTAAGTACATAAGTAGCCTTGCACGAGCCTTGGCTTGTGCGAGCCAGAATGGCTCATAGGAACAACCCATAAATAGGACGCTAGTCTATTGCAGGGCCTTACCCCCAATGTCAAATCAAACTTTAATTTATCACATGTGCCGAATACAACAAGTGTAGACTTTACCGTGAAATGCTTACTTACAGGCCCTTAACCAACAGTGCAGTTCAAGAAGAGTTAAAACATATTTACCAAGTAGACAAAAATAAAAAGTAATAATAAGAATAACGAGGCTATATACAGGGGGCACCGGTACCGAGTCAGTGTGCGGGGTACAGGTTAGTTGAGGTAATTTGTACATGTCCAGCGGCTTGCGAAAGTATTCACCCCCTTGGCATTTTTCCTATTTTGTTGCCTTACAACCTGGAATTAAAATTGATTTTTTGTGGGTTTGTATCATTTCATTTACACAACATGCCTACCACTTTGAAGATGCAAAATATTTTTTTTTCTTGTGAAACAAACAAGAAATAAGTTCTTTTTTTCATTTCACTTCACCAATTTGAACTATTTTGTGTATGTCCATTACATGAAATCCAAATAAAAATCAATTTAAATTACAGGTTGTAATGCAACAAAATAGGAAAAATGGCAATGGTGATGAATACTTTTGCAAGGCACTGTAGGTGGGGGTAAAGTGTCTATGCATAGATAATAAACAGCGAGTAGCAGCAGTGTACAAAGGGGAGGGGGTGGGGTGTCAATATAAATTATCCGTGGCGATTTTATTAATTATTCAGCAGTCTTATGGCTTGGGGGTAGAAGCTGTTGAAGAGCCTTTTGGTCCTAGGCTTGGCGATCCGGTACTGCTTGCCGTGCGGTAGCAGAGAAAACTGTTTATAATTTGGGTGACTGGAGTCTCTGACAATTTTATGGGCTTTCCTCTGACATCACCTATTATATAGGTCCTGGATGTCAGGAAGCTTGGCCCCAGTGATGTACTGGGCCGTTCGCACTACCCTCCATAGCGCCTTACGGTCAGATGCCGAGCAGTTTCCATACCAGGTGGTGATGCAACCGGTCAGGATGCTCTCGATGGTGCAGCTGTAGAACCTTTTGAGGATCTGGGGACCCGTGCCAAATCGTTTCAGTCTCCTGAGGGGGAAAAGGTTTTGTCATGCCCTCTTCACGACTGTCTTGGTGAGTTTGGACCATGATAGTTCGTTGGTGATGTGGATACCAAGGAACTTGAAACTCTCGACCCGCTCCACAACAGCCCCGTTGATCTATCTCCTTAATGCTGAGCGCCAACCAGAGACGCATTAGGTCCCAATTTTACAGTCTTTGGTATGACTCGGCCAGGGATTGAACAGCCAGCCTTCCAATCTCAGGGCGGAAACTCTAACCGCAAGGCCAATGAGTTGGTGCAGGCCACTGAGTATACTGTAGTAGCAAACAGTATAACCTAACACTCAGGCCATCCATCTATGTGATGGACAGTTAGTGCAGATCAGCGATCAGAGTTCAGACGTTGGGGCCAAAGCCAGGATTCATATAATGGATATCAGCTTAACATACGAACAGATACACTCAATAAACCTACTGTCTGGCAGGTAGACAGTTTGACCTATTTAGCTAGGTTATCCCTCTAACACATTCTTACAGTTCATCATCATGTCTGTAAGGGGGAGTGGCATCTGCTGAAAATGCATCTGCAGTGTGACTGGATCTGCTCTATCTAGGCTCTTTTAAAGCTGAGACATAAGCTGCTTTTCCCAGCAGGTATTGTGGTAGTCTCGCTCTGAGACATGATGATAGCAGGAAGGCCTGTGGAGACACTCCAGTCAGTCTCTGAGAGAGACAGTGGCACACTGCAGACTCAAACCACTTGACAATACACAAACTGCACGGACTCGCATACACACACACAGGGTCATACCACTCCCTGACGACAACAAGCCTCTAGATCAGGGATGAGCAACTGATTTCCCCCTTTTGAAGGCCCTTGGATAGATTTCCCAAAAATATATATACAGTGCCTTCGGAAAGTATTCAGACCCCTTGACTTTTTCCACATTTTATTACGTTACAACTTTATTCTAAAATGGATTAAATAAAAACTCCCCAATCTACACAGAATAACCCATAAAGACAAAGTGAAAACAGGTTTTTAGAAATGTTTGCAAATGCATTAAATAAAAAACAGAAATACCTTAAGTATTCAGACCCTTTCCTATGAGACTCGAAATTGAGCTCAGGTGCATCCTGTTTCCATTGATCATCCTTGAGATGTTTCTACAACTTCCTTGGAGTCCACCTGTGGTAAATTCAATTGATTGGACATAATTTGGAAAGGCACACACCTGTCTATATAAGGTCCCACAGTTGACAGTGCATGTGAGAGCTAAAACCAAGCCATGAGGTCGAAAGAATTGTATGTAGAGCTTCAAGACTGGATTGTGTCGAAGCACAGATCTGGGGAAGGGTACCAAAACCTTTCAGCAGCATTGAAGGTCCCCAAGAACACAGTGACCTCTATCATTCTTAAATGGAAGAAGTTTGGAACCACCAAGACTCTTCCTAGAGCTGGCCGCCAAACTGAGCAATCAGGGGAGAAGGGCCTTGGTCAGGGAAGTGACCAAGAAACCGATGGTCACTCTGACAGAGCTCCAGAGTTCCTCTGTGTCGATTGGAGAACCTTCCAGAAGGGCACCTTCTCTGTAGCACTCCACCAATCAGGCATTTATGGTAGAGTGGCCTGGCAGCTGGCTTGGAGTTTGCCAAAAGATACCTAAAGACTCGCAGACCATGAGAAACAAGATTATCTGGTCTGATGAAACCAAGATTGAACTCTTTGGCATGAATGCCAAGCGTCATGTCTGGAGGAAACCTGGCACCATCCCTACGGTGAAGCATGGTGGTGACAGCATCATGCCTTGGGGAACTGGGTACTAGATAGGATTGAGGCAAAGATAAACAGAGGAAAGTAAAGACAGATTATTGATGAAAACCTGCTCCAGAGCGCTCAGGACCTCAGACTAGGGCGAGGATTCCCCTTCCAACAGGACAGCAACCCTAAGCACACAGCCAAGACAGCGCAGGAGTGGCTTTGGGACAAGTCTCTGAATGTCCTTGAGTGGCCCAGCCAGAGCCCGGACTTGAACCCGATCGAACATCTCTGGAGAGACCTGAAAATAGCTGTGCAGCAACAAACCCCATCCAACCTGACAGAGCTTGAGAGGATCTGCAGAGAAGAATGGGAGAAACTCCCCAAATACAGATCTGCCAAGCTTGTAGCGTCATACCCAAGAAGACTCGAGGCTGTAATCATTGCCAGAAGTTCTTCAACAAAGCAGTGAGTAAAGGGTCTGAGTACTTACAGTTGAAGTCGGAAGTTTACATACACCTTAGCCAAATACATTTAAACTCAGTTTTTCACAATTCTTGACATCTAATCCTAGTAAGAATTCCATGTCTTAGGTCTGTTAGGATCACCACTTTTTTTAGAATGTGAAATGGCAGAATAATAGTAGAGATAATGATTTATTTCAGATTTTATTTCTTTCATCACATTCCCAGGGGGTCAGAAGTTTACATACACTCAATTAGTATTTGGTAGCATTGCTTTTAAATTGTTTAACTTGGGTGAAACGCTTTCAGGTAGCCTTCCACAAGCTTCCCACAATAAGTTGGGTGAATTTCTCCTGACAGAGAAGGTGTAACTGAGTCAGGTTTGTAGGCCTCCTTGCTCGCACACGGTTTTTCAGTTCTGCCCACAAATTTTCTATAGGATTGAGGTCAGGGCTTTGTAATGGCCACTCCAATACCTTGACTTTGTTGTCCTTAAACCATTTTGCCACAACTTTGGAAGTATGCTTGGGGTCATTGTCCATTTGGAAGACCCATTTGCGACCAAGCTTTATCTTCCTGACTGATGTCTTGAGATGTTGCTTCAATATATCCACATAATTTTCCTCCCTCATGATGCCATCTATTTTGTGAAGTGCACCAGTCCCTCATGCAGCAAAGCACCCCCACAACATGATGCTGCCACCCCTGTGCTTCACGGTTGGGAGGGTGTTCTTCAGCTTGCAAGCATCCCCCTTTTTCCTCCAAACACAAAGATGGTCATTATGGCCAAACAGTTCTATTTTTGTTTCATCAGACCAGAGGACATTTCTCCAAAAAGTATGATCTTTGTCCCCACGTGCAGTTGCAAACCGTAGTCTGGCTTTTTTATGGTGGTTTTGGAGCAGCGGCTTCTTCCTTGCTGAGCAGCCTTTTAGGTTATGTCGATATAGGACTTGTTTTTACTGTGGATATAGATACTTTTGTACCTGTTTCCTCCAGCATCTTCACAAGGTCCTTTGCTGTTGTTCTGCGATTGATTTGCACTTTTCGCACCAAAGTACGTTCATCTCTAGGAGACATAATGCGTCTCCATCCTGTGCGGTATGACGGCTGTGTGGTCCCATGGTGTTTATACTTGCGTACTATTGTTTGTACAGATGAACGTGGTACCTTCAGGCGTTTGGAAATTGCTCCCAAGGATGAACCAGACTTGTGGAGGTCTACAATTTTTTTTCTGAAGTCTTGGCTAATTTCTTTTGATTTTCCCATGATGTCAAGCAAAGAGGCACTGAGTGTGAAGGTAGGCCTTGAAATACATCCACAGGTGTACCTCCAATTGACTCAAATGGTGTCAATTAGCCTATCAGAAGCTTCTAAAGCCATGGCATCATTTTCTGGAATTTTCCAAGCGGTTTGAAGGCAGTCAATTTAGTGTATGTAAACTTCTGACCCACTGGAATTGTCATACAGTGAGTTATAAGAATTAATGAAAGTGAAATAATAAGTGAAATAATCTGTCATCACTTGTTGGAAAACTTACTTGTGTCATGCACAAAGTCGATGTCCTATCCGACTTGCCAAAACTATAGTTTGTTAACAAGAAATTTGTGGAGTGGTTGAAAAATAAGTTTCAATGACTCCAACCTAAGTGTATGTAAACTTCCGATTTCAACTGTATATAAATGTGATATTTCATTTATTTATTTTCTTACTTCTAAAAACCAGTGTTTGCTTTGTCATTATGTGGTAGTGTATAGATTGATTAGGGGATTTAATTATTATTATTTTGTTGTTATAAAATAAAGCTGTAACGTAGCAAAATGTGGAAAAAAGTCAAGGGGTCTGAATTCTTCTGAAGGCACTGTATATCTATATATACACACACACTGAGTGTTCACACAACATTAGAAACCTTCCTAATATTGAGTTGCCCCCCCCCTTTGCCCTCAGAACAGCCTCAATTCACCAGGGCATGGACTCTACAAGGTGTCGAAAGCGTTCCACAGGGACGCTGGCCCATATTGACTCCAATGCTTCCCACAGTTGTAGCATTTTATTATATAATTTGTTGTAAATATACAGTACCAGTCAAAAGTTAACACACCTACTCATTCAAGGCTTTTTTTTTTTTTTACTATTTTCTACATTGTAGAGTAATAATGAAGACATCACAACTATGAAATAACACATGGAATGTTAAACACAAAACAATGTTAAACAAATCAAAATATACTGCTCTGGAAAAAATTAAGAGACAGCTGCAAAATTCTCAGTTTCTCAGGTTTTACTATTTATAGGTATGTGTTTGGGTAAAATGAAAATGTTTGTTTTATTCTATAAACTACTGACAACATTTCTCCCAAATTCCAAATAAAAATATTGTCATTTAGAGCATTTATTTGCAGAAAATGGCAACTTGTCAAAATAACAAAAAATATGCAGTTTTGTCAGACTCGAATAATGCAAAGAAAATAAGTTCATATTCATTTTTAAACAGCACATATACTAATGTTTTAACAAATGATAGTATCACTAAGGGCAAACCAGATTGGATTGCGTATCGCTGCAGAATGCTGTGGTAGCCATGCTGGTTAAGTGTGCCTTGAATTCAAAATAAATCCCTGACAGTGTCACCAGCAAAGCACCATCACACCTCCTCTTCCATGCTTCACGGTGGGAACCACACATGCGGAGATCATCCGTTCACTTACTCTGCATCTCACAAAGACACAGCAGTTGGAACCAAAAATCTAAAATTTGGACTCATCAGAGCAAAGGACAGATTTCCACCTGTCTAATGTCCATTGCTCGTGTTTCTTGGCCCAAGCAAGTCTCTTTTTCTGTCGGATGCCATGGTTGCCCTTAGTTTGAAGATGTAATACGGAGACAAGTGTTTTCTCCATCTCCTTAGCTATCATACTCAAATTCTCAGTGCTCCAGAAAGTGGAGAGCAAAACTTATGCAGTTTTCATACACAAGACATTATTTTTAAAGCAGCGTTAGACATGATTACCTAGACATACTGACCAGCTCAAATAGACAGAAACATGCTATATGGCAGACCGATCCAAACTCATCTCTCGGCATGTCCAGCCCACTCATTATCTCAGCCAATCATGGCTAACAGAAAGGTTGTTGACTTTTTCTTTGGCTAAACCAACTAGGGTCGTAATTTAACAATTCTATTCGTATTTACAGATGGCATATAAGTTTGTTATTAAGGCACATGAAAGTTCACATGTTCGAGAAGACATTTCTGCCAAAAAACACATTTTGATAAAAATATTTTTTTTTACCTTCAAACAGTTCTCCTGTGAAGTAGTGACCCGCGACATAAGCCTAGATTCCTGAAACGGGTCCCATATGAACTTGGTCTTTTACCAAATAGGGCTATCTTCTGTATACCAACCCTACCTTGCCACAACACAACTGATTGGCTCAAACACATTAAGAAGGAATGAAATTCCACAAATTAACAAGACACTGTTAATTGAAATGAATTCCAGGTGACTACCTCATGAAGCTGGTTGAGAGAATGCCAATGGTGTGCAATGCTGTCTTCAAGGTAAAACGTGGCTACTTTGAAGAATATAAAAAGTATTTTGATTTGTTTAACACTTTTTTGGTTACTACATGATTCCATATGTGTTATTTCATAGTTATGATGTCTTCCCTATTATTCTACAATGTAACCCTAACCCTAGAATGAGTAGGTGTGTCCAAACTTTTGACTGGTAATGAATACATTTTACTTCTTAATATTTTTCCCCTAACCCTACCACCCCTCCCCTAATTCCAATTTGTAAGTCGCTCTGGATAAGAGCGTCTGCTAAATGACTTAAATGTAAATGAGTAAACTAATGGACAACAATCCTTAGGCTTCCACTTCCAGCTTATACATACTATATACATTTCACGAACAGTATATTTTACATTAGTTATCTAATGTAGTTTGTTTTTAGTCCCAGCCTTCAGCTACCCGAAACCCCTCCCATCTATCTCTGAAGACTATTCAGTTTTGATTTCTAGCTGCCATATATTTTTCCTATGTGCTGTGTTTCACAAAAGTTCTGAAACTTTCTATTCTCATAGTTTCTACAGATTGTAAATTAAACAAACATCTTTGCTAAGAGTATTATTATATTATTGATCGATTGACTATGACTTTTCAAATCCCCCAGCAGTGCTATTTGCAGATTTAGCTCCAAGTAAATGTTTAAAAAATGTGACATTCCTGAACTAGCAACCAAAAACAAGCTACATATGGGCATTACCAAAAGAAGTGATCTAATGATTATGTCTCTTCGCAGCAAAATATGCAGAGCTGGGATGGTTGGATTCCCCATACCTATAACATTTTGTTAGTTGCAAGAATTTTGTATAATAATTTAAATTCAAATCAGGTGTCGTTTTGTGTATCAGTTCATTAACCATGTGCCATGGAGTCTGTACATCGGAAATCTCCTGGCGCAGCTGTCAGTTTTTTGGTCCTAAAATGAAACGTGAATACATTTTGTTAGCAAAAAAATGTAATTGCTAAGTTAGTTAAAACTAAAACTAGCTTACCGGCCAGGGGGCCCCCGTTGATTTTGTTAGTCAGTCTCACTCAGATATCATATTAAAAACTGCAAACATTTCTCTCCACACTATGGCAAAATAAGTAGAATTGCAGGAAATTTGCTTTAAAACTGCAACATTTTCTCTACACCCCATGGCAAAATGTGTAGAATTGTGTAGAATCAATGTGAGTAAGCAGGCCTGCAAGCAACTGCGGACCCTCATGATGAGTTCATCAAAGTTCCCCATCCCTGCTCTAGATCAATCACCTTCCCCAGGGAGGGAGAACCAGCCAGCCAGAGAGAGACACCCCGTCCCCCAGACATCGATCCTCCGTCCCTGTCTGAGTGCGAGTCCAGGAGCTCCCTCCATACCAGCAGCCCCCTCGCTTTCTCCTCTCTAATTCAACTTCTTCCATTTCCTGTGACATTTGAAGAAGTCAAAATTAACAAGAACAGCTATTCTTATCCAGTGGCCAGTGATTTGTGTTGGGTAATGAAAAGAGCGTCTGGAAATGCTCCAGACCTGAGAGTGTCCCAACTCCTAATCAGAATTGATTAAATTCTTCACTAGTCAGGTGGTTACTGATGTGTTTCTGTGAAACATTAGAAGAGAAAACAAAAACAGAAATGATGGTGGTCAGGTCCCAGACACTGTCACTAATAAATTGGTATCTTTTCCAACCCCAACTTGTTAATAGTTTAATAATGCATCATGACTTCCTGGTTAGGACCACCTCACTTCCTGGTATTAAGGCTGTTCTCTCACAGTCTGCCCTTAGATGCGGTTAGCACCAGGCGGCTATAGTCTGACAGAAATGATGGGTGTGAGGAGGGAGAGGGCTGTGATGGAAGGAGAGGGCTGTGATGGAAGGAGAGGGCTGTGATGGAAGGAGAGGGCTGTGATGGAAGGAGAGGGCTGTGATGGAAGGAGAGGGCTGTGATGGAAGGAGAGGGCTGTGATGGAAGGAGAGGGCTGTGATGGAAGGAGAGGGCTGTGATGGGAGAGGGCTGTGATGGAAGGAGAGGGCTGTGATGGAAGGAGAGGGCTGTGATGGAAGGAGAGGGCTGTGATGGAAGGAGAGGGCTGTGATGGGAGAGGGCTGTGATGGGAGAGGGCTATGATGGGAGAGGGCTGTGACGGAAGGAGACATCAACTCCAGTGATCCAGCCCATAAAACACTCTACACACGCACACGCACACGCACACACAGGCCCATTACACAATGTCGCTAAGAGCATATATGCAGTCATAAAATCGAAAGCACATGATTGTAAATTAATTTTCAACCATCATATTCAAGAGAGCACAGATCATGTAATAGTTTAGCTTTCCCTATTCAGTTCTTAATGTCATCCACATGAATGTAAAGCACTATTCATGCTGCTTCAGGAGGACCTAAACCCAGACTAAAACATCTACAGGTAAGTCTACCTGTGAAGACGCCCTTCCCATCCTTCGCATTCCCGTGCGCACATGCACGCACACACACGGCTCTGTTCCATCAGACACAGAGCACAGCTGAGAGGTGGCAGTGGCACTGGTCCCAATGGGAGCTCCACTCAGCAGGACAGCCTCAGCCAGCTGGCCCACATTCCACTAGCTTTCTCTGAAATATGTCATGCCACTCCAATAAATACTGGATTAAACCAACACACAGTACTCTGTAGGTGGCAGCGCATGGCTCTGTTACATTAGGTTGAATGAATGATGTAAGATCGCTGGTTCTCTTTCCACCCCAGTTACTATGCTGATCATGTGTGGTGGATTCTTTGGAAGACCGCATCAAGGCTCACTAGCCATGAAAACTGTGACTCCAATATATAAATGTCGCTTACTAATAATTGTTCAAAAGACCCTGAAATAACTCCAGGCCGAATTGATCTAGGAGGAATTCAACCATACCTTAACATAAAACCAAACATTTCATAATTTGTGAGACCAGTGGAACTCATTTGTTATGTTAAGCCATGGTTAAGACAGAACATTCCTCAGCTATCCGTACAGACGGAACTGCTGCTATGCCGTGACTTCATTCCTGCTCATAGGTCTTCATCTCAAAGTGCTTACTTCAGGTAGTCTCTTGCCTTTTGTTGGAATGATTCTTATAAATCAAGACTCAGTTCATTGCAATTCCAAAGCCGTTGCAGTGAAACATTATTATTATTCAAGTGGTACAAGATTAATAAAAAAAAAGGCATAAAACGTAGAAATAAAGCAATAAAATAGACACTGACAACTTCAATACCACTAGAAGAGGAAAAAGACAAGTAAATTGCAGATAATCTTTATTTGAGGCATCCATAAATTCTCACACAGTTAAAGGAGCAGCTAAATCCTGTATTGTGCTGAGAAGGGAATACGGCAGCAGTAATGGGATACTACAATGTCCTGCCAATGAAACAGTTTAGTTTTTTAACCTTTCTTATTCCTCCAAAGTGAGGGCCTACAACAGGGGGACACCAACCAGATTCAGCCCTGGGACGTTTCTTTCTTGATGGTCGGAGGGCCAGAACATAATTGTAAATCATTAGTACTCTGCAAATTGACACAAGAAAAACAAACAGACATTGTATTTGACAAAAACAATCATTTTAAACCTTGATTACACTGGTACACAATCTCATTTTCTCTATTTATGAGTGGAAATACTTGGGAATAGATTTCCTAAATTAAATCATTTTCAGTTTAATTCCTAGCGATTTGACAGTCTTGTATGTCCAAAAAAACAAATTCATATTGCTCAGAAAACTTTGGGGGACCACCGGTTAATGATCCCTGGCCTAGAAGATCAAAGGATCATGTTAATGAAGTGTATAAATAATCCACTCCAGGGCTCACCTGAAAAGAGATGTCAATCTCAATGCAACTTCAATAAATAAATAAGAAATTAACACCATTTTTTTAAACAATCAGAGTTGTTTTGCATTCTCCCCATGAGGAATGATGCCCACCTCCAGTACAGTTAAGCACTGACATACCACACACTCCGTAGCCCCCCCAAAAATATATAATATATATATATATTTTTTTAGGTTGGGTCCCCCTGGAGGTCGGCCCCTTAATAGCATATAAACACATCATAAGCAACGACAGACATTTTTTTAATTACCAGAAGTTCGCTTTATAACTGCAACATTTTCTCTCAACCTCAAGGCAAAATGTGTAAAATAACAGGATATTTGCTAACAGATTCATTAAAGTTGTGACAATCCTTATCTGGCAGGGAAAGGTTTATTTTTATAGTTGAAAAAACTAAAGATTTTGTTGCATTATTTTAGCTTACAATTTACATTTAGAGGAATTTTATAAAGGAAAATAATAGTTTTAGGGAATTTTAGAAATACTTCAAATATTATTCATGTCCATACCGGCTCTATGCAAAGGACCCAATATAAAACTCGGGGAAAAAAGTGTTTAAAATTCAAAACACTGCCAATAATGGATATTAACTGAAAAATGATCTTATGTACAGTTGAAGTCAGAAGTTTAAATAAACCTTAGCCAAATACATTTAAATGTATTCCTGAATTAAATCCTAGTAAGAATTCCCTGTTTTAGGTCAGTTAGGATCACCACTTTATTTTAAGAATGTGAAATGGCAGAATAATAGTTGAGAGAATTATTTATTTCAGATTTTATTTCTTTCATCACATTCCCAGTGGGTCAGAAGTTTACATACACTCAATTAGTATTTGGTAGCATTGCCTTTAAATTGTTTAACTTGGGTCAAACGTTTCAGGTAGCCTTCCACAAGCTTCCCACAATAAGTTGGGTGAATTTTGGCCCATTCCTCCTGACAGAGCTGGTGTAACTGAGTCAGGTTTGAAGGCCTCCTTGCTCGCACACACTTTTTCAGTTTTGCCCACAAATTTTCTATGGGATTGAGGTCAAGGCTTTGTGATGGCCACTCCAATACCTTGACTTTGTTGTCCTTAAGCAATTTTGCCACATTTTTGGAAGTATGCTTGGGGTCATTGTCCATTTGGAAGACCCATTTGCGACCAAGATTTAACTTCCTGACTGATGTCCTAAGATGTTGCTTCAATATATCCACGTAATTTTCAAGCATCATGATGCTATCTATTTTGTGACGTACACCAGTCCCTCCTGCAGGAAAGCACACCCACAACATGATGCTGCCACCTCCGTGCTTCACGGTTGGGATGGTGTTCCTCGGCTTGCAACCCTCCCCATTTTTCCTCTAAACATAATGATGGTCATTATGGCCCAACAGTTCTATTTTTGTTTCATCAGATCAGAGCACATTTCTCCAAAAAGTACAATCTTTGTCCCCATGTGCATTTGCAAACCGTAGTCTGGCTTTTTTATGGCAGTTTTGGAGCAGTGGCTTCTTCCTTGCTGAGCGGCCTTTCAGGATATGTTGATATAGGACTCATTTTACTGTGGATATCGATACTTTTGTACCCGTTTCCTCCAGCATCTTCACAAGGTCCTTTGCTGTTGTTCTGAGATGATTTGCACTTTCGCACTAAAGTACGCCCATCTCTAGGAGACAGAACGCGTCTTCTTCCTGAGCAGTGTGATGGCTGTGTAGACCCATGTTGTTTCTAATTGCACACTATTGTTTGTACAGATGAACGTGGTACTTTCAGGCGTTTGGAAATTGCTCCCAAGGATGAACCAGGCTTGTGGAGGTCTACAATTTTATTTCTGAGGTCTTGGCTGATTTATTTTGATTTTCCCATGATGTCAAGCAAAAAGGCACTGAGTGTGAAGGTAGGCCTTGAAATACATCCACAGGTACACCTCCAATTGACTCAAATGATGTCAATTAGCCTATCAGAAGCTTCTAAAGCCATGACATTTTCTGGAATTTTCCAAGCTGTTTAAAGGCACAGTCAACTTAGTGTATGGAAACTTCTGATCCACTGGAATTGTGATACAGTGAAATAATCTGTCTGTTAACAATTATTGGAAAAATGACTTGTGTCATGCACAAAGTAGATGTCCTAACTGACTTGCCAAAACTATAGTTTGTGAACAAGAAATGTGAGGAGTGGTTGAAAAACAAGTTTTAATGACTCCAACCTAATTGTATGTAAAATTCCGACTACAACTGTAATTTCTTGCAATAGCCCTCTGTGACTCAAAATTGTGAATCCTAGAAGATGTGTCCGGAGATTTAGTCATCTCCGTCAGATGTCCTGACTCTCTGAGGTCATTAAAGATCCCATTGCACTTATCGTAAGAGTAGGGGTGTTAACCCCGGTGTCCTGGCTAAATTCCCAATCTGGCCCTCATACCATCATGGCCACCTAATCATCCCCAGCTTACAATTGGCTCATTCATCCCCCTCCTCTCCCCTGAAACTATTCCCCAGGTCGTTGCTGTAAATGAGAATGTGTTCTCAGTCAACTTACCTGGTAAGATAACGGTAAAATAAAATAAATAAATAAAAAGGTGTGTCTAAAATCCTCAAATAATCAGGAATGAGCAGGGTCAGCTCTACCACACTCATGTCCTCATTACATGTACAGTCGTGGCCAAAAGTTTTGAGAATGACAAATTTTAATTTCCACAAAGCTTGCTGCTTCAGTGTCTTTTGATATTTTTGTCAGATGCTGAAGTATAATTACAAGCATTTCATAAGTGTCAAAGGCTTTTATTGACAATTATATGAAGTTGATGCAAAGAGTCAATATTTGCAGTGTTGACCCTTCTTTTTCAAGACCTCTGCAATCCGCCCTGGCATGCTGTTAATTAACTTCTGGGCCACATCCTGACTGTTGGCAGCCCATTCTTGCATAATCAATGCTTGGAGTTTGTCAGAATTTGTGGGGTTTTGTTTGTCCACCCGCCTCTTGAGGATTGACCACAAGTTCTCAATGGGATTAAGGTCTGGGAAGCTTCCTGGCCATGGACGCAAAATATCGATGTTTTGTTCCCCGAGACACTTAGTTATCACTTTTGCCTTATGGCAAGGTGCTCCATCATGCTGGAAAAGGCATTGTTCGTCACCAAACTGTTCCTGGATGGTTGGGAGAAGTTGCTCTCGGAGGATGTGTTGGTACCATTCTTTATTCATGGCTGTGTTCTTAGGCAAAATTGTGAGTGAGCCCACTCCCTTGGCTGAGAAGCAACCCCACACATGAATGGTCTCGGGATGCTTTACTGTTGGCATGACACAGGACTGATGGTAGCACTCACCTTGTCTTCTCCGGACAAGCTTTTTTCCAGATGCCCCAAACAATCAGAAAGGGGATTTATCAGAGAAAATGACTTTACCCCAGTCCTCAGCAGTCCAATCCCTGTACCTTTTGCAGAATATCAGTCTGTCCCTGATGTTTTTCCTGGAGAGAAGTGGTTCTTTGCTGCCCTTCTTGACACCAGACCATCCTCCAAAACTCTTTGCCTCACTGTGCATGCAGATGCACTCACACCTGCCTGCTGCCATTCCTGAGCAAGCTCTGTACTGGTGGTGCCCCGATCCCACAGCTGAATCGACTTTAGGAGATGGTCCTGGCGCTTGCTGGACTTTCCTGGGCGCCCTAACGCCTTCTTCACAACAATTCAACTGCTCTCCTTGAAGTTCTTGATGATCCGATAAATGGTTGATTTAGGTGCAATCTTACTGGCAACAATATCCTTGCCTGTGAAGCCCTTTTTGTGCAAAGCAATGATGACGGCATGTGTTTCCTTGCAGGTAACTATGGTTGACAGAGGAAGAACAATGATTCCAAGCACCACCCTCCTTTTGAAGCTTCCAGTCTGTTACTCGAACTCAATCAGCAAGACAGAGTGATCTCCAGCCTTGTCCTCGTCAACACTCACACCTGTGTTAATGAGAGAATCACTGACATGATGTCAGCTGGTCCTTTTGTGGCAGGGCTGAAATGCAGTGGAAATGTTTTTTGGGGGATTCAGTTAATTTGCATGGCAAAGACGGACTTTGCAATTAATTGCAATTCATCTGATCACTCTTCATAACATTCTGGAGTATATGCAAATTGCCATCATACAAACTGAGGCAGCAGACTTTGTGAAAATTAATATTTGTGTCATTCTCAAAACTTTTGGCCACAACTGTAGTGCGACAAGACCACTCATGGTCTGTTAAGTTCTCAACCTTTGATAGACCTGTTTGGTAGGTCGTTATTGTAAATAAGAATTTGTTCTTAACTGACTTGCCTAGTTAAATAAATAAAATAAAAAGTTGTGTTGTGACAAGGTAGGAGTGGTATACAGAAGATAGCCCTATTTGGTATAAAACCAAGTCCATATTATGGCAAGAACAGCTCAAATAAGCAAAGAGTAACGACAGTCCATCATTACTTTAACACATGAAGGTTGGTCAATCCAGTCGCAAAAACCATCAAGCGCTAAAATGGAAATGGCTCTCATGAGGACCGCCACAGGAAAGGAAGACCCAGAGTTACCTCTGCTGAAGATAAGTTCATTAGAGTTAACTGCACCTCAGATTGCAGCCCAAATAAATGCTTCACAGAGTTCAAGTAACAAACACATCTCAAAGTCAACTGTTCAGAGGAGACTGTGTGAATCAGGCCTTCATGGTCGAATTGCTGCAAAGAAACCACAACTAAAGGACACCAATAAGAAGAAGAGACTTGTGTGGGTGACGAAACACGAGCAATGGACATTAGACAGGTGGAAATCTGTTCTTTGGTCTGATGAGTCCAAATGTGAGATTTTTGGTTCCAACTGCCATGTCTTTGTGAGACGCAGAGAAGGTGAACGGATTATCTCTGCATGTATGGTTCCCACTGTGAAGCATGGAGGAGGTGGTGTGATGGTGCTTTCCTATTGACACTGTCAGTGATTTATTTTGGATTCAAGGCACACTTAACCAGCATGGCTACTACAGCATTCTGCAGCGATACGCCACCCCATCTAGTTTGCGCTTAGTGGGACAATCATTTGTTTTTCAACAGGACAATTAACCAACACACCTCCATGCTGTGTAAGGGCTATTTGACCAAGAAGGAGAGGGATGGAGTGTTGCATCAGATGACCTGGTCTCCACAATCACCCAACCTCAACCCAATTGAGATGGTTTGGGATGAGTTGGACTGCAGACTGAAGGAAAAGCAGCCAACAAGGGCTCAGCATATGTGGGAACTCTTTCAAGACTGTTGGAAAAGCATTCCTCATGAAGCTGGTTGAGAGAATGCCAAGAGCGTGCAAAGTTATCATCAAGGCAAAGGGTGGCTACTTTGAAGAATCTAAAATTTGTTTCAAACTTTTTGGGTTACAACATTATTCAATATGTGTTATTTCATAGTTTTGATGTCATCACTATTATTCTACAATGTAGAAAATAGGACAAATTAAGAAAAACCCTTGAATGAGTGTCTCCAAACTTTTCACTGGTACTGTGTGTTACATTTAATTAGGTTTTAGAGCCATAAAGTAACTGAGGAAAAACAAAATTGCTACTGTGTATACCACTTGAACAAACTTTTTTTGGTCTACTGTCAACTCCGTCAGAGTGCTGAAAGATCTGATAGAATGGTTATGTTTTTATTGGGAATTTTCAAATGTATAATTTTCCATATTTTACAAATGTTTGTATTGAACTTTTATTTTTAGAGGCATAAATATATCTGTGGTCAACTCTGTCAGTGGCTTGCCAACAAATTTTTTGTCAATATCCAGAAAAATATTTTAATCAATGTTCTGCAACATGAAACAATTTAAGTGTTTTCTGTGCAAGACCTAACAGGCTGACTACACAGCTTGCGTCGCTGCGCGAGCGTTGCAAAATAAATTCAGAAATCTATCTTATTCAATTATTGCACGCACACTGCTCGCTCACACCAATGAGCGTCTGCGTTGCCAAGGGCTAAAATAGAAGGCAGTTATAATTCTGACGCAGATTGTGCTGCAAGTCCTGCCTCTCCCATCTCCTCATTGGTTTATAGAAGCAGGTACCCACGTGCCATCTCCTCATTGGTTATACCCACGTGGGTGACTGAAAGACGAAATAGGTCAGTGGCGGTAATGCACCTAATTTATGAAAGTTGCCAATAGCAATATAAAGTCAAGAGAAGAAAAAGCCTGGAAGAAGGAGAGATGACCAGGAACGATTCAGTTGACCGTTTTATGTGTGGATTAATTGGTGGAGTAGAGGACCTTAAGCATTCCAGGTAAAATAACAACTCAATGTTTATATCCCAGGACAAATTAGCTAGCAACAGCAAGCTAGCTAAATAGGACAAATTAGCTAGCAAGTGCAAGCTAGCTAGCTAGATTACCATAAATGTTTAATGCTTTAATGCGACCTGTCCCCAAATTAATATAATTGGTTCAGAGTTTGTTTTGATATTTTAACCTGCGTGTCGTGATCGCGTTTGGTATAGGGGGACAAAATACATTTATGCACTATGGCGCACGCGCGCAGCCGGTTTGGGTTCCGTGTAAGGGATAATATTTGCTTTATAAATGTTGTTTTCTAGAAAATCTAGAAAAACATGTCAAAATGCTAATGAAACTAGCCCTGGAGCATTTAATAGTGCTATAAAACAAAACAAAAAGAAGTTTGTTTAAATATGTAATACAAATCTCCAATCTAATCTTAGAATACAAAAATCAAGGCCTTTTATGGTGTCTGCATTTTCTTAAGAATTTTCTGAAGAAAGATGCATTTTAATGAAGAAAAAAAATATTAGAAGGTTGTTTCTTTACATGGTTTGATAGTTTGGTCTATAAAAACATATATTTTAAATGTTGTTAATATTAAGACAAATGCAGTATTTGCGGGAAAAAAGTTGATTGTCCTTTCTTTCAAGAATCCCTGAGCTCTAAAACAGCAACATTTTCTCTCAGCCTCGTGGCAAAATGTGTAAAATAGCATGAGATTTCCTATAATACTGCACAATTGTCTCTCTGCCCCATGGGGGGGGGGGGGCTTGCTCCGTCCTTGCAGGTGGCCCCACGAAACTGTGCTACGCCACTGCAGTACAGGAGTAACAGATAGCACCTCTGGGCTATACCTGGGTTCACTCTGCAAGGGGGCAGTGCATGATAACACATCCAATTCCACATAGCCCATAGGTGTCACTGCACAATTGACATTGGAGAGTGATAGCGCCTATCCTGAAATAACACCCACTTTAATAAATGGCACCTAACGCCATGCGTGGAACAAAGCTACTCCGTCTCAGCCAGGTCCTTTACCACTACACTCCACACAGCAAGCCACCAGTGCACCCAGCAGAACAAAATCAAGTTAAGAGCTTCATCATCACACCTTCACATTGAGCTGAGGACAAGAGTAAAGTGCCTCTGAGAAAAGTGGGTCAGGATTGGTGGGGTTAAGACGAAACAACCTTTTCACGCTTCATTGAGCCGGTCAGTCATCTATTGCAGAAGTATTGAAGAATGTAGCTATGATGGTACAGATGTAGGATCTTAATTTGATCACTCTGTTGCAGGATATTTTAAACTTGTAGTGTATGTGAGGCTTAAAAAAGGTTTCTGGCGTTTGTAATTTCAGGAAACAGCAGAGGGAGCACCCCCCTATCCACATCGACAGGACAGTAGTGGAGAAGGTGGAAAGTTTTAAGTTCCTCGGCGTACACATCACAGACAAACAGAAATGGTCCACCTGCACAGACAGCGTGGTGAAGAAGGCGTAACAGCGCATCTTCAACCTCAGGAGGCTGAAGAAATGTGGCTTGTCACCAAAAACACTCACAAACTTTTAGATACACAATCGAGAGCATCCTGTCGGGCTGTATCACCGCCTGGTACGGCAACTGCTCCGCCCACAACCGTAAGGCTCTCCAGAGGGTAGTGAGGTCTGCACAATGCATCACCGGGGGCAAACTACCTGCCCTCCAGGACACCTACACCACCCGATGTCACAGGAAGGCCAAAAAGATCATCAAGGACAACAACCACCCGAGCCACTGCCTGTCCACCGCGCTCATCCAGAAGGCGAGTACAGGTGCATCAAAGCTGGGACCAAGAGACAGAAAAACAGCTTCTATCTCAAGGCCATCAGACTGTTAAACAGCCATCACTAACATTGAGTGGCTGCTGCCAACATACTGACTCAAATCTCTAGCCACTTTAATAAGAAAAAATTTGATGTAATAAATGTATCACTAGTCACTTGAAACAATGCCACTTTATATAATGTTTACATACCCTACATTACTCATCTCATATGTATATACTGTACTCTATACCATCTACTGCATCTTGCCTATGCCGTTCGGCCATCGCTCCTCCATATATTTATATGTACATATTCTTATTCATTCCTTTACACTTGTGTGTAAAAGGTAGTTGTGAAATTGTTAGATTACTTGTTAGATATTACTGCATGGTCAGAACTAGAAGGATAAGCATTTTGCTACACTCGCATTAACATCTGCTAACCATGTGTATGTGACCAATAACATTTGATTTGACATAGCAATATTCCTGGAAGGGTCTGACTGTCCAGAACAAGGTTACTAGGGTACACATGTAAAAAGAAGCACATCATTCACTGTCAAAACACGATTAAAAATGTATGAATCCATATCAACCAACCAATAACAAGCTACATAGGAGCATCTGAACACACTTCAAAATCAGGTACATTGTGAAACAAAGAAAGGTCCTCTTCTCGAAAAACTGCCTGACCTTGCATTCAAGACAACCCTGAGGAGCAGACTCAGCACAGTCCAGGGGTGAATCCATCAAACAATATCTCCAAGCTTCCCCTGGCACAACAATAGAAGAGGCAGCAGCATTATAAATAAGGAAAATGGGAGTATTACACTTGAGGGATTTCCAGTTGAGAGCATCAGAGAGAAACATGGCAGAAGGTATGACGGTGGTGGAACAGAGCTGAGGTTGATTAAGACCTTCACAGCCCACTGGAGAACCCACATCCTTCAGCTCTACTGCTGACTGCCCCTGCCTCTCTCTCCACAGACCCATCCCTCAGCTCAGTGGTTCCCAAACTTTTTATAGTCCCGTACCCCTTCAAACATTCAACCAGCGCACTCTGAAATGTTGTTTTTGCCATCATTGTAAGCCTGCCACACACACACTATACAATACATTTATCAAACATAAGAATGAGTGTGAGTTTTTGTCACTACCTGGCTCGTGGGAAGTGACAAAGAGCTCTGATAGGACCAAGGCACAAATAAAAACACTCACTAATTTTGCTCTTTATTTAACCATCTTACATATAAAACCTTATTTGTTCATCGAAAATTGTGAATAACTCACCACAGGTTAATGAGAAGGGTGTGCTTGAAAGGATGCACATAACTCCGTAATGTTGGGTTGTATTGGAGTCACAGGCAAATCATTTTCCACACACAATCTGTGCCTGTATTTAGTTTTCTTCATGCAAGTGAGGAGCTGAAAATCCACTCTCGCATAGGTATGTGGTCGCAAAGGGCATCAGTGTCATAACAGCGCGATTAACCAAGGCAGGATACTCTGAGTGCAGCCCAATACAGAAATCTGGCAGTGGCTTCTGATTAAATTAAATTTTCACAGAACCGCTTGTTGCAATTTCGATGAGGCTCTCTTGTTAAAATATTGCTAAGTGGACTGGAGGCAGGGCATGAAAGGGATAACGAATCCAGTTGTTTGTGTCATCCGTTTCAGGAAAGTACCTGCATAATTGCGCACCCAACTCACTCAGGTGCTTCGCTATATAACATTTAACATTGTCCATAAGCTTGAGTTCATTTGCACACCAAAAAATCACACAATGATGGAAAGACCTGTCTGTTGTCCTTGTAAATGCAGACAGAGAAGAGCTCTTAATCATAGCCTCAATTTTGTTCCGCTCATTGAATATAGTTGCGGAGAGTCCCTGTAATCCTAGATTCAGATCATTCAGGTGAGAAAGAACATCACCCAGATAGGCCAGTCGTGTGAGAAACTCGTCATCATGCAAGCGGTCAGACAAGTGAAAATGATGGTCAGGAAAGAAAACTTTAAGCTCATCTCTCAATTAAAAAAAACGTGTCAATACTTTGCCTCTTGATAACCAGCACACTTCCGTATGTTGTAAAAAAGTTACATGGTCGCTACCCATATCATTGCATAGTGCAGAAAATACATGAGAGTTCAGGGGCCTTGCTTCAACAAAGGTAACCATTTTCACTGTAGTATCCAAAACGTCTTTCAAGCTGTCAGGCATTCCCTTGGCAGCAAGAGCCTCTCGGTGGATGCTGCAGTGTACCCAAGTGGTGTCAGGAGCAACTGCTTGCACGCACGTTACCACTCCACTATGTCTCCCTGTCATGGCTTTTGCGCCATCAGTACAGATACCAACACATCTTGACCACCAAAGTCCATTTGATGTCACAAAGCTGTCCAGTACTTTTTTCTCCTGTTGTCCTGGTTTCCAGAAGAGGATGTCTTCCTTAATTGACTGCCCATCAAGGTAACGGACAAATACCAGGAGCTGTGCCAAGCCCGCCACATCTGTTGACTCATCCAGCTGTAACGCATAGAATTCACTGGCTTGTATGCAAAGCAGTAATTGTTTCAAAACATCTCCTGCCATGTCGTGAAACAGTGTTGTTTGATGAAGGCATTGTCTGTATAGTTTTTTTGGGCCTTTTCTCCCAGCATTGTAGCAGCCATATCCGCGGCAGCAGGAAGAATTAAGTCCACAATAGTATGGGGCTTGCCTGTCTTAGCCACTCGGTAGCTCACCATATAAGACACTTCTCGCCCCTTCCTATTAATGGTATCTGTTGCTTTTATATATGTCTTACTACTCGAAAGTCATCTTAATTCTCGCTCAAAAAACCCCTATGGCTTATTTTTCAAATTGGCATGTTTGTTTCTAAATGTCTGCGCAAGAGTGAAGGTTTCATCGAGTTGTGAGATAGTATTTTTTGCACCAAACACACTGTGGCTGAGTAAAGGCACTACTCCCAAAAAAAGTGAAGCCCAAATCAATGTTGTTCATCATATTAGCGCCTCTTCGAAGGTCCAAAGTCCCTGTCTGTTGTTCGGTGCTTTCCCGGGTAAGGGGGCAGTAGCTCTTCGGCTGCATCAGATTCACAACCGTCAGTGTCCATGCTAGCTGGGCTAGCATGAATTTTACAAATGTAAAATGACTGATGCTAGCATTGGATGTGCTCGTGGAAGCAGAACAACTTGTGTCGTCGACAGGTGCCGGTATAGTACTGCTGGTAGAAGCAGTAGCAGAAGTACTACCAGTAGAGCTGATGTGTCTATGGACGCGGGCCTTACTTTTTTAACCATTTATCAATTTTCGAGCAAATGGAATGAGCAGCAGCTACGTTTGGCTACATACGGACCGTTAGTGGAATCCCCACAAGAGAGTAACGGTTAATGTGATTGGATGTTAATTATTTGACTAGGCTACCTGTATTTGACATTGTGATGTTATTTCGCTGAACACTAGATGGTTTAATTTTATTTTTGGCAGTGAAAGGAGGCTACTCAGGCGAGAAAAAAAACACACGCAAATGTATATAGCCCCATTGGAAAACATAAATGGACTGTTTGAAAATGTGAAGATTTTATATATATATAATT
Source organism: Salmo trutta (assembly GCF_901001165.1). NCBI lineage: Eukaryota > Metazoa > Chordata > Actinopteri > Salmoniformes > Salmonidae > Salmo > Salmo trutta. The sequence continues at coordinate 25,773,457 of NC_042983.1, read as the reverse complement.
TCCTGACTGATGTCTTGAGATGTTGCTTCAATATATCCACATAATTTTCCTGCCTCATGATGCCATCTATTTTGTGAAGTGCACCAGTCCCTCCTGCAGCAAAGCACCCCCACAACATGATGCTGCCACCCCCGTGCTTCACGGTTGGGATGGTGTTCTTCGGCTTGCAAGCCTCCCCCTTTTTCCTCCAAACATAACGATGGTCATTATGGCCCAACAGTTCTATTTTTGTTTCATCAGACCAGAGGACATTTCTCCAAAAAGTACGATCTCTGTCCCCATGTGCATTTGCAAACCGTAGTCTGGCTTTTTTATGGCGGTTTTGGAGCAGTGGCTTCTTCCTTGCTGAGCGGCCTTTCAGGTTATGTCGATACAGGACTCGTTTTACTGTGGATATAGATACTTTTGTGTCCGTTCCCTCCAGCATCTTCACAAGTTCCTTTGCTGTTGTTCTGGGATTGATTTGCACTTTTCGCACCAAAGTACGTTCATCTCTAGGAGACAGAACGCGTCTCCGTCCCGAGCAGTATGACGGCTGTGTGGTCCCATGGTGTTTATACTTGCGTACTATTGTTTGTACAGATGAATGTGGTACATGATTTTCCCATGATGTCAAGCAAAGAGGCACTGAGTTTGAAGGTAAGCCTTGAAATACATCCACAGGTGTACCTCAATTGACTCAAATGGTGTCAATTAGCCTATCAGAAACTTCTAAAGCCATGACATCATTTTATGGAATTTTCCAAGCTGTTTAAAGGCACAGTCAACTTAGTGTATGTAAACTTCTGACCCACTGGAATTGTGATACAGTGAAATAATCTGTCTGTAAACAATTGTTGGAAAAATTACTTGTGTCATGCAAAAAGTAGATTTCCTAACCGACTTGCCAAAACTATAGCTTGTTAACAAGAAATTTGTGGAGTAGTTGAAAAACTAGTTTTAATGACTCCAACCTAAGTGTATGTAAACTTCTGACTTTAACTGTATATACATTTAAAAAATATATATGGGGAGGATTGTAAATGATGCAGACATTACATTGATGGAAGGTACAATCTATTCGCAATATTAAAGCTGATCCACCCCCCCCCACCCCCCCCAAAAAAGAACGTGTTTCCTTGATAATCAGTGAGTCAGTCATTACTATGGGGATTGATTTCCTGCTAGTAGCAACCTGTAGTTGACTGAAGGGATAGCGGGCAGTGCTTTGGTGTGCATGCAGCACATAGTGATCCAATCGCTATCAGAGACTGACAACATGGGTCAATCACTCACTGTAGCACTGATAACAGAGCCAGACTTCTCCTGTAATGGCTCTCATCCACCACCCAGCCCTTCAATTAAGGTTATCATGTCAGGTTGCTCTGTCCCAATTTAATCAGCTCTGCCTCCCCTCCTACCCTCTCCCTCCCTCCATCCCCCAGTCAGCCCTATCCACACGTAGTGGCAGTGAATATGGGAGGTAGCAGAGCAGAATGATGCCCTGTATGTTCAGTGATGGTGACAGGTCCAAGTAGAGTATGTGACACTGTCAATAACCCTAACGACAGGCTGTCAATAACCCTAACGACATGCTGTCAATAACCCTAACGACCCGCTGTCAATAACCCTAACGACAGGCTGTCAATAACCCTAACGACAGGCTGTCAATAACCCTAACGACAAGCTGTCAATAACCCTAACGACACGCTGTCAATAACCCTAACGACACGCTGTCAATAACCCTAACGACACGCTGTCAATAACCCTAACGACACGCAGTCAATAACCCTAACAACACGCTGTCAATAACCCTAACGACAAGCGGTCAATAACCCTAACGACACGCTGTCAATAACCCTAACGACACGCTGTCAATAACCCTAACGACAAGCTGTCAATAACCCTAACGACAAGCTGTCAATAACCCTAACGACAAGCTGTCAATAACCCTAACGACACGCTGTCAATAACCCTAACGACACGCTGTCAATAACCCTAACGACAAGCTGTCAATAACCCTAACGACAGGCTGTCAATAACCCTAACGACAGGCTGTCAATAACCCTAACGACACGCTGTCAATAACCCTAACGACAAGCTGTCAATAACCCTAACGACAAGCTGTCAATAACTCTAACGACAAGCTGTCAATAACCCTAACGACAAGCTGTCAATAACCCTAACGACACGCTGTCAATAACCCTAACGACACGCTGTCAATAACCCTAACGACAAGCTGTCAATAACCCTAACGACACGCTGTCAATAACCCTAACGACCCGCTGTCAATAACCCTAACGACAAGCTGTCAATAACCCTAACGACACGCTGTCAATAACCCTAACGACACGCTGTCAATAACCCTAACGACAAGCTGTCAATAACCCTAACGACACGCTGTCAATAACCCTAACGACACGCTGTCAATAACCCTAACGACACGCTGTCAATAACCCTAACGACAAGCTGTCAATAACCCTAACGACAAGCTGTCAATAACCCTAACGACTCGCTGTCAATAACCCTAACGACACGCTGTCAATAACCCTAACGACACGCTGTCAATAACCCTAACGACACGCTGTCAATAACCCTAACGACAAGCTGTCAATAACCCTAACGACTCGCTGTCAATAACCCTAACGACACGCTGTCAATAACCCTAACGACACGCTGTCAATAACCCTAACGACAAGCTGTCAATAACCCTAACGACAAGCTGTCAATAACCCTAACGACACGCTGTCAATAACCCTAACGACACACTGTATCGACAGATACAGTGAGGGAAAAAAGTATTTGATCCCCTGCTGATTTTGTACGTTTGCCCACTGACAAAGAAATTATCAGTCTATAATTTTAATGGTAGGTTTATTTGTGTAAGAGACAGAATAACCACAAAAAAATCCAGAAAAACGCATGTCAAAAATGTTATAAAATGATTTGCATTTTAATGAGGGAAATAAGTATTTGACCCCTCTGCAAAACATGACTTAGTACTTGGTGGCAAATCCCTTGTTGGCAATCACAGAGGTCAGACGTAAACCACCAGGTTTGCACACATCTCAGGAGGGATTTTGTCCCACTCCTCTTTGCAGATCTTCTCCAAGTCATTAAGGTTTCGAGGCTGACGTTTGGCAACTCGAACCTTCAGCTCCCTCCACAGATTTTCTATGGGATTAAGGTCTGGAGACTGGCTAGGCCACTCCAGGACCTAACCTGTTGGGGATAGGGGGCAGTATTTGCACGGCCGGATAAAAAACGCACCCGATTTAATCTGGTTACTACTCCTGCCCAGTAACTACAATGTGCATATAATTGTTTGATTTGGATAGAAAACACCCTGAAGTTTCTAAAACTGTTTGAATGGTGTATGTGAGTATAACAGAACTCATATGGCAGGCCAAAACCTCAGAAGATTCCAAACAGGAAGCGCCCTCTCTGACCATTTCTTGGCCTTCTTTGTCATCTCTATCCAAAACACAGGATCTCTGCTGTAACGTGACATTTTCTAAGGCTCCCATAGGCTCTCAGAAGGCGCCAGAACGTTGAATCATGACTCTGCAGTTACTGGCTGAAAAACAGTAGCGCATTTGGTAAGTGGTCGATCTGAAAACAATGAGACGGGCGTGCGCGTGAAGAGTCCATTTTCTTCTTTGAGTCTTTGAACGAAAACAACTTCTCCCGGACGGAATATTATCGCTATTTTATGAGAAAAATCGCATAAAAATTGATTTTAAACAGTGTTTGACTTGCTTCGAAGTACGGTAATGGAATATTTTGAAAATTTTTGTCACGATACGCGCCGGGCGCGTCACCCTTCGTTACCCTTCGGATAGTGTCTTGAACGCACGAACAAAACGCCGCTATTTGGATATAACTATGGATTATTTGGAACCAAACCAATATTTGTTATTGAAGTAGAAGTCCTGGGAGTGCATTCTGACGAAGAACAGCAAAGGTAATCCAATTTTTCTTATAGTAAATCTGAGTTTGGTGAGTACCAAACTTGGTGGGTGTCAAAATAGCTAGCCTGTGATGGCCGGGCTATCTACTCAGAATATTGCAAAATGTGCTTTCACCGAAAAGCTATTTTAAAATCGGACACCGAGATTGCATAAAGGAGTTCTGTATCTATAATTCTTAAAATAATTGTTTTTGTGAACGTTTATCGTGAGTAATTTAGAAAATTCACCGGAAGTGTTCGGTGGGAATGCTAGTCACATGCTAGTATACTTCTGGCCCTTCTTTGGACACTGTGTTAACAACCCTCCAGACGAGCTTCAATGCCATACAACTCTCCTTCCGTGGTCTCCAACTGCTCCTAAACACAAGTAAAACTAAATGCATGCTCTTCAACCGATCGCTGCCTGCACCTGCCCGCCTGTCCAGCATCACTTCTCTGGACGGTTCTGACTTAGAATTTGTGGATAACTACAAATACCTAGGTGTCTGGTTAGACTGTAAACTCTCCTTCCAGACTCACATCAATCATCTCCAATCCAAAGTGAAATCTAGAATTGGCTTCCTATTTCGCAACAAAGCATCCTTCACTCATGCTGCCAAACATACCCTCGTAAAACTGACCATTCTACCAATCCTCGACTTCGGCGATGTCATTTACAAAATAGTCTCCAATACCCTACTCAACAAGCTGGATGCAGTCTATCACAGTGCCATCCGTTTTGTCACCAAAGCTCCATATACTACCCACCACTGCGACCTGTACGCTCTCGTTGGCTGGCCTTCGCTTCATAATCGTCGCCAAACACATTGGCTCCAGGTCATCTACAAGACCCTGCTAGGTAAAGTCCCCCCTTATCTCCGCTCACTGGTCACCATAGCACCACCCACCTGTAGCACGCGCTCCAGCAGGTATATCTCTCTGGTCACCCCTAAAGCCAACTCCTCCTTTGGTCGTCTCTCCTTCCAGTTCTCTGCTGCCAATGACTGGAACGAACTACAAAAATCTCTGAAACTGGAAACACTTATCTCCCTCACTAGCTTTAAGCACCAGCTATCAGAGCAGCTCCCAGATCACTGCACCTGTACATAGCCCATCTATAATTTAGCCTAAACTACTACCTCTTCCCCTACTGTATTTATTGATTTTATTTATTTATTTTGCTCCTTTGCACCATATTATTTATGTTTTAACTTTGAACTTTCTTCAAATTATAATTCTACCATTCCAGTGTTTTACTTGCTATACTTTATTTACTTTGCCACCATGGCCTTTTTTGCCTTTACCTCCCTTATCTCACATCATTTGCTCACATTGCATATAGTCTTATTTTTGTCTGCTGTATCATTGATTGTATGTTGTTTTACTCCATGTGTAACTCTGTGTTTTTGTATGTTGTCGAACTGCTTTGCTTTATCTTGGCCAGGTCGCAATTGTAAATGAGAACTTGTTCTCAACTTGCCTACCTGGTTAAATAAAGGCGAAATAAAAAAATAAAAAGCTGGTTTTTGATATAAATATGAACTTGATTGAACAAAACATGCATGTATTGTATAACATAATGTCCTAGGAGTGTCATCTGATGAAGATCATCAAAGGTTAGTGCTGCATTTAGCTGTTTTTGTGACATTATATGCTAGCTTGAAAAATGGGTGTCTGATTATTTCTGGCTGGGTACTCTGCTGACATAATCTAATGTTTTGCTTTCGTTGTAAAGCCTTTTTGAAATCGGACAGTGTGGTTAGATAAAGGAGAGTCTTATCTTTCAAATGGTGTAAAATAGCCATATTTTTGAGAAATTGAAGTAATAGCATTTCAAAGGTATTTGAATATCGCGCCACGGGATTCCACTGGCTGTTGACTAGGGTGGGACAGAGAGGTTAATGTGCTTCTTCTTGAGCCACTCCTTTGTTGCCTTGGCCGTGTGTTTTGGGTCATTGTCATGCTGGAATACCTGTCCTCGACCCATTTTCAATGCCCTGGCTGAGGGAAGGAGGTTCTCACCCAAGATTTGACGGTACATGGCCCCGTCCATCGTCCCTTTGATGCGGTGAAGTTGTCCTGTCCCCTTAGCAGAAAAACACCCCCAAAGCATAATGTTTCCACCTTCATGTTTGACGGTGGGGACGGTGTTCTTGGTGTCATAGGCAGCATTCCTCCTCCTCCAAATACGGCGAGTTGAGTTGATGCCAAAGAGCTTCATTTTGGTCTCATCTGACCACAACACTTTCACCCAGTTGTCCTCTGAATCATTCAGATGTTCATTGGCAAACTTCAGACGGGCATGTATATGTGCTTTCTTGAGCAGGGGGATCTTGCGGGTGCTGCAGGATTTCAGTCCTTCACGGCGTAGTGTGTTACCAATTGTTTTCTTGGTGACTATGGTCCCAGCTGCCTTGAGATCATTGACAAGATCCTCCCGTGTAGTTCTGGGCTGATTCCTCACCGTTCTCATGATCATTGTAACTCCACGAGGTGAGATGTTGCATGGAGCCCCAGGCTGAGGGAGATTGACAGTTCTTTTGTGTTTCTTCCATTTGCGAATAATCGCACCAACTGTTGTCACTTTCTCACCAAGCTGCTTGGCGATGGTCTTGTAGCCCATTCCAGCCTTGTGTAGGTCTACAATCTTGTCCCTGACATCCTTGGAGAGCTCTTTGGTCTTGTCCATGGTGGAGAGTTTGGAATCTGATTGATTGATTGCTTCTGTGGACAGGTGTCTTTTATGCAGGTAACAAGCTGCGGTTAGGAGCACTCCCTCCTAATCTCAGCTCGTTACCTGTATAAAAGACACCTGGGAGCCAGAAATCTTTCTGATTGAGAGGGGGTCAAATACTTATTTCCCTCATTAAAATGCAAATCAATTTATAACATTTTTGACATGCGTTCTTCTGGATTTTTTTGTTGTTATTCTGTCTCTCACTGTTCAAATAAACCTACCATTAAAATGATAGACTGATCATTTCTTCGTCAGTGGGCAAACGTACAAAATCAGCAGGGGATGAAATACTTTTTTCCCCTCACTGTAAGCTGCACGCTACCTTTTTCTCTACAGCCCTCTCTCACTTACGGCTTTGTGTGAAGGTTACTCTGAAACGAGACCAATTTCAGGAATTGGGCTTATTACATTGCAATTGGCTGTTTCCCCCTATGTCCACTGAGTTGGAGCAAAAGGTTTGAACACTAAGCATTACCTCCAGTGGGTGGAGCAGGCCTTCCAGAGAATCTGTTTATTGCAACATGTCAAAACGTACGTTAGCCCCAATAGATGGGCCAAAGAAATCTCAGAGCCTTTAAGGAACAGCAAGCCAGGACGCTCCTTAGTGATACTAGCAACTCCCCCGGGAATCTCTCCAGCGTAACAGTATCCTCGTCATTACCCCTCCATCCTTTCCCCCCCATGGTTACTCAGTGAAGGCCTACAGTAGTTACCTTGTACTCCTCCGCCACCCATAGTTCCACTCCTATTGCCGCATTGACATACTAGCTCCTATACTCAATCTCCTCTCTCAGTGCTGCCACTTCTACTTCTGTTCTTGTGGCCCTATTGTTTTTTTGCAAAGATACCATTTATGGTATAGCTTATTATAACATCCTGTATTGTTTTCCTGAATATCTATTCTAGACAATACTTCCCTTGTGGAAAAACACATGAATTTCACGTGAACACGTGTGAAGTGTTCCAAAAACTCATTTTCATGTGATCATCTGTGAAGTTAATGTGATAACAGGTGACCACATGTAAAACAATATATGATAACATGAAACTACACATGTGAAATCACATAGGTTATTTTACTGCTGCATATGCAATCATACAGTTATGGCTAAAATAATAGGATTATGTAGCCAATCAGGGTTAGAAATTCAGTCATTCCTTGTCTCCAGTGCTGCATGATGTCATTAGAAATGTGAAATTACCTTACACACATTAACATTGTGCTTCCTCATTAATCCACTGAGCATCAGGTTTGTCAGTTTGAAGCCGTGTGAACATTTAGCATGAGCCATTAGCTCAGTACTCACCCTGTTAGCACCACCACAAAGTCCATTACATTCCAGCCATTCCGAAGATAGGAGCCTTTGTGAAACGCAAAACCAAGGGCGATGATCTTAATGCCAGCTTCAAAACAAAATATTGCAATAAAATAGGGCTCTGTGTCATCCTGTTAAGACAAGAGAGGGTGAGACTGTAACCATTGATATCCATCATCATTAGTTTGTGAATATGATTTTGTGAACAAGATTTTACAATTATGGGCTGAATGTGAGTTAAAGCAATTTGATGGCTTCATATCATGACAGAGTGAGTGACATCTGACAGAGCCCATCTGGGGGAGTGGATCTATAACAGGGTGAGGTACTTTGCCTGAAGGGAGTGGATCTATAACAGGGTGAGGCACTTTGCCTGAAGGGAGTGGATCTATAACAGGGTGAGGCACTTTGCCTGAAGGGAGTGGATCTATAACAGGATGAGGCACTTTGCCTGAAGGGAGTGGATCTATAACAGGGTGAGGCATTTTGCCTGAAGGGAGTGGATCTATAACAGGGTGAGGCACTTTTCCTGAAGGGAGTGGATCTATAACAGGGTGAGGCACTTTGCCTGAAGGGAGTGGATCTATAACAGGGTGAGGCACTTTGCCTGAAGGGAGTGGATCTATAACAGGGTGAGGCACTTTGCCTGAAGGGAGTGGATCTATAACAGGGTGAGGCACTTTTCCTGAAGGGAGTGGATCTATAACAGGGTGAGGCACTTTGCCTGAAGGGAGTGGATCTATAACAGGGTGAGGCACTTTGCCTGAAGGGAGTGGATCTATAACAGGGTGAGGCACTTTGCCTGAAGGGAGTGGATCTATAACAGGGTGAGGCACTTTGCCTGAAGGGAGTGGATCTATAACAGGGTGAGGCACTTTGCCTGAAGGGAGTGGATCTATAACAGGGTGAGGCACTTTGCCTGAAGGGAGTGGATCTATAACAGGGTGAGGCACTTTGCCTGAAGGGAGTGGATCTATAACAGGGTGAGGCACTTTGCCTGAAGGGAGTGGATCTATAACAGGGTGAGGCACTTTGCCTGAAGGGAGTGGATCTATAACAGGGTGAGGCACTTTGCCTGAAGGGAGTGGATCTATAACAGGGTGAGGCACTTTGCCTGAAGGGAGTGGATCTATAACAGGGTGAGGCACTTTGCCTGAAGGGAGTGACATTTCATTCTTAAATCAACCAGCCTGCCCCAAGCAGCTAAGTCTATTTGATTGGACAGAGAAGCTCACAGCATTTACCCTTTCAATGGCACGACTTAACAACAGAGTTCAATAGGGAGCCTAAAGTGGCTGTGAACAGGGAATCAGAGGCAGCTCTGTGTGATACTGGCGAGATGACTGAGCACAACTGGTGAGAAACCCCAGCAGCCTTCATGGGTAACATGCACAACATGTCATTCAACTCTGTAATACTAGTACTGTGTGTAGATAGCATTCATGCATGTGAGAATATAATGACTGACACCTATCATTCCCTTGGCGAGAGGAGTACAGTTAACCAATAATCAACCAAATATGATATAATATTGGTATGGTACATGTAACCCATGTGATGGTTGCTTACCAAGCGCTCTGACATGGGGGTCTTGTCGCTGGCTGGTAGGTGCTGCTCCAAGGCAAGGACGATGCAGTTGGCTATAATGGTGGCCAGGATCAGGTATTCAAATGGAGTGAGACGGTTAAGAAAAACACTGTATAAATGTTAGGCATACCTACCATCTGCAATACATTAGAAGAAGTAGAAGAAGCGTCCCTGACAGAAATATTCTGCAATTATCACATTCAAAAGCTGCTTAACAGAAGAGTACCATAAATTATACAAGAACTGAAGCATAATGACAATGGGTGCAGTAATAAGCTACCAAAACTTAATTGAGTTGGACTGGATCTCAGAATGCAACACTAAACATGTGTAACTGAGAGAAACTGAGTGATTTGTCAGTTGCTGCTGTTCCTGTAATTGCATGGTTGTTTATGGAGGCTATATCTCCCCTCTGGAAACAGTGGTGCACAGTGGACTAGCACCTCACCTCAGCCAATGGGCTACAATACATCAACACCCCATGTGACATCATTCACTGGTCTAGGGCTGCTACAATGGCCCCATGACCCTAGAATCTAACTCAAAGGAGAAAATAGAAATACTGCATAGTGGTTTGGAAATACACAGGTAAGCTAAAGGCTGAGAAGTGTTTAGTCAGCACCAGAGTTAACCAAGCAGTTATGCAAGTAATGGATGCCATAAAACAAATGTATGCACATTAATTGCAATACCTCAAAAGGTTCATTAATCAAATCTCATGAAATAGTGTTTCAGGGGTGACGGTTTCTCTATGCACAGTTTTGACAAGCTGTAGAGGATATTGGTATCCCTCATTTGGAAAATTATATAAAATATCTCATATCAACAGGTGGTCAACACTGCCGGAGCATTTTATGGGACATAAAGGACAATATTAATGAATTTTGCCATGAAATCAAATTGGTTGTGTAAACTAAACTAAATACACAACTAATTTCCAAGATTTTGTTTCTCCCTATTTTTGTTCCAATGCCTACAAATAATGGCCTACACCTGAGTTAGTGTCTAAACATGATCATTCTATGTTTGACTGTGAGAGAAATCGACCAGCACTTAATTCTTATGGATCACTGCTTTGATAGGACACGCACGCAAAATAGCCTGTCTGTGTTCAATAGACAGCCTTCCCGCTAGCTTCCCATTTACTGTTGAGCAGCATTTTGCGCGTGGGTAAGTTTAGCACCTTGGAGAGCGCTGGTGCTGAAACGTGTACACAGTAGCTACTGTAGCTTACGTGATATAAAACACCAAAATTGTTTTGGTTGCTTGGAGAGACTTGGTCCCAGAAACAAATGGAGCGATGCCGTAGCTATTTGATATGTAACAATGGCATAGTCCCCTGGGCAGACTATCACATAGGCTTGTTAACTTAGCAAATATACCGGAATCGATTGCATTTGGCAAGTAGAACGTAAAATGCGTAGGCCTAATCACTTATACATTTATGGTGCTTCACAAAATCCAGTCAAAATATCCGGCTGAGCAGTATCACCAATCACCCCATTGTAGTGGGTCCTCTCATCCGAGAGTGGTTATAGGCTATATAGGCCTACTGAGATGGGTTATACTGTATTACAAAGTCAACAGCTGTTGTTCCTCCATGCCATATTACAGCCTGCAACAAATTAACTTAAAACCATGACCTATAGTCTAGAACGTTGCCCCCTGTGTACAATCACGTCGACATTAAATCCCACTGATAAGCTTATAATCAAATAATGTACTGGTACCAGAAATAGGTTGTTTTAAGCAAAAAAAGGATATGGCCATTCGGTAATCTTTTTGGCATATTTCCGTATGATACAGTCCTCACTAACGATGAATAGAGACCGGTTGACAGTAAGACAGCTCTGCTTGACAGGGATGGGGTTGTACATGGCCATTGTCCTGGCTCGTTGGGCCATTGATTGTTTGTACACCCTAGGGCCGCTTGGGTGGCCTGCTGGCCTACCTGCCCCTCTTGGTGGGCCCGCTTGACAGACCCCTCCACGCCGGTTAGATAGTTCCTCTTCGAAGCGAGCCATTCTAGAATCGCACAAATCTTACTCAAAAGATCTAAACTGACACTAGATAAAAGACAGAGAAAAAGCATCACAACACACACAGTTGTTCCAGCCACGCGATCATTTCGGTGTGTGGAATGTTCAAGAGAATATTCAACAAATAAAAGGAAGTATTTTTCTTCAGAGATTCTGTTTGGTTGTCTCCGACTTGTTCCTTCCCATAATGTCAATTGTCCAGATGTCCAAATGATATGAAACATGAAGGATAAAGTTTATATTTCCATGTCACATATTTGTCAATTAGTGTTCTTCTGGCTGAATGGCTATATATATATATATAAATATATATATATCTTCTTTCACTGGGCTATAAGCTTTAAAAAACATCCAGTTTAACACATGTCGAGCGATAACAATTCGCATAACATAAGGCTATGACTGCATAGCTGACTTACAATACGGTCCACATAAAATAGATGCTTATCTGGTGTTTCCGACTCGATTGGTTTGCCATTGCGCGTTCAAGTTAATCTTTTTTATTACCTCCTACGTTTCTTATCAAAACGAGGTACCTCACATGATCCGTTCCATTAATCTCCCTATTAATTCGGGCACGGTGTAACGAGAAAACACGGGGTTGGCACCTCTGCTTCCGCTAAATCACTCCCTGGCTATGTATAATGTAACCACTTTCTCCAGCCAGTGCTCCTTATGAATCGACACACGTGACTAAAAAGACGCCAGGCAGTGGCTCCACCTGTACGGTCTCTGTATCCATAGCACCAGGGAGAAAGAAGGAATCAGCTCCTCTCTCTCTCTCTGATCAGAATAATCACGGAGGTTTCTTGAGAAATCGTGTCAAACAATGCAAAATGTTGAAATTATGAAGCCACTCCCCCAAAAAATTTATTTATTTTTTTCATTCAATATCATCCGCTATTTCCTGAAATGTTGCTGTCCTTGGCATTGGTGATGTGCGGGTTGACTAATAGTGTCATGAAATATTGTGTGGATGAAGGGCTGGTGTGTGGCGGTCGGGTCATAATTTGTTTGGGCCATCTGACAGCGCGTAAACCTAAACTTTCGGGCATAACTTTACGCGCGCCAAATAGCCAACACGCCAATCGCTTTTGAGAACCTGCAGAAAAAGTTAAATGGAGATCCACTGAGGCAGAAAGGACAACGTCTGACATTAACTCAATAACAGAAAATATGCGAAATGGAGAGTTGAAAATAAATAGAATGGAGGGCCAAAAAAGTAATGTTCGGGAAAGATTTGGTGAAGTGGTAAAAAAGCCTGATAGCAGTGCCGGCTATGTTATGTGTGATGATTGTGCGGCGCTATACAAATTCGACAGTCACAAGACCGGGACTTGAAATAGGTCTAAGGCACGTCAAGGGAACTGTAGCCTACTGTTGAGATGGGTGAAATGAAATGTGGACACTGACTGTAGGTCTATAACTCTTCACATAGTCTTAATACGACCTCCTGCAGAATTTCAGTGCCAACAGAAATTATATTTGAATTTTATAATTTGGCATTTTTATTTGAATATTGAATTAGGATGCAATATTTGAGTGTTTAATGCACAAATTGAATTCATAAATTTAACTTGTATTTCATGATTTTAAACTGAATTAATATTGTATTACATTTCAATTTAATATTCAAATTAAGTATTTATATATTCAGTTTAAATACAGTAGATATTGTAAGTCTGTAACAAGTTTGCAAACCGTCATTTCAAGTTAATCAACGTTTCATATACTAAACTTTTCAGATGCCTTCAGATCCAGTTTAAATTCAGTTCTCTAAATTCTGAAAAGGTAGTGGAGAAAAGGTAGAGGAAAGGTAGAGGAGAACAGATATAATCATACACACTCTCTTGTAAACAGAAGCTTCTGGCGGTTTCTGAAGCCAATGTGGCATGTTTAATAATATTTCTTGTAATTTTTTATTTAACTAACTAGGCAATTAAATAACAAATTCTTATTTTACAATGATGGCATACCCCAGCCAAACCCTCCCCTAACAACACTGGGCCAATTGTGTGCCACCCAATGGGACTCCCGATCACAGCCGGTTGTGATACAACCCGGGATCGAACCAGGGTCTGTAGTGACACCTCTCGCACTGAGATGCAGTTCCTTAGACCACTGTGCCACTAGGGAGCCCATGAATTCCTATGAATTAAGCTCTAACGTTTGAACTGCTTTGGCTATAAGCTATTATGACCCCATTCCTGAAAGCTAAGACTCTGGAACATGTATATGCTTTCTGTTCCCCATCAGAGGGCATCCGCCCTCCCTTACAAGTAGCATTGCGCTTTGGCTTATCATGGGTGTTGGACTTGGTGAGATATATGGCGCGATTTCAGTGCCAACAGAAATTTAATTTCAATTTTATAATTTATAATTTGCATTAGGATATTGAATTAGAATTTCATATTTTTTTATGTTTAATGCACACTTTTAATAATTTAATTTATAAATTGAACTTGTCTGAAGTTGAATAGATGAAACTTTGATAAAACTTGAAATAGCTTGTAAACTTGATACACAGACAATGAACGCAATATCTACCATATTCAAACTGAATATATAAATATTAAATTAAATTGCAATAGTCATTCATTTCAGTTAAAATTATGAATTCTATGATTCAATTTCTGCATTACAAATTCAAAAATATTTCATTGGCACCGAAATCGCTCCATAGGGGTAGCCTAGGCCACAGCAGATTATTCTTTGGTAAACCCCAAACACTCAGCTGTAATCTGATTTGTATCATGTCATTTTTCAATATGCAAAAATTAACACACAATTTACTACGTGCCTGCTTATTGTCTTGTGTGGTGCTTCAAGTGCCTTTAAATATATAGCTCAATGGGTGGAAGTAACATCAAATTCAATACAAGCCTATAGCCTACTTGTATCTCGGTCATCACTGCTGTCAAAAGTGTTCAATCCCTAGGATACTATATCATTTACATATTACATCATTTATGGATAAAATAATATACTTATATTATCCTACTATAGGCCATTATTCATTGGCATTGGCTACTCCCATCTTTCATGTAAACTGGAATACCCAACAACAAATATGACAATTAAATGTTTTAAAATGCACTTTATTACTATATTGCGCACTTAATAAAAAATATGCATGGAAAAGGTGAGCATTTGTCACAGTCTAGGGCTAGGCTACCCTTAGCATTTGATTTCTGTCTGCAAAGCCATTAAAATGACATTTCATATCAGTCTACATTTAAAAAAGGAGTCATAGTGGTGATAAGGGAGAGAAAGATCCCCACCATGGCTGGGGGAGGACCGAGGTGGCATGGGGGTGTTATGATTGCGTTAGGGCAGTATGGGCACCTGACTGTTGGGCTGGGCTGGCCAACCTCTCTAAGCTCTGGGCTCTAGCGGCTGACGAGTGTCTACACCTTGGAGAGCAGCACTGGCAGCTGTAATACTTGCTCTTGACCTTCCAGAAGTGATCACCGTAGTCAAACCTGAATGGGGAACACAGGGTAGCCATCAATGCACATGTACTGGAGCCTATTCAGATTGATTCTATAGCCTAACATTAATACATAGATGGTGAATTTTCTATGTTGTAATTATTGTTTTATGCGTCTCACCCAATCTGATCGCCTGACTGAATGGGCTTTCTGGAGAAGAAGGCAATGCGTGGGAACCGCAGGTCCTGATGCATGGTGAACACTCGGACTGCTAGCAGGTTAGGTTCACACAGGTGGTTAATAAACCGGCCAATGTTGCCAAAGAGTCGCGCATCAATACAGTGCACATCACCCACCTGCTCGACAGTAGATGAAACAATCACTCACTCAATGAATTGAATAGAATCACACATTAGTAAAGGCTGTCATGTTGATCCCTCCTGTGAGGCGGTAGCATAGACAGTCATTCAATTTCACATGTTTCAATATGCTTTAGTGTAACAAATAGCCAACAAGCAAACTATGAGCGAACGCACTAGAGAAGTGCTGTAAGAGGAACATGTATCAAAATAACGTTGTCTCGGACTCTGTTTGTGTGCTCTGCAGCACCTCCCATAGGTATACAAAAGCACTGTACAAACATGCTACAGTAACAATACAACACCCAACTTCAGAATACGCCATTGGCCAATAAAAATGTAAGTTTCTCATAGACTTAAATTAAAAATCACCTTATTGTCCAGGGTGAAGAGGAATGAGTCATTTTCCCTGCCATCTGCCTCTGCATCAGTAATGATTTCACCCACATACCTGCACAATAAAGATCCTGCTGTATATAATCTGTGTAACCGGCAACATTAAAATTAAATTAAAAACATAATTCCTTTTTTAACATGATCTGTTCATGATATCAATATTGGCTCATGTAATTTGTACACCATGAAACATACATTGTAAGTGTTCTTCCTGATTCTGAAACTACAATTAAAACAATACATGTTGAGTTATGGTTAGGCACTTTTCCAAACGGTTGAATTCAAGCATGTCTTCCATAACATTCAGGGCCTCACTCGCAAATGAAAGTTCCTTGAGGAATATCCTGCAGTGCCCTCACGCCCCAGCCCATCCTCTGGGTTTTATAGAGCTGCAGCCGAGCCCTGAAAACAAACAAGACAACATCCAGTCCAACTAACTAATAACAAGTACCGTACAGGAAATAGACAAAAATATAATTGTCAGATATGACTGTACAGTGTCACACTGAAGCCATATTTGAAACTAATGGTATCGTGCTTGGCTGAAATAGTGTATTGAACAGAAAAAAGGTAGACGTAGGATGCTGGTGGGTTAGGGAGGCTCTGTTACCGAAGTCCATTCTGAACCACGCGGTTCCTGCAGCTCCTCCAACAGGAGCAGGCGTGGTTACACTCAAACAGGACCGGAGGCTCCTTCTGACAGAACTCCAGAGGCAGGCGCCCCTCCTGAACAACCACAAGCAACACACTTTACACATTAATATAAGACAGCTAACACATCATATATGGGAGCTGCAAGAGTCCATAATGTCCATTTGAAATACATGAAAGCAATAACTTTGCCTTGTAATGTGAACTTTGCCTTGATGTAGTTATGTACTTACTTTGTCATACCAACAGCGCAGGCTGAGCTGGGCACACATGCAGGTATTTGAAGAGCAGTCATCTGTACATACACAATGCTGAAATAGGAGAGTGAGATCTTCATTAAACAACACTTGTCAAGAGTAAGTATGTCACTTGTTCTGGCCCAGAGTAATTTATGAAGCAGAACAAGATGGGATTGGACATCGACTGTGCTTCACAGAGCACTGGAGGTTCACCTGTAAATGAGTGATGTCCTTGTCTATATTAATTGGGGAAGTGACACAGCTGTCAGGGACGTATTTGTAGTTATCAGGACAGGAGTCACTGTCCACCCCGTTAACACAGGCGATGGGGACTGCCTCATACCCCCGAGAGATGTCCCTGAAGAGGACAGAGAGGATGACAAATAATCAACACATATACAGTAATTACATTGTATTTGACCCCTTCATGTTCCCTCTTCCCTCCGTAAGCTAGACCATGCTGTTCTACCTGCTAAGGACCTTCTCTCTATGACTGTCCCTGCTTCTCCTGGCATCTGTCAGCTTCTTATTAGTGTTCAGGGACACCCACACCTTAGAGTTGTAGATACAGCAGTCCAGAGGGGTCTCCCCCTCTCTGTTCTTCAGGTTCACGTCTGCTCCTTGGGACAGAAGCAGTCTGGAGGAGCAGACATCATACTGGATGTGGTTAGAATCTCTCACACCCCCAACAAGGCTATGGTTCAGCAGCATGCCTGCCACCCACTGGCCAGGCTAGAGCAGTCACAGTCTCTGGATGTGAGTGTGTGTGAATATATATAAAACTGGGCTCATTGCATGCTAGTGCGCTTATGATAATATATCTACATATCCAGGTGGGATAGGCTATCGTTCAAGAACAATCTGGTGTCATGCTGCAGCTCTGGGAGAACAGAGACCGGTGTACTACTCACGTCACACATTCCAGTTGATTCTCCCTGGCAGCAATGTGTAGAGTTGAGTCCCCATGGACGTTGACTGCATGGAGGTCACATCTGGCATCAAGCAGGATCTGAGCGATGTCATTGGAGCCAGACAGGGCTGCCCAGTGGAGGCAAATGTTCTCTTCCTGGAGAGGGGTCATAGGTCAACGTGGAAAACAAAGCCAGGAGAAATACCTTCCCCAAACACCACAGAGGTAAAAAAAAAAAGAAAAGGTAAAAAATGTTTTTTGGGGGGGGCATTTATGTCAAACGTAACAATATACAGGCATGTCACCTACGGTATACAAATGTCTGAGGAATAAATTATCCTTATACAGACCAGTTGATATGTTCTCCTTTTTCAATAGTTATTTCTATGACTTAAGTTGGTCCTTCCTCAAGAAAGTAAGTGGACTAGTAAGTGTGCTCCCAAGGTGACATTCCGAAGTATCCCTTTAACTTAGATTACACCATATACTGTAGGTGAAACACATGCACGCCATGGGATCCATCCCACATGTCAGTGAGTACTGGAACCTTGCCTGTGTCTAGCCTCACCTCCCCAGGCTGTAACAGGTGTGAGAACAGAAGGTAAGGTGTTGCTATGAGATGTACAGTAGGATGAACAGTATGCATCCTATACAGTACATACCTTGTCTCGGATGTTAACATCAGCCCCTCTGGAGAGCAGCAGTAGGACTAGCTCTCTGTGCTTGTACTCTATAGCCCAGGTGATGGGGGTCCACCCACCATCATCCTGAAACCAAGCACAACCAATCGTTGCTTTGAATTCTGTTGCCTATTTGAATATTTGGAAGTATGCTTTTACCAATGGATATAAAAGGTGGCTGTAGGTTCCTTTATTGTACATGTATGTGAAAAGGCTTTACTTTACTAACAGTTTCTAGGCATTAAAATGAAAGGCAAAACATGGTAAATCCCCTGGAATCATGATAACAATCTCAGTCTAACTTTCCTGTTAAGGTCAGGAGTATTACAATCCATTTAATACTACCCACAACATATTTAACATCCTAATAGGCACTGTTGAACTGGGCTGACTTCCAACAGCACTGACCTCCAACTCATCCTGCCAAACCCTTGCTGAGAGTACACATGAATTATGGATGGATGAAAGAGTGGAGGTTTGAATGAAGCAGTTAAAATGTCAACAGGACCTGTCAGTAGAAGAGGGAGCAGGGCATGGATCTGTACATACCTGACAGTTGACCTGCTTGGATGCCTTGGACAGGAGATGTTGAACTACATCATAATGTCCAAGTTTAGCTGCCAGATGCAGACAGGTTGAGCCCTTGATATCCTGACAGGAGAAGATGAAAATGTTAGTCCGTCTTTTTCTTAATGACTATTTAAAGAAGCACAGCTCTGGAACTGCTACAGCGTCTGGTTAATAGTTTAAGACATGAGTGTGTCATAGACTTAAAACAGTTTGATAACTTTCCACCAGAAACCAGCTCATTTAGCAAAGGTCTTGTCCATTTAGCATAATTTGGACAGCTGCTGCATAATTCATTTCTGTGATCATATGTTTTAGAAAATGAGAGTTCCGGCAAAAACGAAGTCTCCACCCTCGCAAAAAGAACCCACCCCCGCGTGTGCCCACAATCTGTGTGGGCACGCGCGAAGCAGTTTAAGCACCGGCTTCCCTAATCCTAATACGTCCAAACAACCAGTGAACAAAACCCCCAAAAAAACAGTACTAATGTTGTTCGGATCTCACGCATCCCATTTATTTCTGCCAGATTCTCTCGGTCTTCACACAGAATCTGCCCACAGGAGAGTATATGAACGGTAACAATGCTGGTTGGCTTAACAGAAGATCATGGCCTATCCATGGGGTGATCAATGAGCTATGCTCCACACACTGACCTTATGGCTGAGCGCTGCCCCGGCCCTCAGCAGGTACTTGACTGTGTCCAGATGGTTGTTCTCGCAGGCGTCCATCAGGGGGGTTCTCTGCTCCTCATCAAACATGTCCAGGTTAGCTCCAGCCTAAGGGGGATAGAGAATCAGAAACCTTTCACCCATTTATACTTACACAGTATAATAGAGTGGAAATTCTGTCCGTTTGGGACGCAAAACATCAACCCTCTGCACAGTAAACACAACATTCTCAAGAAGCACCGTCAATACTGACCCAGAAAAGCAAAGACATGTTCTTGTTGTTGGGGACAGTACTTCAAATCTCTGAAGGAATGCAGTAGCGAAGCTAACTTAGCCATCTGCTACACTTGTACACCAGGTGATTATATTGTGAAAAGATAGCCAATACCTGCTACATGTCCGAGTACATCTCACCTGGACGAGCATGTGACAGACCTCCTGGTGTCCTTCAGCTGCTGCAGCATGTAGAGGGGTCCTCTTGTTCTGGCTGTACATCAGGTAGTTGGGGTCTTTTCCATCCACTGGAACAAAGATGTTAATTACCCTTTGAGTCATGTTTATAACTTTCTCCTCGGGGACACTAAAGTATATCACATAATATCATTCATGAAAATAAATCAGTAAGTTATTGTGATCTTTTTCATTGAAGGTAAAATATTAGAAGAGCTGCCTCCATGTGGTGTGTACATACCCAGCAGATGGATGACTTTCTGGAGCTCTCCGTGATGGGCAGAGATGTACAGCTGCTTCGTGTGGTACTTCACTTTCTTCGGCCTCATACTATACACACACACACGGGGGGGGGGGGGGGGGGGGGGTTGCAGCAGCATCTGTAAGAGTGCTATTATATTCCTCATTGACATGAAACAATAATGACCTGCTTTGTGTATAATATATTATTATCTCATCCAAATTGTTAAGTTTAATAAGGAATGACTTTAAAAATAGCCCCCTTGTAACTTTACTTTTCATCATCCAGGGCCATTAGGATGCTCTCCAGTGACGTTTTAGCTGGTTCCTCTCCATCACCTAACGTCTCCCTCTTCAGGCTAGTGCAAAACAGCATACAGCAATCATTAGCATTACATATTAACATAAATACCTAAGCAAATGATCCATGCTCACACTAATGCAAAGAGAAGAGATACAAGAGACACAAAGATAGAGGGGGATAATATTGAGAACAGAAGAGTCAAGCCTAAACTGCCTGTTGGGGGAGGTGTCCAGACTCCTCTCAAGCTCAGTGGTCTTCTTTGCCCTGTGAATGAGGGGCCTGGTGGACACAACGGGAAGAAGGGCCACTGGGTAAACAGCAGGAACAGCTGGCACAGAAGGAAGTACAGGTTCAGCTTTGGGGACAGTGACAGGATTGGAGACGGTTTTGGGAACAGTGACTTCCTGGGCCCCGGTGGCATCCTCCCCACAGTGGGGACAGAAGCTCTGGGCCTTGATGACTGATGCACAGCCACGGTGGAAACGGTGAGAGATGCTGCCATACGGTCTGCACTCCATGAAGCTCCCCTGCATAACATAGTCAGATATTAAAAAGGCAAAAGGAGTGTTTTAAGAATGAAGAACCAACATGCATCATAAAGCAATGTGACTGGTGTGACCAGCCAGCCAGGTCAATTTTGGTTGATCCCTGCTGCATCCCTCCACTTACCGCCCGGCAGAAGAGGCCACAGCCAGGGCAGCACTGATGCTTGACCATGCCAGCCCTGTGGTCCTCACACAGAACCAGCAGATGCACTGTGTTGGAGGGACGCATCATCTCATGCTTCAGCACACTCCTCTGACACCGACTCACCTGTAGTGAAGAGATGAACGAAGGGATTGATAGAAAGAAAACTGAGAAATAAGGGTTGTTTAGACATTAGCTCAACACACAAAGACTGGGAAAGGTTAACTTCGTCCCCAGGCTATTTCAAACTTTGGGGAGGAAATCTGGAGCGCAAGACTAGGGAAAGTTCGCTTCAGAGCAGGTCAGCTTTACCAGGCCATCCACACTCTCTGTGGCCATGCAGGTGTGCTCAGTCTGGGACAGGCTCTCCCCACTGCATGGGGTCTCCATGCGACAGCAGCACAGAGGGAGCTCTTCAGACAGGTCAGTCTCTGTCACCTCACCATCAACTGGAAAGCCTGCAAAATAACACATCCAGATCAACAAAACAGATTGAATGTACAGCATAGTAATGTATTGTACAAGTCTAATTTAATAACTCAAGACAAAATGTAACTCGTCTCTAGGTAAACTTACCTGAGAGAGGAGGAGAGAACAGCTCCTCTTGGGCTTTCAGATCCAGAGATTCTAAAGTCAGTTCAGTGTATTCCTGCTTACTGCAGCTGTCCTCTTCCTCCATTTTGTTTCCTTTGCTTAAGTCAGTTGCCTTTTCATCACACTGCTTGGCTAACAGTGCTTGGCTTTCTTTTATTTCACAAATCTCTCTGTGCGTCAGGTCTACTCTCTTCTCCCTGCCGCTTTCTTGCCCTGCCTTTACAAATGAGCTCTCTTTCTGCAGGGAGAAGGGGATAATCATTCAGACACTATTAGAGCGAAACAAAGTTCATCATTTCTACACAAATCTTTACCATAGAGTAGATGGGTCTCTTACCTTCAACACCTTGGATTTTTTCTTAGGGACAAAGTTGTACATTCCCATCTTCCTCTTCCTCTTCCTAGACCCTACAGATACATCGAGACGGTGAGGTGGCAGAAGGTGGTCCAAGCAGGCAAGTACAGTATGTCATAACTAGTCCCAACTTAGTACAGGTGCCAACTAACTACAAGTGCCATCACTACATAGAGTGGACATATGAGACAGTTTAGATAGAAGAACAGTCTTACCAGCAAGGCAGACTAACCTGGCTGTGACTTGGTAGAGACAACTCTCTTTCCTTTACAGCTCGGAGGTAGCTTGATGTGGGAAGGTGCCATTGACTTTTCCATCCCAATGACTTCCATGCTCGACTCTGCTCCGTCCCTGGTTAAACGCTTCACAACAGACTTATGAGTTCAGACACCAGTCATTTAAAAGCATGAAAAATCATGGACTGGGGTTGGATGAACATTACCTTCAGTGCTGCTGGATTGCAGGCAGGTTTGCCCATAGTCTTCCATGCACACTGTGTACTCGATGTTGGGGCAGGGTCCAGAGATGGACAGCTAGGAGTTTGTACATCTGAGATCCCTGTTATAACAGCTTCTCTACCACTGTCTGCAGGAGTTGGAGGGGTTTTGCTTAGTCCATGGGGTGAACCACCTTTCCTTTGAGGGGTTGCCCTCGCTTGTTTTTTATGCAGAATAAAACCATTGGACCCAGCGACTGAGCCGTGAACAGATGTCATCTTAGCTTTGGATTTTTTGTTCACGTGCGATTTAGCACTCAGAGCCTTCTTCCCCTTGGCCCCTGTGGGTGTCACAGAGCGGGGGTTAGGATGTCTTTTCCCTGCCTCTGATTCCTGACTGACTCCCCTGCGCTCCATGGCTGTCCTGGAGGAATGCTGTGGCCTCTCCACTCCAAAATCGTCACCTAAAAGATTACAGCTGTTAGTACCATTAAGTGGAAGAGTGAGACGGCAAATAGCCTAATGGTTAAGAGTGTGGGGCCAGTTGCCGGAAAGTTGCTGGTTCAAATCCCCAAGCCGACTAGGTGAAACATCTGTTGATGTGCCATGGAGCAAGGCACTTAAACCCAAATGATCCTGTAAATTGTTCTGGATAAGCACATCATGTAAAAGAGTGGTAGGGGTAAATGAGGCCAGTGTGAGAGTGATTTATGAATAGACAGAACTCACTAGCCCCCCTTAATATTTCTACAAATGATGCTGTACTATAAGAACCCAACCTTCAAATCCGTAAACCACATTCACAAAAAAAGGTAAAAGGTTGAGAAAAACAAAACAAAAACAAATCTCAAACTACTAGGAAAACACACAAAGTACAGCAAATACAAGTAAGATCCAGAACAAGGCCCTTGAAAAAGTTTTGAAAAATAGAGTAGCTTCATACCTGCTTTCTCGATGGCCTTAGTTGTTGAACTAGAGTAAGACGGGGGGCAGGGAAAAAGAACCGAGCCAAAGTACACTGCTTCCCCTTCCTTTCCCCACCCGGCGCACACGTTCAGCCTCGGTCATGTGACAATAGCTGCTGTTCTATTGGTTCCTTCTGCACAGCCCAGATGGAGCATGCTCAGTCAACATGTGTGTCTACTTTTCAGAAGCAGCAGCGCATCAGCCAGCCAGAGTGTGGCACAGCAGTACCATAGATATCTTACGCAGTATAGCCAAAGAGTTGTATAACTAAACCTGCTCCAGCAAAGACCTTTTCACTTTACAACCACATTAAACAATATCTTCTTCGGTGGGGTTTTAAGGTAGACTACATTCTGAAAAGGTGTATTGTCGCCCACTACTGGATGCGAAAACTAAAAGGAGGGAAATCCATATTGTAATATGATACTATTGCAATGATGGCAAGAACATTGAAATATATATATATTTTTTTTTTTTGTCAAATACTTTATACAAAAACAAAAATTCCAGAAATCTATACCAAAAGTACCAATATTTCAGATCAAATTAAATCATCTAGTTAAAACATTATCCCTAGTTAATAACAAAAATAATGACATCTTGAATCATAATTCGATTTTTTTCTGAGTAAATCCAATTGCCCTGCTTATTTTTATGTTTTTATGTGTATGTATTTAAAGTCTTCTTGTTTTACCTGTGTGTTTGTTTTGCAATAAAAAAATTAAAAAGAGGGAATGGGGAAAAAAATGTCACTCTTAAAGGCCCTAAAACCGGCTTTTCTGATCAAGGGCATTTTTAAATCTGCAGGAGCCCTTCTTTGTACTTCTATTGGTCCATTTTTAAGGTATGACTCCAGTACACATGAGGGATGTGGGGGCACTCCGGTACAGTACGTGGCGGTAATGCAACTTTATAGTTTACTGGCGGTTGACATCCACAGAAGAAGAAGAAGAAGAAGAAGAAGAAGAAGCAGGCGGCACTGAGTTGTCACTAGTTACCACAGCCACAAAGTCAAAATTGGCCATCATAAACATTTAAGAAAACAAAAATTATATTTTTGGTCTTAATTTAAGGTTACAAATAAGATTAGCAGTGTGGTTGGGGTTAAGGTTTGTGGCAACAAGTGACAACCAATTATGTATTCTCTCCAGCGTTGGCGCAGGAAGAGATAGGAGAGCATAAAACAGCAGCTAACCAATTGTGCTATTGTGTGTGTTTTTTCGTGTTATTTGTAACTTATTTTGTACATAATGTTTCTGCCCCCGTCTCTTATGACCGAAAAGAGCTTCTGGATATCAGGACAGCAATTATTCACCTCGTACGGGACAAATAATTTTTCTTTAACGAGTCGGACGCGAATGATTTACTTCAGACACCCGACAAGGCCCAAATCCCCGTTATTCGCATGAAGAAGAGACAGAGATATCGGGGACGTAGATCGGGGTGCCTTGTAAGGATCCGACAGCGAGTGAGTAATTCCCCCTCTACCATCAGTCCTATTAGCCAATGTGAAATCATTGGATAACAAAATGGATGAGCTCCGATCAAGATTATCCTACCAACAGGACATTAAAACTGTAATATCTTATGTTTCACTGAGTCGTTGCTGAACGACGACATGGATAACATACAGCTGGCGGGGTTTTCGGTCCATCGTCAAAATAGAACAAGGGGTGGCGGTCTGTGTCTATTTGTAAATAAAAGCACAAAATCTAATATTAAGGAAGTCTCAAGGTTTTGCTCGCCTAAGGAAGAGTATCTCATGATAAGCAGTAGACCACACTATTTACCAAGAGAGTTTTCATCTATATTTTTTGTAGCTGTCTATTTACCGCCACAAACCGATGCGGGCACTAAGACGGCACTCAACGAGCTGTATAAGGCCATAAGCAAACAAGAAAATGCTCATCCAGGTGTGGCGCTCCTAGTGGCCATGGACTATAATGCAGGGAAACTTAAATCCGTTTTACCTAATTAAATGTGCAACCAGAAAAAAAAAGAAAAAAAAAACTCTAGACCACCTTTACTCCACACACACGTACAAATCTCTCCCTCGCCCTCCATTTGGCAAATCTGACCATAACCTCCTGATTCCTGTTTACAAGCAAAAACTAAAGTAGGAAGTACCCGTGATGCAGATGCCATGGATTACAGACAAAATCCTCACTGAGCTAAAGGGTAGAGCTGCCACTTTCAAGGAGCGGGACTCTAACCTGGACGCTTATAAGAACCCGCTATGTCCTCCGATGAACCATCAAACAGGCAAAGCATCAATACAGGACTAAGATAGAATCATACTACACCGGCTCCTGACGCTTGTCGGATGTGGCAGGGCTTGCAAACTATTACGGACTACAAAGGGAAGCACAGCCGTGAACTGCCCAGTGACATGAGCATTCCAGACAAGCTCAATAACTTATATGCTCGCTTCGAGGCAATCAACACTGACGCATGCATGACAGCATCAGCTGTTCAGGACTACTGTGAGATCACACTCTCCATAACCGTAAGAATTTTAAACAGGTCAACATTCACAAGGCCGCAGGGCCAGACGGATTACCAGGATGTACTCCGAGCATACGCTGACCAAATGGCAAGTGTCTTCACTGACATTTTCAACCTCTCCCTGTCTAAGTCTGTAATACCAACATGTTTTAAGCAGACCATCATAGTCCCTGTGCCCAAGAACATCAAGGTAACCTGCCTAAATGACTACTGACCTGTAGCACACATCTGTAGGCATGAAGTGCTTTGAAAGGCTGGTCATGGCTCACAACACCACCATTATCCCAGAAACCCAAGACCCACTCCAATTTGCATATCGCCCCAACCGATCCACAGATGATGCAATCTCAATTGTACTCCACACTGCACTTTCGCACCTGGACAAAAGGAACATCTACGTGAGAATGCTATTTATTGACTACAGCTCACCCTCCTGTACTCCCTGTTCACCCATGACTGCATGGCCAAGCACGACTCCAACACCATCATTAAGTTTGCCAACGACACAACAGTGGTAGGCATGATCACTGACAACGATGATAGCCTATAGGGAGGTCAGAGACCTGGCAGTGTGGTGCCAGGACAACAACCTCTCCCTCAACTTGATCAAGACAAAGGAAATGATTGTGGACTACAGAAAAAGGAGGACCGAGCACAGCCCCCTTATCATCGACGGGGCTGTAGTGGAGCAGGTTGAGCGCTTCAAGTTCCTTGGCGTCCACATCACCAACAAACTAACATGGTCCAAACACACCAAGACAGTCGTGAAGCGGCCCAACAATGCCTATTCCCCCCCAGGAGACTGAAAAGATTTGGCATTGGTCCTCAGATCCTCAAAAAGTTCCACAGCTGCACCGTCGAGAGCATCCTGACTAGTTGCATCACTGCCTGGTATGGCAACTGCTCAGCCTCCGACTGCAAGACACTACAGAGGGTAATGCATACAGCCCAGTACATCACTAAAACCAAGCTTCCTGCCATCCAGAACCTCTATACCAGGCGGTGTCAGAGGAAGGCCAAAAAATTGTCAAAGACTCCATCCACCCTAGTCATTGACTTGTCTTTCTGCTACCGCACAGCTACCACAACAGATTCTACCCCCAAGCCATAACACTCCTGAACAGCTAATCAAATGGCTACTATTTGCATTGTCCCCACCCCTTCCCCCATTTTCACACGGTTGCTACTCTGTTTATTATCCATTCAGTCACTTTACCTCTACCTACATGTACATATTACCTTGACTAACTGGTGCCCCAATACATTGACTATGTACCAGTACCCCCTGTATATAGCCTCTCTACTGTTATTTTATTGTTGCTCCTTAATTATTTATTTTTCTTATTTTTAAAATGTTATTTATCTTTTTTTTTCTTCTGTTCATTTTAACAAATACTTTAACACTTTTTTTCCCTTTAAACTGCATTGTTGGTTAAGGGCTTGTACATAAGCATTTCACTGTGAGGTTGTATTTGACGCATGTGACATTGAATTCGATTTATTTCCTTATGGAATCATAGCCACGTGAAGGGTTCTGAATATACTGCAGCACGCCTGATAAATTGAAATACATTTTATGGTTATGGAATTACAGCTGTCTGTTCAGAAAGAAATCAAATTCAGAACAGCCTACTACACCATGAGAAGTCCTATAATTTAGCCACAGACGTGGATAGCCTAGATGTGGATTGTAGCCCAATAACAATTAATGGCCTGCAGTCGGGAACGAGCTGTCAGTGAACGAACAACATGCAGACAAAACAGGCCTTTCGCAATATTTCAAATACAGACTATCAAATCAAATACAGGCTACCAAAATATTTGGTCAACTTCCAAATATTATTTTACAATAATATACCCCTCAACCACAAAACACAATAATGGTAATATAGAAATTAAAATGTAAAAAAATATAGTCCAAGATATATATACACATACACACATGTACAGTACATATACGTAAACATATTCACAGGACACTCAATTTCCCTCATCTCTTTTCCTGCATCAGATATGCAGGTGACATTTCCACCTGGATGACAGCGCACACAAGGCGGAAATGCTCTTCATCCGAGGGAGTGCCTGCCCATTCTCAGATGTTAGATAATCCCAGATGATCACGTCATTTACATTCCAGCCCTTGTCAGCTCGATTTGACTACTTCAACTCACACCCTGCTGGAATCCCTGCATTCTCAGGTTCCCCTCTGTTATTAATCTCTATATTGTAATCAATAAGGTGTTTCAAAATGCTGTACTTTTATTAACATAGATGTTCAGATCATTCCTGAGAGAGAAGGGGTGTAATATCTACAGATGGGCGTGTGGTACCCTTCCTCGCCCATGCCAACAAGATGTTACTTCTTGTGGGGTCTTTACTTATATTCTCATACTTACTTTCAAGGCAATGTACAATTAACCTACTGAAAGTATACTGACTAAAAGGCAAAACAGAACTGTCAAATGACATTATAGCTTTGTCGTTGTATACTTGCGAATTAGAATCTTAAGTGTAACAATTTTGTTGGGGAAAATTAAATGGCCATCAAATTTTTTACCAAGTTAGCTGAATGTTTTCTGGAGGAGTCGATTGTCTTTTAAAATACGGACAAAGATGTTACCATCATGAGAGAAGAAATAGCAGTCACTCTCCTCTTAAACACTGGTATGTTTCTTCAGATTCTAATTTTGCTTTCTGTGGCACACACTACTGGTCAACATGAGCTACCAAAATGATTCTGAAGTGTGCCAGGCCTTGCAGTCGCAAGATAGAAGGGGGGGGGCAGAATTTCAGCAGGCAAGAAAATAGCCTTGCTGAAATCCCTCCTTCTAATTTCCTTAATTTTGTGGCTAGAGTCAAATACTTTCTGTGGCACACTCCAGTCAAATACTTTCTATAGAACAAACTTCACGTCAGGATAGGCAACCGAAATTAATAAATGTGTTATATTGAAACAGAGGAAGTAGTAAAATGTAGGCAAGCAATAAACATTTCAGAACAACTACTAGTCAAATAAGACATGACGAATTTTGGTAAAGATATTTATTTATAGACTAATACACTTGAAACAAATAGCCAAACTGAAAACTGCAGACATTACTAGTGCCTCCCCGCAATCAAACCGAAACGTAGCCTAACGTGATCAGAAATCCCAACTAGCAAGCAAGTAACAGCAATGAAGAATTGAGTGTGTGCGCGTTCATTCGGGGGGGGGGGGGATTCTGGCAGGAGGGAGCTTTTCGGCACAACACCGG
This sequence comes from Salmo trutta, assembly GCF_901001165.1. Classification (NCBI taxonomy): domain Eukaryota; kingdom Metazoa; phylum Chordata; class Actinopteri; order Salmoniformes; family Salmonidae; genus Salmo; species Salmo trutta. The sequence goes on along the minus strand of NC_042983.1, from coordinate 25,744,158 downwards.
CACCTCCCAATTTACAAATTAAGTACTAAACTCAGCAAAAAAAGAAACGTCTTCTCACTGTCAACTACTATTTTCAGCAAACTTAACGTGTAAATATTTGTATGAACATAACAAGATTCAACAACTGAGACAAACTGAACAAGTTTCACAGACATGTAACTAACGGGAGTTGAATAATGTGTCCCTGAACAAAAGGGGGGGGGGGGATCAAAATCAAAAGAAACAGTCGGTATCTGGTGTTGCCACCAGCTGCATTAAGTACTGCAGTGCATCTTCTCATGGACTGCACCAGATTTGCCAGTTCTTGCTGTGAGATGTTACCCCGACTCTTCCACCAGGGTACCTGCAAGTTCACGGAAATTTTGGGGGGGAATGGTCCTAGCCCTCACCCTCCAATCCAACAGGTCCTAGATGTGCTCAATGGGATTGCGATCCAGGCTCGTTGCTGGCCATGGCAGAACGTGGACATTCCTGTCTTGCAGGAAATCACAGACAGAACGAGCAGTATGGCTGTTGGCATTGTCATGCTGGAGGGTCATGTCAGGATGAGCCTGCAGGAAGGGTACCACATGAGGGAGGAGGACGTCTTCCCTGTAACGCACAGCGTTGAGATTTCCTGCAATGACAACAAGCTCAGTCCGATGATGCTGTGACACACCGCCCCAGACCATGACGGACCCTCCACCTCCAAATCGATCCCACGCCAGAGTACAGGCCTCGGTGTAACGCTCATTCCTTAGACGATAAACGCTTATCCGACCATCCCCCCTGGTGAGACAAAACCGTGACTCGTCAGTGAAGAGCACTTTTTGCCAGTCCTGTCTGGTCCAGCTATGGTGGGTTTGTGCCCATAGGCGATGTTGTTGCCGGTGATGTCTGGTGAGGACCTGCCGTACAACAGGCCTACAAGCCCTCAGTCCAGCCTCTCTCAGCCTAGTGATGGAAAAAAGTATTTGATCCCCTGCTGATTTTGTACGTTTGCCCACTGACAAAGAAATGATCAGTCTATAATTTTAATGGTAGGTTTATTTGAACAGTGAGACAGAATAACAACAAACAAATCCAGAAAAACGCATGTCAAAAATGTTATAAATTGATTTGCATTTTAATGGGGGAAATAAGTATTTGACCCACTCTCAATCAGAAAGATTTCTGGCTCTCAGGTGTCTTTTATACAGGTAACGAGCTGACATTAGGAGCACACTTAAAGGGAGTGCTCCTAATCTCAGCTTGTTACCTGTATAAAAGACACCTGTCCACAGAAGTAATCAATCAATCAGATTCCAAACTCTCCACCATGGCCAAGACCAAAGAGCTCTCCAAGGATGTCAGGGACAAGATTGTAGACCTACACAAGGCTGGAATGGGCTACAAGACCATCGCCAAGCAGCTTGGTGAGGTGACCCTCGGCCTGGGGCTCCATGCAAGATCTCACCTCGTGGAGTTGTAATGATCATGAGATCGGTGAGGAATCAGCCCATAACGACACGGGAGGATCTTGTCAATGATCTCAAGGCAGCTGGGACCATAGTCACCAAGAAAACAATTGGTAACACACTACGCTGTCAAGAAAGCACATATACATTCCCGTCTGAAGTTTGCCAATGAACATCTGAATTATTCAGAGGACAACTGGGTGAAAGTGTTGTGGTCAGATGAGACCAAAATGGAGCTCTTTGGCATCAACTCAACTCGCCGTGTTTGGAGGAGGAGGAATGCTGCCTATGACCCCAAGAACACCATCCCCACCGTCAAACATGGAGGTGGAAACATTATGCTTTGGGGGTGTTTTTCTGCTAAGGGGACAGGACAACTTCACCGCATCAAAGGGACGATGGACGGGGCCATGTACCGTCAAATCTTGGGTGAGAACCTCCTTCCCTCAGCCAGGGCATTGAAAATGTGTATTCCAGCATGACAATGACCCAAAACACACGGCCAAGGCAACAAAGGAGTGGCTCAAGAAGAAGCACATTAAGGCCCTGGAGTGGCCTAGCCAGTCTCCAGACCTTAACCCCATAGAAAATCTGTGGAGGGAGCTGAAGGTTCGAGTTGCCAAACGTCAGCCTCGAAACCTTAATGACTTGGAGAAGATCTGCAAAGAGGAGTGGGACAAAATCCCTCCTGAGATGTGTGCAAACCTGGTGGCCAACTACAAGAAACGTCTGACCTCTGTGATTGCCAACAAGGGTTTTGCCACCAAGTACTAAGTCATGTTTTGCAGAGGGGTCAAATACTTATTTCCCTCATTAAAATGCAAATCATTTTATAACATTTTTGACATGCATTTTTCTGGATTTTTTTGTGGTTATTCTGTCTCTCCCTGTTCAAATAAACCTACCATTAAAATTATATACTGGTCATTTCTTTGTCAGTGGGCAAACGTACAAAATCAGCAGGGGATCAAATACTTTTTTCCCCTCACTGTATTGCGGACAGTCTGAGCACTGATGGAGAGATTGTGCGTTCCTGGTGTAACTCGGGCAGTTGTTGCCATCCTGTACCTGTCCCGCAGGTGTGATGTTCGGATGTACCGATCCTGTGCAGGTGTTGTTACATGTGGTCTGCCACTGCGAGGACGATCAACTGTCCGTCCTGTAGAGCTGTCTTAGGCGTCTCACTATATGGACGTTGCAATTTATTGCCCTGACCACATCTGCAGTCCTCATGCCTCCTTGCAGCATGCCTAAGGCACGTTCACGCACATGAGCAGGGACCCTGGGCATATTTCAGTCAGTAGAAAGGCTTCTTTAGTGTCTTAAGTTTTCATAACTGTGACCTTAATTGCCTACCGTCTGTAAGCGTCTTAACAACCGTTCCACAGGTGCATGTTAATTAATTGTTAGGAAACAGTATTTAAACCCTTATACAATTAATATCTGTGAATTTATTTGGATTTTTAATAATTCTCTTTGAAAGACAGGGTCCTGAAAAAGGGACGTTTCTTTTTTTGCTGAGTTTAGATGTGTATACACCCTGGATTGCTGATGCTATGTGTTGGCCAATGAGAGACTTTGAAGCCACTGGGCGGCCATATTGGCAGTGCCAAGAAGAAGCAGTCCTCCATAGTAATGAATGGAATTCTACAGTATTTCATTTAAAACGTTAAGGACAAAATTACATGTATTTAAGTATTTGTTGTTGTAGTAGTGGGGACAGTTTACTTAGGTCATTTAGAACTAAGGAAAATGTTATACATTTTATACAAATAAAAAAAATTAGGTTTAGCTGACAATATTGTGAATGTGTCTGTAATAGAATAGGGGCTCTGTTTTGAAGCCACTGTGCCTACATCTTGGCACTCCAAAAAATTACAACGTGGTGGAGAGCCCCATTAGCTATATATATATATATATAGCTATCTATTAGATGACTAAGACTTCAGTACACAGCAGGCGGGAACGTCAAAATATTTTTTATGAATATTGACAAAAATAATGTAATCTTAAAAGGTTTATCCATCAGTGATGGAGTTGACAAGCCACTAACAGAGTTGACAGATACTCAAAACAGACATATTGTTGCTTCTAAAAATTCTATAAACATTTGTAAATTAAACAATTATTCATTTGAAAATCCCCCCAAAAACAACCAGTCTATCAGATCTTTCAGCACTCTGACAGAGTTAACACCCTTGGGGCAGCAGGTAGCCGAGTGGTTAGAGCTTTGGACTAGTAACCGAAAGGTTGCTAGATCGAATCCCCAAGCTGACAAGGTAAAAAATCTGTCGTTCTGCCCCTGAACAAAGCAGTAACCAACTGTTCCTAGGTCGTCATTGTAAATAAGAATTTGTTCTTAACGAGGCAAGTCAGTTAAATAAACTTTTTAAAAATCAAGACGAGTTGACAAAAATTGCTTTTTTCTTCATTTAAGTGGTATACAAAGTAGCAATAATTTTTCCTCAGTTGCTTTGACTCGAAAACCGAATTTGAAATCATTGGAATCAAAATTCCTATTTATCAGGAAAAGAGAGATTTTAGAATTTTAAACACTTATCTGGACAGTTTGAAATGTGGATGCTCTGCTCCAGGCAAGGGCATTTCCAGGCATACAGCTTTACCTTATACAATTCCACTAAACATGATTAAGCTTTAAAAAGTGCAACTAGAAAAATAAAGTTTCCCTGTCGGACAAGAATTGTCCCGACTTGCAAGAATCCCTGTCGAGCAGACATCTATATTGGAGTGCAAGACCATTCATGTTTACAACTGATAAATGGGCCTAAAACTAGAGAGATGTACAATTACCCTGGCATTGTAAACAAAGCAAAACAAAAATGGATAAACATACAACACAATTTTATTAGGTTGTGCATTGTAGAGTATCAAGGCACTGTATTTCCTATGCATAAAACATTATTTGGATATAGAACATAGTGAACTGTCTATGAATAGACAGTTAAGTGAAAACAATAAATAAACATACAGGTTACATAAAACATAGCCTAGGCAGTTGCTAGTGGGCTTCATGGATCTTCACTTGGTTTCATTCATAGGTGTTTTGGCTCCCGAATGGCACAGCGGTCTAAAGCACTGCATCTCAATGCTAGAACCTCACTAGACACCCTGGTTCAATTCTAGGCTGTATCACAACCGGCCGTGATTGGGAGTCCCATAGGGCAGCGCACAATTGGCCCAGCTTCGTCTGGGTTTGGCCGGTGTAGGCCGTCATTGTAAATAAGAATTTGTTCTTAACTGACTAGTTAAAAAAAGATGCCATTTCAACATTCTTAACTAATTCTACCCTGACTTAACTTTGAAAACTTATCTCCAGCTATAAAAGTTGTTTATGTAAAAACATTGCTGTCCTGAAAGCGCAAAAAAATGTGTGAAAGCAATCAGTAGTCATAAAAAAGGTGTTGCTTAACCTGGGCTGATGTACTTAAGAGGTCTATCTGGCAGCATGATCGAGTAGAAGGGAGGTTGGTTGTCATGTTCAGTGTTGCCAGCAGTCTGTGTCATGACATGGTTTTATGTGTTGCTGCTACAGCTCTCGACATAGCTGGGAGGAGCCTCTGTAACAGAGGACAGCGGATATTAGTTAGCAGACAGAGACATTATTACACAAGACCCACCTAACTACATGAGGTCACGGCAAAACTTACAAAGCAAAGGCATAACTGTCTAAGGTGTGGCAATTAGACTCATTCATAATGGATATTAGCCAAGATTTTCAAACCAGCCACAACTGATACATTGAGATGACAATACTAGAAACACCTTACCCAAATACTAATATCAAACTGTGCAATAAGACAACTTTGAGTAAAAAGTAAATAGCATTAGCACCGCCAGTCACTACAGGAGTGTAAGACTGACCATGTGGGAGTGTTGAGGTGCTGTACTCTGGAGGCAGGAGTGGGTAGAGGGTAGGCTTGGGGTTGGTACTGCCCTCAGAGAAGAATGGGATGGTGGCCCCTGTGGACACACAGAACAAAGGTCCCGTTGGGTTTGTGGCGTCACTCTGGGGCTGGTTCTGGGAGAAGGTGAGGCCTGGGGCATAGCTGAAGGCACTGGGGGAGACAGTGGCCTGAGAGCTCAAGACACCAAGCTGGGAGTGGCTCTCAGTTGGGAGGGCCTCGGTCACCTGCCCCCTGGCATCCATGACCAGATAGTCCATCTCAGCTGGAGGGGCACTGGGGGAGGTAGTGGAGACTCTGATTCTGGGAAAAGGTTTTGGGGCTGGGTGGGGGGAAGGGCGAGGGGTAGTAGGAGTTTCTTGGTCTTGGGAGGATGGCTCAGAGCGTCTGCTGTTTTCTAGCTTGGTAGGGTTTACGGAGGAGCGAGAAGGATCGGTGGTTGGAGGAGGGGGTCTGGAGGGTCGTGCTGACGTGGTATCCACTGAGATGTTTCCAATGTGGATGGGCAACAAAAACGAAGCCTCAGGAGATTTCAAAGAGACCTAAAGTACCAGGGAGTAGAGGAGAAGGTATTATCAAAACATGGGTGCTAAACTGTAGACCAAAGGGTTTCACTGTAGAGGAATGTTATCATGAAGAGAAAAGTTGCTTACTTGAATAAAGTATTCCATGTTTATTAGACCACAGTCAGCCAGAGATGACTGGGGCAGAGGAGGTACAATAATCTGCTCATTCCACTCAGCCTGTTTGCCAGCCTTCACCCCAGCACCCTCCACCTGCACTAAAGTCCTCAAGTCAATGGTAGGCTTCTTTGTCTGGTAAGTTACTTTCTGTTGGAGATGAGCACACAGAAATAGGGTAGATAATGTTTGAGTGACTAAAATAAAGCAATCCCTTTATATCTCACCTACACATTGAGACAAGAATTACCCCATTGCAGCTTTATAGCACCATTAACACAAGCACACTTTGTTGAAACACTTCCCTTAGCCTTGCTTTATTTCAAGCACTGAAGACCAGGTCAGTACTCTATACCTGAATGAGACAGGCTACCACAGTCCCTGTGGTTTTCCCAGACTGGTTGTGGATCTCTGTGGTCAGTTGGATGACCTGACCAGGTGTGTAGCCCTTCATGTCACTATGGGCCTTCAGCACCACAGTTCCTGTCTTTACCCCCAGCAGGTAGGTGAACTTCTTAGTAACGGAAGATGAACTACGTCCCTGGAAGCAGGTGGGAAATATAAAGTTAAGACCAGATTCACCAATGTCTGAGGTTTGGATATCTCTGATAAAGTGAAAAGGTATCAAATCAGCCAGGGAAGCTCTCACATGGATGTCAGGTACATCATTGAGGTTGAGGAGATTCAGCAGGTAGAAAGGCTTCTCCACCTTATAGTCCTTAGAGAAGCGAGGAGTGTCAATGAAAGCCCTCACTCTGTACATAACTTTTCCATAGTTTCCTTCAAAGGATGTGGGAACAGAGGCTATATGGGAATGGAATGAATAGTTATTTAGCACAGGATGTCTTTTCACGGTGGCAAGAATAGTGGCAACACAAATGGCCTGTATCTAATTGTTTTACAATTGAAAGACGGTGTACATTGAACAGCAGATGCAAGTTTCAAATCAGAACGGACAGTTGAGGACCGGTTAGGTTGGTTTGGGTTTCTGTGGTATGGATCACCTACATTGTTATGAAAGATAGCTTTGTCAGAGTGAAAGTGAATCCCTTCTCAACTGGACAGGCAGTCTGTCGGTCAGTCTGACAGATCTTAACAATAAGTAATGAGCGGAGGGTGTATGATGTTATCATAGGGCTCCTCTCCCTGTGAGCTATAGCATAGATAAGGCAGAATGTGATATAGTTCATATAATGATCATTTCCTTAGCATGCAAAGTGTAACGGTCCAATAATCAAGTGTCATACTTTGAAACAAAAAAGAGAAGTAGGCCATAACAGATTGTTAGTATGAATGACCATGAGACAAAACATAAGCGAGGAAGCCATGGTCATACCAGTACAGAGGATAGTATAACAAAGATAACAGGTGGCTTGAAACAGCAGGTGAAATTGGGAACTAAGCAGTTCAGCTAACACATCTCGGGGTATCAATGCTCTCAGTCCCTACCATACTAGTCAACAAGGGGAAAAGGAGGCTAATGAGTTAATGACAAGGGCACAATCTCAACAAACGCATTAAAATGGTTCATTACAGAATTGTTTAATACAGACATCAAACTTTTGACTGGTTGTGACACCTACTCATGCAAGGGTTTTTCTTTATTTTTACTATATTGTACATTGTAGAATAATAGTGAAGACATCAAAACTATTAAATAACACATATGGAATCATGCAGTAACCAAAATAAATTGTTAAACAAATATATTTGAGATTCTTCAAAGTAGCAACCCTTTGCCTTGACAGCTTTGCACACTCTTGGCAGTCTCAACCAGCTTCATGAGGAATGCATTTCAATTAACAGGTGTGCCTTGTTAAAGTACATTTTATGTGACTGAGCCAATCAGTTGTGACAAGGTAGGGGTGGTATATTGAAGATAGCCCTATTTGGTAAAAGACCAAGTCCATATTATGGCAAGAACAGCTCAAATAAGCAAAGAGAAACGACAGTCCATCATTACTTTAACACATGAAGGTCAGTCAATACGGAGAATTAAGAACTTCAACGTTTCTTCAAGTGCAGTAGCAAAAAACATCAAGCACTATTCTGAAACTGGCTCCCATGAGGACCGCTACAGGAAAGGAAGACCCAGAGTTACCTCTGCTGCAAAGGATAAGTTCATCAGAGTTACCAGCCCACATAAATGAGTCAGTTCAAGTAACGGACACAACATCAACTGCTCAGAGGGGACTGCATGAAATCAGGCCTTCATGTTCAAATTAGAGGTCGACCAATTATGATTTTTCAACGCCGATACCGATTATTGGAGGACCCAAAAAAAAGCTGATACCGATTAATTGGCCGATTTTTCCGCTGTATTTATTTGTAATAATGACAATTACAACAATACTGAATTAACACTTATTTTAAGTTAATATAATACATCAATAAAATCAATTTAGCCTCACATAAAATGAAACATGTTCAATTTGGTTTAAATAATGCAAAAACAAAGTGTTGGAGAAGAAAGTAAAAGTGCATTATGTTCCATGTAAGAAAGCTAACGTTTAAGTTCCTTGCTCAGAACATGAGAACATATGAAGGCTGGTGGTTCCCTTTAACATGAGTCTTCAATATTCCTAGGAAAGAAGTTTTAAGTTGTAGTTATTATAGGAATTATAGGACTATTTCTCTCTATACGATTTGTATTTCATATACCTTTGACTATTGGATGTTCTTATAGGCACTTTAGTATTGCCAGTGTAACAGTATAGCTTCCGTCCCTCTCCTCGCTCCTACCTGGGCTCGAACCAGGAACACATCGACAACAGCCACCCTCGAAGCAGCATTACCCATGTAGAGCAAGGGAAACAACTACTCCAAGTCTCAGAGCGAGTGACGTTTGAAACGCTATTAGCGCGCACCCGGCTAACTAGCTAGCCATTTCACATCAGTTACACCAGCCTAATCTTGGGAGTTGACAGGCTTGAAGTCATAAACAGCGCAATGCATTGCGAAGGGCTGCTGGCAAAACGCAGTAAAGTGCTGTTTTGAATGAATGCTTACGAACCTGCTGCTGCCTACCACCGCTCAGTCAGACTGCTCTATCAAATCATAGACTTAATTATAACATAATAACACACAGAAATACGAGCCTTTGGTCATTAATATGGTCGAATACGGAAACTATCACGTTTATTCTTTCAGTGAAATACGGAACCGTTCCGTATTTTATCTAACGGGTGGCATCCATAAGTCTAAATATTCCTGTTACATTGCACAACCTTCAATGTTATGTCATAATTACGTAAAATTCTGGCAAATTAGTTTGCAACGAGCCAGGCGGCCCAAACTGTTGCATATACCCTGACTCTGCGTGCAATGAACGGAAGAGAAGTGACACAATTTCACCTGGTTGATATTGCCTGCTAACTTGGATTTCTTTTAGCTAAATATGCAGGTTTCCATTTTTTACATTTCCATTTTAGTCATTTAGCAGACGCGCTTATCCAAAGCGACTTACAGTAGTGAATGCATACATTTCATGCATTTTTTTTGTACTGGCCCCCCGTTTAAAAATATATACTTCTGTGTATTGATTTTAAGAAAGGGATTGATGTTTATGGTTAGGTACAGTCGTGCAACGATTGTGCATTTTTCGCAAATGCGCTTTTGTTAAATCATCCCCCATTTGGCGAAGTTGGCTGTCTTTGTTAGGAAGAAATAGTATTCACACAGTTCGCAACGAGCCAGGCGGCCCAAACTGCTGCATATACCCTGACTCTGTTGCAGAGGTGACACATTTTCCCTAGTTAAAAGAAATTCATGTTAGCAGGCAATATTAACTAAATATGCAGGTTTAAAAATGTATACTTGTGTATTGATTTTAAGAAAGACATTGATGTTTATGGTTAGGTACAAGTTGGAGCAACCTTTTTCGCGAATGCGCACCGCATCGATTATATGCAACGCAGGACAGGCTAGATAAACTAGTAATATCATCAACCATGTGTAGTTAACTAGTGATTATGATTGATTGTTTTTTATAAGTTTAATGCTAGCTAGCAACTTACCATGGCTTCTTACTGCATTCGTGTAACAGGCAGGCTCCTCGTGGAGTGCAATGTAAAGCAGGTGGTTAGAGCGTTGGACTAGTTAACCGTAAGGTTGCAAGATTGAATCCCCGAGCTGACAAGGTAAAAATCTGTCGTTCTGCCCCTGAACAAGGCAGTTAACCCACCGTTCCTAGGCCGTCATTGAAAGTAAGAATGTGTTCTTAACTGACTTGCCTAGTTAAAAAATATTAATTAAAAAAATAAAAAAATAAAAAAGGCAAATCGTTGCCCAAAAATAGTGATTACCGATTGTTATGAAAACTTGAAATCGGCCCTAATTAATCGGCCAGTCCGATTAAATCGGTCGACCTCTAGTTCAAATTGCTGCAAAAAAAACACTACTAAAGAACACCAATAAGAAGACTTGTTTGGGCCAAGAAACACAAGCAATGGACATTAGACTGGTGAAAATCTGTCCTTTGGTCTGATGAGTCCAAATTTGAGATTTTTGGTTCCAACCACCATGTCTTTGTGAGACAGAGTAGGTGAACGGATGAGCTCCACATGTGTGGTTTCCACCATGAAGCATGGTGGTGTGATGGTGTAGGGGTGCTTTGCTGGTGACACTGTCAGTGATTTATTTAGAATTCAAGGCACGCTTAACCAGCATGGCTACCACAGCATTCTGCAACAATATGTCCTCCCATCTGGTTTGTGCTCAGTGGGACTATCATTTGTTTTTCAACAGGACAATAAACCAACACACCTCCAGGCTGTGTAAGGGCTATTTGACCAAGAAGGAGAGTGAAGGAGCGCTGCATCAGATGACCTGGCCTCCACAATCACCCAACCGCAACCAAATTGAGATGATTTGGAATGAGTTGGACCGCAGAGTGAAGGAAAAGCAGCCAACAAGAGCTCAGCATACGTGGGAACTCCTTCCAGACGGTTGGAAAAGCATTCCAGTTGAAGCTGGTTGATAGAATGCCAAGAGTGTTTAAAGCTGTCATCAAGGCAAAAGGTGGCTACTTTGAAGAAAATAAAATATATATGTATATTTTGATTTGTTTAGCACTTTTTTGGATACTACATGAATCCATACGCGTTATTTCATAGTTGACGTGTTCACTATTATTCTACAATGTAGAAAATAGTCAAAAGAAAAACCCTTGAATGAGTAGGTGTGTCCAAACTTTGACTGGTACTGTATGTATGTATGTATGTATGTATGTATGTATGTATGTATGTATGTATGTATGTATGTATGTATGTATGTATGTATGTATGTATGTATGTATGTATGTATGTATGTATGTATGTATGTATGATCTAATAATGAAACATTTATGAACTACTTATAGCCCTTCTATAAGGGAAAGGGAGATACCTAGTCAGTTGTACAACTGAATGCATTCAACTGAAATGTGTCTTCCGCTACCTTAAAACCTGTTGGGGCTAGGGGGCAGTATTGAGAATTTTGAAAAAAATATGTGCCCATTTTTAACTGCTTCCTACACCAACTCAGAAGCTAGGATATGCATATTATTGTTCAGGTTTGGATAGAAAACACTGAATTTTCTAAAAATGTTTGAATGGTGTCTGTAAGTATAACAGAACTCATATGGCAGTCAAAACCCTGAGACAAATTCTGACAGGAAGTGGATACCTGGTGTTGAATTACCTTTAAGCCTATGCCATTGAAACACACAGGGGCTTATTAATCATTGAGCACTTCCTATGGCTTCCACTAGATGTCACCAGTCTTTACTAAGTGGTTTGAGTCTTCTACTGTGAGATCTGACCGAACAAGAGCCTTGGAACGGTGGTGGCCGATAAGACTCTGGCGCGCAAGTTCATGTTGGGTACTCTCGTTCCAATATGTTTTAAAAGAGAATGCAATCGTCCGCCTTGAATATTATTCATGTTCTGGTTGAAAAAGGCCCTAATGATTTATGCTATACAACGTTTGACATGTTTGAACGAACGTAAATATTTTTTTCCCCCTCTTTCATGAAGAGAAGTCCGGCGGGCGTAGTTCATGTGCTAACAACACGGAGCTTTTTGGACATAAATTATGAGCTTTTTCGAACAAAACGATATTTGTTATGGACCTGGGATTCCTGGAAGTGACATCTGATGAAGAGAATCAAAGGTAATGGATTATTTACATAGTATTTTCGATCTCTCCAACATGGCGGTTAGTCTGTATCGCAAAGCGTATTTTTCTGTGCGCAGTGCTCAGATTATTGCAAAGTGTGATTTCCCAGTAAGGTTATTTTTAAATCTGGCAATGCGGTTGCGTTCAAGAGATGTAAATCTATAATTCTTTGAATGACAGTATAAATGTTTTACCAATGTTTTCGAATAGTAATTATTTAATTTGTTGTGCTGATTGACTGGCGGTATTGGAGGGAAAATATTTCCTCAACGCCATAGTAAAACGCTGTTTTTGGATATAAATATGAACTTGATAGATTTTTTGTTCTAACATAATGTCCTAGGAGTGTCATCTGATGGAGATTGTCAAAGGTTAGTGCATAATTTTAGCTGGTTTTCTGCTTTTGGTGACGCGTGTCTTTGCATTGACAAAACATTACACACAGCTATTTTCAATGTACTGTCCTAACATAATCTAACTTTATGCTTTCGCCGTAAAGCCTTTTTGAAAATCGGACAACGTGGTTAGATTAAGGAGATGTTTATCTTTCAAAGGGTGTAAGATAGTTGTATGTTTGAGAAATTTGAATTATGACATTTAATTGTTTTCAAATTTGGCGCTCTTGATATTTCACCTGTTGTTGATAGGGTGTACCAGGGGTGGGACGCTTGCGTCCCACATAGCCCATAGAGGTTAACATAAATTGTTACCTCAACCTCATGGCCACGAGTAAGTTATTTTAGAGGCTCACATCAATTACTCTGCCAATGTGCAGTCATTTGTAGCGCAATTTCCATTCTAGACACATGCAAAGGTCCCCATGGTAATCCACATCCTCAATCATTAATGTAGAGATTCAGGAAATGGAATTGTACTACATTTCTCATATTACTTCTGCTGATAATGAACGAGCCATGTCAAAACTAAAGTATCTACTCACATGCCAGGACATGTCTGATTATAAAATGTGAGGAAAAAACAATTTTAAAGAACGTGGTGCACAGATCTGCAAAGCTCCATCACTCAGCGGCCTTACCTGGAATGAGAAACTTGAATGGAAAACTGTGATCTCCCCGTTTCAGGGTTCCTGGGAGACAGGAAGAAAGATAAGCACCAGATCAGCTGGCTGGAAAACATTCTGTCCATTAACAATGTCTGTTGTTCCTGTTCTATGAATCACATTCAACTTTCAGGGTAGAAGGGGAAGCTCTCAGAATAGGGATGAAATGTTTGTTTACCTCATCCTTCGTGCATATGTAGGTGATAAAAGAAAATCATTACAAAAACAACGACCTACTGGAAGGTGTGTACGTGTCATTTCAAAGGAAATAGTTACAACATAACTGAAGTGTCAGTAAGAAGTGGAAAAGGGAGGTGAATGTGGCCTATAACTAAAGGTGAGCAGGTAATGACCCAGTTGACGGCACCTTTATCTGCCACAGAGAGCGTGCTGCTGAAATACTGCTCTTCCACCGTCCAGGCTGTGTCATTGCTCTTGCTGGTGACACCACAGAAGCCTTGGCAATTCACTTTGATATCTGCAGGAATAATACACAGAACTATTAACTTCACAAGAAAGTACGAACTTAAGGTCCCTAGATTGTTTGTATCTGCCATTTGTTTGGCAGATGCAGACCACAGCAATCAATTATTCACAGGCCTTTGAGGAGCGTTTACATTGAGGGATATTCTCCTGCAAACACGTAACATGTCACACAGAATATATTCTTAAAAACCAAACTCAAATAATGAGGGATCCTAAAACAAAGACAAACAAAACAGTTTCTGGTGTGACGTAAAGCAACACACTTGAACAGTTTGTTTTCTTATGTGAGTCACATACCTGGCAGTGAAACTCAAAACACACCAACGTCACACAAGCCAATAGGGCAGCAGGTAGCCTAGTGGTTAGAGTGTTGGGTCAGTAACTGAAAGGTTGCTAGATCGAATCCCCAAGCTGACAAGGTAAAAGTCTGTCATTCTGCCCCTGAACAAGGCAGTTAACCCACTGTTCCTAGGCCGTCATTGTAAATAATATATTTTTCTTAACTGACCTGCCTAGTTAAATAAAGGTTAAATAAAAAAAAGAAACAAAATGAGCATATCAATTAAAGGGTGCTAAATGGGAGTCCTAGAGGGGATTGGAAACAGCTCTTGGTCAGTAGTGGGTTATGACCAACATTAATTAATAGTTCAATCAATCATAATTCTGGATGGAGCACAATAACACTGACAGTCCTGGAGAAGGACAGTAAAGTAAAAACAAATAAAAAAAACCCAGAGGAAGTATAAAATTCAGTACTCTGATATTCTGCTAAATATTAAGGCTAAATTATACAAGTTAAAGTTAAAAACTTAACTTCCCATAACGACAATCGTATAACGTTAAAACAATTATACTTGTTAAGAGCATGTTGATGATTGTGGGGGCTGTCTTGTTAGACTTCAGTGCAGCTTTTTACATTATTGATCACAGTCTGCTGCTGGAAAAACTTGTGTTATGGCTTTACACCCCCTGCTATAACGTGGATGAGTTACTTGTCTAACAGAACACAGAGGATGTTCTTTAATGGAAGCCTATGAAATATAATCCAGTTAGAATCAAGAATTCCACAGGGTAGCTGTTTAGGCCCCTTGCTTTTTTACATTTTTACTAACGACATGCCACTGACTGAGTAAAGCCTGAGTTTCTATGTATGCGGATGACTAAACACTATACACGTCAGCTACTACAGCGACTGAAATGACTGCAACACTCAAAAAAGAGCTGCAGTTAGTGTCAGAGTGGGTGGCACGGAATAAGTTAGCCCTAAATATTTCTAAAACTAAAAGTATTGTATTTGGAACAAAACACTCACTAAACCCTAAACTAAATAATGTGGAAATTGAGCAAGTTCAGATGACTAAACTGTTTGGAGTAACATTACATTGTAAACTGTCATGGTCAAAACATTGATGCAGTCAGTAGTAGCTGAGATGGGGAGAAGTCTGTCTATAATAAATCAATACTCTGCCTTCTTAACAACACTATCAAGAAAGCAGGTCCTACAGACCCTAGTTTTGTTACACATTGACTACTGTTCAGTCGTGTGGTCAGGTGCCACAAAAAAGGACCTAGAAAAATTGCAATTGGCTCAGAACAGGGAGCACGGCTGGCCCTTGGGTGTACAGAGAGCTAATATTAATAATATGCATGTCAATCTCTCCTGGCTGAACGTGGAGGAGAGATTGACTTCATCACTACTTTTATTTATGAGAGGTATTGACATGTTGACTGCACCGAGCTGTCTGTCTATACTACTGGCACACAGCTCAGACACCCATGCATACCCCACAAGACATGCCACAAGAGGTCTCTTTACAGTCCAAGTCCAGAACACACTACAGGAGGCACACAGTACTACATAGAGCCATGACTACACGGAACACTATTCCACATCAAGTAACTGACGCAAGCAGTAAGATTAGATTTAAAAAACAGATACAAAAAAACAAAAACAAAAAAAAAACACCTTATGGAATAGCAGGGACTGTGAAGCAACAAACATTGGAACAGACATGCATACACATACGATAACATAAGCACTATACATACACATGGATTTAGTACTGTAGATATGTGGTAGTGGTGGAGTAGGAGCCTGAGGGCACACAGTATGTTGTGAAATCTATGATTGTAGTATTGTAATGTTTTAAAATTGTATAAACTGCCTTAAATTTTGCTGGACTACATGAAGAGTAGGTGCTGCTTTGGCAGCAGCTAATGGAGATCCATAATAAATACAAAGATCCACTTTACAGAGCCTAGAAATGTGATATTGTTGAGTACCACCTGTTGTGAAAATCAAATGTGAAGTCCTCACAACAGGTCAGATAACCAATACTGCGGTAACTTGGGAAGGTTATGAAGTTCTTAAGACATCAGTTAACAGAGCAGCCAGTGACACTGTATTCTGTATCTAAATGCATGACTCAAGCTGCTACAGCCTGATCTGTTTTTCCTGACCTGGAATGTAAACAAACCGGAGCTTTAACACAAGACATTGAGCCGAAACACCCATGACACAAAACATCGTCGGTGTTTTAAGAGGGCAATTTAGTTCTCATGTTCAATAAGGTTCCGAGAAAATGTATCTTCAACTATGTGTTTTACCATGAACATATTTTTGGGGGTTGTTCTTTAACTCCACCTACTGTCTAAACAGCAGTGAAATATATATGACTACCTCAAAACATGTTTGATCACCCCCAGTGCAATTTTGATGAATGATTTTGTTGTACTATAACAGGTGATAGGGATGAGGGTTACCACCAGCTGTTAATAGCTATTTGATACTTGGGACAGCCCTTTGAGATCCTTCCTTTCATTAGGCACACAGATAATGTCCCATTGAACAATGTTATATCCTACCACACACACACACTCAGCTTGAGTTTATCATTGCCCCTTCTATGCGTGCCAATAAATCCTTGGTATAAATGTTAATAGCGAGACAAATCTTGTTCGTTTTGTTTTACTTTTAAGATATGGTAAAATTACAACAATTTAAGTTAGTCAACAGACCCCAAAAATAAGTCCAATTTGCCTCTGACAACACAAATGAGACTGATCGCCTTGTTTTTTCCCCCTTCAAAACACACATCTAAAGAAAGTGTCTATTCGAGTAAAAGCCCCCCCCAAAAAAAACATGATACAAGTCAGTCTACCTGAATTCTTTACACATTAAGTTATTTGTACACGTTCATCACCTGAAAATAATAAAAATACAACAAAAATGCAATGTAGGCTACTGTAAATAAAAACGTGTCACAAATCACAATTGCATAACCATTGTGTTTGCTTCAGTGGAACCCTAACGCTACTTCCTTGTCCGAAGAGACGACAAATTCACGACAGGTGAGTTAGCAATGATTGTTAAATGGTGACGTTTTCAGAACCCTACCTTTACATAGCAAAGCTTCGGTGGTTGTGATTTTCAGAGTGCCTGAAAGTGACTCTCCAGGACTATAAACAACTTTATTGTCTTTAAAAGTAATGTCGAATTCTTGGAGTTTTCCCATGTTTTCCACCACGAGAAGCTGGTACCGACGTCTCGATCACCTGTGCGCACTACGCAGTAGCGTCGTTTTCTTCCCTGTCCAAGTTGATCCGCCGTGACGTCACTAACAGGAAACACATTTTTATTTATATAGCGTCTCGTATTAAATAAAAATTAAACAAATATATCTCACAAAATGTATCTCACATATCTCAGTTAAATACGTATTTAAATGTTATGCATGTGTCCTTTGTACTGTAAACAAAATATCATAGATTATTTTTCAATGGTTAAATCCATTTGAATTCAATCACTTTTTGACAGCATCCCTTTTGTTTAAAACAAAACTTCCCAGAAGTGGTCAGAAAGTGACTTTTTGGACCGGAATTGGATAAAGGTGCTCAAAGTTGACCCATTTTGCATATCTCACGCTAGCATTAGACATCCACGTCTTCATCACTGGAAAAGATAAACGTTTGATATCATTAACACGTTTCTTAATAAACATTGTAATTTTTTACCTTTTACGTCAATTATCTATAAACGTGTAAACTTTAAGTAGTCGCATATGTTGTGGTTTAGACGCTATTTTACATAATCAGAGTTTTTTTTAATGTGCCCCCATTGGTTGAGACACATGCTCTTGATTTCAAGGTGGGCGTCCGTTTAATCATAGAAATATAATTCATAGAATGGACCTCTCCCTTCATACCACTGCAATTAGTCCCTTACCTCTTCAAACATTCAACCTCCAGCTGTGTACCACCTCTAGCACCAGGGTCAGCGCACTCTGAAATGTTGTTTTTTGCCATCATTGTAAGCCTGCCACACACACTATACGATACATTTATTAAACATGAGAATGAGTGTGAGTTTTTGTCACTACCCGGCTCGTGGGAAGTGACAAAGAGCCCTTATAGGACCAGGGCACAAATAATATAATAATAATCACAAATTGTGCTCTTTATTTAACCATCTTACATATAAAACATTATTTGTTAATCAAAAATGGTGAATAACTCACCACAGGTTAATGAGAAGGGTGTGCTTGAAAGGATGCACATAACTCTGCAATGTTGGGTTGTATTGGAGAGAGTCTCAGTCTTAAATCATTTACAGAGAATCTACTCTCATATAGGTACGTGGTTGCAAAGGGCATCCATGTCTTAACAGCGCGATTTGCCAAGGCAGGATACTCTGAGCGCAGCCCAATCCAGAAATCTGGCAGTGGCTTCTGATTAAATCCAATTTTCACAGAACAGCCTGTTGCAATTTCGATGAGGCTCTCTTGCTAAAATATCGGTGAGTGGACTGGAGGCAGGGCATGAAAGGGATAATGAATCCAGTTGTTTGGGTCATCCATTTCGGGATAGTACCTGCATAATTGCGCACCCAACTCACTCAGATGCTTCGCTATATAACATTTGACATTGTCCATAAGCTTGAGTTCATTTGCACACAAAAAAATCACACAATGATGGAAAGACCTGTCGTCCTTGTAAATGCAGACAGAGAAGAGCTCCAACTTCTTAATCATAGCCTCAATTTTGTTCCGTTCATTGAATATAGTTGCGGAGAGTCCCTGTAATCCTAGATTCAGATCATTCAGGTGAGAAAAAAACATCACCCAGATAGGCCAGTCGTGTGAGAAACTTGTCATCATGCAAGCGGTCAGACAAGTGAAAATGATGGTCAGTAAAGAAAACTTTAAGGTCGTTTCTCAATTTAAAAAAATGTGTCAATACTTTGCCCCTTGATAACCAGCACACTTCTGTATGTTGTAAAGGCGTTAAATGGTCACCGCCCATATCATTGCATAATGCAGAAAATACACGAGAGTTCGGGGACCTTGCTTTAACAAAGTTAACCATTTTCACTGTAGTGTCCAAAACATCTTTCAAGCTGTCAGGCATTCCCTTGGCAGCAAGAGCCTCTCGGTGGATGCTGCAGTGTACCCAAGTGGCATCGGGAGAAACTGCTTGCACACGTGTTACCACTCCACTATGTCTCCCTGTCATGGCTTTTGCGCCATCAGTACAGATACCAACATGAGCAGCAGCTACTTTTGGCTACATACGGACCGTTAGTGGAATTCCTGCGAGAGAGTAACTGTTAATGTGATTGGATGTTAATTATTTGATTAGGCTACCTGTATTTAACATTATGTTATTTCGCTGAACACTAGATAGTTTAATTTTATTTTTGGCAGGGAAACAAGGCTACTTAGGCGAGAAAAAAACCTCACCTAAATATTTGGCCCTGTTGGAAAATATAAATGGACTGTTTGAAAATGTGAATAATGTATTTTTTTTATAAAAAAAAATGTGAATCACATTTTATTTGGGGTACACCCAACAGCATTGCGCGTACCCCTGGTGAAAATGGGGTACACATTTAAGAAGAAAGAAATTATAAGATAGTTTGACAACCGTGTTTGTAAGCTTTTAAATGATAAACCTCAACTGTTTATCTTTTCCAGTGATGAAGACATTGATGTCTCAAGGCACTATGGAGTTTGCAAAAAGGGTCAACTTTGAGCACTTTTATCTCTTGAATGTTTTGGCATTCAAGTCAAAAAAGTCACTTTCTGAGCACTTATACAATGGTCAAATACACTACATATACAAAACTATGAGGACACCCTTTCAAATTAGTGGATTCGGCGATTTCAGCCACACCTGTTGCTGACAAATGTATAAAATTGAGCACACAGCCATGCGATCTCCATAGACAAACATTGGCAGTAGAATGGCCTTTCTGAAGAGCTCAGCACCTTTCAAAGTGGAACCATCATAGGATGCCACCTTTCCAACAAGTCCGTTTGTCAAATGTCTGCCTTGCTAGAGCTGCCCCAGTCAACTGTAAATGCTGTTATTGTGACGTGGTAACGTCTAGGAGTAACAACGGCTCAGCCGCGAAGTGGTAGGCCACACCAGCTCACAGAACGGGACCGCTGAAGCGTGTAAGGTATAAGAAACCTCTGTCCTAGTTTGAAACACTCACTACCGAGTTCCAAACTGCCTCTGAAAGCAACGTCAGCACAATAACTGTTTGTCGGGAGCTTCATGAAATGGGTTTCCATGGCCGAGCAGCCACACACAAGCCTAAGATCGCCATGCGCAATGCCAAGCATGGAGCAGTGGAAATGCGTTCTCTGGAGTGATGAATCACACTTCACCATCTGGCAGTCCAACAGATGAATCTGGGTTTGGCGGATGTAAGCAGAACGCTACCTGCCCCAATGCATAGTGCCAACTGTAAAGTTAGGTGGAGGAGGAATAATGGTCTGGGCTGTTTTTCCTGGAAGGTTTCATTCAAATCAAAAGGGGTGCTGTCAGAAAGTGATTGGAGTAAATCCATTTGAATTCCATGTAATTTTCATACATGAAATTGAAATTGGCTAAGTAAAATATTGTTTTTGGTTACAGGACTGAGACAAATTAGGGTGTCTGATATGCCTGCTGTATGGATAGTCAACACTCCCACCTTTAGTGAGTTTGTGAAATGACAACTATAGACAAATAGAGGTACATTTTCTTTTAATCCGGATTTTGAACAGGTATTGACCTCATACATAATTATTTTCTCAAATAAAAGCAAAGGTCAAAGAAACAATAATTACATTACAAAATATGATAACAATTCATACACAAGGAAAATAAAAAACAATTATTAGTTTAACAGTTACAAAGTTGACCCAATATGACCCCATCCAGATAATTATCAATGAGACATGAATATGAAACAGAGAAAGCAGCATACGGTACATAGAACGCGATATATTCAATAATATTGCAGTGTAATTGATAACCTCTCTGTCTCCGACTCACTCAAAGCTCTGTTGTACTTCTTTGAGTGTTCATCCGACCCACACTGAATGATCCAACCTGAAATGCCTTTCTAAAAGTCCGGGACCCAAAACAATACAGCAGAGGATCCAGGCAACTATTGACACCTGCCAGGATGAAGGACACATAATATGCCGTATCCAAATGTCGAAGCATCGTACAAGCTTCACTGTATTTGTTTACCACTACCCCTATTGTCCGCACTAAATTGAGTGGTAGAAAGCAGAGCCCAAATATCACTAAGCAGATACCTATCATCCTCTGTGATTTGACCTTAATGGCAAGGCCCCTGGCTGAGTTGATATTGAGTTGAGACACTGAGTTTGCCATGCGACGATAGCTTTCTGCCGCCACTGAGAAAGGCAGAAGGAATCCTAAGATGAATAAGAAGAAGTTAATGACAAAGTAGACATCTGTCAGATCATGCTGATGGATGGTCAGACATTGGGTTTTATCTCCCTCCTTACTGGGTGGAAGAAGGAAAGTTAGGACAAGAGCTTCTACTAGAAGCAGCAACCAAACTCCACCACATAACTTCCTTACAAATTCATTTTGTTTCATACGGGAGCTTTTGTTGAATTGGACAACCACCACATAACGATGAATGCTAATGAGCATGAGGAACAGGATGCTGCCTAAGAAGTGTGCACTTAGAAGGGCAATCTTGAATACACACAGTAACGGTCCAAATGTCCAGTTGCTGCCGTTGGTTAAGTATAAAGCCATCAGGGGAGTTGCAGGGGTGCCAAGGGCATCACTCAGGGCCAAGTTGAACTGCAGGGTGGTACCAGAGCTCCAATGTGGTATATGGAAACAGAAGACCCACAGACTGAAGCTGTTGAGGAGGAAGCCAACCACAAAGACCAGGATTAGGATCACAGGGATGGAAACATGTTGGGATTCCACTGTACAGAGCTCAGTGTTACTGCTGTTGGCTGGGATGGTGGTTATGTCAGCATTTCTGTTTGCTGGGATAGTGGTCAGGGACTGGAGGGACATGGAGGGTGACTCTGTGCTGGTCATCTTGAGAACAAATTGATGTAGAGTGGAAGTAGACATTCTTAAAACACCTTTGAAGGAAGAATTTATGAAGAGTAATATTTAGGATGGGAAAATGATCACCCCCAAAATATATCAAATTGTTGTTTCTCATTTTCATGCATTTAAACAATTTTATTGTATCTTGCAACACTTCATAGAGTGATGTCAATGGATGCTATTGCATTTCCCTTTTCCTGTGTTGCCACATTTTCTTGCACTGCCTCTCAACAATTATATCTCATAATGGTAAGATTGTCTAAGAATATCCAGTTCACAAACCCAGGTACAGATCTGGATTTAAACAATAAAATCTGAATGTGAGTAAAGGTAGCCTAAAACTAAACATTTATGAACCATGATATTAAGATCAAGACCGCAATTCTCAATTTATAACTGTATTTTGTTAACAGTAAGCAAATATGTGTATCTCTCTACCATCTGCCTTTGTCAGAGACAACCTGCTATTATAAACCCATAAGAAGAGAGACCTTACCAAGCCTTGTAAAGTATTACATCAGTCACAGTTGCTGCTCTCAGAATGGGGCAGTGTGAGAACCTCTTCTCACAACACCTCTAGTGACTTCCTGCATGATGCGGGGAAAGTAATGACACGATTTTACTGAAAGAGGAATTTAGCATTTTCTTCATCAGCAATGCAATCATCAAGCCACAAAAAATTACTTTAAACAAAACCATACAGTAAAACGGACTAAAATTGACTTATTATAAATTAAGACTGTGGAAAAAATCTTCCTTTTAAAATGCATACAATATACAATTGAATTAGTTTAAAGCAGAGCATGTTTTGCTTTACAATTACAGTATGCCATATGACAGTATCTAATTATATTATAACATCAATAAAATAATACATTTATGATCACTCGCAGGTAACTTTCAAAATAAAGGAAACACGAACATAAAGTGCGTTGGGCCACCACGGGCCGACAGAATAGCTTCAATGTGCCTTGTCATATATTCTACAAGTGTCTGGAACTCTATTGAAAGGATGCGACACTATTCTTCAATGAGAAATTCCATAATTTGGTGTTTGTTTGACGGTGGTGGAAAAGTCTGTCTCAGGCTATGCTCCAGAATCTCCCATAAGTGCTCAATTGGGTTGAAATCTGGTGGGTGACTGACCGACTGACTAGCCATTGTTGCCAAAATAATAGGCAACTGGGCATTTCTATACATGACCCTAAGCATGATGAGATGTTAATTGCCTAATTAACTCAGCAACCACATCTGTGTGGAAGCACCTGCTTTCAATATACTTTGTATCCCTGGTTTACGCAAGTGTTTCCTTTATTTTGGCACTAACCTGTACATTCTTTCTTCACAGGTCCCATGTCAATGTTATAGATACTATTTATGTAAAAAAGAAAAAGACACTGAGCAAACACAATAAGCAATGAGCCAATGTGATTATACTACTATGAGGTTCCTTATTCAAGACGTGTTCGAATGCTGGGTGTGGATGTCTTCTAAGACAATGGAGGGAGAATCAATAGCAGTATCATAGATCTGGTCATTTGTGGCCGGGTCTTCTTTAAACTTGACATCAAATTTTCTCAGAGACCTCTGAATAGCCTTGACAAAGTTGTGTGATCCAAAACAATAAAGCAATGGGTCCAGGCAGCAGTTTGCTGCAGCCAAAATCCAGGAGACATAGTATGCAGTCTCCACCTGCAGGAGAAGACCGCATTGTTCTGGAAAGTACTTCTTTAATATGACAGCCACAGTTCGTATCACGTTCAGAGGCGTGAAGCACAGTGCAAATATCACCAGACACATGGCCACCATTTTACGTGACTTGGCCTTTATATCACGGCCCTTGGACATGTTGATATTGATGCGAGACATTGATCTTGCTAGCTGAACATAGCAGGTCACTGCCACTGAGAGAGGCAGCAGGAACCCAGGGATGAGCATAACGAAGTTGAGGGCGAAGTAGACGTCAATGTATTTTTCCTGATGAATGCTGAGACATTGTGTGCGGTTTCCCATTGGGCTTGTGTTTAATAAGAAGAAACAGGCAATCCCCTTAGCCAGCAAAACCAGCCAGACTCCAGCACACAGATTCTGAACAAACGCCTTTCGTTTCATACAGGAGCCCCTTTTAAACTGGACAACTGCCACGTATCGATGAATGCTGATGAGTGTTAGGAACAGGATACTGCCATAGAAGTGAATGCTCAGCAAGGCAATCTTCAGCTTGCACAGAAAAGCTCCAAAGGGCCAGTGGCTACCCATAACAAAGTATGTTGCCATTAATGGTGCAACTGGTGTGATAACAGCGTCACTGACAGCCAAATGAAACTGCAGGACAGTACCAGAGCTCCACTGTGGTATACGGCAGCAGAAGACCCACAGACTGAAACTGTTGAGGAAGAAACCAACCAGGACAACCAGGAGGAGAAAAACAGTGATGGAAACATGTTGGGGTTCCACTGTACAGGACTCAGAGAGACTGCTGTTGTCCAGAGGCAACACGAATGGAGACACTGTGCTGTTCATTTTAGGATGGGATGTATGGGGTATGCAGGCTATTAACATTCACCTTAAGAAAAAATAGAGCAAATTGGAATGGATTACTAGTCAGACCACAAAGAAACTGTGAAATGGTACATATTTTGTTTTAAAAAAAATGATGCAGACATTGTGTGTTACATCCTTGTTAATTCTTATAAGGTGGTCAGTGTAGTCAGACTGTAGAACTGAAAGCACATTAAACAGGATGTAAAACTTCGAAATGAAGTGAGAACAGATCTCACCCCAAGTCAACTACTGCAAGGACATCACATCTGTCACAGAATAGAACTCTGATTTAAAGTATAACCATATTTGAAAATTAACATTCAATCAATATGCACAATATATGATTTAAAGCAACTTCAAGCTTACATACACTCCCCTCCATATTTTAAAAAAGTGTTTACATTTGGCTCCATACTCCAGCATTTTGGATTCAACATTTTAGCCTAACTGTCCAAAAAAACACAAGGGAAGTGTAACTGAACACAACTGTGAAAGGTTTATCAGAATCCAATTAGTTGCAGGTTAAAATATCTATACACAATGACACTTTTAAAGGAAAATACTGCATTATGGAGAAGCTTGTGATCATGATGAAAGGTCACAACATCTACTTTTGAGTAGGCTACTTACTTAAGCTCGGGCTTGCAGTCCATCAGTGGGACAAGACCTGAATGACAAACTAGTTATAACTTCCCCTGACTTCTATATGAGGATATGGTCTGCTGTAGTCGCACACAACCATGATATGTAATATATACAGGCAGAAGCAGAATTGGTCTTTCTCATAATCACGTGTTGAAGCACATATATGGGCTAGATCAAATTATTCTTCCTGTGTGGTTATACGAGTCAAAACCCCCAACCTTATTATAGCCAGGTTGTGAAACCACTTCACCGAATGCTTACAGTACATGCTTGAAATCTTATTATAGCATTTTCAAATAAGGACATAAACTTTGATATTCAAGACCACCCCCAGTTGGCCTTGTCATTGTGTAAAACTTGGAACAGTTCTTGAGTAATGATTTAAATAAACAGTTAACATTTTTTTATTAAACAAATGTTTAACATTTATTCTATCTTTATTTTATGTCTTTCCTATAAGTCCAATCACTTAGATTTGTTGTATTCTATTTTGAGTCTAATGTCTTGAAATGCTAAGAACACTAAGAATAGAATCAGTATTTCTACATTGTGAATTCCAAATTCTTTACTTTGTCCAATTACCATAGCAATACCAAGGAACTTTAAATGAATAGGTGTCGCTATGGTAATTAGACAAAGAATTCACAAGAATGCAGCAATAATGGTTATATTATTAAGATTTGAGACAAAATATAAAGACTAAGTTTGTTCATTCTGTATAATCATGTAGCCTACCCACTATAAAGACACATTTGTAATTTTTCTCACATTCAATGCTTTGACAGATAAAAAATGTCCAGCTTGGGGAAACTCAAACAAACCACTCCACTGGCACCAGAAAAAAGCTCTGGAACACCCCTGGATTTTGTGCAATGCATTGGTAAAGCACTGCTACAGCCCAGGTCAGAAGTAGCCAGACACAACAACACAGCAAGACGGACTCCAAATCAAGTGAGAAGAAAACAAGTAGGGGGATCATGATGCCAGAGGCACTAATTTGCAAATCATCTGACATTTAACTGTTTCAAAACTATAGCCATGTCTCTTCCTCTGATATTCTTTTGTTATGCAGATAAGATATACTATCAGAAGCAGGTCAGCATGCTTCAAGTCATCCTCAAAGCATGAGAACACATCAATGCTTTCCATTGATCCACGGTAGGCTAGCAACATTGTACATTCTATTAGAGACTAACAATCACACCAGATAAAAAGATAATAATGC
The DNA here is from genome assembly GCF_901001165.1 of Salmo trutta. Taxonomy (NCBI): domain Eukaryota; kingdom Metazoa; phylum Chordata; class Actinopteri; order Salmoniformes; family Salmonidae; genus Salmo; species Salmo trutta. The sequence continues at coordinate 25,717,624 of NC_042983.1, read as the reverse complement.
TAGAGATGTACATTTGAGAAGGCCTATGCAAGTCTGGCCAGACACATGACGTAGTGTGAGACAGTAATTGGAACTGATACGATCACCTTTCCAGTTGTAACAGTTACTTGGAGATGTGTGATGTCGGTTCTTTACGATGAGTTCAGGGTTCTTTATGATGAGTTCTTAGTGTTCCATTGTAACAGGTCGGGGACAGTCAATGTGGACAAGTGGAGTCAAAGTGAGCTGTCTGAATGGGACATCAACAGGATCCGCAGTGGTGGCGGCAGGATTTTTTCACTGGGGTAGCTATGAGGTAGCTTGTTCACTGCATAGGGGTGGATTACATGCACACACGCGGTCACGTCCGTGAAGTGACGGAGAACGATGTCGACCTCGACCACCAAATATCTTCGAATCTACATATGTACTCAACGTGTCATTGAAAATCATGTCAGGGTTTGCAAGAAACCAACTTAACTCCCAAACAACAGCCCTCCATTACTCCAACGCCAATTATCTTGGGTTCAATATTTTACAGCTAGTAGCCTACTGTTATAGCTATAGGAAACAACACAGCTATCTGCAAATCTTTAGCTACTAGCTAATATTTACAACTTTGCAAAAAGTCAAGTGCAACAATTTTGAAACAATAGGACTCGGGTTGTAAAACAGATCAATGGTCAGATACACACACATCCAGATTTAAACTACTTTAGCTAGCGATTTAAAAGATCTGACTCTGGATCAGGGGATAGCTACAAGCACATTTTACAAAGTTCAAAGACATGCCAATCAGCCAGATTTTTCAACCAATCAAATTCAAGAGATTCAGTCAGAGCCAATGAGGAGGCACGGTGTTATGTAGGCTGGACCCTGAGCAGTCAGAGCTCGTTTATGAGAACAGGATTTTGAGGGACAGAAAAATATAGACTCATTATATATATATTGAAATTAAAACATTATTCATTTCTTTCTTGGGGGTGCTAGCCCTATTTTTGACGGCACTTCAGCACCGTCTTGCCCCGGCCCAAAGCCGCCAATGAGGATCAGGAATTCCCGAATGTCCAAGCCTTTTAGAATACCAAGCGCAGCATCACGGGTGAGTTGACTCTTGCTAACACAAACTCTTTCATGAGTTTCGAGGGGAAATTGGAAAGATAACATCTGTGTCTCTTCCTTCAGAGTGCCAATGTCTCACGGGTAACCACTGCTAGGACCCAACGCTTACATGATTTTAAGACCGACACACTGCAGGACAGCCAGAGTCAGCTCAGAGCTGATACCAGCCTAAAGAGCATTGATCTTGGGCAGCACAGGAAATCAGTCCATGTGAGGAATGGTGGTTTGAAGCCTTTGAAACCTGTTGGCGCACAGAGACCAAGTATATTCCAGTGTACTGGCATAACTCCAGGTAAAGTCACATTGTTCCTGTTCTTTCATTTAAAACTGAGCATTCTTCAGACTTTCTACTGTAACCATTGATAAAACATTTAGTTGTTCAAGACTGTTTCACCTTTTGTTATGTGATGATAAAAATCACATTTCCTCCTTAGACCCTACGAAGAATGTGCGAGAGAAATACCACCAGGGTGACAACACGGCTCCTGTGTTCAAGCGCTTCTATGAGGTGATGCTTGAGGAGCCACAGAGGAGACGTCAAGACAGGCAAAGGCAAGCACTGACATTTCCTCGACAACTCTGTCAGTTTGTTTGGCTCGCAGGATTAGCTAACTGGTAATATTCACTTTCTCTCAAACATGATATCATTGTTTCCCTCCTATAGATCTGCCCACACATCAGGAACATTTGGAGGTCACATGGATGATGAACACCTAGAGACCGCTACATCAGGTTACTGCCTGGAGGTCCCTAGCTGCTCCCCAAACACCCTGCAGCTTCAGCTAGAGGGCCTGTGTCTGCAGGGGGAGTGGGGCCAGCTGGGTGGGGATAAGAGGTGTAGCTCACTACCTACAAGTCACCCAGTAAAAGAGACTTTCTTCAAGAGTATGGTATCAAATGACTCCCATAAGGACGCAGGGTGTGCGAGTGGCAGGAAAATAGAGGACACAAGTAAAGAGGACAGTTCGAAGGACACAGCAGACCCTTTCTTCATTAACAAGTGGGATCCAGGCCAGCTTAAAGTCACCTTCACACTTAAAGACTCAAATGAGCAGATGATAAAGAGCGGCCTCCAAAAGCCATCCTCTTCCTGAAACTCAGCAAGAATCGACTCCATATTCTTTATAGTGGTCACTTGACATCAGTGGTGGAAAAAGTACCCAATTGTCATACTTGAGTAAAAGTAAAGACACCATAATCGAAAGTGACTTAAGTAAAAGTGAACATCACCCAGTAAAATACTACTTGAGTAAAAGTCTAAAAGTATTGGTTTTAAATATACTTAAGTATCACAATTAAAAATTATTTCAAATTCCTTATATTAAGCCATACAGACAGCACCATTTTTTACATTTACGGACAGGCAGGGGCACACTCCAGACATAATTTACAAATTGACCATGTGTGTTTAGTGAGTCCGCCAGATCATAGACAGTAGAGACGACCAGGGGTGTTCTCTTGATAAAGAGCGTGAATTGGAGCCTTTTCCTGTCCTGCTAAGCACTCAAAATGTAACGTGCACTGTTGGGTGTCAGGGAAAATGTATGTTGTAAAATGTACATCATTTTCTTTAGGAATGTAGTGAAGTAAAAGTTGTCAAAAATATAAATAGTAAAGTACAGAAAAAAATACTTAAGTAGTACTTAAAAGTGGTGTAAGTAAAAATACTTTAACTTTACACTGCTGCTCTACATTGTGAGGTCTGAGATGAAATTAAAAGGTCTGGCTGCTATAGTTTCAACATACTGTATGTCTGATATTTTAAATCCTGTATGAGTCATTGCTGCCCTTGACAACTTCCATTTTTTATACTATTTTTGGACTTCAAGATACACGACAAGGTCAAAAGTATGTGGACACCTGCTCGTCGAACATCTCATTGCAAATGAATGGGCATTAATATGGAGTTGGTCCCCCCTTTGCTGCTATAACAGCCTCCACTCTTCTGGGAAGGCTTTCCACTACATGTTGGAACATTGCTGCAGGGACTTGCTTCCATTCAGTCACAAGAGCATTAGTGAGGTTGGGCACTGATTGTCATGTGGGGACTGAAATGTGACTGAAGTAACACAAACATAGACACAGGCATACAAACACATAACATACGCACTATAAACACATGTACACATGGACTTTGTGTTGTATATATGTGGTAGTGGAGTATGGGCCTGAGGCCACACAGTGTGTTGTGAATTCTGTAATGAATGTATTGTAATGTTATTAAAATTGTATAACTGCCTTCATTTTGCCGGACCCCAAGAAAAGTCACTGCTGCCTTTGCAGCAGCTAATGGGGATCCATAATACAAATGCTGAAACAGGAAAGGGCCTTCCCCAAACTGTTGCCACAAAGTTGAAAGCACAGAATCGTCTAGAATGTCATTGTATGCTGGAGCGTTAAGATTTCCCTTCACTGGAACTAAGGGGCCTAGCCCGAACCAGCCCCAGACCATTATTCGTCCTTCACCAAACTTTACAGTTGGCACTATGCATTCGTGCAGGTAGCGTTCTCCTTGCATCCGCCAAACCCAGATTTGTCCGTATGACTGCAAGATTGTGAAGAGTGATTCATCACTCCAGAGAACGCGTTTCCACTGCTCCAGAGTCCAATGGCAGCGAGCTTTACACCACTCCAGCCAACCCTTGGCATTGTGCATGCTTATCTTAGGCTTGTGTGAGTCTGCTTGGCCATGGAAACCCATTTCATGAAGCTATCAAAGAACAGTTATTGTGCTGACGTTGCTTCCAGAGGCAGTTTGGAACTCGGTAGTGAGTGTTGCAACCGAGGACAGACGATTTCTACACGCTTTAGCACTCAGCGGTCCCGTTCTGTGAGCTTATGTGGCCTACCACTTTGCGGCTGAGCTGTTGCTGCTCCTAGACGTTTCCACTTCACAATAACAGCACTTACAGTTGACCGGAGCAGCTCTAGCAGGGCAGAAATTTGATTAACTGACTTGTTGGAAAGGTGGAACCCAATGACGGTGCCACGTTGAAAGTCACTGAGCTCTTTAGTAAGGCCATTCTACTGCCAATGTTTGTCTATGGAGATTGTAGGGGTGTCCACATACTCTTGTATATATATACACTGCTCAAAAAAATTAAGGGAACACTTAAACAACACAATGTAACTCCAAGTCAATCACACTTCTGTGAAATCAAACTGTCCACTTAGGAAGCAACACTGATTGACAATAAATTTCACATGCTGTTGTGCAAATGGAATAGACAACAGGTGGAAATTATAGGCAATAAGGAAGACACCCCCAATAAAGGAGTGGTTCTGCAGGGGGTGACCACAGACCACTTCTCAGTTCCTATGCTTCCTGGCTGATGTTTTGGTCACTTTTGAATGCTGGCGGTGTTTTCACTCTAGTGGTAGCATGAGACGGTGTCTACAACCCACACAAGTGGCTCAGGTAGTGCAGCTCATCCAGGATGGCACATCAATGCGAGCTGTGGCAAGAAGGTTTGCTGTGTCTGTCAGCGTAGTGTCCAGAGCATGGAGGTGCTACCAGGAGACAGGCCAGTACATCAGGAGACGTGGAGGAGGCCGTAGGAAGGCAACAACCCAGCAGCAGGACCGCTACCTCCGCCTTTGTGCAAGGAGGAGCAGGAGAAGCACTGCAAGAGCCCTGCAAAATGACCTCCAGCAGGCCACAAATGTGCATGTGTCTGCTCAAACGGTCAGAAACAGACTCCACGAGGGTGGTATGAGGGTCCGACGTCCACAGTTGGGGGTTGTGCTTACAGCCCAACACCGTGCAGGACGTATGGCATTTGCCAGAGAACACCAAGATTGGCAAATTCGCCACTGGCGCCCTGTGCTCTTCACAGATGAAAGCAGGTTCACACTGAGCACGTGACAGACGTGACAGTCTGGAGACGCCGTGGAGAACGTTCTGCTGCCTGCAACATCCTCCAGCATGACCGGTTTGGCGGTGGGTCAGTCATGGTGTGGGGTGGCATTTCTTTGGGGGGCCGCACAGCCCTCCATGTGCTCACCAGAGGTAGCCTGACTGTCATTAGGTACCGAGATGAGATCTTCAGACCCCTTGTGAGACCATATGCTGGTGTGGTTGGCCCTGGGTTCCTCCTAATGCAAGACAATGCTAGACCTCATGTGGCTGGAGTGTGTCAGCAGTTCCTGCAAGTGGAAGGCATTGATGCAATGGACTGGCCCGCCCGTTCTCCAGACCTGAATCCAATTGAGCACATCTGGGACATCATGTCTCGCTCCATCCACCAACGCCACGTTGCACCACAGACTGTCCAGGAGTTGGCGGATGCTGTAGTCCAGGTCTGGGAGGAGATCCCTCAGGAGACCATCCGCCACCTCATCAGGAGCATGCCCAGGCGTTGTAGGGAGGTCATACAGGCACGTGGAGGCCACACACTACTGAGCCTCATTTTGACTTGTTTTAAGGACATTACATCAAAGTTGGATCAGCCTGTAGTGTGGTTTTCCACTTTAATTTTGAGTGTGACTCCAAATCCAGACCTCCATGGGTTGATAAATTGGATTTCCATTGATTATTTGTGTGTGATTTTGTTGTCAGCACATTCAACTATGTAAAGAAAAAAGTATTTAATAAGATTATTTCATTCAGATCTAGGATGTGTTGTTTAAGTGTTCCCTTTATTTTTTTGAGCAGTGTAGTATGAACTTTTTTTTTAACCATTTCTAAATTAATTTATTTAAAGCTTGCGTCACCACTGACACAAACCAAACAACAGTACATACACACACATTGACATTCAGTCTTTATAGATCCAGTACATAAGAAAATATACTTTCAACAATAATTAAGCAAGACTATGGATTTATAAAATTAAAAGTAATAATTCACACTGAAAAACATTGGCAACTGAATTAAATTTTGAAAGCTGGAAGAATGCTTCAAATAAGACATCTTAATAAAAACAAGTATTAGAAAACAAACTAAACCTTCACCATAGTACCTATAGAGGAAATTACATTTAGTAATTTTTTATGTGGTTTCATGAGCCAACCTAAATTCAACATGTAATATCAGCATATTTTTTTCAGACTACTTGGTTTCCTTCTTTTGCTGCTCCCTACCACCTCTCTCAGAGCGATGTTGGAGTGGAAGCTGTAGTGGGCACTTTAACAGGATGAAGCCCCAGGGAGGGGGCTTCGTCTGGCTGGGGAAGACTCTTCTTTAGGGCCTCCAGTTTCTCTGTCAGCTTGGTGAACAGCTCCTTTACCTGGTCACTGCTCTGTGGACACCAGACAAGCACAGAGAATGAAGAATATGGAAATAAGGTAGTTATGTCATAGGGCCAGGAGCTTTCCCATGGCCCTGACTATGGGACGTGACAATGTGACCTGACTAGGAAAAAACTCTGTTATAAGCCACATGTAATTGTCAGAACTGTAAAACGTAAGGTTACTTGATGTAACCCCAGCTCTATGATATGAGTGAGGAGTCTCACAAAGGGTATCGCCTGGGGGTGGAGCCAATCTAGGAAGTTCCAAAAATAAGTGGCTATAATACACTCTCATCTCACTTCTAAGTACAGTTGAAGTCGGAAGTCTACATACACCTTAGCCAAATACATTTAAACTCAGCTTTTTACAATTCCTGACATTTAATCCTAGTAAACATTCCCTGTCTTAGGTCAGTTAGGATCCCCACTTCAGTTTAAGAATGTGAAATGTCAGAAAAATAGTAGAGAATGATTTATTTCAGCTTTCATTTCTTTCGTCACGTTCCCAGTGGGTCAGAAGTTTACATACACTCAATGAGTATTTGGTAGCATTGCCTTTAAATTGTTTAACTTGGGTCAAACGTTTCAGGTAGCCTTCCACAAGCTTCCCACAATAAGTTGGATGAATTTTGGCCCATTCCTCCTGACAGAACTGGTGTAACTTAGTCAGGTTTGTAGGCCTCCTTGCTCGCACACAGTTTTTCAGTTCTGCCCACAAATTGTCTATGGGATTGAGGTCAGGGCTTTGTGATGGCCACTCCAATACCTTGACTTTGTTGTTCTTAAGCCATTTTGCCACAAGTTTGGCAATATGCTTGGGGTCATTGTCCATTTGAAAGACCCATTTGCGACCAAGCTTTGACTTCCTGACTGATGTCTTGAGATGTGACTTCAATATATCCATATAATTTTCCTTTCCTCATGATGCCATCCATTTTGTGAAGTGCACCAGTCCCTCCTGCAGCAAAGCACCCCCACAACATGATGCTGCCACCCCGTGCTTCACGGTTGGGAGGGTGTTCTTCGGCTTGCAAGCCTCCCCCTTTTTCCTCCAAACATAACGATGGTCATTATGGCCAAACAGTTCTATTTTTGTTTCATCAGACCAGAGGACATTTCTCCAAAAAGTGCGATCTTTGTCCCCACGTGCAGTTGCAAACCATTGTCTGGCTTTTTTAATTGTGGTTTTGGAGCAGTGGCTTCTTCCTTGCTGAGTGGCCTTTCAGGTTATGTCGATATAGGACTCGTTTTACTGTGGATATAGATACTTTTGTACCCGTTTCCTCCAGCATCTTCACAAGGTCCTTTGCTGTTGTTCTGGGATTGATTTGCACTTTTCGCACCAAAGTACGTTCATCTCTAGGAGACAGAACGTGTCTCCTTCCTGAGCGGTATGATGCCTGCGTGATTGCATGGTGTTTATACTTGCGTACAATTGTTTGTACAGGTGAACGTGGTACCTTCAGGCATTTGGAAATTGCTCCCAAGGATGAACCAGACTTCTACAAGTTTATTTTTTTTGGTCTTGGCAGATTTATTTAGATTTTCCCATGATGTCAAGCAAAAAGGCACCGAGTTTGAAGGTAGGCCTTGAAATACATCCACAGGTACACCTCCAATTGACAAAAATGATAGCAATTAGCCTATCAGAAGCTTCTAAAGCCATGACATTTTCTGGAATTTTCCAAGCTGTTTAAGAGCACAGTCAACTTAGTGTATGTAAACTTCTGACCCACTGGAAGTGAAATAATCTGTCTAAACAATTGTTGGAAAAACTACTTGTGTCATGCACAAAGTAGATGTCCTAACCGACTTGACAAAACTATAGTTTGTTAACAAGTAATTTGTGGAGTTGTTGAAAAACGAGTTTTAATGACTCCAACCTAAGTGTATGTAAACTTCCGACGTCAACTGTACGTGGTCTTCCTTACGCAGAGCGTGAAGGGAAACACTAAGACACCTCACTCATAATATCATAGACCCTGGGTTACGTCAAGTAACCTTATGTAGGTAGGCCGTCATTGTAAGTAAGAATTTGTTCTTAACTGACTTGCCTAGTTAAATAAATAAAAAATATAGCCAACTCAAGTAGAGCTCCTAATCTCTCCGAAGCCAAGTCTAGACAAGATCAACCCTCAGAAGTCCCGACAGTAAGCACCGTATGCTCTAATGAGGGCACAGTGATGTCCAGTTGGTATGGGGGGTAGCCCTGCATTACAGATCTCTTGAACAGAGACGCTTTTGAACAATGCCCATGACGCAGCCATACCTCTGTTGGAGTGAGCACTCAGGCCCTTCGGAGGTTGTAAACCCTTGCTGTTATATGCCAGTAAAATAGCCTCCATCATCCGATGGGATAAACACTTGCGAGAAATTGGTCCCAAGAAACAAAGAGCTGATCGCTCTTTCATAGGGCTCTCGTCCGGGCATTTACATATGCAAGGGACGTACTGGACACAAGCAGTGGAGACGCTCATCCTCCATGGAGGAGAAGGCCGGTGGGTGAAAGGTCAACAGCTGTAAAGTGAAGTGATAAGCACAACTTACTTCAGGCACAAAAGCGGGGTTAGGATGAAAGGTAACTAACCTTGGATGACTCCAGGGCAAAGCTCAGGCACTAGTGGTGGACTGACAGAGCGTGCAATTCCCCACCTGTTTTGCAGATATAAAATGGCTAAAAGTAAAGCAGTTTTAAATGAGAGAAATCAAATGTCCATGCTTTCCAGCGGCACGAACGGCTGCTGTGAAATGGCCTCAAGCACAGTAGAAGGGTCCCAGGATGAGACTATCCGTTTGGGTACTGGGCGCCCTTTTAAAATGACAGACGAGGTGGTACTTCCCCACTGTACCATTGTCGAAGCCTATGTTGCAGGCCAAGTACACCGTTGCAGTGTAAAAGGCTTGTCCTTGTCCAAAAGGTCCTGCAGGAGGCAGAGTAACTCTAATTGAGCAAAGAAAGAGAAGGATCTGTTTCTGATCACACCGTCTATCAAACACACCTCAGTGCTTGTTGTGTAGTGCGAGTGTAGACGAGGCTGTAATGCTCTGAAGTCTCCACGACTTTCAGCGGCAGGCCTATCGCATTAAGATTCATCCTCACATGGGCCAGGACCAAAAAGCCCCAATGTTCGGATTGCGATGGAAAATCATTCTGTTCACTTGGGTCAGCAGATTGCGTACCGGTAGCTGCCAGGGCTGGTCGAATAGGAGCGACAGATCTGCTAACCAAAGCCGTCCTGGCCAGAAAGGGGCTATCAGGATGAGAGACCACTGCTGTTCTGACTCTGGAGAGAATCAGACAGAGGGGGGAAATGCATAAAGCTGTACTCTTGGCCATGGGTGAGCCAGCGCATCTACCCCTAGTAGCGCATCATTGCTTGTCATTGAAAAGAACAGCAGGTAGTGTGCGTTTTTGCATGATGCGATCTACAGACGCCTGTCCTTATTTCTCCCATATTCGGGCCACTATGTGGGGATGGATAGGGGATTCCCTCTGGACAACAAGTCCGCTCCTGTGTTCATTGGACATGGGTTGCGCCTGGGGCATGGGTCGCACCTGGGGCATTGGTCACGCTTAACAAATGGTGATGTGCGCTGCTCCACAACAGGAGTTTGTGTGGGAGGCGCAGGGATTGGGTGCCACCCTGGCAGTTGATGTATGCCACTGTAGTCCTATTGTCCTTTCTGATCAGGACGTCACAATTCCGGAGAAAAGGCAGAAAGTGCTTTAGGGCCAGAAGTAGAGGTCGACCGATTATGATTTTTCAACGCTGATACAGATTAAATCCAACAATTTTTATATATTTGTAGTAATGACAACTACAACAATACTGAACACTTATTTTAACTTAATATAATACATAAATAAAATCTATTTAGTCTCAAATAAATAATGAAACATGTTCAATTTGGTTTAAATAATGCAAAAACAGTGTTGGAGAAGAAAGTAAAAGTGCAATATGTGCCATGTAAAAAAGCTAACGTTTAAGTTCCTTGCTCAGAACATGAGAACAAATGAAAGCTGGTGGTTCAACATTCCCAGTTCTTCAATATTCCCAGTTAATAAGTTTTAGGTTGTAGTTATTATAGGAATTATGACGCGTCGACTAGTTCTCTCCATACCATTTGTATTTCATATAACTTTGACTATTGGATGTTCTTATAGGCACTTTAGTATTGCCAGCCTAATCTCGGGAGTTAATAGGCTTGAAGTCATAAACAGCGCTGTGCCTCAAGCATGGCTAAGAGCTGCTCACAAACGCAGTAAAGTGCTGTTTGAATTAATGCTTACGAGCCTGCTGCTGCCTACCACCACTCAGACTGTTCTATCAAATATCAAATCATAGACTTAATTATAATAAACACAGAAATAAGAGGCTTAGGTCATTAATATGGTTAAATCCGGAAACTATCATTTCGAAAACCAAATGTTCATTCTTTCAGTGAAATACGGAACCGTTCCGTATTTTATTGAACGGGTGGCAACCCTAAGTCTAAATATTGCTGTTACATTGCACAACCTTCAATGTTATGTCATAATTATGTAAAATTTGGGTAAATTAGTTCACAGTTCGCAAAGAGCCAGGCGGCCCAAACTGTTGCATATACCCTGACTCTGCTTGTACTGAACGCAAGAGAAGTGACACAATTTCCCTAGTTTATATTGCCTGCTAACATGAATTTTGTTTAAGTAAATATGCAGGTTTAAAAAAAGATACTTCTGTGTATTTGTTTTAAGAAAGGCACTGATGTTTATGGTTAGGTACATTTGTGCAATGATTGTGCTTTTTTCGCAAATGCGCTTTTGTTAAACCATCACCCGTTTGGCGAAGTTGAAGTAGGCTGTGATTCGATGATAAATTAACATGCACTGATTATATGCAAAGCAGGACAAGCTAGTTAACCTAGTAATATCATCAATCGTGTGTAGTTAAATAGTGATGTGAAGATTGATGGTTTTTTTAAAGATAAGTTTAATGCTAGCTAGCAACCTTCCTTGGCTCCTTGCAGCCACAAGGTCCTTTTGATGCTGCACCCGCGTAACAGGTGGTCAGCCTGCCATGCCATTTCCTCGTGAATTGCAATGTAATCGGACAAAGTCGGCATCCAAAAAGGCCAATTACGATTGTTATGAAAACTTGAAAATCAGCCCTAATTAAATCAGCCATGGCAATTAATTGGTCGACCTCTAGCCAGAAGTACCGTAAGCAACAAGGTAAACTCAGCAAAAAAAGAATCGTCCTCTCACTGTCAACTGCATTTATTTTCAGCAAACGTAAATATTTGTATTAACATAAGATTCAACAATTGAGACATAAAATGAACAAGTTGCACAGACATGTGACTAACAGAAATGGAATAATGTGTCCCTGAACAAAAGTAACAGTCAGTATCTGGTGTGGCCACCAGCTGCATTAAGTACTGCAGTGCATCTCCTCCTCATGGACTGCACCAGATTTGCCAGTTCTTGCTGTGAGATGTTACCCCACTCTTCTACCAATGCACCTGCAAGTTCCCAGACATTTCTGGGGGGAATGGCCCTAGCCCTCACCCTCCAATCCAACAGGTCCCAGACGTGCTCAATGGGATTTAGATCTAGGCTCTTCGCTGGCCATGGCAGAACACTGACATTCCTGTCTTGCAGGAAATCACGCACAGAACGAGCAGTATGGCTGGTGGCATTGTCATGCTGGAGGGTCATGTCAGGATGAGCCTGCAGGAAGGGTACCACATGAGAGAGGAGGATGTCTTCCCTGCAAGGCACAGCGTTGAGATTGCAGGCAATGACAACAAGCTCAGTCCGATGATGCTGTGACACATCTCCCCAGACCATGACGGACCTTCCACCTCCAAATCGATCCCGCTCCAGAGTACAGGCCTCGGTGTAACGCTCATTCCTTCGACAATAAACGCGAATCCGAACATCACCCCTGGTGAGCGACTCGTCAGTGAAGAGCACTTTTTGCCAGTCCTGTCTGGTCCAGCGACGGTGGGTTGGTGCCCATAGGTGACATCGTTGCCGGTGATGTCTGGTGAAGACCTGCCTTCCAACAGGCCTGCAAGCCCTCAGTCCAGCCTCTCTCAGCCTATTGTGGACAGTCTGAGCACTGATGGAGGGATTGTGTAACTCGGGCAGTTGTTGCCATCCTGTACCTGTCCCGCAGGTGTGATGTTCGGATGTACCGATCCTGTGCAGGTGTTGTTATACGTGGTCTGCCACTGCGAGGACGATCAGCTGTCCATCCTCTCTCCCTGTAGCGCTGTCTTAGGCGTCTCACAGTACGGACATTGCAATTTATTGCCCTGGCCACATCTGCAGTCCTCATGCCTCCTTGCAGCATGCCTAAGGCACGTTCACGCAGATGAGCAGGGACCCTGGATATCTTTCTTTTGGTGTTTTTCAAAGTCAGAAAGTAATTGCCTACCATCTGTAAGCTGTTAGTGTCTTAATGACCATTCCACATGTGCATTAATTGTTAAAAGGTTCATTGACCAAGCATGGGAAACAGTGATTAAACCCTTTACAATGAAGATCTGTGAGGTCATTTGGATTTTTATGAATTATCTTTGAAAGACAGGGTCCTGAAAAAGGGACGTTTCTTTTTTTGCTGAGTTTTTATTCTCAGTGGGGAATGGTACAGAGAGATATTCATAGGCCGTCCTCTGAAAGGCAAACCTGAGAAATCTCCTGTGTGCTGGCAGAACGCTTGTGGAAATAGGCATCCTGCAAATCAACTGTAATGAACCAATAGTCTTGACGAATGAAGAGAGACCACACATTTCGCCTAACATTATAGAACGTTAACTTTCTCCGATAGCTGATGAGGACCCGTAAGTCCAATATGAGGCGCTACCCTACCCTTCTTGGGAACCAGGAAGTAACAAGAGTAGAAACTGCTCTGGGCTTCTGCTACTACTCTGATCTTCCTTTTGCTCAACAGAGAGGAGATCTCCTGCTCTAGTAATTGAGTCGCCAGTCACTACAGAAACCAACATTCTGATCTAAGTTTGGCGGTTCTCTGGTGAACTGAAGTCGGTAGCCTCTCGTAACCATGGATAGAACCCAGGGATGGAAGTGTAACAAGTGGATCACTGCCGTAGCACCCTGTGGTCCTCTTTTGGTTATATGTTCTGTGCTCCTGGCGAAATGCTTTGGTGCAACAGTGGTATTTTTATCTGAAAAGGCAATAAATGCACACGAACGGGGACAGACTCAACTAACAAGGGTGTTGAGGGGAACACTACGGTATGGAGGACACTCGGGGGGTCTGCTCCATCCTTCCTGTGCTTTGATATAAAAACGATGGGCCGCTGCACTGGGGAACGCGGTCTGGTGGAGCAGAAGTGCCCGTCCTGCAGTCTTCAGCCCGGGAGGGGGCAGGGCCGAACATCGTGTGAACCATGCACTGCTCCCCTCTGCCGCTGGGGAGGGACCCCTAGGACCGTTTTCCCCTCTTTCCTCCAGGGGAATCGTTGGGGCGGGACCTTGAAACATCTACAGGGGACTGCTCGGTCCCCTGTAGCTCTCCTTGACAGGCCATCAGTGAGCGGTAACGTACAGTGCCCTAACAGAGCATGCTGTGGACACATACACCATCTGGAGGATGCTAAGCGGGCGAAGGCTAGCCGTGAGCCTCGACACTGAGAAGTAGTTTTTGTTGTGAGCTCAATCCTCTCGACGAGAAGCTGCTGGCCTATGCTTGGGGGCGGAGTCCTTCATTGCTTTCCTGCTAACCTGTTCGCAGGTGGACAATGCAGGACTCCGCTGCGACTTGGACCTCTGCTTTCCTGCTAACCTGTTCACAGGTGGACAGAGGTCCAAGTCGCAGCGGAGTCCTGCATTGTCCACCTGCGAACAGGTTAGCAGGAAAACAGAGGTCCAAGTCGATCGTTAGGAGAGTCGTAGAGGATCTACATCAAATCCGTGAGGAAGACGAATGAAGTGAGATGAGAGCGCATTAGTATCATATCGTACAAATAAAAATTGAAATAATCCTGCAATCCCGAATTGCAATTTGTACAATGTGTTACAAATTTGTAAGTGCTCAAGATCCCGTTCAATCTCCTTTGGAACCCATTTCATGCAATATGGCAGTTTGCCCACCTGTTTTGAGGGTTCCAGGGTTTTCACTAATGTCTCCACACAAGATGGCAGCACTTTCTGGTGAAGGTGAAGCAACAGGCGTAGGTTGTGTCTGTGGACATTTTCTTTACTGGAATACACATAAAATATGTCAGGGAGTAATGGCTTATGTGAGATAAAGGTACAATATATGACCATTAGTACAGTACTCTACCTCAATTTCACACATTTCATAAATGTTTAGTAACATTTCCATTAATTTCAAATGCAATACTTGCAGTAATCTCCTGTATGTCCCAGGAAAAGACAGACCTGGAGAAAGCGGTGAGGAGGAAGCCATCAAACACAGCAGAGCAGAACTCCTCAGTCCCAAACTCATCAGAGAGCAAGGTGAGATGTGCTGTCAGGAGGTGCAGGAAGATGTCCCCAAAGGCCATGTCGTTGTAGGTCTCCACTGCAGTTACATGATAGAGACAAAACAATGGTGACAGCCAGGTTAACAACAATTTACTATTTATTTATTTATACTAACGTGTGGCAAAACAAGTGCAGAACCTACCCAATGCAGGAAGTAACCTTTGCAAGGCATTCTTGTTCCTCTGCTTGGCAATGTGGAGTGCATAGTACAGACCCATCTCACAAGCCACCCTGTTCTCATGCAGGTACCTAGGGCAGGGGAGAACTTACTTTAATCAAAGAGGGTCCTCATTCAGACCTGGGTTCAAATACATGTGTATTTAAACATGTTATTTAAATACTTATTTTCTGTGTATTTCAGTATTTTCAAATGATGTGGCCCTAATCAGCCACTTCTATTGCAAGTATTTTTTTAAATAATTATATAAATAGCCTACTATTTGAAAGTATTTTAAATACTTATTTCAAATACTATTTTTAAATGAATGGGAGTCAGTGTATTTGAGTATTTTCCAAAACTTTCCAAGTGCATTTCCAAATACATTCCAATACTCAACTACTTGTCTTACTTAGTTCCAAATATCTTTGAAAGTAATTTAAATGCCCTACATAGTATTTGAACCCAGGTCTGTCCTCATTAAACATATAGCAGTTTCATGTACACTGTAAATAACACTGATCATTTCCATGTATATTTTAGAATATCAATACTACTTGTTTTACATTCTACATTTTTTACATGATAATGTTCTTAATGTCAACACACATATACAACATTGAATTACAGGCATGCCAAGTCTACCAAAGTAACATTCTAACCCCTTCCCCAGTGTGACATCCCATCCCAGTAATTACTTGTTGAAGTTATCAGGCAGGGCTGTGGGGTAGGAGAGGGAGGTCTTCTCCTCACTAGGGAGTTTCTGCTCTACAGTGAAGGTGTAGTCGTCCACAAGTACTGACAACATGGCTGGGAGAAAACGGGTCACAACGTCCAGTTCCTGAGAGGGAAGGAATCAAATATGACGAGTCTCTGCCCTGGCTGGTTATGTCACATCTACGCCATCTAGCTGTAGTTCATTGTATTATTATTTGTATTTTTTACCCCTTTTTCTCCCCAATTTTGAGGTATCCAATTGGTAGTTACAGTTGTCTCATCGCTGCAACTCCCGTACGGACTCGGGAGAGGCGAATGTCGAGAGCCGTGCGTCCTCCGAAACACAACCAAGCCGCACTGCTTCTTGACACAACGCCCATTTAACCCGGAAGCCAGCCGCACCAATGTGTCGGAGGAAACACCGTACACATGGCAACCGTGTCAGCGTGCACTGCGCCCGGCCCGCCACAGGAGTCACTAGTTCACGATGGGACATGGACATCCCTGCCGGTCAAACCCTCCCCTAAATCGGACGACGCTGGGCCAATTATGCGTCTCCCGGTCGCAACCGGCTGCGACAGAGCCTGGACTCGAACCCAGAATCTCTAGTGGCACAGCTGCGATGCAGTGCCTTAGACCACTGCGCCACTCGGGAGGACCTAGCTGTAGTTCATTGTAAAGAGGTTGTTTTCCTGCTCTGCGCATCAAACTATTGTTGCTGTGCAGCTCATAAGTAATGTAATACAGACAGGTAAACTTACTGAACAAAAATAAGTGATTATAAAATAATACTAATGGAAAGAAGTAACTGCATACCAATCGAGGCTCTTTAAAGACCTGGCTGTCAATCATATCCCAAGCACCTTGTCCAAGAGACAGCATTCTGAGTAACAGCATCAGGTCTGGACTGTCCTGTTCATTGACACAGAAACATCTCTTTAGTAGTGGCAATAGGTTTCCACATAGCATCGACAGAATATGGAAAGGGACACAAAAACATATAAGGCCACGAATGACAACATTGAATGTCTTACTCTGGGGAGAGCATCCTGGCTTAGCAATTCTTGCAGGTTTCGGACCGTACTCAAAACCAGGGTGTTACTGGCAAATGGGTCACACAGTATCATGGACAGGTCCCTGGAAAGCAAGAAGACCCTTAACATTTTTGTCACATCTTTTTATTAATCCTAAAATGGTGCAATAAGACATGTTCAATCACATTTCCTCCATTCTTCTTCTCTCACCCAAGTACTTCATCCTGTCCTTTCTTCACTCCATCCAGAAAACCTTGCAACTCCCGGGCTCGCTTGGCATCCACAAACTTCTCACGGATACAGGCATCCAAGCACCAGGTGAACTGCCAAGATATAGACGTACAGCCCTCTGCACAAGCATGCAGAACATTCGCCAACGTATTTGCATATATTTGAAATCAATACTATTCCTGTCTGCCTACAGAAGGCATGCTGTACACATGAGTTTGGGCATACCTTGTGGCAGGAGTCTACTGAGCAGATCTCACTGATGTCCAGGTCATGGAGGGACATGAGCAGCTCTGCACGCAGGGTGCAGTAGTGGACATTACGAGTACGCAGGAAAAGTGTTCGCAGAAACTGGAGCACCATGTCATATAGTTTCACATTCTTCCCAATCATCTGGGTCAGTTTCAAGACTACCTAAACAGAAGAAATTCTTATTGGAATGTGAACAGAATCTATTGGGAGTCAAAAAGTAATGAAAAGGTCCAGATGTACTGGGGTGGCTCACCTCTCCTTGGCGTCTTGCTTTGGGGGAGGGGCTGAAGAAGTTATGCAGAATGGAGAGATCGCTGCTGAAAAGTGCTGCCTCCTTTGCCACGATATACTGCTTGAGTAAGGGCGAGACCTCATCTCCGAAGAGAGCCTGGTTTTCCTGCCAGATCTGCCTCTTCACCTCAACAGCACAGACCTTATACAGTTCCTTATCAGCCATCACAAGCTTCAGCTTTTTCTCTGGTACCTGTTCATGGGCAAAATAAACACTCAATCAGAACATACATTTCAAACACTGAGCTGTGGTAGAGATCAAGGTGCTTTGGAGAAAGAATCATGGAAAACAAGTAACTTCTTATGGCTAATGCGATTTGCAAAGAACTATACATTTAAAAGGTGCATTCACTTACAGCTAGAATAATTCAATTGGTAAAACTGCCACATTCGTTTGGGATATTAAAACAGCAAACAACAAACACTGTTTTTTTTCCCCCACCTCGGACATCATTGCACAGGAGATTGAACAGCAGAGTACGTACCTGTTTTTACCATGCTGCCGGAGGCGCCTCTCCTCTATTCTAGCAACAAAACTATAACAAAGGAGCTGGGGCGAACAGTGGAGCTGTTTCCCCTAATGCAGATTGGATTTGAAGGTGGGAAGACCAAGACTTGCCTTTGGAAGATGCTTCAGCACCTGCATGACCACTGGCTGAATGGAAGGCATCTTCACCAGAGGAAAGCTCTTCTCCAGCAGCTCTTTAAGTTTACCATAACTGTAGAGGGAGCAGGAATACCCAGAAACTCAATGTCTAAAATACATGTACAATGGTTGATGATTTCTCTATGAAGACCTGCTGTTTACTAGCTTAGATGTCGCACCGGTCCTCATCCTTGCCCTCCGCGATAGTGGCGACTCGCTCCATCAACTTGTCACGAAGCTCGTCAAAGACAGACTGGTGAAACTCCAACCGAGGAGTTCCGTGAAGGTCCAGGAAGGGAAGAGCTGACTGAAGAGTTGGTAACAAAATGCCATTTTCTGTCTGCAAAACAACACAGCCCAGACACACCAAAGACAGACTGATGAAGGTGAGATAAAAAGCAATGCACTGACATGGTGGTGTTACTCATTTGATAATCATTGCAGGGATAATTGTGTAATCTAATATTACTCATAGAGCATGCTTACCAGGGTTGGGTGGGTTACTTTCTAAACGTAATCTGTTACAGTTACTATTCACCTGTATAGAATTGTAATAAGTAACAGAATTTTTTGGAATACCCAAACTCCGTAACAATCTAATTACTTTCAGATTTCCTTTCCCTTAAGAGGCATTAGAAAAAGACAAAAGGATCCATGAGTCTACATAGTGGTCTCGGACTTGAGGATCAGACTTGCTCAAGTGGAACAAACTTAAAAAAACTTGTGCCATTTTTCATGCTGAATTGAAAATCATTCAGGAAAACAGAAAAGGTGTCACGGTATTTTTTTCACGAACATCCTTCCTGGATTTAAAAGTAATACAAGAAGTAATCTAGTTTAAAAGTATCTGTAATATGATTACAATAATTTAGCTGGTAACGTAAATATTACAGTTAAAAAAAGTGTAATCAGATTACATGTACTCGATGGTGAGCTGTAGCAAGCCATTAACTTTAGTTTTGAGATGATCAATCTATGTCGAGAGAGGAGCTGGTTTTTACATAGTGTATATTCCTTCTGATACATTTCCATTTGTTGGCAATGTCAATTCTTGCAAATTTTTTCTAAATACTTACTTTTATGTTCCTTAGCTGGACAGCCAAATGAGCCGACTACTAACCTGTAAACCAATCAAAACTTGTTCGCTATCCAGATACCATCTCTGCTGATTACGTCTGCCAATCACACTCTCTGTATCTAAGGTACTAAACACAGCTGGTAACAGCTCGAGAGAGTCTTTACTTATTTGTAATCTAACTAATCTATAGGGAAAGTAGTGTAAAGCTAATACAGTCATCAAGGCAGGGCCCACTAATTTCATTCATACTGACAAATAAGAAATGCCACATTATCCCTGTCGATAGCTAGAGTAAGATGATTGGAGAGCAACCTGCATCACACTGCTAGGATGTTCATTTTCTAGCACACAAACTACATTCCTTTGTCGTGATCATTTATTTTATTCATATGTGGCCTGAGCACACAAATGATCCTAGATAGAAGGGGGAAAACTGAAGCATGCGTTGATGACAGTTCTACAGTCTCCATCAGAGGCCCGGGTTTTTGGCATAGATGGTAAAGCTCTCATTTCTGGACTGTAACATTGTGCCCCCCACTGACATATACAGTGCATTCGGAAAGTATTCAGACCCCTTGACTTTTTCCACATTTTGTTACGTTACAGCCTTATTCTAAAATTGATGAGGAAAAAATACAATTTAATCTATCTACACACAATACCCCATAATGGCAAAGCAAAAACCTAAGTATTAAGATCCTTTACTCAGTACTTTGTTGAAGCACCATTGAAATCGATTACAACCTTGAGTCTTCTTGGGTATGACGCTACAAGCTTGGCACACCAGTATTTGGGTAGTTTCTCACAATCTTCTCAAGCTCTGTCAGGTTGGATGGGGAGCGTTGCTGCACAGCTATTTTCAGGTCTTCAGGTTGAAGTCCGGGCTCTTGCTGGGCCACTCAAGGACATTCAGAGACTTGACCCGAAGCCACTCCTGCATTGTCTTGGCTGTATGCGTAGGATTGTTGTTCTGTTGGAAGGTGAACCTTGACCCCAGTTTGAGGTCCTGAGCGCTCTGGAGCAGGTTTTCATCAAGGATCTCTGTACTTTGCTCTGTTTATCTTTGCCTTGATCCTGACTAGTCTCCCAGTCCCTGCCACTGAAAAACATTCCCACAGCATGATGCTGCCACCACCATGCTTCCCCATAGGGATGGTGCCAGGTTTCCTCCAGACGTGACGCTTCACATTCAGGGCAAAGAGTTCCATCAATGCATCTTGTTTCTCATGGTCAGAGTATTTAGGTGTCTTTTGGCAAACTCCAAGCGGGATGTCATGTGCTTTTTACTGAGGAGTCTGGCCACTCTACAATAAAGGCCTAAATGGTGGAGTGCTGCAGAGATGGATATCTTTTTGGAAGGTTCTCTCATCTCCACAGAAGAACTCTAGAGCTCTGGCAGAATGACCATCGGGTCTCTGTACCCAATAAATGGTGAAATACTATTTGGAATGTGTTACATTTTACATTTTAGTCATTTTAGCAGACGCTCTTATCCAGAGCGACTTACAGTAGTGAATGCATACATTTCATACATTTTTTTTTTTTTCCTGTGCTGGCCCCCCGTGGGAATCGAACCCACAACCCTGGCGTTACAAACACCATGCTCTACCAACTGAGCTACAGGGAAGCTGAGCTTCATGCATATGTTCGAATGCATATGCATGAAATGTACATTATGGAAATGATGGATACCGCCCAAGCCTAGTTGAATTATGGCCGGGTGATATGGCCTAGAAATCTAGATTTATTTTTCAATCTCTATTTTATTTAAATGTTCTCCCTAAATATGCTTAGTTGTACAAATAAAGTCAAATACACTGCATTTCAAACAGTTAGCAATAAAGGCTTGTGAAATTATACCTAGGCTAAAAATGTATTTTATTTTTATTTCACCTTTATTTAACCAGGTAGGCTATCTGAGAACAAGTTCTCATTTACAACTGTGACCTGGCCAAGATAAAGCAAAGCAGTGAGACACAAACAACAGCACAGAGTTACACATGGAATAAACAAACAAACACTCAATAATACCATAGAAAAAGTATATATACAGTGTGTGCAAATGACGTATAGGATCAGGGAGGTAAGGCAATAAATAGACCATAGTGGCAAAATAATTACAATATAGCAATTAAATATAAGCCTTCCACAATCACAAGACCTATTAATAATTTAACCTGCTTTTTTTTGCAATAATAACTGATCTGGCTTTCAAGTTGGTCTATGAAAATGCCCTTTTTGTTAGATATTTTACCAGAACTATACATAACGCACATTCACCTCTTGTAGCGGGCATAATAGAAAATGAACACAGGTCTTAAAAACAATCCCTCAAGCACAAGCCCACGTGCAAGTGAGTAAGCAGCTCATCTTTATAGGAATCGTCATATTTCATCTTTAGCCAACTTCGATCTATTTGCTAGCTAACAAGGCAGAACAGTTGAATTGTTATGAACACGCCCTTCTTTCCATCCGTCTCCAACTATTTGAACAGCATGCTAGCCTGTCCACTTTGTTCTGATGTTGAAATCAAGCGGCCTACCTTATTTCTCCGAATGAGAACGAGTAGCCAATTCCTTATATACATTTTGTTTTATGCTTATTGCAAATTTATGAAGCACAGACTAGACAGCTAGTATAACACTTTTTGGTTAAAACGCTGCTAGCGGTACGCTGTGCGCCACAAACAGTAAATTCATTGAAGCGTATAAATTCCTCTTCTCGCCTGCCTAAGCAAGTTCTGTCTGATTCTGGCATCATAACTCAGAAACAATAGGATAAGTGATGCTTTTAATCATAATTTTATCTCGGCAGGCTTTGTATTAGAGAGAAACGGTGGTTTAATTGACCCTGGTCAGTCAATCAACTGTTCTTCCCTCTGCCAGCCTCTAGCTGGCTCGATGGTTAACCCATCAACTTCCAGTGAATCTTTGTTTTCATTTCAACAATTTATTATCTGTGACGTGCTAGATGTCTTGCTTAAGATCGGAAGAAAAAAAATATACTTTTTTTTATTCGCTGATATGCTTGGTCCATTTTTGTGGCAACTCTCTGCCCCTCTGATTGCTGAATCATTAACCCATATTTTTAACCTGATGATTATATCTGGTACTATCCCCAAGGTTTGGAAGGCTGCCCTTCACAAAGGGTGACCCTTGTAACCTAAATAATGAATCCCCCTATTTCTAAACTTTCTCGCCTAGCTAAAATATTAGAATGTGATTACTTCTCAGGTAAGATCTTTTTTATCTTTGAAATGTACCCCACAGTTGTCCAGGCTCTATCTGAACTACAGTCTGTATTCATTGTATTACAGAAAAAAATCTATTTATCTGAAATTAGTATTGAATGCAGGTAAAACTTAATATTTTGTACACTCAGTGAATATTAAGGAAACCTTTCCATGACAGACTGACCAGGTGAATCCTCGTGAAAGCTATGATCCCTTATTGATGTCACCTTATTGATGTTAAATCCACTTAAATCAGTGTATATGAAGGGGATGAGACAGGTTGAAGGAACATGTAGGAAGGTGTTCTTAATGTTTGGCGGACTCCGTATATGTTGTTCTCTAGAGCACATAAAAATAACTGACTGACTGATGACGAATAACTAATAAATACTCCCCAGGGTCGGATTCCATTGTAAAACGGTGTGGACTCTCCTGGGGTGCATTCCCTGCGCCAATTATGTTGCTAAACGTTTTGCAACAGAAACAGTTTACTCAAAATGCTCTTCAAATCATATACAAGCTGTAGGGTTCTTAAACGGAAGTAGTACTTTTTTTTTAAATTGTATGGTTTCCACGTGTTGCCATTCCAATCTGAGTAATCTGCGAAGTGTTCGGCACAAATTGCACATCTCGATTATTCCCTGCTCTAAAGTGGAGTGAAGTCTGCAGGGTTCTTTCTTCCAGACACTGTTGCAAAACGTGTAAACAGAAGCAAACGGAACGGGGAGGGACCTAACTGAATTTGTCCAATTTAAACTCCGCTTGGTTTTTAAATTGTAAACGGTTTCCGTAATGAATACACCCCAGAACTCAACAGCGTTAGGATTAAACATTTCTGTTGACAGACGAAACAGAATCGGTGTATTGAATACACCACTGGTTTTCGTTGCAAAACGTTTTCCGTTTGAAATACACGACTTGAGCACTTTGACTTCATCCTGGGTTTGGCCGGTGTAGGCCGTCATTGTAAATAAGAATTTGTTCTTATTAACCGAGTTGCATTGTTAAATAAAGGCTCTGGTCCACGCGCATGCGCACTCATATTTTGTAGAAATTAGAAGGCGCGAATAGAGACATGTTCTAAGTAACTCTAGCAGCATCTTTACTTTGGTAGTTAAGTTACGAACGTTTACTGAAGCCATTCCCGAAACAAAATCCCCCCCGTGGGGTGATTTATTTAACGATTGATTCAGGGCGACCGTGGAAGCGCTGCCGAACGATGCCCTGGGTCATTGCTAGCTAACGTTACGTACTAAACAAGGCTAGCTAACGTTATTTGAATGACCTACGTTGACTAACCACTAACTTAACTGATATGTATAGTAACCAATGAACACAACACATAGTTTGAACCACTACACTGTCGATACGCTAGTATCAACATGCTTTTAGTCCTGTTTTAACTAGTGTTAGCTGGCTAACATCAGGTTAGCTTACCTGAAACTGGTCAATGGCTTTCAGAGGCTCTGTGCAGTTGGTCAGTGTTTCTTTTAGATCCTCGCCATTAGATATCCCAAGCTCAGGCAGGCCCGCAAACATTTTCTTGTGTGTACGATAGAACTAGCTATATTAATCAAATAAACACAGGGCTAATAATACAATACGTTCATGAATGAATGACTACAAGTTCCCAACTTTGGTTCTTGGCAAACCAAAGATTATGAATAAATAAAGATAGTTCAACTGTGGCAGTTTACCCCCCCGAAAAAGTCCGTTCCGGTCTACATAACTGAGTGTCTCTCCCATAGACGCCATAGCCGCTGGGTCTGGTCTACTTAGGGTGCATTCGTAAATTGTCTCCAGTGTGTCAGAGTGCGCCGCTCTGGGTCGTTTGTAAATTCATATCGCTGTTAAATGATCAGTTTAGAGCGCACACTGGACACTTTGGCCAAGGAGAAGGGTTGATCCGAGAGTTCTGACCTCAAAAACAGCAATCACACACCCAAGCTACTGGCTAAAGTTGGCTAGTTTCCTAGCTACTTAAAGACACAAACAAGAGAACACCTCACTGACCATTTTACTCGCCCAAGCAGAGTTGGTTTTTCTGTTTTCATGTCATATATCAAATTGTATTTGTCACATGCCCCGAATACAACAGTGAAATGCTTACTTACAAGCCCTTAACCAACAATGCATTTTAAGAAAATGCAAAATAAAAAAGAGATAAGAATAACTAATTAAAGAGCAGCAGTAAATAACAATAGCGGGGCTATATACAATGGGTACCAGTACAGAGTCAATGTGTGGGGGCATCAGTGTTGAGGTAATTGAGGTAATATGTAAATGTAGGTAGAGTTATTAAAGTGACTATGCATAGATAAGAGTAGCAGCAGCATAGAAGGGGGGGGGGCAATACAAATAGTCTGGGTAGCCATTTGATTTGCTGTTCAGGAGTATTATGGCTTGGGGGTAGAAGCTGTTTAGAAGCCTCTTGGACCTAGACTTGGCGCTCCGGTACCGCTTGCCGTGCGGTAGCAGAGAGAACAGTCTATGACTAGGGTGGCTGGAGTCTATGACAATTTTTAGGGCCTTTCCTCTGACATCACCTATTATATAGGTCCTGGATGGTAGGAAGCTTGTCCCGGTGATGTACTGGGCTGTACGCACTACCCTCTGTAGTGCCTTGCGGCCGGAGGCCGAGCAGTTGCCATACCAGGCAGTGATGCAACCCGCCAGGATGCTCTCGATGGTGCAGCTGTAAAACCTTTTGGGGATCTGTGGACCCATGCCAAATTTTTTCAGTCTCCTGAGGGGGAATAGGTTTTGTCATGCCCTCTTCACAACTGTCTTGGTGTGCTTGGACCATGTTAATTTGTTGGTGATGTGGACGCCAAGGAACTTAAAGCTCTCAACCTGCTCCACTACAGCCCTATCGATGAGGATGGGGGGGCTCAGTCCTCCTTTTCCTGTAGTCCACAATCATCTTCTTTGTCTTGATCACGTTGAGGGAGAGGTTGTTGTTCTTGCAGGAGGGGACTGAGCACACACCCCTGAGGGGCCCCCGTGTTGAGGATCAGCGTGGCAGATGTGTTGTTACCTAACCGTACCACCTGGGGGCGGCCCGTCAGGAAGTCTAGGATCCAGTTACAGATGGAGATGTTTAGTCCCAGGGTCCTTAGCTTAGTGATGAGCTTTGAGGGCACTATGGTGTTGAATGCTGAGCTGTTGTCAATGAATAGCATTCTCACATACAATTAAAGTCGGAAGTTTACACACACTTAGGTTGTAGTCATTAAAACTCGTTTTTCAACTACTCCACAAATTTCTTGTTAACAAACCATAGTTTTGGCAAGTCCGTTAGGACATCTACTTTGTGCATGACACAAGTCATTTTTCCAACAATTGTTGATAGACCGATTATGTCACTTATAATTCACTGTATCACAATTCCAGTGGGTCAGAAGTTTACATACAATAAGTTTCCTGTACCTTTAAACAGCTTGGAAAATTCCAGAAAACTATGTCATGGCTTTAGAAGTTTCTGATAGGCCAATTAACATCATTTACATTTCCATTTTCCATTTAAGTCATTTAGCAGACGCTCTTATCCAGAGCGACATTTGAGTCAATTGGAGGTGTACCTGTGGATGTATTTCAAGGCCTACCTTCAAACTCAGTGCCTTTTTGCTTGACATCATGGGAAAAGAAAATCAGCCAAGACCTCAGAAAAAAATTGTAGACCTTCCAAATGCCTGAAGGTACCACGTTCATCTGTACAAACAATAGTACGCAAGTATAAACACCATGGGACCACGCAGGCAGCCATCATACCGCTCAGGAAGGAGACGCGTTCTGTCTCCTAGAGATGAACGTACTTTGGTGCGAAAAGTGCAAATCAATCCCAGAACAACAGCAAAGGACCTTGTGAAGATGCTGGAGGAAACAGGTACAAAAGTATCTATATCCACAGTAAAGCAAGTCCTATATCGACATAACCTAAAATGCCTCTCCGCAAGGAAGAAGCCACTGCTCCAAAACCGCCATAAAAAAGCCAGACTACGGTTTGCAACTGCACAAGTTGTGTATTTACGCTGTTTGATGTTCTGTTGTCATAAACTCTGGCGGGAGAGCATGGATGTTTGTCCTATCCATTGAAAATAGGCCTACTATTTTATTAAATAGCATGCAGTAACTCTATAATAGTCCTAGTTATAACAAATGTTTATGTATCCAGTTTTTCATATGCCTTTTTAAAAACAGTTATTGGCTTCAACATGAGAATATTGTATTTGAATTTCGGTAGCCTATAGCCTAAATTACATTGCATATCTGAGCAATAGACATTGCCCACCAAACGTAATAAGATTAGCCTACCTTCGCTGTTGATATGGTCTGTATGGTGACTTTACCTTTACAATTCTATACGTGGCAAACAAAGTCAAATATTGGTCTCCCTATAGGCAGACAGGTTGCCTCCCACAATGTATCCGTCCACCTAGGGTCGGGTTTACGAGACTTGGCAAATATCAATACAATAGCAGATTCAGTACCACGGACAGCGAACATAATTCAACAGAGGACACTGGAAGATCATTTTTTAACAAAATGATAAACGAGAAACAAAAATCCTTTTTAACAACTTGATGTTTCTAAATAGGCTTGACATCTTTCATTCCATGGGCATCACACGTCTACACCTTTCACAGGAGCTGGACGTAAATATGATCACACGTCTACACCTTTCACAGGAGCTGGACGTAAATATGATCACACGTCTACACCTTTCACAGGAGCTGGACGTAAATATGATCACACGTCTACACCTTTCACAGGAGCTGGACGTAAATATGATCACACGTCTACACCTTTCACAGGAGCTGGACGTAAATATGATCACACGTCTACACCTTTCACAGGAGCTGGACGTAAATATGATCACACGTCTACACCTTTCACAGGAGCTGGACGTAAATATGAACCAATATAATGAAACAAGGGGTTGACTGTTTTGCTGCTCCCAAAAGTGATATTTTCATTTAACATTGGTGATGTGCTTTTCTATTGATTAGGATACTGTGCACCTCCGCTGGTGAAATCCATGCCATAGACAACTGCCCTACCGCTAAGACCAGCTTTTGTTCGATATTTAAATATCCCCACAGCACTGCCTAAAATTGGCACTTTGGCACACTTCAAATATTTCCATCCCTTCCACCACAGTGCAAGCAAGCTGATATAAGAGGATACAAGAGATTGCTCAATCTGCCCCTTGACATTGGAGCAATAAACAGACAATTATCTTGTCTCATAAATCTCATGAGGCCACTGTGGGCTGTTTGTCTACATGCTTTGGCTTACAGTGAACAAGCCTATGAATGAAAATGAAAAAATAGCTTATTATTCTGACAGAATTTCTGAAAAGAAATTAATCTGATTGTTAAATAGCTTGAACCAAAGTATGTCACAAAATATTAGGATATTATGTATATTTGAATTAAAAATGGAATCAATTCTAAGAAACAGTGAACCATAGATTGAACCCGTGATTGATCTTAAAGTGTAATCCCTGCAAGGGGATCCTCCTCACTATGAAGCTGCCGCTGACGTTGGGCTGAAAGACTCCATCAAAGGAGCACTTGGAGAAAGAGCACCTGTCGAAGGAGAAGAGCTTGGACATATTGCCAAGGCACTGCTGGTAATTCCCAGTGCCCATGACTGTCAGGAAGACCTGGGGGCTGTAGGGAGAGGGCCTTTGGTCTGCTGTGCATGGGGAGTCAAACACCTTGTCCAGCTTCATGGAGACATTGAAACCTGCTGGATAGCAGGGATGTGATATATGGGGCCCAGCACCTTGAGTCTGAGAGACAGAGCAGACTAAAGACATAGCTCTGTAGTCATATCGTGATGATGAGTGCCTATACATTATGCTCTATTTTAGCCTAACATTGTTCTGTTGTTTTAGCATTACTATGCACTTTGGTTTGTGATGTACTCAATCATTCTGCATTTGTAATACTACTGTGTTTTAAGAGAACGTTAGTTACCTTGACCAAGTGAGCCAGCAGTCTGCGTAAGACCTCATCCCTGCCGTAGCACTGCGGTCTCAAAGGTAATCTGAGTGGAGGCGCCTCCGAAGTCCAGAGCACCCACTGTATCTCTGCCAGGACTAAGTCAACGCCCCACAAAGCCGTACTAAGTGACAAAAGAAAGAATGAGAAGGAAATGACAAGGGCGCAAGTTTGTCTTGAGAAACAATGAAAACAAACCAATGTTTCTAATTCATCATTCTTCAACATGGCCAACACTGCTTAACATTCATTCCTCAGTGTTCTTGAATAGCTCTGATACAGGTTCTGAAACTGTGAAAACTTCACCTTGATAAAGTTCTCTAACAGGTAGTTGACAGTGACCCAGCCATATGCCCCCTCCTCCTGTCCACTCAAGATGGTCGCCGCTCTGAAGTCAAAAGGATAAGTACGCAATTTGCTGCCTACGTCCTTCAGTATCTGCTCTGACTTGGTGGAGTTGGATATACTGTGGGAAAGAGAGAAAAGAGGGGACAGAATTAGACAAAAAAAATTATACAAATGTTGTCATTAGCCAACATATTGTAATGCCATTCTAATGTGGTAACTCACATAACCCATTAACTATTATCCTGTGCATCTGATCTGAAACTACATCTAAATGTTATTTTGTGCATCTCCACTCACTTCAGTAGCGTCATTCCCGCCGTGGCTCCCAGATACACAGGAGTGAGGCGGTGTCTGGATTTGGGGATGTCCTGCAAAGCCTGTTCCAGACAGGGTTCCAGACTGCTCCCTGCACCCCCTCGTTCCCCTGCATAGCTGGATATCCCTCCTCCTGAGTAGGTAGACATTCAATAAAATACAATAGAATACAATATTCATCAGAATATCAATACCCCCAAATGTATATGTGATTTCTGTAAATTTTGACTTGTGCATGACCTTTTCTTTCATGTCAGCAAGAAATGTCAACTTACTGTATCTGAATGGATCCAATACAATTTCAGGAGTTTTTCTATGATTACTTGCCCAACTGAAGCTAAACTTATGAAATAGAGGAAGAACTGGAGAGGGCATACGGCGTACACGGCAATAGAAAAGGAACCTGAATACTCAGTTAAGAATCCCAATTACGCAAAACATAACAGTTTATTTAATTTTTATTTCACCTTTATTTAACCAGGTAGGCCAGATGATAAGTTCTCATTTACAACTGCGACCTGGCCAAGATAAAGCAAAGCAGTGCGACAAAAAACAACACAGAGTTACACATGGGATCAACAAACGTACAGTCAATAACACAACTGTGGAAAAACACTTCTGTAATACTAATCTCTGACCGGTCATTCTTGAGGGGAACAGACAGTTCTCTTCTGTAAAACAACGGAAACAACGGAAATGGAAGTGAGAGTTTAGGGTGTTTCTAGAACACTCAGACACTGAAGAAGTGGAAAGGTATGAGAAATAGGATAATAGCTCCACCTTTCCCTGGAATAGGCAAGGTGGATTAGTGTGTGACATTATATCATATCCAATCGCTTCAGTTCTACCGAAGTGCCTGAGGTACTGTAGCGGTAGGGGTTGATTTGGCTATGCCCTCTTACCCTTAACATGACACTCACTGTGCTGAGTGACAATGCCAGTGCCATTTTGTTTATCAGCCGGCCACTTGTAGATGTACATGGTAGTATGGGACGAGCCTGCATCAAGGACTACTCCATACTGAAACAGAGAGAAAACAGTTGGAAAAGTCAGAAATACAGGCAGAATAGAAAGGTGCTACATGTTATAGAATTTACCTGACAATACTAGGCAACACTACCTTTTTTTATTTATTGGGTATCTTACACATTGACATTTCAGTGCTTTATTTTGTGTTGTGTTAATTACCCTGCACAGTGAAAGATTCTCAAAACAAACTATCACTGACCAATATCTGATCCTTCAAAATGTTTTTCTAGTTAATACAGTATGGCAACAAAAGAGAATTCAACGTTACTTTGATGAGGAAAGAAAGACTGTTACAGGTTTTGGTTTTTTCAATTATGTTTTGAGGTTGGACTTTTAGCACGTATAGCATTTCAGCACGTAGGGCGCACAGATTGGTGTCACCTCATCAGTCATTATGTGTTACACCTGTGCTGGTTGCCATCTCATTAGTGGGAAGGTGTTTCACCTGTGTTTGCCCAGGTGCTATTTAGGAGTGGCTGGTCCAGTGCTCCAGTGGTGCTTGTGAGATGTTGGGGAGATCTACATTTGTCAGTTGAGGTGTGAGTTTGAGCTCAACCCATTTAAGTTTGAAAGAAGCCTGAGGTTTGGTGTTCCCCCAGTTTGTTTTGCTCAATATTATTTTTACTCTCTAGCTTAAGTTCTTGAGGGTTTTTCTTGTAGTTTGTCTTTTTGGAGGCAAACCTAGTGGGTGTCTTTTAGAACCCCTTACTAGTAGCTTTGCCAACTTTCAGGGGGCACCCTCATGGGTGCCTTTAACTCCTGTTGAACCCTTTTCTATTATGATTGGTTGTCAGTGATTTTCTTTGATAGTTCCCTCTGACATTTTGAGTTTGTCTTCTGGGAACGTAACAGTAACCATAAGGGACAATTAGAAAATGAGCTGAGTAAGATAGGCGTGGCTTTATGTTCGTCTTTTGTTCTTGCCCTTTTTATTTGAAAGACAAAATAATAAAATTGTCACATGCGCCGAATACAACCGGTGTAGTCCTTACAAGGCCTTAACCAACAAGGCAGTTTCCTTTCAGGTTGGGCTTGGTTTAAAAAGGCTTTCTGGTTAGTGCTCTGAGGTTGGGTTTATTAGGCAGGATACTGCATGTTAAAGGCACAGCAGGGCCCGGTTTCCTGATAGTCAAAGTTAAATTCCATCGCTAACCAATGTTCCCTCAAATCTTTTCCAACACTAAGCAAATTTCAGGTCTGCTGAGCGCAAACTTGAACTTTGGAAATTCCAGCATGCGTTTGAACACTCAGGCTGTACTTGCTTTAAGTTAGTTTTAACAGTGGCCATTTGATCATAATGTAGGCCTACTGTACCATCAAAAACAATGAAGAAAATGCATCCGATAAAATTTAAACATGGAAATAGCTGTTCTATCATTCAACCTACAGTAGCAGCCAATGTGTAGTGTTCAATGTAGGCCTGCTTTCCATGAGACTTTGAAGACAAAACATGCAGGGCTTGACATTACCCTGTTAATCCACTTGCGCTTCAGACAAGGTGGTGACAAATGCTGTTGTGGTGTTTGATGCCAGAAACCACTACAAAATAAAATGCATTATTAGAGAATCAGACAAATTATGCTACCCTCTGCCGACTGGCTACTTAGCTTATTCAAGCCCGTCTCAAAATACAACACTGCCCCTTTAAAAAGCTTTTTACCTGACTCTTTTCAAAGGTGTCTAGAAACATACATGTTTTGTGCTCTTGTAGGAAGCAATCACTCCCCTTTTGCTGACAACAAATGATCTATAACTGGGTTAATAACTCACTAACTTGTAAAAGATATGAACTAAATGTGCACGTGGCTACATGAAGCTCTCGTTTCATCTCAAAACAAGCGCATCTACTCATGACTGTTGATAGTGTTAACATGGAAAACTCTAGAGCAGTGGTCACCAACATTTTCTGAGTCAAAATGCTAGCCGAGATCTATCACTCAGATTTGTTTTTTTAACATGACTTAAAAAACGTTAGCCTTTGCAACATTAACCAATTACAAACAGTACTGTAGCAATGAGGTCCGTGCTATAAGCCCAATACATTATCACCGCATATTAGCTTTGCTTGACCTGCCCTGCCAATACATTGTTGTTCGGGCCATCCGTTGTTGTATTACTTGTGAGGCACTGCTTATTTTTAATTACAAAAAACACAAGGGGTAACATTAAAGTATTAGAACATGAAGGACAAACAATACAGCATCAAGACACTCAAGCATGTATCAGTCTTTCCTCAACAGAGCCATCCTTATGTGTGAGGGTGCGTGTGCATGAAAGTGATATAAAATATATGTCCTAGTTTCCTTTTTCATGATCACAATCTTGTGAAACCCGAACCCTCCAAGATCCCCCCACAGTTCCCCAATACCTGTCCCTCAACCAATCGAGACCCCTCCCACAGTCCCCCCCGTAAGAAAAAATGTAATAAAATGTTATTCCATTCCACACCCCAGGACCCCCCAATGCACCAACAACCAAGAGAATGAACTAAAGAGAAAAAAGGAAAAGACAGAAGAAAACAGCAAACAACAATGCAATTATATATAATAATACATTTAAAACAAAGGACATCAAGGACAACTGAAATCATAACAGCAATGCCAACTGTATATGTTTGTGCATGTCTGGCACTATTACATGTATGTGTGTGTTCTTGTATGCGTTTATTTGAATGAGAGTGTGTGTATATGCATATGTACAAACACCTGCACGGCATCAGCCTCAGGCAAACCGGCATTAGTTGTAAAAACACTGCCACTTAGTGTCATTCAAATGTACTTTTATTATGTTTTATTTTGACTTTTTTCCCCCCTTTATGTTTTGACCATCATTCTCTTTCTCACACAGCACCTCCACTCCCACTTGTCTCCAATTCCACATACCACCCCTCAGCTTCCCTCAGCCCATCCCATCTATCTCTGCTGGCCACCCACTTCGTGTTTCTACGCAACACATATCTTTCAACTATGCTATGTTTAATGTACAATTTGAATCCATCTAATTGAATAGAATCTACAGATTGCATGTTGAAGATAAATACTTTTACTAAGAGTATTAATATACTGCTCAAAAAAATAAAGGGAACACTTAAACAACACATCCTATATCTGAATGAAAGAAATAATCTTATTAAATACTTTTTTCTTTACATAGTTGAATGTGCTGACAACAAAATCACACAAAAATAATCAATGGAAATCCAATTTATCAACCCATGGAGGTCTGGATTTGGAGTCACACTCAAAATTAAAGTGGAAAACCACACTACAGGCTGATCCAACTTTGATGTAATGTCCTTAAAACAAGTCAAAATGAGGCTCAGTAGTGTGTGTGGCCTCCACGTGCCTGTATGACCTCCCTACAATGCCTGGGCATGCTCCTGATGAGGTGGCGGATGGTCTCCTGAGGGATCTCCTCCCAGACCTGGACTAAAGCATCCGCCAACTCCTGGACAGTTTGTGGTGCAACGTGGCGTTTGTGGATGGAGCGAGACATGATGTCCCAGATGTGCTCAATTGGATTCAGGTCTGGGGAACGGGCGGGCCAGTCCATAGCATCAATGCCTTCCTCTTGCAGGAACTGCTGACACACTCCAGCCACAAGAGGTCTAGCATTGTCTTGCATTAGGAGGAACTCAGGGCCAACCGCACCAGCATATGGTCTCACAAGGGGTCTGAGGATCTCATCTCGGTACCTAAGGTCAGTCAGGCTACCTCTGGCGAGCACACGGAGGGATGTGCGGCCCCCCAAAGAAATGCCACCCCACACCATGACTGACCCACCACCAAACCGGTCATGCTGGAGGATGTTGCAGGCAGCAGAACGTTCTCCACGGCGGCTCCAGACTCTGTCACGTGCTCAGTGTGAACCTGCTTTCATCTGTGAAGAGCACAGGGCGCCAGTGGCGAATTTGCCCATCTTGGTGTTCTCTGGCAAATGCCAAACGTCCTGCACGGTGTTGGGCTGTAAGCACAACCCCCACCTGTGGACGTCAGGCCCTCATACCACCCTCATGGAGTCTGTTTCTGACCGTTTGAGCAGACACATGCACATTTGTGGCCTGCTGGAGGTCATTTTGCAGGGCTCTGGCAGTGCTTCTCCTGCTCCTCCTTGCAAAGGCGGAGGTAGCGGTCCTGCTGCTGGGTTGTTGCCCTCCTACGGCCTCCTCCACGTCTCCTGATGTACTGGCCTGTCTCCTGGTAGCGCCTCCATGCTCTGGACACTACGCTGACAGACACAGCAAACCTTCTTGCCACAGCTCGCATTGATGTGCCATCCTGGATGAGCTGCACTACCTGAGTCACTTGTGTGGGTTGTAGACTCCGTCTCATGCTACCACTAGCCAACTGCCAACGTGCTTGCTTTGGCAGCACATATACTAAAATTGGATCGATACAGAGAAGATTAGCATGGCCC
This sequence comes from Salmo trutta, assembly GCF_901001165.1. NCBI lineage: Eukaryota > Metazoa > Chordata > Actinopteri > Salmoniformes > Salmonidae > Salmo > Salmo trutta. The sequence goes on along the minus strand of NC_042983.1, from coordinate 25,683,041 downwards.
CTGCGAAAGGATGACACGCAAATCCGTGAAGCGCTCCTTATTTTAGGTCCCGTGTGGCTCAGTTGGTAGAGCATGGTGTTTGCAACACCAGGGTTGTGGGTTCGATTCCCACGGGGGACCAATACGGAAAAAAATGTATGAAATGTATGCATTCACTACTGTAAGTCGCTCTGGATAAGAGCGTCTGCTAAATGACTAAAATGTAAATGTAAATCACTAGAGTGAAAGCACCGCCAGCATTCAAAAGTGACCAAACATCAGCCAGGAAGCATAGGAACTGAGAAGTGGTCTGTGGTCCCCACCTGCAGAACCACTCCTTTATTGGGGGTGTCTTGCTAATTGCCTATAATTTCCACCTGTTGTCTATTCCATTTGCACAACAGCATGTGAAATTTATTGTCAATCAGTGTTGCTTCCTAAGTGGACGGTTTGATTTCACAGAAGTGTGATTGACTTGGAGTTACATTGTGTTGTTTAAGTGTTCCCTTTATTTTTTTGAGCAGTGTATTTTAGTAATTGACTGATTTTACTGGGCTTATGGTGCCTGCATCTGATGGTCAGTCTCAGCGGTGGGATGTCGAGAGGCGCAGCGGGGGAGAGAGCAGCAGACTGAGGGTCCGCCTCTCAACATCCCTCTCTCCCTTCCCTCTACTAAAACTGATCAAAAAGGGACCCTGTCGTCCAGCTGATGGCGAAACTCGAGTTGCACAGCATTATTTCTGCCTCATGTTGTTAATCCTATGAACAGAGAAAGTGAAATATTCCTTGATATTAAAAAAGACCCAAGCCGCTAACTATAACAATGCAAGCCTATAGTAGATACACTTTCCAACTCATTCATTACTGCTGCAGTGCTTGTTTTAGCGCTCAGTGGAAATAGGAAGAATTAGCATTTTATGGCTTTGGCTTATAAAAGTGTTGAATACAAAGTGTTCACAGTGCTGAGTAAGAAGTTAAACATGAACTCACACATAAAAACAGAAGCTCTTTGCTGTATTCGTTGACAGTCTCTAGTCGTGGTTTAATTTTTTTTTAAATCTCACAGTATCAACTTTGCTGTAGCTTTCTTTTATGCCTGCTACGTTACTGCGGACATGGTAATCTGAGCCATCCCATTGGCCAGAGGTAGGCCTTTAGTGCACTTGATTTGCTCTCTGGGCCGGCCGGGAAGGCAGAGTTTGTACCTTCAGACACATGAAATGGTTCAAAATGGAAACAGTTTGCCTACCCAGCGCACAGGGCAGCTGAATCGGATGCACCTACTGCCAACGGCCCGAGACTAATAAAAAAAAAAAATGGAGATCGACCAGTTGGTGACCACTGCTCTAGAAAGTTGAGTAAAGTTCAATCTGGTGCTTCTCTCTGTGGGCAGATATTTCTACACGGTGGCAGTCTCAGGGCTACTGCGCACAGCTTAGAGGGAACAATGACTATAACTACTGTTCCCTGAAGGAGGGAAACGAGGTACAACATACTATGGGGAATTGCACTCTCGCAACTTCAGTTGAAGGATATACAATCACACCTGACAAAGTGCAGGGCCAAACATGTGTTGTACCTAGGGCTGTAGTGGTCATGACATTTTGGCAGCCGGTTATTATCATGCAAAAGGATGCCAGTCTCACGATAATTTACCATTAATTAACATAAACACATATAGAATCTCCAGGCCTCAATACATAGGCTAGAAGCCGCATATCAGACGCTGATGCATGCCTTTGGAACATCTATATTTTAAAAAGTATAATAAAACTATTGAATATACACCAATCACAAAAAAATGTATTATTGTTGTCTGTCGTTTTCTTAGCCATCTTACTCATCAGCAAATTGAAGAATAACTCATTGTTTGTGATTAGAAAACATATGAGAACAAGTACAAACTTCAGCACACAATGTCCAGGGGTTGAGCACGCTCTACCACTATGGGACAGTTTAGTTTGTGCAAGGTAAGACAGTCTCGGTTTCCAATCATTTGTTTTAGTAGTGTGAACCGTTCCAGTTCACACCGAGGCTCGGATTGAATCCGAGCCTCACGCTTATCACCTGTGGAAGGCAGGACTTCCTGCGAGGAGCAGATTATAATTGGCCTTGTCGGGCTGATTGTATATATCTACAACCAAAGTTGCGAGAGTGCGACTCCCTATATTATGTTTTACCGAAATTGATTGACTGAAAGGGAACTTAGACTTATGAGTGTTTTAACGATGCACCTTTTCTATGGGGAGTGGATATTTATGGTGAGTGGATAGTGCCTTTAGAGAGACATTCGCTAAGTGCGTTGTTGAGGCATAGTGTCAGTACTGACAGGATCGAAAGAAAGGCAGTGTTGCTCTCGGATCAGCTTTTTCCATTCAAATCTTAACTGTTATGTCTCGTGGGTTTCACGAGACATAACAATTCAATAATGATGAGATGGGAATCAGTTCAACCATTTATCTGGAACGTACTCGGTCTCAACATACACAACTCCCATGATGCTCTGCGGCACAACAACTCTTCCCCTGCTACATGAACTGTTGGGAGAGTCTGTTCTACAAGTTCAAACATCACTTATCTCTCGTAGGGTAACGGCAATCAACCTGACTATCAACAAAAAAGTCTCTAGACTGTGGCATTGACACAGGTGTAGGCATGTTTCATGGTCTGTATGACCCTCTCCACCAGCCCGTTGGTAGATGGATGATACGGAGCGGACCTGATGTACTGTACGGCTTACACTTGTAGGAAAATGGCAATTTCTTGGGACACTAGCTGCAGTCCGTTGAAGCTAACGAGTTGGAGTGGCGACCCAAACCGACTAAACACTTCGCCAAGCTTCTCGATGGTCTACCACGAGAAACATTCTGTCTTCAAATTGACCTGCGAAGTTGGCGTGTATACGTTGCCACGCCTCCTCCGGACAAACCCACAGATGAAGAGGTGCAAGTTGAGGTACGTTGCAAGCCTTCTGACATGAGGAACATGTTTTCACCTCCTCCTCAATGCTTCCATCCAATCCAGGCCACAAGAACTAGCTTTGTGCGATTTTCTTCATGCAAACCATTCCACAATGACCCTAGTGTAGCAGTTGCAACACAGGTTTCCTCAGCCAAGGCGGAATAATAACTCTCCTCCCTCACAGCAGACAACCGGACTGAACTGACAGCTCAGTACTGACAAGTCGTTTCTGGTGTTTCTCCGCGATTGTGTCGGTGACTGGTGCGTTTTCCACTTATCTGAAGTAGAAGATGTCCACTTAGTGTGACTCTGGTTTGACCACAGGTAGTGGTAACCTGGAAAGTCCATCTGTGTTGCAGTGCAGTTCTGATTTGCAGTACTTGATGTCGTAGCTGCGTGCAACAAGTGACAGAATTCCAGTATGCGGACCAAGCTAGTTGGATGGGCAATGACCTGTCGAAGTGCGTCAATGCCTCAGGAGTGTTTCCTTGGTTTTCACGAATGCTTACACACATTATGGAGTCCATTTCCATGTTGTCTTGACAAAGCAACTGATGCAGCAGCTTGAGCTTCGTTTCTAAACTCAGAATAAATCGTCCATAGCCTCAGGAAAGAACGTAGTTGATGTTCTGAGGAGCTGGGGCATTTAAGATTGCCTTGACCTTGGGTGGAGCCTTGTGAAGCCCTGTCGATGACGTGTCCAAGGTATTCAACCGATGATTGGAAGAATGCACATTTGTTCTTACGAACTCGCAGTCTATAGTTCTTCAATCTCTGTAAGGTCGCATCCAAGTTCTGAAGATGGTCCTCTTCATCCTTTCCAGGACAACAAGGATGTCATCCAGGTAGCAATATAATCCTGGCAATCAACATCTGGTCCATCACCCTCTAAAACAGCACTGGGGCACTTGTTATTCCAAACGGTACACAAAAGTACCTGAAGAGCCCCTTGTATGTCACAATGGCCAGCAGCTACTTTTACTTTTCAGCCACGTGCATCTGCAAGTAGGCTTGGCAGAGGTCGATTTTGCTGAACTTTTGAACCCCAGCTAAGCCTGCAAAAAAGGTAATCGATGTGTGGTAGTGGATACTGCTCAATGGACAACACGTGTTAAATGTGGCTTCAAAGTCTCCACATCCTGATTCCACCATCCTTCTTAAGAACTGGTCTGATGGGTGTCTCCCATTCACGCTGACTGGCTCCAGTGCTTTGTTCTTGACTAAAGCATCCAAGTCAGCCTTGACTTTTGGTCTAATAGCATAAGGTACTTTCAGAAACTTTGGTTTGCTGTCTGGCTTAAAGCTAAGCTTCACTGTAATGTTTTTCATGCTACCCAGCTCTTCATTAAAAACATATCTATGCTTCCTTAAAATGGCAGGTAGGCCTTTTTACCACATAGTGGCAGCTTTTCAATTTGTCAGTTTAACTGAACCGTGACCTCCGTGATGCCTTTCACAGCGAAAGATTCACCTGTGTAAGTCTAACGCAATGTGTGTTGGTTGAAGTGGAAGGTGTTTCAGTGTCTTTTTGTAGACTGTGTCTGACGCAAGAGATACAGCTGCCCCCGTGTCAATCTCCATACACGCCGGATGCCCATCTAGCAAGGGTGAGACATAGTAGCTGTGCGGCCCCCTAGCAAAAGTCAATATATTCAGTTTGACTTCCTCGTTTTACGAGTCACTCACCTCAGTGTTCTCCTGCTCAACAGTGTAAACATCTATGTTTTATTTCCTTGGAATGTCTCTTGTTTCAGTCTGACATTTTCTCTGAGCTCTTTTTGTTTCCGCAAGCTCGCTAAATGTGGGCCTTTTGACCACAGGCTCGGCAATCCATGTCCTTACACCAGCATGCAGAGATGCCTGATGTCCCACTTTGCCACTGCGGAAACGTGTGCCCTGATTTCCCTGTCTCTGATTTTCAGTTGCACTTTTCCTGATGAACTCAACTGCTGAGCCTCTTTAGCAGCTAGTTCCATGGACACACTGACTTCAATGGCATCTTTAATGCAGCAGCAAACATTGTCACTGATTCTCCCTCTTGCTGATTTTTTTCTGTGGAACACATAGCAATAACTAGTGGTTTTGGTGAAAAGTGTCCTAAACGTATTTCCACAATATCCCCATACTCTTATTACCTGGCCTGCCTGGCAGTAGCAGGCTGCGTACTAAATTAAATGTCTAAAGACCCATTACACAAACAGAAATTATGCAAAATGTTGTCCTCATCAATGTCATTTTCAAGAAGAAAATATTAAACCGTTCTGTATGTTCTCGGTTCTCAATATACATAACTCCCATGATGCTCTGCGGCCCAGCCCCAATACACAACATTAACATTATAATTATTACACAATACTGATGACAGATCAGCTCCTAGAAAGATATCACCTATGGCTGCAAATATTAAGGCGGCTTATTGTAATGCTTGCGATATAAGAATGCACTAAATCAAGAATGCGCACATGTAGTTACACTTCATTCAATATATTTCATGATATATATTGAATGAACATCAAATTAATTTAAATATTATTGAATTATATAGGCCTATGTAGCCTATACTGTAGGCTATTTATCTTTTAATGCAGTCATCTAGGTTTTTCATTTGAAGCATATTTTTATCCTTCGCTTGTTTGTAAAGATTGGAACGCTTTTTTGTAAAAATTGGAAATACATTGTCAAAATGGTATTTATAGTCAACTTCGTTGTGAAATGATCTTTGATCACAGAGAGACAGATTAACATATTGACTATGTTTAGCGGAGATCGTCTTTGTATAAAGTGATGCAGTTGCGGAAAAACACATCTAACTACGCACTTAGCTGTTCTACGAGCGGTCTGAGGCAGTCGGTAAATAACGACCACTGGGCACCAGGTAACCTAGTTAGAGCGTTGGGCCAGTAAAACGGAAGGTTGCTGGATCGAATCCCCGAGCTGACAAGGTGAAAATATGTGGTTGTTTCCCGGGCGCCAAAGACATGGATGTCGATTAAGGCAGCCCCCCGCACCTCTCTGATGCAGAAGGGTTGTGTTAACTGCGGAACACTCATGAATACTGTTAGGGTTTGACCAACTATTTGTTTGCATAACCAATATAATACAACTATTTAAACCTATATAATAAAATGTGTTGTGGTGCATAACTTACGAATACTAATGCTAAACATAAGAGGTTTATATTGCATTAACATAGATTGAGCGACATATAATAGACATGACTAACTGGAGGGTTGCTGGCTAGTAGTATAGGCTGAGTAGACTCGTGACACACACACACAATGCCTGGTTGTGGGGCCGCTCAAGGACAGGTGTATGTGAGGAAATGATAGAGGGGAGAATGGCTGTGGCATAAGAACAGGCACTGTCCTTGGGTGTCTGACTCTCGGGTACACACATGAAGATAAGCTAGAAGACAACTATGCTTGGCAACAAAGATGCGTCTAGAGGCTGGGACCAGCCTGCACGCCAACGATAGGCTGGAGTAAGTCTAAACCACACCCAAGCCTCTACTATGACAGGCCCTCAAGGAGAGGGAACTACGTCTGTCAAGAAGTATTTAAGGAAGAACTTATGTCATTTCAGTTCTCTGTCTGCCCTGCGTGGTGACACAGTGAGCCCGTATATACGAACATCATATTTACCATAAATGTATTTGCATTAATTAAAGTACAAAGAAATCAGAAGTTACTCTGTGTTAACTGTTTTATTCCAATACCAGATTGAATTGACGCGACCCAACAATACATTCAGTTGGACAACTGACTAGGTATCCCCCTTTCCCAGGGGAGGACGGCTCATAATTATGGCTGGAACAGAGCGAATGGAATCAAACACATGGGCTCAGGGGCATTGTTAAATTGCCTGAAACGCTGTTTCACTATCTGTCTCTGACATGTCTTCATGTATAAATACTTGTTAAATGTAAATTTGAAATGACTTTCCAACTCCACATTGTACACATTCATAGTAAACGTATTATTGTAGGCCCTCTGTATTTGTGGTTCGTTGTATTGCCTCTGTAATGGGGAATATACATAACCGGTCTGGGAGCCTTAGAGAGCATTGTTTCCACAGTTTTCCTGAATGAATCGTATTCTACTAAATGGGCCACAAAATAAGTATTACATTGAGACTCTGTGCTGCAAAAATATGACTAACAATAGCTTGGGTAAGAATTGCAATTGTGATGCACAACTCTGAAATGTACGGCAATGCATATCATCACCACTTTAGAAGTTCCACCTGCTCCTTTGTGTTATGAGGGAAAGCAACATTAACATTCAAATCAAACTGTGGATTTCAAAAACAGGGATTACATTTTGAGGAACAGCAAATTGGTGGATGGACCTCTGATAGAAACCTAACGTTATTGCGCTCGTTTTATCCAGGCTATGTCGTGAAATAATTGGCTACAGCCACTCATCGACAGGTGTATGCAAATTTAATAAGTATACTTTCATTTTTCCCCAGTAAATCTGAGAATATGTAAAGAACGTTATTACCATGAATTGTGGAGTTTCCCTCATGTCTTCAATCGGGACGACGACCAGTATAATTAATCCCTGTTATTCCCATTAGCATGATAACCACGGCCGGGGCTATGACTTGGTCTTATCGGGTACTGATGAGGTTGCTTCTTCTGACAGAGACCGAATCAGTTTCTTATGCCAGCAATCATAAGATTAACATGCATAAGATTAACATGCGAACCCATGCACGAGTGAAGTGAAAGGTTTGTGTGGGAGAGAGTGCAGATGTGGGTTTGGCCAGATATATTGGCCTTTCAACACCTGACCTGATTACAGGAGGAGTTTGTTTTCTTGTCGATGGACACCCAGTGGTGACAATCGGTCCGTTTTCTATCGCCTATTGACTCTATACCAGGGATGGTACCTTAACTTCCTCAGGAGAATAGACTCTTGGACTGAATAACAGTGTTTAGTAGGATGAAAGTCCTAATGGGGAACGAATATAATTATGATTTGGATATTCACAGAGGGTGAGGAATATGTATTAAATGAGAATGCTAATTAAAACAGGTTTTATGTCAAGTGTACAACGACACAACCATAATGATAAACTAAAACGCTACATGTCCTAAAGACCAGCAAAATGCGTCATGTTCCCCATGAATGTTCTTATCCACAAGACCAGTTCCTTCAGTGGTTGACACTCATTATATTTTGCAATTCATGCAGATTGTCAGTCAGCTATGGTGTAATGATGCCCTGCAGTTGATCTGAAGCTACAGATGTTTCCGCTGGGAACAATAGACATAGAGTGAGAGTAAAATCTGGAAGGGCACACACACATAGACACACGCACACACACACTACATTGTGCTGTCATTCTTTGATATTTTGACAATATTACAGCAGGACCACACACACTCAATGTAAAAAATCCCAGCTAGCAGATAACGTTCTGAGAACTATATCCCACTGGGCAAAAACTGGTTGAATCAATAGTATTTACACATAATTTCAACCCCCAAAATCAATGTGATGATGTTGAATCAAAACGAATTGGTTTTGCAAAAAGTCATCAATGTAAGGACATTTAGTCTTTTTTCGCATCAAATTTTAACCTAAATCCAATGACATGGTGAATTTGTTTGTTGATTTTACATTGAATCTACGTTAGTTGACAACTCAAGCAAATGTAAATCAAAACTAGACGATGAACTGATGCCTGTGCCCAGTTGGGTGTTTCTTAGAGCTTGGTGAGAGTGTGGTTGTCCTATGGTTATTTTGCATACAACTTTCCCACAACTTTCTGGGAATTGTGCAGGATAGATGCTTGGCTTTGAAACGTTCTCTGCATATTTAAGGAACTTGACAAAAAAAACATGATTTTGTTGGTATTGCCTTACTTTAACAGAACGTTTCCTAAAAGTTCAAACATGGTTACATTTCATTTACATTTTGATCATTTTCAAGGAACATTCTCCAACTGGTTTGACATTGGGAACGTTCTCAAATAGTTCAGAGAACGTTAAGAAAGAACGTTCTTCTTTGGGAATTTGAGTACTTCAGCATAACATTTCCTACGGGTTTCCTCATGGTTCTATTTAAAGTAATGTTCACACATTGTTCTGAGAACGTTAGAAACAGTGTTCATCTGTGGGAATTTCAGTACTTCAGCATAATGTTTCCTATAGGTTTCTTCATGGTTCTATTTAAAGTCATGTTCTCACATTGTTCCAAGAACGTTAAGAAGCAACGTTCTTCTTCTGTGGGAATTTCAGTATTTGAGTATAATGTTCCCTACAGGTTTCCTCACGGTTCTTTTTTGAGTCATGCTCTCAAATTGTTCTGAGAACGTTAAGAAAACTTTCCATAAAAAACACAACAAAACTTTAGTAATGTTCAGAGAATGTTATTTTAAAACGTTCTCAGCAGCAACAAAACTCTCTCTATCCTATATCTTAAGTGTGTTCAGGTGTGTTGGCCGTGTCCACTAATCGGTCACACCTGATCTTAAAGAGTGCTTGTTTCCTTTAAAATAGGATCGGTTTGAATAGACTAAAATGAACAGGTTTGTATGATTTTTAAAAAGATGGCATGCTAGGTCCATCCTGGTGATGCAGTGGACTAATTCTGTGGCTAGAGAACAAAAATCATAGATTTGAATCTCACTGATGCCATGCCATTATAAAAAAGAAATGTGTTTGCATGAATGACTAAGCAAAATAATTTCCATGTGTACTTAGAGTTCAAAACAGTTAAAGATGCACTATGCAGAAATCACTCCACCAGTTCATGATTGCTAAAATTCTTATAGTTTGCTTATTTTCAGTTTGTGACAAAACAAGCAGTCATTGTGTAGAGAATCATTGTACCTTCTAAACCGTTGTGAAATACTGTATATTTTCCATAACCCAAAATATTGTATTTTCAGCTGTTTGAAGCTGGCGTACAAAACAGAAAGTAAATGACGCAAAAACGGAACTTAAGAACAGGAAGCATAGAAATAGTGCACATAGAACATATCTACTGTTTCTTAGACTTGCTTTCGATGAGAATAACAGTTCTATAAGACAAATTCCTATGTAAATTTGGTCGGGTTGCCCAAAAAGTTACATATTGCAGCTTTAAAGCTGTCATTCTCATTGAAAGCAATTCTAAGAAGCGGTAGATCTGTTCTATGTGCGCTATTTCTATGCTTCCTGTTCTTAAGCTCCATTTTTGCATCTTTTACTTTCTGTTTTATACACCAGCTTATATTTTTGGTTATGGAATATATATTTCAAAGTGGTTTGGATGGTACGATGATTCTCTACACAATGACGGCTTGTTTTGTCACATAAACTGAAATTAGGCAAACTATTAGAATTTTAGCGAGCAGAAAATGATGGAGCGATTTCTGTATATTGCACCATTAGCCTAAACTAAGCTATCAGTGTTATTAAGTCTTATTGAAACATTTTCTCAAAATGTTTTTTAATTACCTTCAAATAACCTAGAACTTCCATTCTCAGAACATAATATAACCTCCCAGGAAAACTTTCGGGAAACTATAGTAAAACATTCTCAGAACATCCCTTCAACCTAAAAATGTTTGTTCTCAGAACAGGCAAAATGTAAAAAAAGAAATCTATTTTACCGATCAGGAAAGATGTGGGTTCTTTCCCAGAACAAATGGAAAACCAAAGACTTACTTTCCCACAACTTCCAAGGAACCAAATTTGCTAGCTGGGATGTTTTTGTGAAATTATAATTAGGATGAAGTACACTATAAGTCACCATCTTGAGGTACAATGGTGTCATCACAACTTGTTTGACGAATCGGGCAAAATTCTGCTGCATAAGAATATCAAGCTCATTGACATATTTTGTTTTTTGAACGATGATGCAAAATGTCTACACTTGTTTGGTACAAATGTTTTACATGTTTGTTGTCTGCTCTGTACTTGATCTCTCTATTGGTCAGTTTTTGCTGCCCTGAAACAGTGGAATAATTAAATATCGAGATCGATATAAATGCTAGACTGTTGAAAAAGTTATGACCTAAATTCTTTGTCATATGTACCATTTTACTGTCACTTTATTTATCTCCATTTGAAATCTTTCTCTAATTTGAACCAGTGGGGGGTGCTACTCTCTCACAACTCCACGTGAGGCAACCTACAGGCATATCCTGCTCTATGCCTTGAGAAACAATTACCCAACTCTCTGGTTAATTCAACCACAACTGAACCAGCAGTAACACACATTCCATGTCTATCTGTCTTCATTGGTATCCATGCTTCTTTCAACAGCAGAGACTGTGAGACTAATCATCCATCAATATACCATGGTGACCTGGGTTAAATGCAGCTGTCAGATCGATACAAATTAGGAAAATAATTCTGCTCATCTGCTTGCAGATGTCAAATAATTCATTTTCAAAGGAGTTAGATTTTTTTTAAACCAATAGAATGTCACACCTCCCGGTGAGCCAGTTACCTCAGGTTGTGTTTGTTGAGGTTTCATTTTGATGAAGAGGAGCTGTGCTTTCTAGTCTGTCTTCAAAGGCGGAATTAATGTGTGGTTACAGTAGATTGGCATAGGTCATTTATAAGACTGTATCCGGGTAGACTCAATAAAATTAAGTGAAAACATTGATTCTGATAATGGTCCTTGATGTTGCTGGTAATAGATTGTGCCGCTTGTGGATGATCCCATTTTTTTTGTCTTATTTTTTGGTCAAATCAGTTACATTGATGCAAATGCATCGATGCGACATTGTAATAGTTGCAAAATCCTCACTAACCAAGATATTTTCTGTATGTTACACTATGTGTGGTCTGGTGTAAAGGTAATTTCACAATATTATTTAGGAGCCAAATTAGTTTAATATATATATATATATATATATATATATATATATATACACACACAGTATGTTTTATGTGTCCCAGAATATCCAGCAGTACAACAGAATCTAGCCAAACCTCCCCCGATGCTTGCGCTCCATTCTGACCAAGACAGTGTGTGGTTTGGCGTTCATGCCGAACTGTAGATGACACTGGAGCTGGTGACATGCACTGGAGTTGGGTGAGGGGTGAGATGCACAGTGCTTGATTGCCTGAACAGAGCAACACAACACAAATGGCGGAGAGGTGAAGAGGTTAGGAACATCATTCTGAAATGCACAGATAAATCAAGAGTGTCCAGCTAGTCAGGCAGGGCCTCTCCTCTCTCCTGCAGGGCCAGCTCTAGTCCAACCACCAACCACCTGATGTTTCCTTTCCAAACACAATACTGGCAATGTCCCATCCCCCGGGCCTGGTAGCAGGGCCCTAAGGACTTACACAGGCTGCTGCTGCACATTGGAGGGCCAGGGCACCAGCAGGGCATTCACACCTTGTTAAGTTTTACAACTTGTGCATTTGTCGACCCCAGTCCTCTATTGCCCCTTTGACTGAAGCAAGCCTTTGAAGTGACCTTCTCCATGCAGTAGGGTGATAGAGAAAGTCAGGGTGAAGATTCTCCCTTATGGATGTGAATGTGGCAACATTGACGACATGCATACATCATATCGGCAACTGACGCAGGCAGACAAAATATAGTACAGGTGACAATTGTTGTTTGCCACTTACAAAAATAAATAAATACAATTGATAAAAAAGTTAATCAACCAAGTGTAAGAAATGATGTCAATTCTCTACATTTGTCCAAATAGCATACATTTAATTAAAACACAGATAGACAAAGGTAGTTTTATCTACCGTAACAACTACATAAGGCTGACACTTTGATGAATAGTAACTTATAAGTGACGCATACAGTAAGACAGGGAGCAGAACTAACAGAGATATTGCATGCCACACATGTCAAGCTGTGGAATCTTTGTGACTTTTAGAAGGTTCATCACTAAAGTCTACAAATCCATCTATTGTATGCTGGAATCTATAGTGAAAAAGTGTTTCTGTTTAACTTCCCGGTTTCTATGTAGGACATGATGTCAGTTGATGTCAGTTGTGGCTTGCATGGATTGCTTCACTTTTGTTCTGAAATTCTTTCCCTTTTACCTGTACATGAGAGACTGTTGTAAATTGCATGAAGGAATGTCTATTCAAGTGATTAAAGGAGCAGAAAACAGGTGATATTGTAGAGTAGGAGGTACTTGGTATGTGAAGACTGACTTCTTGAACAGGGAAAAAAAGAGTGAAACCCCAGCCATATAGGTGCGAGTATGAACCTAAAAACGTGGTGTATAAGGCACCTTTAATCCTCCAGCACATGGCCATCCTTTTACATGTTCTACTGTTATTTATGTCAACCACTCATCACTCACAAAGTAGTTTGGAATGGTATCCTGGTCAAAATGGCCTCAGTAAAAACGAATCCTGGTCAAAATTGCCTCAGTAAAAAGCTATCCTGGTCAAACTGGCATTAGTTCAAATGTATCCTGGCCAAAATAGCCTCAGTAAAAAGGTATCCTGGTCAAGATGGCCTCAGTTAAAAGATAACCTTGTCAAATTGGCCTCAGGAAAAAGGTATCCTGGTCAAAATGGCCTCAGTAAAAAGATATCCTGGTCAAATTAGCCTCAGTAAAAAGGTATCCTGGTGAAATTAGCCTCAGTAAAAAGGTATCCTGGTCAAAATGGCCTCAGTAAAAAGGTATCCTGGTCAAATTGGCCTCATTAAAAAGGTATACTGGTCAAAATATGCCTCAGTTAAAAACAAGCCTTTGAGACAGCGTGACTGAAGGATTCTGAGGTGCTCCCGACAGGACAAGCCAATAGGATCAGGTTTCCCCTAGCTTTCTCCTGGGACTGGAAGGCAAAAATACCTGTTTTATAAGCCCCAAAAAATCACTATAATTTAGGTAATTGTTTTTTATTTTCTGGTGATATAGAAAGAGAGATGTTGGGGGTAAGACAGGGGAACGGAGCATACCTGAAACAGTGTTGTACCATCTTACAATATGAATGACTTTTCCAGTGTGCTCTGAATGAATGATTAAGCCATTTGAGCTCACCTACCTTGTAGAACCTGAATGTGAAATAAAGGCAGCTATTGTCTGAGCATCGCTCACCCCCAGGGTCTTCACAGTTACCGGGCTTCCCAGCTACCTCACACACTCTCTCAGTCCAAACCAGCAATTAGCCGCCCAAATCAAACCCGGCGGTCAGGACTAATTGTTTCTAACAGGTCTTTGTAAAAGGCCATGCTGTTTCTCATTCAGGTCAACTCTCTGGCTCCTTGTGTGTCAGATGAGGAGGGCATCGTTCCACCCGGGAGATAAGCCAGTTTTTTTATGCCCCAAAGTAGACTTAATTTTCACCTTCCTTTCACGGTTCAGGTGCAATTGTGTATTGAGGCAGTCAGAATCTGTGGTGGGAGGGTTGGGCGAGGGATACAGTACCTCACAGGATGTCATTCATTGGCGGCTTCCTCCTTTGTTGGACTTTGTGCAAAAGGGAGAGGATTTGTAGATTTGAAAAAAAAATCCTATATACTTCTTTTCATGACTCTGAAAACTGTTGAGACTTGAAATACATGTCTTCCAAAGTGTCATACATTTGTCAATGTTTGATAAAAAGTACTGTATGCAAATTTTGGTTCTATTTAATTTTGTTATTTTAAGTAGTGTCTGTCCCACTTTAATGCTAAAGCTTATAGGCTAGGCACGGAATCGTCATTTCAAGCCACATTTCCCTCACTATCTGCCTATAAGACCTATAAGATAGCATGATGTGTTAGACTGGAGTTGGACTGTTCTTGGAGACTGGAGTAGGACCGTTCTTGGCAATTGGAGTAGGACCGTTCTTGGAGATTGGAGTAGGACTGTTCTTGGTGATTGGAGTAGGACCGTTTTTGGAGATTGGAGTAGGACTGTTCTTGGAGATTGGAGTAGGACCGTTCTTGGAGATTGGAGTAGGAACGTTCTTGGAGATTTGAGTAGGAATGTTCTTGGAGATTTGAGTAGGACCGTTTTTGGAGATTGGAGTAGGACTGTTCTTGGAGATTGGAGTAGGACCGTTCTTGGAGATTGGAGTAGGAATGTTCTTGGAGATTGGAGTAGAAGCGTTCTTGGAGATTGGAGTAGGACTGTTTTTGCAGCATGTGGTGCGTTGATTTGCCAAATTATAAAATGTGTTAACCTTTCATAATTGTCATTTAGGTAGTATGTCGGGTGTCTCCATGCATATTCATTTATATCTGTATGATTTCTCAGTGTCTCTCTAAGATAATAAATTATGCAGTTGACATATCCAGACAAAAATATATGTTTGACTTTGAATGTGACTTAACTAAACATGTTAAGGAGGGAAAGGCATTTATGTGTCAAAGTGATAGCTAGTGTAAAGACAAACATTGCTAGGGCAGGTCCCTATGTCCCATTTCAAATAGCTGTCGGCAGCCTGCCTAAGAAGGTGCCCCTCAGAGCGGCTTCTGGTTTAATTGGAGTGTGACAGGGTACACTGGGAACTATGGGGGGCCCAGTGATGGACAGGCTGAGTTTGCCCCTGCTGTGGACCCCTCTGTCTGCAGCTCAATCTGACAGCCCAACCCAGAGGGAGAGAGAGAGACAGAGAGAGACAGAGGGAGAGACAGAGAGGGAGAGAGAGAAAGAGAGAGAGAGAGGGAGAGAGAGAGAGAAAGAGAGAGAGAGGGAGAGAGAGAGAGGGAGAGAGAGAGAGAGAGAGAGAGAGAGAGCGAACAGGGGAGCAGGGGGAGTGGAAGGGTGAAGAACAGGGGGAATGGTGAGGAAAGGAGACATTTTCTCTGGAATGTTGAAAGCTATCAGAACTGACATGCAAACATAGCCATTCTCAAATCTCTGGCTTTATCTCTGTGCCTGTTGACTAGTCATCCTGTATCTGTTGATATGTACCATCTGAACCTCAGCAGCACCTTGGAAAGAGGTGCATCTCTCTGCCTCTCTCTGCACCTACGCTGTTACTTTAACAAGAGGAAAAAATGGTTAGCTGTCTGTCACGTTAACAGAATGGTCCACTCTGTTGTCGTTATGGTGGCCTACATGAACACTCTTCTTTGGTTGGTTGATAGTAATGACTTGGTGTTACAGCAAAAAGGGCTTTTCATTTTATTGTTGATAAAGGGTCATTTCAAATGGGGAGAAATGGAACGTGATTCATAGTTTTCAATAGCTCCTAAATCTGTGCTGATGTGACAGGAATTTCAATCATATTTGTCAAAATTGCCATTTACTTAGTATTCTCATTAGAGCTGGGTGATAAATGATCAATTCTGAATTGATGCGATAATGACATAGGACGATATACGTTTATAACATAAATGTGCACCACTACTAGCTTGATGGTTGTAGTCATTCATTTTCCCAATAACCATCACCCATATTAGAACACTTATTTCATTTCAAACTTCACATTTCTCTATTTTAGGCTACTTATCATAAGAAACGATATCAGCAAAATGCCTGTGATAAGTGATCGGTACGGTTGTGTTTCTACTTTCTACCGCTCATTATACTTCACACATCGATTGCAAAATAACAACACAGTAAATGGACAGTGCTTTGACACAGGGATGCAAAACTCCTGTCTTAATGAACTACAGTAAGAACTGTGAGATTAGATTAATTGATGGTATTCTGTGTCAAACTTTTATGTGAAAGCAACAAATGTGTTCCCAGCTTATTGAGGGGTCCGTCCTGTAGGGACTTGCTGGGAGACCGGGCCTCGATGCTGGGCTGTGCAGGTGAGTGGAAACAGGAGCTGCACTTGTGTTTTTGTAGAGTTTAAGTGCTGTCTTTGGAAGTGTCCTGTTACGCTGCTCCCTATGTGACCCTCTGACCCTCCCCCTGCATCAAAGTTAAGCCAATTACTTCCATTACTTTAGTGTGACATTGTCAATGGAATTGTAAGCTATTGATTTGCTTTGCCTACTGAGACCTGTTTTCCAAGCAGCAGACCATCTGAATGATTTAAAAAAAATCTCTGATATAAAACGTTGCTTAATCTCATTTCCGTTTCTGTCATGACTGAGACTCTTAACTTCACCAGCTTGAGTAAAGACTTCAGAAGAACTGTACATTTGATAAGAAATCTTACAATCATGCATGAAACATAAATATATATAATTAAGTCATGATTTTACTTTGGGGGGGGGGGGTATTGTGCAGAATTTGTATTCCCTCACTTTGAATGCAGAAATCCCGATGATGAGCAATAATGAGCTTGACTATGAAAGTCAATTGAACTTTTACTAATGAGGTTGAAACTATCGCCTGAAAGGACATGAAAGGACACACTCGCACCACCACACACACTCCCCCCAACACACACACTCCCCCCAACACACACACTCCCCCCAACACATACACTCCCCCCAACACACACACTCCCCCCAACACACATTCTGGCAGCGGCCTTCAACTCCTCTTTAAGGCCATGTGTCACCAGCCGATGTTTGACTTTGTCATTATGTCTGTGAAATATGTGACTGACTGATGGAGGACTGACTAGGGGGCTGTAAGCACTCGTCCGCAGAACTACAGACCAGTCAGGGGAAGCAGGCCTGCCCTGGGTTCAGAGATGCAGTGTTAGATTGGATGTGAAGAGGCCTTTGAGAGGGACACAGAGCTCAGAGTAAAGATATGTGAGGAAAGATTGAAGGGGGTCAACGGAAGCCCTTTCAGAGGTCACAGGCTGGTAAGACACAGCATGGCTGACCTAGGATAGTTTGGTTCTCACGGCCAGTGACCAGTGGGATGACATGTGACCTCTAGAAAGGGATATATCAGGGGTCAGTGTCAGATATGGTCTGAATTTTCTCAGCTATTGTGACATTAAACTGCTTCAACTCAGCTGGTTGAAATAATGTCAACCACAATTCTTGACTGTAATGACACCATTTTAATAAGTATTACATGCTGGGAAGAGATCATTGGAGGTGATGAGGTAGGAGATAATGAGGGGTCTTTGCTCATCGGACACACAGACAATTATTTGACGTAGAAGGGCTTTTTAAGTCTAGTGCCTAGAGTCACACCAACAGAGAGAGAATAGCCTTCTACTCCCATGGTAACTGAGTCATGGAAGTGTGACTGAAATACCAAGCGTGTTGTTGTGTCACAGCCTGGTTTGGGTGTCGCCAGTCAGGGAGTTGTAGGGCACCACTTGTCTTGCTGGTGGGGTGAGAGAAAATAGAAAATTCCTTTGTGAAGTGCAGTCGTTGGTGATCAGGTGTGAACTGCAGAGCGGAGATCAGAGGAGGAGGGGGTGGAGGGAGCAGACAGCTGCTCCAGCCCCAGTCAGCACTCCACCAAGCCACACACCAGCTGGGGTTGGGGCCCACAGTCAGGCAGCTACTGGAGGGCTCACGGCAGCAGACAGAACCAGTTGGGATGCAAGGCAGCAGATGGGAAAAAGGAAAGCCGGGAAACCTCAGTCATTCGCCTATACTTGCACATTCATAATTACAGAATGTGATGTTCTGAATTAGTCTGATAAATCAATGAAAAGCATGTTCATGATGTCATTCTACTTGTATGTGAACCATCATAGCATGCTCCAAATTAAAACATGCATCAGTCATGATTGTCAATCTGCAAACAGTTTCAATCAAATTGCAAACAGTTTCAATCAAATTGCAATCAAATCTTATTTTTGATAGACTGACACTAGATCGAGTGACTTACTACACGTACGGTATGTCCTGTTCTGTACAGAAAGTTGTTGAGACACACAAAACATTTTATGCAATCACTGGGAGATGACTGACAGCTTGCTAAACTGTATCCAGGGGTGCAATATTCAACACTCCCCCTATGTTATGTTGCCCCGGCTGTTTGGAATGTATCAACAACTTCCCAAATAATGATGTCAAAAAAGCAGATGCATGTTTTGCTTATAATTTGCACAAGGTACAAAAACCAATAAGGTGAATGTTCACCTATCACTCAGAATCTATTTTTTGCACATTTTCATTGCGTTATTAGCACTATTTCAACATTAAAATGTACAATATTAAATGACGTGTCGTTGAGGGGCTAGAGCAGAGTTGCACGGGTCAGGTCCTCAGGGGCTATTGCTGCTGTCAGTTGACGTTTATGCTTCCTAGGGTCTTATTTGCAGCTAGGCAACCATGTGTGTACTACAGTCAATTCGTGACAATTTATCCATTAGTGCCTGGGGTGACCCAGCAGCACTACAGTCCTTGAGGATTGGTGTTGTGCATCATCAACTAGAGGGAAATGTATATTATCAGCAGTTGATCCCTCTCCCTCTCAAAGATGAAATATTTTGATTATAATTAAGTATTCTCCTGCTTTTAAAACAAAGGACATGGTTTACCTTGAAAACAACATTTCTATTATAATGTTATATTGCTAAAGGAATCTACTACCTATGATAAATGTATGCTAGTGTTCTATCCTTCCTCTGCTACAAAAGGAGAATTTCTAAAGGATCCCCCTACAAAATGTCTCAGGGAATATACTCAGCAATTCACTGTTGGCCCAGTGACATCAGTGGCATATGCCTGAAGTCTTTGCTGTCAACTGAAGATAAAATACATCTTAAAAAGGCCTATCAGTGAGCCCTTGAAACCCCAAACCAGTCAAACATAATGGCCTAATGTGTCCTTGGGGAGCAGGAGGTCACATGTTCCTGGATGCATAACTAATTTCTAATAAATGGCTATTTTTTCTAATGCTAGTGTTTGGAGGTCACATTGTTTGCATGTTGTTTTTCTGCAGTCTCTCGTCTCCGAAGTCTCTCGTCTCCGTTTTCTTACTGCCACGTGAGACGTGAGGAGTCTGGGATTTGCTCTGCTGAGCCTGAAAAAAACGATTGAATAATCATTTTGATCATTTTTATTTTTAATGACTCATGATTTTCCTGAATTTCTCCAACGATTCATAAATACTGTCTATGACTGTCAAAGACTGAGGGACAGCCTCAAAGCATCTCCATAAAAATGAATGCAATTTTCAAACAAGGACTTTTTTTATGGAGGTATTGGAACAGCTGCTACCAATACTGTGTGTGCAATAACTTCATCAAATGTTCCTTAATGTTGTCCTTTTTCTAAATGTTGGGCCTTCAAAGCACTTGATCTATGCCACATTAACAACAGTGACTATCTTCAGAAAGTGATAGGGCTTTGATTTGACCTTGTGCCTAACCCTGTTACACATGTGCCTTGAGCATGTTCAGTTGCTCTGTGACATTTTGCTCCTTAAAAATAACACAGATGCTCTGACGTCCTCGGCAGGCCTGTCTGATTCCTGCCATTGGAATTGGACAGTGTCCGGCTATTTTCATTGCCTCTCTGTGAATCGCTCTTGTCTGAGTCACTCTATTAGATTTGAAGCCTGACATGTTACCAGCTTCTTGATCTTGTCAGATGAAGCAGTCGAACCCTGTCTGCAAATGGTGGGTGTTAATCGTGGATCAACAACTCGGGTTTCACCTGTTGAGCACCCCATTTTAGATATATATACAGTACCAGTCAAAAGTTTGGAAACATCTACTCATTCAAGGGTTTTTCTTAATTTTTACTATTTTCTACATTGTAGAATAATAGTGAAGACATCAAACGATTAAATAATACATATGGAATCATGTAGTAACCAAAAAAGTGTTCAACAAATCAAAATATATTTTAGATTTTAGATGTTTCAAAGTAGCCACCCTTTGCCTTGATTCAGCTTTGCACACTCTTGGCATTCTCTCAACCAGTTTCACCTGGAATGCTTTTCCAACAGTCTTAAGCACTTGTTGACTGCTTTTCCTTCACTCTGTGGTCCATCTCATCCCAAGCCATCTCTATTGGGTAGAGGTCAGGTGATTGTGGAGGCCAGTTCATCTGATGCAGCACTCCATCACTCTCCTTCTTGGTCAAATAGCCTTTACACAGCCTGGACGTGTGTTGGGTCACTGTCTTGTTGAAAAACAAATGATAGTCCCACTAAGCGCAAACCAGATGGGATGGTGTATCGCTGCAGAATGCTGTGGTAGCCATGCTGGTTAAGTGTGCCTTGAATTCTAAATAAACCACCGACAGTGTCACCATGCAAAACACCCCCACACCATCACACCTTCTCCTCCATGCTTCACAGTGGGAACTACACGTGGAGATCATCCGTTCCCATACTCTGCTTCTCACAAAGACACAGCGGTTGGAACCAAAAATGTCAAATTTGGACTCATCAGACCAAACGACTTCGACCAATCTAATGTCCATTGCTCGTGTTTCTTGGCCCAAGCAAGTCTCTTCTTCTTATTGGTGTCCTTTAGTAGTGGTTTCTTTGCAGCAATTCGACCATGAAGGCCTGATTCACACGTCTCCTCTGAACAGTTGATGTGTCTGTTACTTGAACTCTGTGAAGCATTTATTTGGGCTGCAATTTCTGAGGCTGGTAACTCTAATGAACGTATCCTCTGCAGCAGAGGTAACTCTGGATCTTCCTTTCCTGTGGCGGTCCTCATGAGAGCCAGTTTCATCATAGCGCTTGATGGTTTTTACGACTGCACTTGAATAAACTTTCAAAGTTCTTGAAATGATCCGCATTGACTGACCTTCATGTCTTAAAGTAATGATGGACTTCTCATTTCTCTTTGCTTATTTGAGCTGTTCTTGCCATAATATGGACTTGGTCTTTTACCAAATATGGCTATCTTTTATATACCACCCCTATCTTGTCACAATACAACTGATTGGCTGAAACGCATTAGGAAGGAAATAAATTCCACAAATGAACTTTTAACAAGGCAAACCTGTTAATTGAAATGCATTCCAGGTGACTACTTCATGAAGCTGGTTGAGAGAATGCCAAGAGTGTGTAAAACTGTCATCAAGGGGTTGCTACTTTGAAGAATCCCAAATACAAAATATATTTTGATTTGTTGAACACTTTTTTGGTTACTACATGATTCCATGTGTGTTATTTCATATGTCTGATATCTTCACAATTATTCCACAATGTAGAAAATAATAAAAATAAAGAAAAACCCTGGAATGAGTAGGTGTGTCCAAACTTTTGACTGGTACTGTATATTTTTATTATATGGTGTTTTGACTAGGCCTGTACTGTGTCTTCCAATACTAGCAAATGCACTTACTCTAATATAGCAGCATACATCATATTTTGATGTGCTGGCAATAACTCTGGACCCATTCAAATTCTATGTGCGCGTGTGTGCGTGTGTGTGTGTGTGCGTGTGTGTGTGCGAAGGGTTGTAGGCCAAGGCTCATTACAGATAAAGGGGGTGGGGAAACTAGTTCAAATTTATTGCCTGTGTCAGCTGTGTCAAATTTGGCAAGCTCAAATGGTCAGCTTGCAAATGGTTGGGGTATACGTAGGGGTCAGAGGCCTTTCTAATATCCACAAATCTGTACATTTTGAGCACACTCTACATGTATAAATAAAAACATAGGATTAATGGAATTAGATTAAAGTTAATTACGTTAGTAAAATGTTGATACATTTTTACAAATGTCTCATCATTTATCTCTCACGTCTGAGTATGACAGTTCTAGAAAAAGTCCTCTCTAACAGAACATTCTATAAGAGGCAAGTATGTATGTTCTGTCATACAGGCTTTGGACAACCAGAGCAATGGCGAGAGCCCTCCTATAAGTCTATGGTGCCCTCTCATCAGAGCACTGCGGAGTGACCTAATAGCAGGGGTTTGGGTGGCATGAGTGGAGATGCTCCACTGCTGTGAAAGCATCCACAGTGGCAATCCACAGATATTCTCCAAGCTCATCTTCTGAAACAATCTGAGTTTTTATCATTCATAAAGAGGACCACCCACTTTCTAAACCTTTGCCTCTATTTTTGCAGGGTCAGAAAAGAGTGTCCAGTTGGTCTTTATGGTGGAGATCTTTACGATGTGGTTGGAGCTGTTGGGAGACCACCAATCGTCCTTTCACTTGTTACTGGAGGTACAGTAGCTCTGAAGTATACTGGATCAAGATTGTCATGTGTTGACGAAGTTACTCAAAATAATAAGTAATTACAAGTAGTGATACTGTATAGTGAGGGTTTAAAGCTGTCCATAACTTTATGCAGGCAGCCTTTGGTCAACTGGTGGCAAAACATGAATTGATTTGAGGTAGGTAAAAAACATGGTCATTGCATGACGAGGAATAACATTTTCACATCTGATTTGTCCGATTTTGGGAGACAAATTATGCTCTAAGGTGGTCTCTGTTTAAATATGGGTGTGTCTATACATTTACAATCACATATGATCAGTTTCACAATGAAGCATGACACTTGAGTCAGATCTATCTGCCCACCTGTCATGGGTTTCTGCAGTTCCACCCAAGTCTTTTTAAAAAGTCACCCCCCTCTCTCTCTCTCTGTGCCTTTTCTGTGGGTGGCTGTAGGTGCCCGCTTTTCAGTGAAAGTCTGGTTACTTCCATCACAGCTTTAGCGCCAGTAAAGCCAGTGGAGACATGAATAAATAAGATCAGGTTGCAAGGCCTCAGATCTCACCGTCACTTTGTAAACTGAAGTGGGGGTGTGTGTTGGGGGGAGGGGGGGAGTAGACGAGCGGCATTTCATGAAGCCACTTCTCTTTTTTTCGTTATACATCCCACTCCCAAAAAATATTGCTGACACCAGAGCAAGGCAGCCTGCTGGAGATGAATTCCACAGTGATGAGGCTAGCTACTGCAAAAGCTCTCTCTCCCTTCAGCCACTCCCCAAATTTCTGCTAGTTAGCTCCTAAAATTGGAGTCTAGTCACAAGAGCTAAACATCCCACACTGCCGTGTTTCTACATATAGCAGTGTGTAATAACCCTTTTGAACCACAGTCATATTCATCACCCACTATACCAATATATAGATAGAAAATACTAGAGACATGAAACATTAAGGATGGCAATGTCTTCAAAACTACTTGTGATGAGCAACCAAAAATGTTCATTTTATGCGTGAAAGGTCAATGGGTGGGGTGGACTAGTGGTGGTGTCGTGTGGTGGTGGTATGGGGTGGTGGTGGGGCTTTAATTGTCCCCGGCACAAGGTGCACCTGTGTAATGATCATGCTGTTTAATCAGCTTCTTGATATGCCACACCTGTCAGATTCTTTAAAAAGTGTATATTTGAATTGTACAAGCAGACTAAGCTGAAGACAGGATCAAATATCAACAGATGCCTGGCAAATAGATTTTCCAGGTGATGTGGTGTCTATTATTGCTGCATAAGAAATTGTGGTTTATTTTTGTATTGCTGTATATGCATCTATATGTATACATACAAATGTGTTTGGAGAATGTTTCCTTACTCTCAAATCATGAATGTTACCTTGCTTGTCTGCAACTTTGTTTTTTGTTTTGTTTTTTACACCAAAAAACATTGTTTGTTGTTGGATTATGTCAGAGACTACAGCTTGGGCAGCGCAACTTGATGGATGGACTGACTGACCACTTTTAAGAAGTGACATTAACAAGTGGAATCAACTGCTACGAAGTCTGTCAGTGGCTACCAATGCCTGTCACACATTCAGCAGAATGAGTTGTCAGAGATGCTTAACTGCTGTTGCTACAACTTGTCAGAGATGCTTAACTTCTGGCTGAACAGAGGGCCAGTGATGTGAGCGGTGGACGATGTAAACACTGAGACTTGCTAAATTCTTGCACAGAGCCCACATGACACAATGTAGTGTTTGAATGTACCCTTTAATGGTAGGAAATGTATATTAAACTATAACAGTGCAAGGTTTTCCAATTGTCAAACTTGTCTCATGCAATCTGTGCTGCTAGGTTTAAGAATATCTGTAGTTAATGTGCTGTGTTAGATATCAGAGTAACTAAAGAAATTCTAACATCATTTCATATAACATTAATTACAACTCATGTATTGCACTGAAACAATAAATTGTGCAATTATCAAAGTCTCTCAGAGACATAACCATAACCTCGATGACGGCTTTGACACTGGTGAAAGCCTAGACAAAAATAGACCTTAATTCAATGAATGCCAGTTTAACCAGCGAAAAATAAGAATCCTGTTAACATCAGTTAGTCATCAATTAGTGATGTTGATTAGGCTACTACACATTGGCTTATCTCACCAGACTACCGTTGCATCATGACGAAACAGCCTATTGTGAAAATGATTTGTTTTACACATTAGCTGAACGTGTGAGCAGTCAACTGCTCAACGAGAAAGAATGGAAACGCGATGGAGTATTTGGCGCATCATTGCCACACCCCTTCAAGTGACATTAAGCTACTCACTTATGTATACAGTGATTAATTATGATATAAATGCATTATAACATAGTTGATAAAAACGCATTTTATATCCGTCACGAGAGAGAGATGAAAAACAAGATGTAGGGTTACATTAAAACTTTTCTTGTAATCAGTCTTTTTAATCTTGTGTATTTTCATAAAATTAAACAAACATACGAAGTTCATGCTGATATGCATACTGCATGTTGGTTCATTTGTCGTTAATTGCGTAGGCTAATAATATGCGTAATATTGTGCGTAAAACATACCCAAAGTGTATCCATTACCATCTGCACCAGGGAGCTACAAAACCTTTTGCCCCAATTTTTTCCACTTTACAGTCAACTGTGCCCTGCCCACCCACAATACAAAACCTCCAACTCCCAACTCGTGGGAGGGACCTGCCTTTCAACATTTAACCACTGCCCAGCAAGAGGCCAAGACGCGCTGAGTAAGAGGGCTTTTTAAACGTGTAATTACTTGGGGCTACATCGTGGCTACATTGCGATACAGTACCTATGGGTGACACTTTTCTTCTCTTGAAATAAACATCCAAATGGTAATAGCTAATAGTTTTTCCTGTGGACTTTGGAAGTTTGACTCTAAAATGTATGATGGATCTCGGTGACTCTCTTGGTTGCAGACTTTTTGGATACTCTCAGGAAGACCTTCACACTTCAACAAACATGCAGTAACTGGAGTATAAGATTTTCCCCATATGCGTACCATGATGTGTTTCTCATATGAATTTATGAAGAAGGTGTTTCACATCTGAAAGTTGGTGTGTGAATGGAATAAACTCATAAACTAACGAGAGACACGGAGTGGACAGGTCAAGCGGATGCAAGGGAACTCTTGGACTATTTGGATCCGTTGGGAATATTAGGCTACTTGCTCTCTGTGAAGAAAAACATTTGCGATTGGATGAAAGAATGTATGGAATAAATCAGCGCTGTTTTTACATGTAAGAAGAATACCTTTTGAAACATTCTTATCAAAACAGATTGCATTGTTGGTGATAATGTTTTATTTATTGTGATTTTATTTTGCAGATCTTTTCATTTCTTCGTGTTGTGGTGCCATGCTCAGGTAAACCCTCTTCCATAGTTCCTCGCAGATTGCAGATTGATTCCTCGCAGATTGATTGTATAGACAGTTTGGGGCGACAGGTAGCCTAGTGGTTAGACCGTTGGGCCAGCAACCGAAAGGTTGCTAGATCGAATCCCCGAGCTGACAAGGTACCAATCTGTCTTTCTGCCCCTGAACAAGGCAGTTAACCGACTGTTCCTAGGCCGTCATTGTAAATGAGAATTTGTTCTTAACAGACTTGCCTAGTTAAATAAAGGTTAAATAAAAAAATATATAGGCATCTCCCACTGGGCACAGACGTCAGTAGTTCAACGTCCAGTTTTGATTAACATTTGGTGAAATCAACCAAAATATCACCATGTTAGTTAGATTAAAAATAGGGCGAAAAAAAGACGAAATGCCCTTATACCCTTATACTTGTTGCAAATCCAATTCGTTTTCCACGTTGATTCAACGTCATGACATTGCTTTTTGGGGGGTTGAAATAACGTGTAAACAACGTTGATTCATCCAGTTTTTGGCTGATGATAAAAATTATTTAAAGTGCTTGCTTGTTATTTTCAAGTGGGCCTTTTGCTCCTGAATGCACTTAATATGGCTAATGTCACACAATATTTTGTGATACCCCAGTATTTGATATGATGGGCTTTTGTTTTACCAAATCATTTACAAACTCAGATTTTTTATTGTTTGGATTGAGTTATTCAGTGAGCCTCTCCTCAGGCGGTGGTTGGTTATTTTAGAAGAAAAAAAATAGAGGTTAGAAGAAAATTCTATATGTGATTTTATTTTTCCCTTTTGCATAAAAAGGGGGAGAATCACCCGTCTCCTAATTTTAACCAGTATGTGATGGAGCAGGGCGCAATGACGGACCAGCTTAGCCGGCGACAGGTCAGGGTTTATCAACTATACAGCCGGACCAGCGGGAAGCACGTCCAGATACAGGGCAAGAGGGTCGCCGCTACTGCTGAGGACGGCAACAATTACGGTAAGTTGTTCCCATGACACAATGGTGGCTGCATTTGGGCAAAGTATCTGTTTTCAACCAGTCGGAGCCATGCATACAAGGCTAAAGGCTTATGAATAGTTTTTAATGAGGACTGCATTTGTAATGAGCTGTCTGTCTATGAAGAGGTCTGCAGGGCTAGCCTAGGCTACTTGCCCACCTATTGCTGGCCCGACACTCTGTGGGGCTGTATGTTCATTTAGCCTTCCTACTGTATCTAAACCCTTGTCTGGCGAATCAGACCAAGTCTTTTGTCCTGGTCCAATACACAATCCAGTTGTTAACCCTAATTAACCAGGGGGTAAATCAATTGACCCATAGGACAACTGCATTTGGGATTTGTTGTGTTCCACTTCCATTTCTTTTGTCTTCAAACATGATTAAAGATAACACTTAATGAATCATCGCAATGGTTCGTTAATATGTCTCAAACCTGAAACACATAATATCTCACATAGTGTTGGTCTCTCTCCAGTAAATGTCAGTTTATTTTAGGATCTCCATTTTGCATATTATTTTCTTGTAGGCCAATAGATGGCAGACAGTTTATTTTTGGCTTTATACAGGTTTGGATTATTCTACTTCCATATAAGATTTTGAATAAAATACACTTGTTATGTAGTGAATTTACATATGCCTAGTGGATTTATCACACCGTTTTCATGTGGATATTTGTGTGGATGTTGTAGCACGTCTCTTTGTAGAGACTGACACCTTTGGCAGTCGGGTTCGGATCAAAGGTGCAGAGAGTGGACGCTACCTCTGTATGAACCGGAAGGGGAAACTGGTTGGAAAGGTATGATATCAAATCCACATCACTTTCAAAGTTGTAAGAATTCCAGCTTGCTCGTTTCCTTGTTGGTCATTATGTATACTGAACAAAAATATTAATGCAACAGGCAACAATTTCAATGCATTTATTAGGAAATCAGTCAATTGAAATAAACTCATTAGGCCCAAATCTATGGATATCACAATTGGGCAGGGGCGCAGCCATGGGTGGATTTGGGAGGGCATAGACCCACCCACTGGGGAGCCAGGCCCAGCCAATCAGAATGAGTTTTTCCCCATAAAAGGGCTTTATTACAGACAGAAATACTCCTCAGTTTCATCAGCTGTCCGGGTGGCTGGTCACAGACGATCCCGCAGGTGAATAAAGCCAGATGTGGAGGTCCTGGGCTGGTGTGGTTACACATGGTCTGCGGTTGTGAGGCAGGTTGGACGTACTGCCAAATTCTCTAAAACGACATTGGAGGCAGCTTATGGTCAAGAAATTAACATTAAATTCTCTGGCAACAGCTCTGGTGGACATTCCTGCAGTCAGCATGCCAATTTCACACTCCCTCAAAACTTGAGACATCTGTGGCACTATATTGTGTGACAAAACTGCACATTTTAGAGTGGCCTTTTATTGTCCCCAGCACAAGGTGCACTTGATCATGCTGTTTAATCAGCTTCTTGATATGCCACACTTGTCAGGTGGATGGATTATCTTGGCAAAGGAGAAATGTTCACTAACAGGGATGTAAACAAATGTGTGCACAAATGCACATATTTGAGAGAAATAAGCTTTTTGTGCGCATGGAACATTTCTGGGATCTTTTATTCAGCTCATGAAACACTTTACATGTTGCGTTTATATTCACCTGCGGGATCGTCTGAGACCAGTGTTCAGTATAATTGTTATTGTAAATAAACAAATAGAAAATAATTTAAAGAGTTTGGTTCGCTAAATAGTGAAACTGCAAAAAAACTGATGTACACTACCATTCAAAAGTTTGGGGTCACTTAGAAATGTCCTTGTTTTTGAAAGAAAAGCACATTTTTGTCCATTAAAATAACATCAAATTGATCAGAAATACAGTGTTGACATTGTTAATGTTGTAAATGACTATTGTAGCTGGAAACAGCAGATTTGTAATGGAATATCTACATAGGTGTACAGAGGCCAATTATCAGTAACCATCACTCCTGTGTTCCAATGGCACGTTGTGATAGCTAATCCAAGTGTATAATTTTAAAAGGCTAATTGATCATTAGAAAACCCTTTTGCAATTATGTTAGCACAGCTGAAAACGGTTGTCCTGATTAAAGAAGCAATAAAACTGGCCTTCTTTAGACTAGTTGAGTATCTGGAGCATCAGCATTTGTGGGTTCGATTACAGGCTCAAAATGGCCAGAAACAAAGCACTTTCTTCTGAAACTCATCAGTCTATTCTTGTTCTGAGAAATGAAGGCTAATCCATGCAAGAAATTGCCAAGAAACTGAAGATCTCTTACAACGCTGTGTACTACTCCCTTCACAGAACAGTGCAAACTGGCTCTAACCAGAATAGAAAGAGGAGTGGGAGGCCCTGGTGCACAACTGAGCAAGAGAACAAGTATATTAGAGTTTTTAATTTGAAAAATAGATGTATCACAAGTCCTCAACTGGTAGGTTCATTCAATAGTATCCGCAAAACACCAGTCTCAACGTCAACAGTGAAGAGGCGACTCCGGGATGCTGGCCTTCTAGGCAGAGTTGCAAAGAAAACGCCATATCTCAGACTGGCCAATAAATAAAAAAGACTAAGATGGGCAAAAGAATACAGACACTGGACAGAGGAACTCTGCCTAGAAGGCCAGCATCCCGGAGTGTTCTGCCACACCTGTTCTGTGAAGGGAGTAGTACACAGTGTTGTACGAGATCTTCAGTTTCTTGGCAATTTTTCGCATGGAATAGCCTTCATTTCTCAGAACAAGAATAGACTGACGAGTTTCAGAAGAAAGGTATTTGTTTCTGGCCATTTTGAGCCTGTAATCGAACCCACAAATGCTGATGACCCAACTAGTCTAAAGAAGGCTAGTTTAGTTGCTTCTTTAATCAGGACAACCATTTTCAGCTGTGCTAACATAATTGCAAAAGGGTTTTCTCAAGATCAATAGGCTTTTTAAAATGATAAACTTGGATTAGCTAACACAACGTGCCATTGGAACACAGGAGTGATGGTTGCTGATAATGTGCCTCTGTACGCCTATGTAGATATTCAGTAAAAAATCTGCTATTTCCAGCTACAATAGTTACAACATTAACAATATTTACACTGTATTTCTGATCAATTTGATGTTATTTTAATGCACCAAAAATGTGCTTTTCTTTCAAAAACAAGGACATTTCTAAGTGACCCCAAACTTTTGAACGGTAGTGTATACTTACTAAAATTGTATTTGTCACATGCGCATAATACAACAGGTGTAGTAGACTACTGTGAAATGCTTGCTTTTGAGCCCTTTCCCAACAATTCAGAGTTAAAAAGTAAGAACAATATGAGATATACGTGACTTATATTGTGTTATAATGCTACTTATTTGTAATGTTATTCATTAGCCTGGATAGGGTCGGTGACAGAGAGACAACCCAACTTGTATTTCATGTAGCATTACAGTTTCAAGGCATGGGAGAAACTCTCCTCACTCCATTTGGTGCTTGGTCAGGAGTCAACCCTCCACTTCTTGAATGGAAACAGAAAATATGTATTCAGTGTTGTCTGCTTGCCATGAGAAATAAAGGGTTTCATCTCGCATCATCTTTTTCATCTGTCATCATCATTTTAAAAGATTAGGTTCTGGTTTAATCTAGTGAATAAATAAATGTAGATAAAGGGTGTAGCTTTCTAGTGGTTCCTCTCATTTGAAAAACTTAGGTTAGAGAGGAATAGTTTGCTAATACTTCTCACAACTCCTACAATATAGTTATCGTTGTGTGGTTTGGATATGCTGCTAATAATTCGTACTTATTTTAAATACATTCTTCACTATTCCTAGTTTACTCGTAGTTTATTGGCTGTACTGAAACAGTATGTGGTATCTTCCTTGTAGTTTTAACAAAACTGTCTCAAAATGTAGATACAATGGGTTTGACCTTGCCATGTAGGCTACTATTTGGCTTGTCTTGTACACATTGTTTGCATTTGTTTGTAATTGTTAATAGTTCTGTGTTTCATTACAATATTGAAGTATTGAATTTTGTTTGGAGCGTGGAAATGAATAGATAGCAGTGTAGTTCAGAGGGAAATACTGTAAGTAGCCTAATCAGATGTTGTTTTTAATATGCCTTCTAGTAGTGGTGCTAAACTGTGTATGTGCCTATAAACTTGGATTTTACTTAGTCTTTCCTCTCTCTCATCCTTTCAACAGCCTGATGGCAGAAGCAGGGATTGTATCTTCACAGAGATTGTTCTGGAGAACAATTACACTGCCTTCCAGAATGCCAAGTATGAGGGTTGGTATGTGGCTTTCACCAGGAAAGGGAGGCCCATCAAAGCCTCCAAGACGAGGGAGAACCAGAGAGAGGTCCATTTCATCAAGAGGCTACACAAGGGCCCACTACCTTTCCCCAACATGGACAGAATCAAACAATTTGAGTTTATCAGTTTTCCACCCACCCGTCGAGCGAAACGGAACAGGAAATCACAGACTGCTGCCTAGTACAGAACAAATTGGACTATTATTGAGGAAAAATTGTAATTTTATTTTTGTATGTTTTTAATATGTGAAGATACTTAAAATGCAAAAAAGTCTAAAGTAATTTTGTTGTAAAATGATCCCATGTAAATCATGTAAGAGAGTAAATGAGATTTATGTATATATTTAATATGACAGTGTGTACAGTGAGGGAAAAAAGTATTTGATCCCCTGCTGATTTTGTACGTTTGCCCACTGACAAAGAAATTATCAGTCTATAATTTTAATGGTAGGTTTATTTGAACAGTGAGAGACAGAATAACAACAAAAAAATCCAGAAAAACGCATGTCAAAAATGTTATAAATTGATTTGCATTTTAATGAGGGAAATAAGTATTTGACCCCCTCTCAATCAGAAAGATTTCTGGCTCCCAGGTGTCTTTTATACAGGTAATGAGCTGAGATTAGGAGCACACTCTTAAAGGGAGTGCTCCTAATCTCAGCTTGTTACCTGTATAAAAGACACCTGTCCACAGAAGCAATCAATCAATCAGATTCCAAACTCTCCACCATGGCCAAGACCAAAGAGCTCTCCAAGGATGTCAGGGACAAGATTGTAGTCCTCCACAAGGCTGGAATGGGCTACAAGACCATCGCCAAGCAGCTTGGTGAGAAGGTGACAACAGTTGGTGCGATTATTCGCAAATGGAAGAAACACAAAAGAGCTGTCAATCTCCCTCGGCCTGGGGCTCCATGCAAGATCTCACCTCGTGGAGTTGCAATGATCATGAGAACGGTGAGGAATCAGCCCAGAACTACACGGGAGGATCTTGTCAATGATCTCAAGGCAGCTGGGACCATAGTCACCAAGAAAACAATTGGTAACACACTACGCCGTGAAGGACTGAAATCCTGCAGCGCCCGCAAGATCCCCCTGCTCAAGAAAGCACATATACATGCCCGTCTGATTCAGAGGACAACTGGGTGAAAGTGTTGTGGTCAGATGAGACCAAAAGGGAGCTCTTTGGCATCAACTCAACTCGCTGTGTTTGGAGGAGGAGGAATGCTGCCTATGACCCCAAGAACACCATCCCCACCATCAAACATGGTGGTGGAAACATTATGCTTTGGGGGTGTTTTTCTGCTAAGGGGACAGGACAACTCCACCGCATCAAAGGGACGATGGACGGGGCCATGTACCGTCAAATCTTGGGTGAGAACCTCCTTCCCTCAGCCAGGGCATTGAAAATGGGTCGTGGATGGGTATTCCAGCATGACAATGACCCAAAACACAAGGCCAAGGCAACAAAGGAGTGGCTCAAGAAGAAGCACATTAAGGTCCTGGAGTGGCCTAGCCAGTCTCCAGACCTTAATCCCATAGAAAATCTGTGGAGGGAGCTGAAGGTTCGAGTTGCCAAA
The DNA here is from genome assembly GCF_901001165.1 of Salmo trutta. Classification (NCBI taxonomy): domain Eukaryota; kingdom Metazoa; phylum Chordata; class Actinopteri; order Salmoniformes; family Salmonidae; genus Salmo; species Salmo trutta. The sequence goes on along the minus strand of NC_042983.1, from coordinate 25,649,972 downwards.
CGTCAGCCTCGAAACCTTAATGACTTGGAGAAGATCTGCAAAGAGGAGTGGGACAAAATCCCTCCTGAGATGTGTGCAAACCTGGTGGCCAACTACAAGAAACGTCTGACCTGGTTTTGCCACCAAGTACTAAGTCATGTTTTGCAGAGGTGTCAAATACTTATTTCCCTCATTAAAATGCAAATCATTTTATAACATTTTTGACATGCGTTTTTGTGGATTTTTGTTGTTGTTATTCTGTCTCTCACTGTTAAAATAAACCTGATAATTTCTTTGTCAGTGGGCAAACGTACAAAATCAGCAGGGGATCAAATACTTTTTTCCCTCACTGTATGTATGTGTTTTCTTTTGCTTTTTGATTGGTCCCGTGACAGAGTGGGTATAGGATAGGTACATTAATAAACATGTTCAGCTTGGTTATCACAAAACTTAAGCATGACAAATGCAACATTTTACCTTTAGATTATCTCTCTCATATGATATGATTGCTTTCTTGGTACTAGTGCTGAAATTGATTTCTAAGTTAATTAAGAAAACCTCTTCAGAAATGTACAGGAAGTAGTAATGTTCTTGTTTCACAGATCAGTGTGCACAACCAGTGCATAAAAAAATTTATCCAGTATAAAAATCTGTAGCCAAGTGGCATATCATTCTAACGAACAGCTATGCCAAGACATGATTCATTGCTCAGGTATGATTCTTTAAATCAGGGGTGTCAAACTCTTTCCATGGAGGGCCAAGTGCCTGCAGGTCTTTGGTTTTTCCTTTTAATTAAGACCTATAAAATCAGGTGAGGGGAGTTCCTTACTAATTAGTGACCTTAATTCATCAATCAAGTACAAGGGTGAAGCGAAAATCTGCAGACACTCTGCCCTCTGTGGAATGAGTTTGACACGTGCTTTAAATCATCCATCTACCAATAAGTAGCCTAGCTACTGTACTTATAGTCAGAAATATGAAATCATTTGCGTACTATCAAAGTGAGACATGTACTTATTATACTTACTCAATTTCATGCTATTAATTCTGTTGCTTAGCCCTACTGTTTTGTACAATTACGTAAATGCTTCATTCAACAACAACAATCAAACTAACTCCTAACGCCATTCATTTTCTGTTTAGGATGAACTTGTCATGATTCCAAATGATCAATCACATGGATTTATGGCACTGTTATGACAGATCCCAAATTATATTGCCACTAAGCCCTTTATCAAGGAATAGGCCAATAATATTGTGGAGATTATCGCTTGTAATGAACTTGGCAAGGAAGTAAGACATGGGTATTACAATTAATTATCATTAATAGCAAGAGATGTGGTGTTATGTTTATTTAATATTAATTTGATCTATTTTCAACCTGAGGTGCTGGAGGTGCCACTGGAGGTGCTGATCCATTCATCCCTCACCTCACATCTGTCTTTTATTCAATCATCATCAAAAGCCAGATAAGAGCATCCATTTCCAATACTGGGGTTTGTGTAATGCTATTATAGGGACATTTTCCCCCCATACTTTCATAATAGTGCTTAAATAAATTAGCCTGCTGACACATCCAAATGTAACTCAATGGAGTAGGTATCCTAATTACAGTGTCCCCCCCTTAACTAGTGGTATACACTGAGTGTACCAGACATTAGGAACACATTCCTAATATTGACTTGGAAGCCCCCTCTCAGAACAGCATCAATTCATTGGGGGCATGGACTCTACAAGGGGTCGAAAGCATTCCTCAGGGATGCTGGCCCATATTGACTCCAATGCTTCCCACAGTTGCGTCAAGTTGGCTGGATGTCCTCTGGGTGGTGGACCTGTCTTGATACACACAGGAAACAGTGTATTCTTGACCTGCGTGCCTGGCACCTACTACCATACCCCGTTCAAAGGCACTTTTGTCTTACTCATTCACCCTTTGAAAGTTACACATACACAATCTGTCTCAATTGTCAAGGCTAAAAATCCTTCTTTAACCTGTCTCCTCCCCTTTATCTACAATGATTGAAGTGGATTTAATAAGTGACATCAATTAGGGATCATGGCTTTCACCTGGTCAGTCTTTTTTAAATGTTTCTCTTCTGCTAATACTGGGATGATTGAAGTGGAGTAACAGTTCACTCTAGTGGTTATCATTGTATACTGCAACGGTAATTGTGCCCCATTGGGCTGATCAAGTCATTTTTGTTTGCTTCAGGTTTTTTGGTAGGATAAGCCCAAAAACCCCATTAGAATAAACTGACCCTGGACCTGCACTCGCTGTGTTAGAAAAGCTATCACCATGAAAAGCTACAACCGTGTGACAAACGGAAACATGACTGTAAAGAGTTTCTCAATAGACCCCTTTCTGTATTTACAAACATTGCCACACAAGGGCGATCTGCGTAAATTGGTGGAGGACAAGTCAATGTGCGGGGTGCACAGGTTAGTAGAGGTAATTTGTAAATGTAGCTAGGGGTGAATTGACTATGCATAGATAATAAACAGTGAGTAGCAGCAGTGTACAAAACAAATGGGGGGGACGGGTCAATTTAAAATAGTCTAGTGGCCATTTGATTAATTGTTCAGCAGTCTTATGGCTTGAGGGTAGAAGCTGTTAAGGAGACTTTTGGTCCTAGACTTGGCGCTCCTTTACCTCCTGCTGTGTGGTAGCAGAGAAAACAGTCTATGACTTGGGTGACTGGAGTCTCTGACAATTTTTTCGGCTTTCCTCTGACACCGCCTAGTATATATGTCCTGGATGGCAGGATGCTTGGCCCCAGTGACGTCCCGGGCAGTACGAACTACCCTCTGTAGCGCATTACGGTCAGGAATCGAACAGCTGCCATACCAGGCAGTGATGCAACTGGTCAGGATGCTCTCGATGGTGTAGCTGTAGAACTTTTTGAGGATCTGGGGACCCATGCCAAATATTTTCAGTCTCCTGCGGGGGAAAGGGTGTTGTCGTGCCCTCTTCACGACTGTCTTGGTGTGTTTGGACCATGTTAGTTTGTTGGTGATGTGGACACCAAGGAACTTGAAACTCTCAACCCGCTCCACTACAGCCATGTCCGATGAGAATGGAGGCCTGTTCGGCCAACCTTTTCCTGTAGTCCACGATCAGCTACTTTGTCTTGCTCATATGGAGGGAGAGGTTGTTGTCCTGGCACCACACTTCCAGGTCGCTGACTTCCTCCCTATAGGCTGTCTCATCGTTGTCGGTGATCAGGCCTACCACTGTTGTGTCGTCACCAAACTTCATGATGGTGTTGGAATAGTTCACCCACGCAGTCGTGGGTGAACAGGGAGTACAGGATGGGACTAAGTACACAACCCTGAAGGGCCCGTGTTGAGGATCAGCGTGGTAAACGTGTTGTTGCCAACTCTTACCACCTGGGGGCGGCTCATCAGGAAGTCCAGGATCCAGTTGCAGAAGGAGGTGTTAAGTCCCAGGGTGATGAGCTTTGTGAGAACTATGGTGTTGAACGCTGAGCTGTAGTCAATGAACAGTATTCTCACATACAGTTGAAGTCGGAAGTTTACATACACTTAGGTTGGAGTCAGTAAAACTTGTTTTTCAACCACTCCACAAATTTCTTGTTAACAAAGTATAGTTTTGGCAAGTCGGTTAGGACATATACTTTGTGCATGAGACAAGTCATTTTTCCAACAATTGTTTACAGACAGATTATTTCATTTATAATTCACTGTATCACAATTCCAGTGGGTCAGAAGTTTACATACACTAAGTTGACTGTGCCTTTAAACAGCTTGGAAAATTCCAGAAAATTATGTTGTGGCTTTAGAAGCTTCTGATAGGCTAATTGACATCATTTGAGTCAATTGGAGGTGTACCTGTGGATGTATTTCAAGGCCTACCTTCAAACTCAGTGCCTCTTTGCTTGATGTCATGGGAAAATCCAAAGAAATCAGCCAAGACCTCAGAAAACAAATTGTAGACCTCCACAAGTCTGGTTCATCCTTGGGAGCAATTTCCAATCGCCTGAAGGTACCACGTTCCTCTGTACAAACAATAGTACGCAAGTATAAACACCTTGGGACCACGCAGCCGTCATACCACTCAGGAAGGAGACGCGTTCTGTCTCCTAGAGATGAACGTACTTTGGTGCGAAAAGTGCAAATCAATCCCAGAACAACAGCAAAGGACCTTTTTATTTATTTTTCACCTTTATTTAACCAGGTAGGCAAGTTGAGAACAAGTTCTCATTTACAATTGCGACCTGGCCAAGATAAAGCAAAGCAGTTCGACACATACAACAACACAGAGTTACACATGGAGTAAAACAAACATACAGTCAATAATACAGTAGAAAAATAAGTCTATATACAATGTGAGCAAATGAGGTGAGATAAGGGAGGTAAAGGCAAAAAAGGCCATGTGGCAAAGTAAATACAATATAGCAAGTAAAACACTGGAATGGTAGATTTGTAGTGGAAGAAAGTGCAAAGTAGAAATAGAAATAATGGGGTGCAAAGGAGCAAAATAAATAAATACAGTAGGGGAAGAGGTAGTTGTATGGGCTAAATTATAGATGGGCTATGTACAGGTGCAGTGATCTGTGAGCTGCTCTGACAGCTGGTGCTTAAAGCTAGTGAGGGAGATAAGTGTTTCCAGTTTCAGAGGTTTTTGTAGTTTGTTCCAGTCATTGGCAGCAGAGAACTGGAAGGAGAGACGGCCAAAGGAGGAATTGGCTTTGGGGGTGACCAGAGAGATATACCTGCTGGAGCGTGTGCTACAGGTGGGTGCTGCTATGGTGACCAGTGAGCGGAGATAAGGGGGGACTTTACCTAGCAGGGTCTTGTAGATTACCTGGAGCCAGTGGGTTTGGAGACAAGTATGAAGCGAGGGCAACCCAACGAGAGTGTACAGGTCGCAGTGGTGGGTAGTATATGGGGCTTTGGTGACAAAACGGATGGCACTGTGATAGACTGCATCCAGTTTATTGAGTAGGGTATTGGAGGCTATTTTGTAAATGACATCGCCAAAGTCGAGGATCGGTAGTATGGTCAGTTTTACGAGGGTATGTTTGGCAGCATGAGTGAAGGATGCTTTGTTGCAAAATAGGAAGCCAATTCTAGATTTAACTTTGGATTGGAGATGTTTGATGTGAGTCTGGAAGGAGAGCTTACAGTCTAACCAGACACCTAGGTATTTGTAGTTGTCCACATATTCTAAGTCAGAACCGTCCAGAGTAGTGATGCTGAAAGGGCGGGCAGTGGCAGGCAGCGATCGGTTGAAGAGCATGCATTTAGTTTTACTTGTATTTAAGAGCAGTTGGAGGCCACGGAAGGAGAGTTGTATGGCCTTGAAGCTCGTTTGGAGGGTTGTTAACACAGTGTCCAAAGAAGGGCCAGAAGTATACAGAATGGTGTCGTCTGCGTAGAGGTGGATCAGAGACTCACCAGCAGCAAGAGCGACATCATTGATGTATACAGAGAAAAGAGTTGGCCCAAGAATTGAACCCTGTGGCACCCCCATAGAGACTACCAGAGGCCCGGACAACAGGCCATCCGATTTGACATTGAACTCTATCAGAGAAGTAGTTGGTGAACCAGGCGAGGCAATCATTTGAGAAACCAAGGCTATTGAGTCTGCCGATGAGGATGTGGTGATTGACTGAGTCGAAAGCCTTGGCCAGGTCAATGAATACGGCAGCACAGTATTGTTTCTTATCGATGGCGGTTACGATATCGTTTAGGACCTTGAGCGTGGCTGAGGTGCACCCATGACCAGCTCTGAAACCAGATTGCATAGCGGAGAAGGTGCGGTGGGATTCGAAATGGTCGGAAATCTGTTTGTTGACTTGGCTTTCGAAGACCTTAGAAAGGCAGGGTAGGATAGATATAGGTCGGTATTAGTTTGGGTTAAGAGTGTCCCCTCCTTTGAAGAGGGGGATGACAGCAGCTGCTTTCCAATCTTTAGGAATCTCAGACGACACGAAAGAGAGGTTGAACAGGCTAGTAATAGGGGTTGCAACAATTTCGGCAGATAATTTTTGAAAGAAAGGGTACAGATTGTCTAGCCCGGCTGATTTGTAGGGGTCCAGATTTTCATCTTCACAGACCTTGTGAAGATGCTGGAGGAAACGGGTACAAAGTATCTATATCCACAGTAAAACGAGTCCTATATCGACATAACCTGAAAGGCTGCTCAGCAAGGAAGAAGCCACTGCTCCAAAACCGCCATAAAAAAGCCAGACTACGATTTGCAAATGCACATGGGGACAAAGAGCGTACTTTTTGGAGACATGTCCTCTGGTCTGATGAAACAAAAATAGAACTGTTTGGCCATAATGACCATCATTATGTTTGGAGGAAAAAGGGGGAGGCTTGCAAGCTGAAGAACACCATCCCAACCGTGAAGCACGGGGGTGGCAGCATCATGTTGTGGGTGTGCTTTGTTGCAGGAGGGACTGGTGCACTTCACAAAATAGATGGCATCATGAGGGAGAAAAATGATGTGGATATATTGAAGCAACATCTCACGTCATCAGTCAGGAAGTTAAAGCTTGGTCGCAAATGGGTCTTCCAAATGGACAATGACCCCAAGCATACTTCCAAAGTTGTGGCAAAATGGCTTAAGGACAACAAAGTCAAGGTATTGGAGTGGCCATCACAAAGCCTTGACCTCAATCCTATAGACAATTTGTGGGAAGAACTGAAAAAGCATGTGCGAGCAAGGAGGCCTACAAACCTGACTCAGTTACACCAGCTCTGTCAGGAGGAATGGGCCAAATTCACCCAACTTGTGGGAAGCTTGTGGAAGGCTACCCAAAACGTTTGACCCAAGTTAAACAATTGAAAGGCAATGCTACCAAATACTAATTGAGTGTATGTAAACTTCTGACCCACTGGGAATGTGATGAAAGAAATACAAGCTGAAATAAATAATTATCTTTACTATTATTCTGACATTTCACATTCTTAAAATAAAGTGGTGATCTTAACTGACCTAAAACAGATAATTTTTACTAGGATTAAATGCCAGGAATTGTGAAAAACTGAGTTTAAATGTATTTGGCTAAGGTGTATGTATACTTCCGACTTCAACTGTAAGTGTTCCTTTTGTCCAGGTGGGAAAGGGTAATGTGGAGTGCGATTGAGATTGCGTCATCTGTGGATCTGTTGGGGCGGTATGCGAATTGGAGTGGGTCTAGGGTATCCGGGAGGATGCTGTTGATGTGAGCCATGACCAGCCTTTCAAAGCACTTCATGGCTATTGACATGAGTGCTACGGGGCGGTAATCATTTAGGCAGGTTACCTTCACTTCCTTGGGCACAGGGACTATTTTGGTCTGCTTGAAACATGTAGGTATTACAGACTCAGACAGGGAGAGTTTGAAAATGACAGTGAAGACACTTGCCAGTTGGTCCGCGCATGCTTTGAGTACACGTCCTGGTAATCCATCTGGCCCCGCAACTTTGTGAATGTTGACCTGTATAAAGGTCTTGCTCACATTGGCTTCCGAGAGTGTTATCACACAGTTGTCCAGAACAGCTGGTGCTCTTGTGCATTCTTCAGTGTTGCTTGCCTCGAAGCGAGTATAAAAGGCATTTAGTTCGTCTGGTAGGCTCGCGTCACTGGGCAGCTCGCATCTGGGTTTCCCTTTGTAGTCCGTAATAGTTTTCAAGCTCTGCCACATCCGATGAGTGTCAGAGCCGGTGTAGTAGGATTCAATCTTAATCCCGTATTGACGCTTTGCTTGTTTGATGGTTCGTCTCAGAGCATAGCGGGATTTTTATAAGCGTCCGGATTAGTGTCCCGCTCCTTGAAAGCGTTAGCTCTAGCCTTTAGCTCGATGCGGACGCTGCCTGTAATCCATGGCTTCTGGTTGGGATATCTACGTACGGTCACTGTGGGAACGATGTAGTCGATACACTTATTGATGAAGCCGATGACTGAGGTGGTTTCCTCCTCAATGCCATTCGATGAATCCCGGAACATATTCCAGTCTGTGCTAGCAGAACAGTCCTGTGTGGTACAAGGTGTAGTTCCTATAGAACGCCAGCAAAAAAAACTATTATTTACATGTTGCTTATGAGTGCATTTCACACTACCTTTGGATTATAATTGGATTTTACGGCTCGTATGAATGTCCTGCTTAATATAATGTTTGTGACATCATCACAAATGCATTATATTCAAAAAACACTCAACCAGTAAAATGACTATTTGGCTAGCTTTTGCTACAGCCCATATCAATGAGCAATAGCATTCTAGCTAAAAACGGCTGCATCCAAAATAGTTATTTTGCAAAGATCACAACCAAATATAATCTTAGCGACTGTTCAAGCAAGAATCAATCATCATTGTTACCGTATGAGAACCCCAAAACGTCATTTTGTTTAGAAGTAATAAAAACGTAAATCTAGGCTATGTTGAACGTGCGCAGATGGCGATGGCCAAGAGTCAAGCTCATCTGTGTGTGACGTCTGTGTGTCAAATGCTGGAAAAGGGTCTCTAGCAGTTCACAACATGGTTAGTCTCATTTATCTAATGCGTTTACAGATGAGCCAATCGGGAGAAAGGGTTGAGGTTGGATGATTGGTTGGAAAGCTGCAGACGAGAAAGTTAGCGGAAGTGGATGCTGAGTTCGAATCAAGCAGCACATCGAGGAAAGTCGGTGAAGACGAATGTCTGAAAGGACAACAGTAGTAGCAAAAACCGGAACAAAAAGGGAATTGTCTAAAATTGGAGTGAGGATACGTGTATGAATGATAATTAATCCCTTCTTGTTGGGATGCGTTTGTGGGAAACCAGTTTGAGGTGTAGAAAATATTTAAGTACTGTTTGTTATGTGCTGGGAAAAGAGGGGTCTGTCAGATTGACCAGGACTGGTCTTATTTTGATTAAGTGTATTTCTGAAAAACAGTAAGATTGCAGTGCACCTCAAAAGAATCCGAAAAACATAAGTTTTGGGTTTTGAACTTCAGAGTAGAGCACTGGTCTAAGGGGTGACGACAGATGTTCAGGTTGAATACCTGAACAAAATTCCTGGTGTTGATGCCAGGCGTCTGACCCGATGGGTGAATGGAGAAAAATAAGAAAGTCTGTCAGTCCTGTTGTTTTTTGATAAAGACCAAATACCTACGCATGTGAAGCTTGGTTATGTAAGATACACTATAAGAGCTTTCGACCCAAACCATTGCAGTGTAAGACTTGTAAAGGATTTGTCCATGTTTCAAGTGTGTGCAGACAGACAGAGTATATTGAAGAACTGTGTGTAGGACGACTGTGCTGCAATTGTGGTGGGGATCCTGATCCCGAGTTCCTGTAGATTAACCGTTCTAACAATCGAATCTCCTATGCGGAGGCGATAAAAATAGAGAAAATAAGTGATGTTAGCGAAGATGGTCGTGGACGCACCACAGCCAGAAGTAAATGTTTGCTGCCAGTCAAGAGATACCCTGTGTGTTAAAAAGGTGGATTTTGTGGCATTCGTTGCCACATTTATTAACTGTACAGCACAAATCTAAGAAACTGGACATTACTGTGGCAGAAAAGGTATGGGGACTTAAGGATTTTACATCTGAAGACTTGCAAGGGGTACTGGCGCCAGAAGACACGCCCTCTCAGGTTCCCCATTGAGCCTGTCAGATTCGTTTGATTTAGTTTAGTGTATTTATTTTTTGGGGGTATTTTGTTCCATTTTTGGGACTCCTGTTTTCATCCAGCACAGTAGATGGCTATCGACAATATACTGTAATGAAACAGGCAGGGAGCAGGCCTCGAACCCCCGACCTTCTAGCCTGAAGTCCAGCGCGCTATCGATTGTGCCCCAAAAGCATGCTCCGCGGCAGAGTCGATATCCGCGCTTATAAACTCAGGGTCGGTACAATACCATAAAAGAAGAGCATCATGTCCACCACGGCTTGTGTTTATTTTGAAAGTCTATAACATTGGACTTGGGTATAAAACATAATGCTCAATTTGTTGAATTGTGTTGGACAACTGGTAGGTAGAGTGAGAATTCAACCTTACATTGGTAAAGTTAGCTAGTAAGCTGGCAACGGTGAAATCAGATAGACAACGCTAGTTAGCTACGCTACCAGTATAATCGACTAGCTAACCTTGTTACTAACAAGTTAAGCGTTTCTTATCGATTTTCGACGCAGAAAACCCTCTACATTGTAGCCAACGTATGAGACGTCATTATCTTCTATAACAGGTGTTGGAAGGGTGGCTCCCTACATGTCTTTTTACTCGATATTTTAGTGCAAACATGTTAAATTGCTTTGTTTACCTTTTACCTAATGATCCCAGAGTGCATCGCGTTATTTACATTATGTCGTAAAAGGGAAATAAGGCCATTACCCCGGAGCAGAACAATTCACAGTACCATGGATCAGGTGATATGTCAGCTGATGTTCAGAAGAAACAGGAAGAGAGATTAGTGGGTGTCCTAGCGTTGTTATTTCTCAATAAGTATTATATTTATCAACCCAAGACAAATCATAATATTTGAGAATTATTATTGCTACAAGAAAGAAAGTACATTCAAAATGTTTGCCGCTGACGACGAGGATGGAGATTTTCTGTCGCCTACTGGAGGGTGAGTTTGCTTTCTTTCAGGCTAACTGGCTAATATCAATCTAGCTAAACAATTTTTTTTTACATGAAGCTGTGCTTTTTTGTAGCTAATGGAAGCTAAGATATCTTGCTTGTTTGCTTTTTTTTTAGACACTTCCTGAATTGAAGTAGGCTAGGCTATAATTTTCACAGAGCTAGTTAGTTACTGCACCCACTGACAAAAACTGCACGGATGCTATGGAAAATGGCTAGCGCGAAATGATTTTTGATTGACACTGTAGCCAACTACCCCCGAATTCACCAACAATGTAAAGTAGTCAAGCCCACTCACACACAGTCTGGTATACTGTTAGATTACTTGTTGATATTGCTGCACTGTCGGAACAAGAAGCACAAGCATTTCGCTACACTCGCAATAACATCTGCCAATCATGTGTATGTGACCAATACGTTTAGATTTTACGGATTTGAGCTAGTCGGGCGCATGCCTTGCACAATATAAATCGAATGAAAGAGTGACTTCGCCTTACACTTCGCTCATCCTCAGTTAGAGCCCTGTGTTCTGAGACAGGCTTTGTCCTCCACCTCTCACCCAGAGACAGTAATGCATTGGATTTGCATGTACAGTAGGTGTCTCATGCAACTGGTTCAGTTGCAGGTCACTGTATTTGCTATATCCTATGTTTTGGGTAGTTTGATTTCACCCCAATATGTTTTCCCATTTGGCTGTGAGCCCGACTTCAGTTCGAGGTTTGGTACCACAGTTGCTGAATTAATAGGTCTGCTATGTCTCATCTGAAGTTCATAGCTATTCAATCACTTGAACAATGCAGGCTAACTGCCAACTAGGGCATGTTGTTTTGCTTTCTAACATTTCCTGGCTAGTGGGGCAATTGTTCCCTCGACTAATATGATTTGGAGGAATAAAGCTTGTCTGGGCCAGGAGCAGTGAAGGAGGGGGAGGCTAGGGTTGTGGCTCCTAATTCCTCTCACATGCTGCTAATTAGGGCCAGTAGGGCGAGGGCTGCCTGCTCCTTCAGCTCAGCTCAACAAACTGGACAGCACACTGAGCCAGAGCTCCACAGCTCTTCCAGTGATATGGTGTCAAATCTGCCATGGTGGTGTGACTGCATTGGAGAGCAAGACATTGGGGAAAGGAGAGGAGGGTATCGCTTAGAGTGGCAACACTGAAACTTAGTGTGTTGTTGGGTGGCCCATGCCTGTCTGTGGCCCATGCCTGTCTGTCTTACAAGTGGCTAAACGGGCTACTCTTCACCACCAGTCGTCAGCAGACCCAGGCCTCAAGGTGCCCACCATGTCTTCTGCTCTGAGGGAAAATGACTACCTTTGGAGGGAGATCCAAGGGTCAGTATGGCCCTGCTCTGGAGGGAAATGTTCAAATGAAACCTAATGTTTTTCATCTCGATAATGAACAAAGCATTAATTTGCCGCTGGTGGTCTCTGTGGCAGTTGAGGAAGGTCATGGTGTGAATTTGTGATATGGTTCTTCTGCTGGAAAGCATGTGAATATTCTTGTGATGTATTTATGCTTCAGTTATGGCAACATATTGTTAGAGATGATGGTGCAATACCTGATGATGTAAGCTATTCTAGTGTGTACGATTATTGTATCGTAGTAAGAGCTGCTGTTATAACAACCTACATTCACCTTTCATTCAACAACCTGTTAAATGTGGAAATGGGCTATTTGACTTATTAACATGAACACGTCATTTTTGCATTTTGACTTGTTGGATGCAGTTACTTTGGGATTTGGAAATCCTCAGTCATTTTCAGATGTTAGGGCTCATAAGAGCAGCTTTTCTCTGTTGTGTGGGCATGGGTCTTGATGTACAGTGTGTGGTGGCTGTATAAACCAGGCATGAGGCTTTTGTTCTGTGCTCAATATAAATAACTTTTCACTTCAATTTGTTGTCAGCTGAAATCAGGAACAGGAAGCAAGAAAATTGTTGACCTTGAAACGGCAACAACTGAATTGACAGAATAGTGTTTGCTTTTCATCCAATGAGATGTTTTTTTTTGTCTCTATGGAACATATGTGTTCTCTTTTGAACTTCACTTAGGAGAGAGCCTAGTAGACCTACCTCATTACACCAATAGGGCTTTTGCATATTATGGGCTCGCAGAAATAACCTAAATAACACTATATATATAATTTGGTACCGCAAGTTTAGAGTGTTTTATTTTTACTTGTTGGACATGAGACTGCACATCAGCTCTAAGTGTTTTTACTTTTGGAAATCTGTTTAAAAGTATTCCCACACATTATAGAGATATGTGATTGTATACAAATGTAAGCAAGGTTAGAAATTATGTTTTAGTCAACTATTTTCTCTGTTTGGGCTTCTTGCGGTCAATTTGCAGTCTACAAATTATTTGTAATTACAGTACATTCGGAAAGTATTCAGACCCCTTCAATTCTAAAATGAAAACTTTTTCCCCCTAAATCCATCTATACACAATACCCCATAATGACATTTTTGCAAATTTATAGAAAACTGATATCACATTTACATAAGTATTCTCAGACCCTTAACTCAGTACTTTGTTGAAGCACCTTTGGCAGCGTTTACAGCCACAAGTCTTGGGTATGATGCTACAAGCTTGGCACACCTGTATTTGGGGAGTTTCTCCCATTCTTCTCTGCAGATCCTCTCAAGCTCTGCCAGGTTGGATGGGGAGCGTCGCTGCACAGCTATGTTCAGGTCTCTCCAGAGATGTTCGATCAGGTTCAAGTCCGAGCTCTGGCTGGGCCACTCAAGGACATTCAGAGACTTTTCCCGAAGCCACTCCTGCATTGTTTTGGCTGTGCTTAGGGTTGTTGTCCTGTTGGAAGGTGAACCTTCGCCCCAGTTTGAGGTCCTGAGTGCTCTGGAGCAGGTTTTCATCAAGGATCTCTATTTTGCGCTGTTCAACTTTCCCTTGATCCTGACTAGTATCCCAGTCCCTGCCACTGAAAAACATTCCCACAGCATAATGCTGCCACCACCATGCTTCAATGTAGGGATGGTATTGGCCAGGTGATGAACGGTGCCTGGTTTCCTCGAGACATGACGCTTGGCATTCAAGCCAAAGAGTTCAATCTTGGTTTCATTTACATTACATTTACATTTAAGTCATTTAGCAGACGCTCTTATCCAGAGCGACTTACAAATTGGTGCATTCACCTTATGATATCCAGTGGAACAACCACTTTACAATAGTGGATCTAAATCTTTTAGGGGGAGGGGGGGGGTTAGAAGGATTACTTTATCCTGTCCCAGGTATTCCTTAAAGAGGTGTGGTTTCAGGTGTCTCCGGAAGGTGGTGATTGACTCCGCTGTCCTGGCGTCGTGGGGGAGCTTGTTCCACCATTGGGGTGCCAGAGCAGCGAACAGTTTTGACTGGGCTGAGCGGGAACTGTGCTTCCTCAGAGGTAGGGAGGTGAGCAGGCCAGAGGTGGATGAACGCCAGACCAGAGAATATTTTTTTCACATGGTCTGAGAGTTCCTTAGGTGCCATTTGGCAAACTCCAAGCGGGCTGTCATGTGCCTTTTACTAAGGAATGGCTTCCGTCTGGCCACTACCATAAAGGCCTGATTGGTGGAGTGCTGCAGAGATAGTTGGAAGAGTCTTGGTGGTTCCAAACTTCTTCCATTTAAGAATGGAGGCCACTGTGTTCTTGGGGACCTTCAAAGCTGCAGAAATGTTTTGGTACCCTTCCCCAGATCTGTGCCTCGACACAATCCTGTCTCGGAGCTCTACGGACAATTCCTTCGACCTCGTGGCTTGGTTTTTGCTCTGACATGCACTGTCAACTTATAGACGTGTGTGCCTTTCCAAATCATGTCCAATCCAATTGAATTTACCACAGGTGGACTCCAATCAAGTTGTAGAAACATCTCAAGGTTGATCAATGGAAACAGGATGCACCTGAGTTCAATTTCGAGTCTCGTAGCTAAGGGTCTGAATACCTATGTAAATACATTTTAGAAAAAGGCTGTAATGGAAAAAGTGAAGGGGTCTGAATGCACTGTATGTTCCGCCTCCTTGACCATCCGCCCAAGAAAAAAATCAGCTTGCGGCTGAATCTAGTTGATGATCCCTGCTGTGTTATTTCAGGGCAAAGCTGGCATCACTTTTTGGACTGGACCAAGCACCTAGTCAGGGGAATGAATCCTTCCAATATACAGCCCCTAAACAGCCTAGGAAGACCTTGAATCCAGGTAAAAACATAATTTTAGCAATGGAAGGAAATATGACCAAAGTTAGGTTAACATGATCAGGTGAAACTGAGATGTGTTTACTGACAATAGAGCATGTTTTAATTTCCAGGACCTCCTGCCCAGAAACCCACTGGCCCTCCTGGTGCTCCTGCAGTATTATTGGCTACAGCTATCCATGCTTTCAAATAGTGAGTATCTTTAAACTGTACAAATGACTTAAAATTTTGCCCTGTTGATCCTGTGACATGAGACCCATTCATTTGTTTTGAGTTCATGACTTACTCCATAATTAATGGTGCATCTTTTTTTTTAGTCTTAACGGACAGTATCAGAAACAAGGAAAGCTTGGAGCTGCAGTCCTGGGTAACCACACAAGCAGAGAGGTGTGAGCAGAGATGTGCTTTTATTTTTTTTATGTGAATAAATGTTCAGGATTTCTGTCTCTTTGAACATGCTTATCATCATGCAAGTTTGCTAACAATGATGTAAAAGTTCCCTGTCTGTTTTTTCGTAGTACAAACTCTTGCTGTACGCCAGTCAACAGAAACAAGTGACTGCGGCCACGATTCATGTTGGGTTCGTCTTCACGGTGAGTTTGTGTCAGAAGAACCTGAGCAAGTGAAGAGCGAGCCAGTTGGCTTCACTTAAAGAATCTCAGCTCTTACTCTTTCCCATTGTCTTCTGCAGGTTCAGCCCAGCAACTACTGCACTTTTTATGACGACCAGCGTCAGAACTGGTCCCTCATGTTTGACACAGACAAAGCTGCTGTGGACTTTTGTAAAGAGGTGAAGGACAGCAGATGGACTCTGAGTTAGTATTATATTAAACAGGTATAAAAGTGATTGAATTGACTACTTGTCTTTGATTTAGGTGTGTTTGGCAAAAGTGAACAGCGCCCCCTCCTTAGATATGGTGGTGGTGCAGGACCTGACACTAGGGGAGGGGCAGGGGGTTGAGAATGGAGACTCCCTGGAGGTGGCATACACAGGCTGGCTCCTGCAGAACCATGCCATCGGACAGGTAAGATATCGTTGTGTTTATTGTGCCATTAGAGATCTCAGTGATTTGCACATTGCTGTGTGTCCTCTTTGCCCTGGGATGTAGTGGTACAGCAGTGGTCTTGTAATATTCAACTATTGTTTCAGGTGTTTGACTCCAACCTGAACAAAGACAAGTTACTACGACTGAAACTTGGCGCTGGAAAAGTGATGAAGGTGAGTCGTTGATGTCATTTAGGTTGTATGGGCGCAGCTTCTGTTCTCAAGAAGAGTAGTAGGGGAATGGGGAACTTACAGCTTCCTCTCTCTCCTTTCTAATTGTCAGGGCTGGGAGGAGGGCATGCTGGGTATGAGGAAGTCAGGCCGGCGTCTCATGGTGATACCCCCCAGTCTGGGATACGGCTCCCAAGGAGTGGCCAACTGCGTCCCAGCAGACTGCACACTTATCTTTGAGGCAGAGCTACGACGGGTAGGATGTCCAGCATCTCTCAAATGGGACTGTCCGATAACATTAAGCCAAAAGTCACATTTGATGAGTTTCTTTGTCTCCTCATGCTCTTCTATTGTGTCCTTAGTTGAAGTTGGCGAAGGACAGTGTGTCTGATCGTGCCAGTGCTGGGTCTCGGGACTCTGCTGCCCTCTCACCTGCCCCCAGTATGGAGAACCTGGGCCCGGACCTCCCAGCAGGGCCCGCTCAGCCCCCTTCTACAAGCCCCGGGAGACCAGGGTAAGAGTACAGGCTTTCCTGAACACTCATAACCATCTCCCCCAGCTCATTTCTTGTCTTTGTCCTTCTTTCATTGTTTTCACCCTCTCTTTTTCAGGGAACCACTACTTCGGGCAAAGTCGAATTCCATCAGTGAACAGTTGACAGTGAGTGCTTTCTCTTCTGAGTAACATTAGACTTTAATATAAAATGTGCAAAGCTGACCTGTTTGTAACCCAAGCCCTATCAGGCTGATGAGTTATAACCTACTCCTTCATCTTCCCATGGCTCCAGAATCCAGATGCCACCAAAGCCAAGCTGATCTCTCGCATGGCCAAGATGGGCCAACCCATGTTGCCCTTCATGGCAGGGCCCTCCTCCCAGCCAGACTCCAGCGACTCTGAGATGGAGGTGAGATGGGTGGTCCAAGGGATTGTATTTTCACATAGCTGCACCTACAGAATATGAGCTGAGATAATGATGCTAGATATAACCAGTGTCTTCCTTCAGGACCCCAGTGTGTCCAGAGTGAAGGAGCGTCCTGCTGCTCCCTCTCCTGTGCAGACCTCCCCTGCCCCCCAAGCTCCAGTGCAAGGTGAGCTCTGCCACAACCTCTGCTGGAGTCATCACTCTCCATGTTTAGCTGGCCAATAAATGGTCTAATGTCACAGTTTTTAAAGACCGATTTAGACTTGAGATTTGCTATAAAGCTTTCTTTTCAGTGTGTCGATGTTTGTTGATGCCCTGGGATGTAATTTCTCAGTTTGTACATAATGTGTATTTTTCCTACAGTGCTTTCCTACCCCCATGGGGCACCGCCCTCTGCCTTGATGCCTGTCGCTATGACAACTGCTACTCCGCAGCCTGTGATGCCAGGCTCCGCCCATGCCTTTCAGGTGAGAATGACAAATGTCATCTTCATTGTTCAACTGTCAAACATTTAAACTAATTTGCTATTTTGTATTGGCTGCAGAGCTGACTTAAAGGCTAACCTCCCTTCTAATGAATCTTCCTTCATTCTCTGTTGCGTCATTTAATCAGTCTTATGTTTTTTCATAGCCTTATGCCTACCCACAGTCCTCTATGGCTCCCTCTCAACTTCAACAAATGGGCCAGATTTACCCCACCCAGACAGTGCCATACATGGGAGGCACTGGAGAGGTCACTTCCTTCCTCATGACTGAAGCTCGGCAGCACAACACTGAGATCCGATTGGCTGTCGGCAAAGTGGCTGATAAAGTGGACCAGTTGGCGTCAAAGGTCAGCAATATTATTGTTATTATTATTTATTATTATTATTTCTCTTTCTGTATCAGACATTTCCACCTCCAGTATGAAATCAGTTTTTCACTTCTCATTGATTTGACAGGTTGATGACCTTCAGAGGCAAGGAGGCCACTCATTGGCTATGCCCAGTGTCAATATGGAAACATCCATGATTATGCACAACATCCAAAGAATCATTCAGGTATAGTCTGGTTGGGGGGTGTGTTAAGGATTTAATTCCCTAATAATACTTCAGTAAAATATCTACATGTTTTTTCTCTCACTGTATCTCACTATATTTACTGTACAGGAAAATGAATCTTTAAAGAAGGATGTCTCTGAGAAGAGCTCACGTGTAGAGGAGCAGAACCACAAGATTGGGGAGCTCATCAACCAGAACCAGAGGTAAGACACAGACATTGATGCAGAAGTTAACATTGGGGGATCTGAAATGGCACCATATTCACATACCAATTTCAGACACAGCTGTTGATTTTCTCTGCGTGTCCAGCCGGCTTGTCTCTTTTGTTGTTGTCCAGATACATGGAGCAGAGTAACTTGCTGATGGAGCAGAGGAATGATTCCCTGAAGTCCTCCAGTGAACACAACCAGGCCCGGGTGCTGCAGGCTGAGCAGGATAAGGTAGATCACAGTACCACCACCCTACTATACTTCTGTATATACTGTCATCACCCTGCAAGGAGGAACTAACCTTCTCTTATACTCTCACAGCCAGGGCTCATTATTCTCACGTGACTTAACGGCTCTATTACAGTATCTAACATGGCTTTAGGGATATTAGTCTAGTCCCCAGACAAAAACACTAACAGAATGACTGCTGCAGCTCCTGGCTGTTTGTCCTGCTGTGTTCCTCTCAGGACCTTTTAGTAGTGACTGCTCTCTCTTTCCAGCATGCACTGCCTCAGGACCTGTGCTTGGGCCAGGTGAGCCTGTTAGCTCTCGCTCTACCTTCCTCCACTCATCCTCCTTCCTGTCCCCCTTTTTTGCTGACTTTTCATTTTTTTTCTTCAGCCCTTTCCTCCTCATCATCAGTCATCGTAATTCACCAGTCATCTTCTTCCCACAGGATCATGCTGTCAGGCTCCATGTTAACTCTGTCTCTCACTCATCACGTCCAGCCAATCACCATCACCACTGTCCGCTCGCACTGTCTATGGCTGTGTCCCAAAACTCTGAGAAGGCCTCCTTTCCTTGTCGCCTTTCCTTCATGACCACTGGAAAAAGGACTGGACACTGACAGTTCCCAACATCTTGATTTATTTCCAGTCAGATTAGTGATCATGAAGGAAATACGTTAGGCTGTGTCCCAATAACCTAAACTGCCTTTGGACTGTGTATTGTATAGACAGACAACACCGCTGACTAACAGTACTTGTCTCTGTCGCTCAGGTGCGTCTGACAGAGGAGCTGGCCACGTGTACAGCGCGGGTGTCCCAGCTGCAGCAGGAGGCCACGTCTCACCAGCAGAGGGCTGCAGAGCTGCAGAGCAAACTGACCTCTGCCCTGCAGGACAGTGACACACACTGCACATGCATCTCCTCCTTAGAGACCCAACTGGAAGGTTTGCACTACTCTTACATAATGATGTGCTGTAAACACAATGTTTTTGTTTTAAATTGGTTAGAAAGGTGCCAGTGAGAGTGTGTTTATGTTGGTGTGAGACTAAAGGTGTGTTTTTGAGTAGAGCTAAAGGAGACGTCAGAGCGAGGCCAGGCCCAGTACCGTACAGAGAAGCAGAAACGCAAGGAGATAGAGCTCAGAGTAAACAACATGGAGGAGGAGCTGCAGGACCTGAAGACTGACAAAGAAAGTCTGGAACGAGTGAGTATGGCACAGTGTCTGTGGGCTGTTTTCTCGCAAGGGCGCTGGGCGCGATGGTATTCCAGGGCGCATTCTCAGAGCGTGCGCAGATCAGTTGGCCGGCATCTTCACAGTAATTTTCAACCTCTCCTTGCCCCAGTCTGTAACCTCTCCCTCAACGTCAGGAAGACCAAGGAGCTGATCGTGGACTACAGGAAATGGGATGGTGGGCACGCCCCCATCCACATCGACGGGGCTGTAGTGGAGCGGGTCTAGAGCTTCAATTTCCTCTGTGTCCAAATCACTAAGGACCTAAAATGGTCCACTCACATGCGCACAGCGCCTCTTCCCCCTCGGGAGGTTGAAAAGGTTTGGCATGGGCCCTTAAATCCTCAAAAAAGGTTCTACAACTGCACCCTTGAGAGCATTTTGACTGGCTGCATCACTGCTTCGTATGGCAACAGCACCGCACTTGATTGCCTGGCGCTATAGAGGGTGGTGCGGGCGGCCCAGTACATTAATGGGGCCAAGCTCCCTGCCATCCAAGACCTCTATGTCAGGTAGTGTGAAAGAAAGGCCAGGAAAATCGTAACCATGTGCTTGTGCACGTGACATTAAAACGTAACTTTTAGATTTAGCCTCCAACGCTTACGTCTCTGGTAGAAATTGCTCAAAGGCACAGATCTAGGACCAGCTTACAGATCTCAGTTCTCTTCAATCCTATACCATAACCTTCACCAATAGCGTGGGAAAAGGACCTAAAACTGAAATTAGATCGGTGTCTGAGGGTAGCTTCATCTTTCTTCTCTTAGACGCTGTCAGACAGGAAGAGGAAGTGGCAGGCGGAGAGGCAGCGTTGTGATGAGGAGATGGAGGAGCTGAGGAGGAGCAGCCAGCAGGACATGGACAGTCTAAAGACACAGCTCCGCAAGGCCAGGACCAGCACAGGCCAGGCAGCCTCAGAACAGGTACTGTACAGGATGTAATAATATTTGTCTATGGGGAGAGGGTGAAGAGTAATTGTGCGTGCGTGTGCGCCTGACTCTGTGTGTGTGTGTGTGTGTGTGTGTGTGTGTGTGTGTGTGTGTGTGTGTGTGTGTGTGTGTGTGTGTGTGTGTGTGTGTGTGTGTGTGTGTGTGTGTGTGTGTGTGTTCCAGCTGCAAGCGGAGCTGGAGGAGGAGTGGAAGGGGAAGTGTGAGCAGGCGTTGGCCTCAGCCAAGGAGCAGCAGGGGCGTCAGATGGCTGAACTGGCAGAGCAAAGGGACACACTGGAGCAGAGTCTGACCCAGCTACAGAAAAAGGTCAACAGCCTAACCCATATTATACCGCACACAAAGCTTTCTCCCTCCTGACGTCCCCTTGGACTCCTGAGTTAATACATACTTTTATATTGTGTGGCTAATGGGGGATTTGTTACTGTTGTTATACAACAATGAAATTCCATAAGTTCTAAGGCTGGGAAATTACTTGTGTAGCTTAATCTGTGAGAGTTTAGTGGTTCTAACACATTCCAACAGTTCTCAGCTCTGAAGCAGTGCAGGGACTCAGAGGAGCAGTGCCTGCTACAGCAGCAGGTACAGGACGAGGAGCTGCAGGTCCTACAAGAAAAGGTACTGATGTGTTTACACGTTGGTGTAGCATTAGCAGCTAACTCTCTCCATATCATAATGAAGTCCTCTTTCTCACACACTCACCGTCTTTCTCTCTTTTCTCTCGTTCTCCTCTCTTTCAGTATTCAGGCCTGGAGGAGCAGTCATCTGCTATGAAACAGAAGCTTGAGGGGCGAGTGGCTGAGCTGGAAAGGAGGCTGGCAGAGCAAAGGGGCCAAGAGGACACTGCAGGGGAGGTGAGAGGAACACAGACATGTTTCACAGCTGAGTGTCTGTCTTACCTGTACTTCATGGTTTGACCCTAGCCCTGTGTGCCCTGGCAGGTGAAGCGTGTGATGAACGGAGTGTTCCACTCTCTGAGAGGGGAGTTTGACCTACATGAGACCTACACAGGCAGCGCTGTGCTCAGTATAATCGTCAACACCATAAAGGTACTGCATCTCTGCTTGACAATTATCGAAACTGTTATATCTTACTACTGTGTTATTCACAATGGAGATGGACTGAAAGGGATTTGGGTGAATTAATGTTGGTGTTTGACCCTTCAGAGTGTTACGTTGCAACTGCTCAACGTTACTGAGAGACCTTCGTCCCATCGGAGTGAAAAGGAAGAAGAAGAGGTGGTGGAGGTCAGTGATGTGAGGCGTAGAGAGGAGAGACCACCACAGGATGTCCATGTGAATGGGGAGGAAGAGGAGGAGCAGAGGACAGAGTCAGAGCAGCCTAGTGAGGCCGTTGGGCAGAGGGAGGGAGACCCCAGAGATGTGCAGGAGAGGGCTCACCTGGAGGCAGTACCAGAGACCGAGAAGCCGACTAAGGTGGAGCTAGCATCAGACATCCACACAGAACCAGAGCACCAATCACACTCAACCCAGCCACGACCAACATCTCCCGAGTCACTGGGGGAGAACACCACCAATGCTTCGGGACCCACTGACATAAACCCTGAGGAGAATCTGCCCTCTGAGATGGGACAGGAAAGTCAGTCAGAAGGTGACGTAATTACCCCAGAGGTGAAGAAAGTGAGTGTGACTATTGAGGGTCCCATGGGTGAACTGGAAATAACTAGCCCCAAAGCCACAGGTCCTCCAACTCAGCCCCCACCTCCACCAAGCCCTCTGCATGACAGTCCTGGGAAAGTACGGTGAGTTTTCTAGAGAGACCAGTGAACTACACAACCCAGTCTCATTCAACTGAGCCTTATCTATGTTCATAATAAGTCTGTTGTCCCTTGCTAATATGCATGAATTCCTGCACCTCTCTCTCTGCCTTCTATCCCCCCCTTGCTCTCCCTCCTTGCTCTACTCTACGTCCATTCTCACTTGTGTGTTCTATTCTCTCAGTCTGACTGAGGGAGTAGGAGAGGAAAATGGAAAGGAGCCATTTTTCCAGAGCACAGCCCCAACCAAACCCCCACCACCACCCACTGAGGAGGAGGAGGATGAGCTGGTGAGGAAGAATCAGTAGAGCCACACCAGTTCTCTCAGATTTATACACACTGCTTCTGTTCCCCTTGTTTGTCTGTTACGTGGCCTACTGAATAGTACATCAGGTAACATAAAGCTCGTTTCAAGATATAATTCAGTGGCAGGATCCTCTGCTGTTGAATGTCTATGACAGGAACTTGTTCTGAATTACTTCATTCATTTCCAAACAGTCTCATAAGTGTTTTGTGGTTGGTCAGCATAGGATTACTGAACACAACTTGATATACTTTCCCCATGTTTTCTAAGAGCTTGAAGGGGCGACCTCCCCCAGCCCCTCTGTTTGGCGATGAAGAGGATGAAGATCTTGACTGGCTGGGCTGAGCAACAACTGAAGTGATAAGTCTTATGAGTCTTGAAGGCCATCCTCTAGAGAGATGATTTCCACTGTCCTAGAAGAGACTATACCTGGAAGAACATGTAGTGAACTGTCTCTGAGATAAGGCAACTCTGAACAATGTGAGTGAGAAGGACGTCCTGTCAGACTGCCCTGAACACTGTGCTGAAAGAGCTGTGTGCCATGTTGAGATCTGTAGGGCTGACCTGATTGCTGTTGCCTGAAAGCCGTCTTTGATCAATTAAATCTGATGAAATCCACCAGAAATACCCCCCCCCCATGCAATCAAAGTCAATCCATCTGTTAGCCCTGTAATTTGTTGCTTTCATTGGGTCTTCGAGACTAAAATGATGGTCTAGGGTATTTTAACTACTGTAGCTTGGATGTTAATTTATCTGATTTGATTTAAGATGTCTGTTTGCTTGTTGTCAGGGTTACAAGGCTGTTGTGTATTAATGAGGGCTTGATGCTTCAAGAACATCTAACTTTTAAAAATGTTTGCTGAGATTCATTCCAGAAAATAAAAAAAGATGTCCACATATTCTTTCTTGAATTTTTTTTTCTTGTATTTCCACAAGATATTGCACCAGAGATTTCTGCATCATTTTGGTATGACATCCATAATCAGACCAACGACCTGCAATCAATGAATGCTGATACCGCTAGCCTATAGCATACTTACTGCAATGAAAACGTTTGAAAATACATCGACAAAACTGGATCATAATTTGGTGTTGACACATTTACCATAACACCATATAATAAAGTATGCCTAAAATGACTCATGGGTATGGAAGGTTGTGCAGAGCATCCTCCAAGAGGATGGGTTTTGGTGTAAAAACTGACCAGCAGGTGGAGAACTAGTATGGAAGTGTCTCGCCGTTGCTTGGCAACGCAAGTTCTGACAGTTGGCTCTTGGGTAGCTAGCTAGCAGAGTTGTTTACTTGCGACGTTTAATTTTCTCTGGCTAAATTAGCCCAGCATAGTTATTCAATTCAGTTATCTAGGTTGCCATACACGAGGTACGTATGCGTTGCACTCGGACTGGGGGTTTTGCTCAATAAGTATAGCAGAGTTAACGTTACTGTAGAAATGGCTGGCTGACTAGCTAGCTACTAGTACACTAAGTTTCTCTTTAAAAAAAAAGTAGTTTCCTTCCAATTAACGAGAAACAGACAGAGCACAAGGCCAGGTGCTTCTCCAAAAATGTTAGCGGCTCTGTTTATAATTTTCACAGTAGCACATTAGCTACATAGATTGAAGCAATGTAGCTAGCTATTATTGGGAATGCATTCTAAGTGGTATGCTAGTATGGACATTAGATAGCTAACAGTAGTATATGTACTACAGGACTAGCTACATGATTGCATTCTCTCACTCAGGTGTTGTCCATGGGCAGCCTTGCCAGTGAGGTTTTGGATGAGGCCCACTGTTTCTGGGCGACGTGCGCTCATCCTTGCTGCTGGGAGTCGGAGCAGCGCATTGCCAAAGGCGTCCCACACTACATAAAGCAAAGAACATCAGATGGGGGCAGAGCCCCTGTAGATGGTAGGCAGTCATGTATTGCAATTAAATTTCTCTCCTCTCTTTCTCTTTCAAACACACACAGCAGTACTGCAAAATGCATTGAGCAGCTGCTGGCTCATATGGACCATATGTCAAAGTGGATTAACAGTGCTGTTCTTGCTGTTCAGTGGAAGAGTTTCCAACCCTTAGTGTGGTTAATGTATCGGAGTCGACTGAGGGCCAAAAGACCCCTAAAGTGAAGCTGCTTTACAAGACGCTTAGCAAGAAGAATTTTGCCACAGATGCCTCTCTAACTCTTCTCTCCAGCCAGACACAAGCCCACCAGCGGGAGCATAACACAAGGTTAGTAATAGCCTAATAAGTCAATGTAGTATATTGCCATTCAGGAACAGAGTTATCATTTATAGTCGAAGTTTAAACAATGGTTTTGCATAGGGGTCCTCCTACTCTCTAATTCTTCTTTGCAGTGCAGATCTTCACGTTCCAGGGTTAAACTCTGTTGACCATAATCCTCGTAATAAACAACACAAGGAAGTAAAGGTTTGTCACAGTTACACAGAGACAGTAGGCTTAAAGTGAGATGCAAGGCTTGCTGACTTTGTCTTACACCCTTTGTTGAAAACCAAAGATGAAGTTTTTGTAGGCTATACTTTTCAATGGTGAGTAATATTGATCGGAGTATGGCTGATCCAGTGCAATGTCTGTTGTGGGTGTTATTGCAGCTCAACACAGCTCAGATCAATCAGTTGGCCAGCTGTTCCAGTGCATCATGGGGCTCTGGCTCCGTAGTGATGTGGGTACCCAATCCCCAACACATCCCGCAGTGCCAAGCCCGAAACAGGTCACTTGATTTATTGTATTTGATGTTGATTGTATCTTTATTTTTCATCATACTCAGTCACTTTATGCTGTACTTTTTATGTTGTAGGCCTAGACCTTGGAAATTTCCATCGTTTGATTACCACATTACCTTTTTAGGCGTTAAACTTGGCAGATATGCAAATTGCCTTTTTTTGATCACAGGCCTAAATCTCCCTATGTACCTGTCAAGGAGCTCATTTGCCTTCCGTCCTTAAAAACCTCAAAAATTGTGAGTACCATATTTACACGGCTTTCATAAATTGTATGTGGCAGGTTATTTGTCTTTGTATTACATTAGTGTTAATGAATAGGCCTATTTCGTTAACCAGTTACATTTACTAGTCTTTCTTGTATATTATAGAACAGAAATCCAAGAATTCAAGTCCAAGAGTCCAAGAATGTGCGGAAGAGGGTGCCGTACCAGCTGACAACATTGACGTCAAAGCCGAAAAGTGAGCATGGGTTGAGCTCCCCAGTGGCACAGCAAACTGTCCACCCAACAGACCTTGCCCTGGCCAAGCCTGACACAGACACTGACCCCAAGAGGGAGGAGGAGAAGGCCAAGACCCAGGCTCATACCAGCCCACACCCTCCCCCAGCACCCAGGATCCCCAGTGCTTTCCTCCTCAGGAACAAGCCTGTGGTGTTCCACAGTGTCAGGGAGAGGGTACTGAGAAGACACACCCAGCAGGACCTCTCAACGTACAAGTACAAACTGGACAGCAAGGTCACTCATACTATCATACTACTGTCCCATGGCAATCTCTTTTTACATAATGATTCTCTGCTCTGAGTATGACTGGTCTGTCTGATCATTAAAAGGCCTGTCTCCAGTGCTGTTTAATTTACATGTAACCAACAGCCATGAAGCATGTTGCTGCCTTTCAATCCATATTCATCAGGCTTGCTGAGTGGTTGAGAGAGGGAAAACCCTGCTTTGGCTCCACAGTGAGGGAGAGTCATGGGAGAGTGAGACTGGGCATTGGTTCTGGAGATGCAGGCCCCGATAGCTCCTATTACACTCAGCTTTTCTGCCTGGTTTTATAACTGTTTATTTTCTGTTTTCAGCATCTCGTGTAGGGAGTGGTCAGTAGTCACGTACTTCCTCAAACAGCCAATCTTTAGTCCAGGAAGAATGGAACAAATTCCTGCTCAGCTGTTGATAAATAAATGAAGAGTTTAAACTTAACTGAATTATTGCCAAATACACTGTCTGGGATGTATGCTACTTATTGTAGACAACACTTGTCTATTGTAATGTCCTGTTGGTGGGTGGAAATGAAGCAAGGAACCGCTAGTTTAGTCGAAAATATATTTTTGTAGAGTTACACTTGAATTTTATCTCTATTTCCTTTTTCTTCTGTCATCATGGCTTTTACTCTAGAATGGTGGGGGTGGCATTGACTGGGATAGTCTGAGAAGACAGACCTATCTGTGGAGGAAGCACAACCTTCCACCCAACTGTGACAGAGAGAAGCCATTTCCCCCAGAGGACATGACTGTCAGCCAGAAAGGCTTTGGTTTCTACCCCATCCCAAAGGCCATGCTCCATCACGACCCAAGGAGCCCTCTGTCCAAAGGTAACACACTGGAGCTTTAGGCTGCATATTGTATGCAAGTCAGGACGCTGTGCCATGCTGTCACAAAGAGACTTACAGATTTGTAGATTTGGCATTGAATGGATCAAGATGATCAAAGAACCGCTCATTTGTAACAACCTTGTATATGTTTTTTGGTGTGATGCCAATAGAGAGAAAGATTGCAAAGAATGTTGTTGAGGAAGATGTGTGTGCATTGCAGGTCCAGCTGTGTGGCGCTGCCTGGAATGTGTGGATGGGATGTGGTGTGGCCATGGTGGTGGTCCACTGGCCTCCATATCCAAGTGCCTTAACTCATTGGTGTCAAACAGTTCCTTCAAGTTCTGTAGCAGATCCAACCTCAGCTGTCAAAACCCCTTGCACCAAGTAATTGTCCAACTCTACACCTCTCAAAGCTAGCCAACACACTCAGCGTGAACCAATCAAAACCAAAATTCAGCCCTGCATTTGAAACTGATCTGACATGTTCTTTAAGCTCCTAGATGGAGATTACCTAAGTGATGTGAATCCAGGCAACAAGGGCACCATCGCTCCTCAGAACTCCATGATGCACCTTCAGGACACAGCTTCACACTACAGTGGTGAGTATATCAATACCGTATAGGATGGTTCTCAGTTTTTAACGTTTATATTTGTTATTGTCATTCATCTGCTACTTTTTTAAATGTATGTACATTTGTACATAAGAAGTGTCCATATATGCAATATATTCTCAGATAATTCTCCTAATCTCCATGTGATTCCACAGACTGTCAAGGAGAGGATAATGAATTTGGCTTATGCTCAGAGAGAGATGCTGAAGGAGGTCTAGGAGCCCTAGAGAGGCCAGGTAGGAGCTCTTAGGACAAAGGGCACAGGTCTTCAGGGTCCCAGCCATCCCCTCCACCATCTATCGTCAACTCCGATACCTATGGAGATGGTTAAACTTGAATATGACGAGACAGACACTGAACGATCCAGGACTAAGATCCAGGAGTAAATGTACTCATCATGCCTGTGAACATTCATATATTTCATCCAGAGCTATCCTTATGCTTTAGATAAATACATCTGGTAGCTTGCTTTTTTTTCATGTCAAGTATAGCCTAACATGGTAACGTAACAATATACACTAAGTGTACAAAACATTAAGGACACTTGCTCTTTCCATGACATAGACTGACCAGGTGAATCCAGGTCAAAGCTATGATTCCTTATTGATGTCACTTGTTAAATCCACTTCAATCAGTGTAGATGAAATGGGAGGAGACAGGTTAAAGAATGATTGTTAAGCCTTGAGACAATATATAAATGGATCGTGTATGTGTGCCATTCAGATGGTGAATGGGCAAGATAAAAGATGTAAGTGCCTTTGAACAGGGTATGGTAGTAGGTGCTAGGCACAGCGGTTTGTGTCAAGAACTCAACAGTTTTGTGTATCAAGAATGGTCCACCACCCAAAGGACATCCAGCCAAATTGACACAACTGTGGGAAGCATTGGAGTCAATATGGGCCAGCATCCCTGTGAAACGCTTTCGACACGTTGTAAAGTCCATGCCCCGACGAAGTGAGGCTGTTCTGAGGGCAAAAGCGGGGGTGTAACTCAATATTAGGAAGGTGTCCTTAATTTAATGTTTTGTCCACTCAGTGTATGTTAACTTACATGATTTATACTGCCTAATCCTTATTCAACAATCAATCAACAATTCTTATTCAGTTATGTCATGATTCAGTATTTGATTATTTGACATTAGTCAGCTTCATGGTAGCCTTGCATATCAGGATTGTAGGTGCTTCTCACCACAGGGTTTACATAGAGTCCACCACCTTCATGGTTATGAGAGGGCACCAGGTGTCACTGTAGAGTCATCGAGGAAATTCCCAATTTGGCTGTTTTGATCAGTTGCCATTGCCAACCTCTAAATATTTCACTTTAAAACATAGTTAAAATGTGTTTTTATTATGATAAAATCGTCTACAAAAGATAAACTTGGTTCCACATATTTTGGGAGCTCTGTCACAACCGTGGCTCCTGTCCGTCCAGCAGCCCAAATATATACATTCGCCATGACAACTGAAAGAAGGGGCTCTGGGGTTGGATCACATCATAGGGCTAGGGCTATGGTTCAGTCAGTTTGTTTATGGAATAGTTGATGGTACCCCCTTGACTCTCCAGCTGCGCTCATTTCCGCTCTCTGTCCTTGGCCTAATTATGACTGCAGCAGCAGTCAGTGGTTTATAATGTAGCAGAGGATGTGAAGGCCAGTGTTGGGTGCAGGAGGTTAGGCTAGCAGTGCTACTGCTAGTGGAGTAGACGCCCAGGAGAGGTTTCCTGCTGCTCTGCCAGGTGCTCCTCCTATGAGGGCCTCACAGTAACAGTACTTATTAAGCACTGACTCTCACTGTAACAAAGCTGGGTTGAGGAAAGAACTGGCTGAACTGAACCTGTCTGATGCCCTCTTTTACTTAAATTATCTCTGTAAAAGGCAAGGTTTTAAAAGCAGAAATTACTACATGAACAAGTTATAATAGTGATGTGTTCAACATGTTTCTCTCTTACTCCCTTAACCCCAGAGCATCTCCTATCAGGGAAAGGACTCTTTCTGCAGCATATACATTATTGTATAGATTTGATTTGGTATTTTTTCCTATCGTAAAGGTCCTGTTTTGATTCAATTCACCAGGGCAGTGGTGGAAAACGTACCCAATTGTCATACTTGAGTAAAAGTAAAGATGCCTTAATAGAAAATGACTCAAGTAAAAGTGAAAGTCATCCAGTAAAGTACTACTTGAGTGAAAGTCTCAAAGTATTTGGTTTTAAATATACTTATGTGTCAAAAGTAAATGTAATTGCAAAAATATACTTAAGCATCAAAAGTAAAAAGTAAAAGTATAAATAACTTCAAATTGTTTATTAAGCAAACAAAAAGGCACATTTTAGATTTTTATTTTTTAATGGATAGCCTGGGGCACGCTCCAACACTCAGACATAATTTACAAACAAAGCATTTGTGTTTAGTGAGTCTGCCAGATCAGAGGCAGTAGTAATGATCAGGGATGTTCCCTTGCTAAGTGCGTGAATTGGACCATTTCCTGTCCTGTTAGCCATGCAAAATGTAATGAGAACTTTTGGGTGTCAGGATAAATGTATGGAGTAAAAAGTACATTGTTTTCTTTAGGAATGTAGTAAAGTAAAAGTTGTCAAAAATATAAATAGTGAAGTCAATTACAGATACCCAAAACAACTACTTAAGTAGTACTTCAAAGTGTTTTTACTTAAGTATTTTACACCGCTGCACCAGGGTATAAAGAAGCCATTGATTAGGAATGACCTCAAGTAAGTTGAATGTCAGAGCAAACAAACTGGCCTATTTTTAGGTGGCATAACACTGAATATTGGTCGTTAGGTATTAGTGCCTGCTGCAAGCTGCTGGATAACGAAGTATCTAACTACTTAAAGAAAGTATTGCTTAATGCTCTGAACTATGATAGTGGAGTGTGAATATCCAGTAGGCCTGACTCCCTTACCTGGACATACATAGCTGTTTTATCATCAGCTGTAGATTGCATGAAATATCAAGTGTATGGTGTGTTACATTTTCTAGGCTATTACCAGCCTAGTGGCCCATTCAGTCACAGTAAGCTTTATGTGTTTGTGTCACCATCCCTGTTGGATAACCCTAGAACTTTCTGTTTACAGCTCTTTGCGATAAAATGTTCCCCTCTGAATCATAGGCACCACTGTGTAATGGTGCCACACAGCCCGTCCCGTCTCACCTCCCCACTAACAGGACACTCTCTGTCAGGCAGCTACACCAGCAACTCCCACACTAAAGTCCCTTTGAAATGCAAGTTAGATTTTTTTGGTGTACTTAGTTTAATATGCAGTGTGCAGTTTAAGAACCCTCAGATTCACTGGAGCAAAAAGCAGTGTCAGTAGGTATGGTTGCCTTGGCCCATAATCTGTTTGTCTGATTACATTTTTGGATTGGGAGGAGAATCAAACTATTTTCAATTGATGTAGGCTATAAGTAGCCACAGTGTATTAGGTAAAAGGAAGGATTCATTTTGAAATGGACTGTGTAGGTGGTCTGGATTCTCAGTTACAGTAGATGGTTTATAATGAATATCTTGTCACAGCCTAGTAGTTCTGTCCTGGGATTCTATTTATGTTTCCATGCATTGCATTTGTATTGTGCCTGGCTGTCATGCAATTATTCCAAAACTCCTAACCTTGTGTAGGTGGGTGTGCTTCACAATATCAGGTGATTCAGCAGTAGTTTTGGGTTACAGCATGGGCTGACTGATTACAGTGGGCATGCATACCTCTCCTCTCTCAGAGAAGGTGTGTCTGTCTCTCTGTACCTGACTATAGCACACCTGCTCATGTCAGTCAGGCACACAATGGACAGGTTGTTGCAGTGCTGTGGAGAGCTCTGCTGAGGGGGTCTCTTCTCCTGGCTGCTTTCATCACTCCTATTAGGCTGGGTGAAGGAATGCACAGGCCACGGGTTCCCTCTGCTCTCCTGCTTGGGTAAATGAGGCCCTTTTGTCTCTTAATGGGTGCAGGAGAGCCACACCTGCATTCGGCTAGCACAGGTCTACTTATCATGCTCTGCCCTGGGGCCTCATGGAGGAGCGTACTGGAGGAGAGATGCACAGATGTCTACCCCCAGTCGTGGATCCATACGCCCAATGACCGGGCCCCCTGACATCACCCTTTTCACAGCTGTCTTGCTCAACTGCCTTACAGGAATGTACAAAATGTAACGTATTTAAATAATTGTTGTATAATCAGTATTCTCTCTCATACATGTACAATTATGGGCATTTAGCAAACAAACAAGCACTCTTTGATTGGACCATTTGAAGGGTTACTGATGATTGAGTGTGTGAGTGTACCAGCCAAGGTTTTTAGGATGTTCGTGTGAGGAATTCAGTGGAAGCCTGACCTATAGAGGGGGTGTTGAGTTGGGCTAGGGTGCATCACACGTACACAGCTGATTCTACACTGGGTAGATGTTTACCCAAATACATGTGACGTTGCTCCCACAGTCACTGTTATATACTGTACCTCAGAATGCAAGTCACATGCAGTACTTGTCAGACAGTTATGTACGAGTGTCTTTTTTTAATTGTCTACTTTTAGTGAAGAAAATAGTTGTAGTACTTCAGAGGACTCTCATTATACAGTACACCAGTCTGATAAAGTTGACTTGATCAAACTGTCTGTTTGCAATGATACGGTATGGAATACTTACACCCACAAACCCAGTTACACTGATTTATGTGTTCAGGGCAGGTCTGTTTGGATTACTGACTGTCAGTCTTTAGGGCATTAGAACACCTCTTCCTGAGTGTTGTGTAGATACTGTAGACTTCCTGTTTACCCACTTCTTCACCAATGATACTTGAGTATACCCATCATCATTGGCTCTTCTCGGCACTACGCAGGGTACTTACAGGCATCAGAGCTGCCAACAATATCAACATGTCCACAGACCATTATCTTCAGTCTGTGAGTAGACCAGAAATCAAGCTGTTGTAAAAGCCTCCAAAATAGTAAAGCTGCTAACTGCTGTCATACAGTACAGATGGGTCAGACTGCAGACACAGGAGTGGATAGGAGTAAATCTGGGTGGTGGTTTGTTGGTGTAGATTGAGACTAGGCTGAGTAGATTGAGACTAGGCTGAGTAGATTGAGACTAGGTTGAGTAGATTGAGACTAGGTTGAGTAGATTGAGACTAGGTTGAGTAGATTGAGACTAGGTTGAGTAGATTGAGACTAGGTTGAGTAGATTGAGACTAGGTTGAGTAGATTGGAAAGGGACAGCATTGATAAATCGCCAGGGCTCCTGACCCCCCCTGTTTTGGAAATGTTTGTCTATCTGACAAACAATGACTGGCTGAAGGCCAGGGGGGACTTGCCAAACCACGGCCAGCACACACATCCTGCCTTTGTGGGCCAGGAATGCCAGGAATCCAGACAGCTGCCCTCCTTCTCCCACCCCTCCCTCCCCAAAAAGGTGCTTTCTCTCAAACATCCCCAGTGTCCCAGTGGTTTCAGCCCAGTAGCCTGGGTGTCTGGGTGTTTGTGTAAGGCACTGCTTGTGGCTCACCTCTCTCCCTCCATTCCTCCTCTCTCCACAGTGCTCCTCCGTCCCCACATCAGTCGCAGGCAGGTTAGTAGCAACACCTGCTCTCTGTGGTTCCCCTCTGCTCCCACCCACTGATCTTTATTCACACTGAGATAGATTCCTGCTGCCTCAACTCTCAACACATCCATGGTGGTTTTTAGATTTTGTTTTTCATTTTGGTTCATTCTTCGCAATTCTTCAATTTCTGAAGCGGTTTTGTATTCAAAGATACTTGTATTATACATATGTTTTTACATTAATTTTATTTAAAGAGCACATAAAGACCATGTAAAGTACATACACAACATATCTTTGCAGTCTTTACAAAGGAGCGTAGTGAGATTCACATGTTAAGGGTACATTTTTGCTGTATAAAGCAAACAATTCAAGAGTCTGAATAAGAATACAATATGTAAAAGCCACCTAAGAAAAATAACAGAAAGAATCAAGCACAAAAACCCAGACGTTCCAGAATAAGACCAGTACGATAGGTCAGGAACTTTGACCAGACATCTTCATACCTATGCTGTCTATGTTAAAAGATGGATGTAATTCTCTCCAAAACAGCAAGTTCCACGCATAGACCTAACCACATATCTTTTGGGAGTGCATTTTGTAACACATTTCCTTTCTGCTGCTAAAAGATAATCTATCAATTTAAGTGGAGAGGAGTGGAGTGTATCCACAGGAACAATACCTAGGAGGAGATGACATGGGTCTGGTTGAATAATAATATGTGTGATGTCCTATATAAAATGGAGAATTTCAGACCAAAAAGACTGGATTTTCGGACACGTCCAAAATATATGTGATTAAGACACGTGTTTTTTCTGAACCATTATTATTTATATTTTGTTTGATATTTTGGGGGATCTGCTTTTGTAGAAGAAGCTCTGTTGTGGTTTTGTCAAGGTGAACTGGGACAAGTGAGGACAGGTCTGACAAATTGAGCAAGGATCCACAGAAACAGGTCCTAGTTATTTTCTTTGCCTTCTGTGGTGTGAGAGGCTTGCTATATTCACACTCACTCCTCTCTGTCTCGCTCTGCAGGTTTTCAGTGGCCTCATCAAATGTGCTAAATTACGTTTCCTGTGTTTCATAACAATGAGAGCCAAGGCCTAATGCAGGGCCTTCCTGCCCTCGAACAAAACACTTTTTATGTCCCCCTGGGATGACAATGGGAATGTTTAGTTTTTCCTACCGAACATGGGAACCTGTAGAAGAGCCTTTGTTTCCTGGAATGTGGCCATTAGGAAAGAGATGGAGGGAACACAGGATATGTGCCCTGGCCTGGGCAATGCGTTTCAATGGGGTGGCTGGGGCCAGAGGAGTTGTACGCAGGGATTTTCTCTGCTATCTGCATCACCACTTCCCCTATTAAAGTGGATTCTATGCCAGAGTGGGATTCCCCACTCATTTTTTCCGTTATACCTGCACTTGTTTTTTTCTGTTGACAGCATCAGTCTTACTTGGCCCCCATTGTCAAATACCGCTCATATGCCAGAATGTAGCTACCGTGTCACTCCACAGTATGGGAATCCCACAGCCCTGCAGCCCTGGGTTCAAACAGTGTTTGTGTTCATTCAAATACAAATACTTAAAGGACATATGTGCTACTTTTCAACCTCATATTCATTAACTCCAGCACCATATCAGTGTCTACAAATGTGAAAATGGCATGTTTCTATGTTCAGTGATTACAAAGATAAGATGAAAGGTCCTATTAAAGGCTTCTCTGTGACATCACAGTGTAGGGTTAAAAGTAAAAATAAAAAAAGTTGATTTTTCAAACCTGCAACAAGTTTCTAGCCAGAGGGAAGATGTTTTCTTGCTCCCCACGTCACCGCGAATCTCATAGTGTTTTTAAAAATTGTAACTTTTGATGACGTCATGGGATAGAACTTTTAAATGTTAGATTTTTCCTACTAAATTTAGAAATACATCTTTTTCACAGATGTAGACACTGGTACTGTGAAAATGAGGTTAAAAAGTGGTGGAATTGCCCTTTAAGCTGCACTTGATTGAGCTTTCAAGGCAAAATGGGACTGATGGGGAGAATTTAAATTGCATACTCCTACTCCTCGTGTCCTCTCCCCACCTCCTTCTCAAAACCCATTAGAGGAGAAGGTTAGAGGGAAATCTGGCTTTCCATCCAATGGGTCTTAAGAAGGAGGCGACGAGAGAGGACATGAGGAATATGCAATTGAGATTCTCCCATGGAATAGTCCCAAAAGTGCAAACCACACCCATCTGGCACTAAAGAAAGGTTCAATCAAATGCTCAACCTATTTGAATGAAATCAAATACTATTTGAAGCCACTCCACACTTAGCTTTACTTATTATGAAATTATCAGCAATTATCTTTTCTTGTAGTTTCTCAATAGCATTAGGGACATATGATAGTAAGCTGTCAGTGCACTGAAGTGCCTACAGAGTTTATGTTCGTAATATAACCATGGTTTCTCAGTATAGTAATGTAGCATTGGTGCAATTTCTTCCTCTCCTACTCCACTCACTCAATCCCCCCTTGATTCACTTTCTTTTCCTCCTTGAGGAGAGCTGATGTCACAGGGAGGTGGCGGTCTGCCCATGTCTATAAGTACAGGCACTACAGAGGGAATCTCTATATGAAGTGGAGCTAACCCAGCTGAGCAGTGCTGACCCATTCTGAGCAAAGACACTGCAGGAGGGCAAAGAAACACTAGACTGGTGTACCTTTTAGTGCACTCAAACAGATGAAGGAATAAGTGAACTGACAGACACTTCTCTCCTCTGGACTCAGGTGCAGGCTCTGGACAGTATATCTTCACAGACACTAGGTATCTAATCTAGAATCTAACGACCTCTAGGACGGAATCTTTATCTCTAATTTAAATTGTGTAATCTACGCCTTCGGGATGTTTTCTCTGGTTAGTTTGAGACGGACCGTCTCCACACTGTTCGTTCTCCTCTCCAGTGCTGCTGTCATGGTGAGTTTCAAAGATGCATTCTTACCTTCCTGCCCTAATTGTATTTATTTCCCATTCACTCTTGCTCTCTACACTTTGCATGACCATATTTACATTGTGTTTCTGTATTTTATTTTTCTATGTAAAAATGTTTTTTTACAAAAATAATTGTTTAACTTTTTTGGTATTTTGTTACAATGAAGAAAGGCACTGAGATGAATATACTATTGTACCAGTAGTCATAGAAATCAGCCTGGAATGCATTCCCCTCACCTTCACCCTACTGCTGCCGTGCCGACCCTAACTCACGTTTAACACTGACCCTGCTGTCTGTCTCAGGTGGAGAGTGACTGTCCTACCCAGTGCTCCTGTGGTCCCTCACCGCAATCGTGCCCAGCGGGCATTAGTTGGGTGACAGACGCCTGTGGCTGCTGTAAGGTGTGTGCCAGGCAGTTCAACCAGGACTGCAGCCCCAGCCAGCCCTGTGACCACATCAAGGGCCTGCACTGCCACCTGGGGGCTGGGGGAGACCCAGAGAGAGGCCTGTGCCGAGGTAAGAACCAGGAGCACCCTTAACATCAGTGGGAGAGATATGAGGTGGCTGGGCCAGTATGGGTGTATGCAGAATTATGGGAGTAGCAGCTGGGTATGGGTTTTTCAGAATTGTAGTAGAATTTTGATCATTAGATTGATCCAGGTAGATAGTTGTCAATTGCTCAGCATCATGGTAACACACTACCATAGGGGTATGAAGTCCACAGTGCTGCTAATGTCTCTGTTTCTCCCCAGCGGAGGCCCAGGGCCGGCCCTGTGAGTTCAACGGGCGTGTCTACCAGCATGGAGAGGACTTCCAGCCCAGCTGCCAGCACCAGTGCAGCTGCATGGATGGGGTGGTGGGCTGTATGCCACTCTGTCCCCAGCAGGTGCCCTTGCCCAACTGGCGCTGCTCCCAGCCAAGGCTGGCACGGCCCTGGGACCGCTGCTGTCAGGAGTGGGTCTGTGATGACAAAAACCACATCAGTGAGGACCCAGAGGAACTTCCACAGGCAGCCGTACCTGACCCACAACCCCTCCCAAACCACATCAACAACCAGCTCCAGGC
Organism: Salmo trutta; assembly: GCF_901001165.1. Lineage (NCBI taxonomy): Eukaryota > Metazoa > Chordata > Actinopteri > Salmoniformes > Salmonidae > Salmo > Salmo trutta. The sequence continues at coordinate 25,612,844 of NC_042983.1, read as the reverse complement.
CCAAGTCCTGGCCCAGCCACGCTATCAGGCCAGCACTGGAGTCACCTTTAGAGGTACAGTAAAGCCTAACCCAAAGGGCCAGTTTCCCAGGCACAGATTGTCTAGTCATGGCTTTTCAGTACAGGACTAGGCTGAGAAACCGGCCCTATATGTTTGTTTTTCCCAAGCCTTACCCTACATGTTGCTGATGACTCTGTCCTTTTCTTCCACAGAGTTGGTGTCCCTCCCCAGCGCCAGATGCTTCCCTCAGACCACTGATTGGACGGAATGTTCCACCACGTGCGGGATGGGCATCTCAAGCCGGGTGACCAATAACAACCCAGAGTGTCGGCTGGTCAGAGAGACACGACTCTGTCAGGTCCGCCAATGTGACCTGCAGCTTACCCCAGCAATCAAGGTAAAGTGAGACACATGGTTAACAGATGTTAATGCGAGTGTAGCGAAATGCTTGTGCTTCTAGTTCCGACAGTGCAGTAATATCTAACAAGTAATCGAACAATTCCACAACAACTACCTAATGTGGGAAATCGAACAATTCCACAACAACTACCTAATGTGGGAAATCGAACAATTCCACAACAACTACCTAATGTGGGAAATCGAACAATTCCACAACAACTACCTAATGTGGGAAATTGAACAATTCCACAACAACTACCTAATGTGGGAAATTGCATTAGAGCACATATAACATTTGATATTTCACTTTTAATTATGAGAACTTTTGTAATATATAATGTTTATGTGGAATACATAGCTCAGTTGTCTAACTCTGTTTGTTGACTGTCCAGAGGGTAAAGAAGTGCCAGCGTACAGTGCGCCCCCAGGAGCCAATCAGGATCAACTTTGCTGGCTGCTCCACAACACGCCGCCATCGGCCTCACACCTGTGGCTCCTGTGCGGACGGGCGATGCTGCACCCCTTCACTGACCCGCACCGTCCGCCTGCGCTTCCAATGTCCCGACGGAGAGGGCTTCACACGCAACGTCATGTGGATCCAGAGCTGCAGCTGCAAGAAGAGCTGCCACAATCACAGTTCCCCCTCAAGGCCCTCTGTCAGCCTGCACAATGACATCCACAACTTCAGGCACTGAGGCAGGCTTAGGAGGATGCCCAACCCTAGCCTCAACACACTAGACAGGGCTAGTGCATGCTAACCTCTCCCCATCTTCCACCCACCCTCTGCCCAGGGATAGCCCTGCCTTTCAGTCCCTTCCTGGACACCAGCCTCTCCCTCCTGCACCAGCGCCAGACTATGGGGGAGAGAGCCTCGGCTAGGTGGCCGCTCCATCCAACCAGGCAGAACTATCGCTTGCACTTTAAGCTTCCTGACGCGTTGCCACAAGTTATCAGACATGAGAGATGTGGAGCAACTGCTCTCCACAGCCAGGTCCAGTGTCCCTTCCCTGTTGATGACACAGTTACAGAACTGTTCTGGTGGAGGGAGGGACAGCACTGAGCACAACAGACTATGGATGGCCTGATGTCACTTTCGTCATTTTGAACTTGTAAATTAATCAGTTTGGTTGTCTGCTTTTCCCCCTCATTATTTATAATGTTTATTTGTTAACATTGTCAAGTTCCTCTATAACCACAGAGGAACAAGGGAAAAGGAATGTATATGTATGTGAAAGACATAACTTTTTGTCATAATAGAAATGTGTAAATTAGTGAGGCCAGTGAATGTGTAAGGATGTGATGAGTGACGACCATGGGCAATCTCATACATTCATGAAGTGTTTTGTCTGATACATCGATGGTAGAAAGAGGACAGGATATCATTCTAAAAATTCATCTATGATTGTAATTAACTGTATATTACATTGTGTAAAGTTCAGTGTTTATGTGTGTGAGAGAATGAAAGGGCGAGAAACAGAGTGTTTACATGTGTGTATTTGTGTCATATGACAGAGTATAGTGTACAGACTTCACTCTTAGTGGAGTGGCAATTGATGGAGATCACCTCATTTTCCGGGGTGTGTTTTTATTGCCTCATAGTATAGAGACTTGTACTGGAGGGAAGATTGTATTTGATATATTTAAGATTTCTATATTGTTTGAATTCTTATCATTAATACTCTGAAAAATTGAATAAAAACATTCAACACGTGCCCCTCTGTCTTACTTGTGTTTCTCAGAGAGGTGTGTTAATTGATGGTGATTTAGATGACAGTATCGGGTGGTTGGTCTGGGATGCTACAGTAAGGGGGAAAGCAAAAGTCTCTCCTGAGTTGGGATAGGCTCACAGAAGGTGGTGAGTCTGACGTTTACCTTGTAGAGGTACTTTATTGCTGAGTGTACTACTCCAGAGAGGGGAGCAGTGCTGAAAGCAAGCCTGTTGTTTTGTGGTTAGGGCTGGGGCCGGAGAGAAGGGGCTGGGTCTTCAGTGTGGCCGGGGTCAGTACTCTAGCCACGATCATGTTTCCTTGTGTCTTTATACATACAGGCTTGTCTCTGCAGCACAAACATCACAGCAGCCTTCCAAATTCCACACCCTGTCCTCCTCCCCCTGCCTCCTATCTCTCCCCTTGTCTATCTATTCCACCCTGACCACCTCCTCTGTCTATCACACCACTGTCTGCAGACCTGTCAGTCTGGCTCAGAACAGACTGACTTCCAGTGTGCTAGTTGCCTAAATGGCATCTCTGAGGCTGTTACAGCATGGGCCTACTGTTTAATGTATTCGGATCATCTCAATGTATCATCTATTCACCTGCTCAATGCAATCAGTTTGAAATTCAGGTTTGGACACATCAATCATACACAATAGGGTTAGATAAGGGTATTAGATAACTGTTTATTGCCCACTGATGAGGAGACAGTAGGCCTACAACACAAGAGAACACTGTTCTCTACTGGCCCCTAGCAAGCAGTGCAGGTTAGGTTGAGCTTGGGTGAGGACAAGAAGCTAAGGTTAGGCTTATGGCTAGGGTTAGGGTTGAGCCAGGGTGTGGACATGAAGCTAGGGCTAGGGTCAGGGTTGAGCCGGGCTCTCCCTTTGACCCATGGTCAATTTAACCACTGTGTATTTGGCCTACTCTAATAACATTCATAATACTAGGATTCAGTCTTATTTGAAAATGTTTTGTTTTCTTATTGTTGATCCCCAGCTCTTTACTTACTGTAAAAGATATGATACGAAAATACATCATTTAACCTACACAATAATATAGTTACTATTCAAATAAACTATATTCAAATAAATGTATTGCCACATCTCGCCCAAACTTCTCTTAATTAAAAGTAAATGGTAATGTCTAGTAAACGTCAAATTTGTATGATTCCGAATATATGAATTGTAAGGTGGAAGTGGTTATTGACAGTCTATGCGTTTTAATTGCACATATGAATTGTGGAATCGATTGTCATATTGGAAACGGTTTAGTTTGGTTCAATCTAATGAGAAAATGTACAATGGCCCTCTCCAAACACATAAATCATTTTGACAGTAACCCCACCCCTGAGAGTCTAGTGGCTGCGCACACTGCATGTTCAAAACGTCACCAAGAAGCGAATTAAATACCCGCTTGCGCTATTCGGTTAATAGTGTAGCTGTCAAAGACGCTGGTGATAGTTGAGAGTTGGATGATACATGTAATTGACTTAAAAATATGTTGCATGCAATCTCTTTAAAACTAATTTTATTACATTGTATCTTTGATAACGTGCGCTTTTTCCTTTTTGACAGTGCTTTAAATCGTTTTAATTAACCACTTTCGAAAATGTGTCGCTTTTTTTGTGGGTTATGGATATCATAGAAGCGCTAGTTTGTCACAGTCAGATTTAACTGTTGTTGAAACATTATTCGCTGCCGTCCATTGTTTTGTTTTTGCTTTTTTACAACAATTTCTCCACGTCTGAATTCTCTGGAACGCACATCAAGGTGAGCATCTTATCTTGTAAATGCGCCTATGATACGTTAAGCAGCCTATTTTGATGACCAAATTACTTACCGTAATGTTCAACTTAATTTCCCATGAAATATACATTTATATACAGGCTATTTTCACCTAATCTGGATTCGCTGTTGTGTGATGGTTCGAAGTTCATTCCGAGTCTCCTTTTTTTGAGACTGCTATAGTTTTTCTTGCACCTGCATCACTCTGACACTTCTGTGTTTCACTGTATGATTTCCTGTATAAAAAAATGCTTTTCGTTACCAGGACCTTATTCAGCATAGGAAAGTGTTCTGTATGAGTAGATAGCACAGCTCCCTTATCTTGTGGAATATAAATCAGTATTGTTTTTTATTTTATTTTGATACCTGTAAATGACAGCTAAAATGGCAGGTTAAACTGGTGTTAAATGTCATACAACGTGTTATAAATGCTATGTTACAGTTTTTAGTATAATGTAGCTTATTTTGTTCAATCAGTGAACATATTATTTGTTGGACTTCCTTCGTTTTTGGTGAGTTGCGATGCAGGCAAATTAACATTTGCTAGGTATACCTTGTCTGCTTTTGTATTTGGAATAAAAAAATCCTTCACCCAACCACCTAATATGGGCATCATTATTAAAACCTCAATTTACAGTTTACCTGGCTTGTCCTGTAGCAGCTTAATGTTCTTGAACTAGCAAACATACAGAAAGTAAAGTTGTGGGTAATTCCTTTCTCTGAAGATACAGTGAAACCTAGTTAAAACACTTGGATTAATGTTGCCCATGCATGCTTGCTTTAATGGTCACCTGTTAGGACTTCTGGATATCCTGACCCCTTCCAGTAGTAGATCATTGGAGGCTCCCTGCTTACATTGTCCATGAGGTCATTGTAACAGCTTGCTACCTTTGCCATGTAGCTTAAGTGTCAACATTGTCTTTGTTTCCAGGAGCTTCTGAGGGCTCAGCATGGTGAACAGTCAGCTGGGTGGTGGTGTGGCGTCACCCCCCAGGTCGTGTGCAGGATGCGGGGGGAAGATCGCAGACCGCTTCCTGCTCTTCTCCATGGAGCGCTACTGGCACACACGCTGCCTCAAGTGCTCCTGCTGCCACGCACAGCTAGGCGACATTGGCAACACCTGCTACAGTAAAGGAGGCATGATCCTGTGTAGGAGCGACTATATCAGGTGAGGTCCTAATGGGGCTCTGGGGAGAGGACAGGAGGGGGAGAATCTAGACTTTAGCTCCCAGACTAGGGCACTGAGACTGATCTGGCTCTGGGGAGAGGACAGGAGGGGGAGAATCGAGACTTTAGCTCCCAGGCTAGGGCACTGAGACTGATCTGGCTCTGCTTTGTGTCTGCAGGTTGTTCGGGCACAGTGGCGCATGCAGCACCTGTGGCCAGTCGATCCCGGCCAATGAGATGGTTATGAGGGCACAGGGCAATGTGTACCATCTCAAGGTAAGACACTCTGGCAGTAAGTGTTTCACTGTTGTTAGTGTCTGTCACCATCAGTGCATTTGTAACAGGTTGTTTGTGTGAAACCAATAGATATATACTTGAAACAAGGTGCTTTATACACTATCCTAAAGTTACCTTGTATGTTGGAGTTTAGCGTTTGCTAACGCCCCAATAATATTTTTTTAATATATTTAACGTTTATTTAACTAGGCAAGTCAGTTAAGAGCAAATTCTTATTTACAACCCGGACGACACTAGGCCAAATGTGCGCCGCCCTATGGGACTCCCAATCACGGCCGGTTGTGATACAGCCTGGAATCAAACCAGGGTCTGTAGTTACGCCTCTAGCACTGAGATGCAGTGCCTTAGACCACTGCGCCACTCGGGAGCCCACTAGAGTAAGGTGTGGACTTGGCATGAGGATTCTAACTCCTGTGTCTCTTTTATCCCTAGTGTTTCACCTGTGCCACCTGTAGAAACAGACTGGTGCCAGGCGACCGCTTCCACTATGTTAACGGCACCATCTTCTGTGAGCACGACCGGCCAGAGGCTGCACTGCTCAGCAGCCACCTGCCCCCACTCCAGAGTAACCCTGTGCTGCCTGACCAGAAGGTGAGAGAGGGACCAGGACCATGAGGCCTTTCACACTTTCATACACACTACTGTCTAGTACTGAACATTCTATTCCCCCCTGCTCTTGTCTGTAGGTGTGCTGAGTGGTTAGAGCGGTGTGGTGTGCCTTCGTCCTTCCCTTGTCTCCAGAGGTCTCTCCATCCCTGCTCCTGATACTGTTGTTGTGGATCCTTTTTAATTGAACTAGGCAAGTCAGTTAAGAAGAAATTCTTATTTTACAAGGACGGCCTAACCCGGACGACGCTGGGACAATTGTGCGCCACCCTATGGGACTCCCGATCATGGCCGATTGTGATACACCCCGGGATCGAACCAGGTTCTGTAGTGACGCCTCTAGCACTGAGATGCAGTGCCTTAGACCGCTGCGCCACTTGGGATCCTCATCACCATCCACCATCTTGTCTCTGACGAGGAGGTTATTTTTACTTGCAGGATCAACTTCAGATGTGTTGTACATATCCATGCTTGAGACAGTGTACAAATACACCGTAATGGTGAGTCATGTGTGATACAGTGCTGGTCTGCCCATCAAAGACAATATGGACCACATGAACTACTTCAGCACTGAGGTTACATGTTGTACTATAAGTAAGGGACCCCCAATTCTGTGCATCATATCCAGAACTTTGGTGCTTGTGGACAGATCTTGCCATGAGTTTTAAGGGTATGCCCTGGACCCTCTCCAAGAAGAATAAAGCAAATAAAAATAAGCTTTTCCATGGAGTCCACTGAAACTCTGTCACAGTGGCATTGCTGTGGTTATCGTTATTGTCAAGAATAACCCATCGCTTCGATAATGAACTCAGAATCCCTCTCAATGGCCTCTCATCTGTTACTCTGCGATGTTTAGACCATCATATGAATTGGGCTGAAGTCAAGGAAGAAGATAAATGTCCATTATTTTTTTATAATGCTATTGTGTTTCCCAGTAGAGTTCTATTTCCTGAATTAATGTTTCATTCAATTGAATTATGGATGCCTGTTCAATATGTGAAATTATCGGATGGAGACAAAAAATGCTATTAAATACTTTACTATAACATGAGGTGAACTGAAGTAATTGAAGCCTAAGTGCAGTTGGTTGGTCACATGACATGAGTCTTGCGGGATTACATGGTAAACTACTACCCAGTTGGTGTGGCATTTCCTCCCTGTTTGTGCTGCATAGCTCCCCTCAGCCCTGTATGGTGAAAGCATGCCTGATTACCCTGAAGAATGGAATTAGAGGGCTACAGTCCTGACCATTTACAGAAGCAATTAAACTTGAGTGGTGTATCTGTGCTGCCTGCTACAGTTCCTGCTTCTGGGAGGCTGAACTTTGGCCATATCCTGTGGCTGACTTTATTAAAGACTAATCTGGGAGGCGGCCTAATTAAAGGGAGGGGCTCCTACGCATCCAGCCCGCGTGTAGAAGAAAAGAAAAAAAACACAACAATCTGATGCTTGGACGGTTTACCATGTTGCAATTAAAAGACACAAGCCAGAGCTTTTCTAATCCCCCTCTGCTGCTCTTGGTTGTTCAAAAGAATAAGCTTTGATTTCTGTTTGGATCTGCATTGGCTAACTTGCTTGGCCTTCCTTGAATTTGTCTGTTTGATGTAATGTAAAACTGGATATGACAAATCTGTAGCCTGTATAGTCAGACATTGGTGTGTAGACCTGAGTGGTTAAAGCTTTAAGAAATACAGTTTGAGTGAATCAGATGATAGCATCTGCTGTGCTTCAAATGAGGTCTGTACTTTCACACCTTTGCCAGGAGCATGGCAGCCATCAAAATTGCACCTTAATCTTCTTAGCAATTTCAGAAGTCCCACTTGTCATGGTAGGTGCTGATACTGCATCAATTATGTATTCCACGTTTGATTGAAAAGCATCGCGCAAATTCTTTAACTTATGGAAATGATCACAATTACAAATATCTTCATATCTAGATAGTGAGGAAATAAAACCTGCACAATCTCAAGCCCACCACTCCACAAGTTACACTTTGCATTCAAACCAATCAGGCCTCGTCTGCATATCACTAATTAGCCCAGCATTTTCAGATGCCAATTAGCAGGTCTCCTAAAAAAATATTTTTGCCATGAGACGTTGTTTTTTTTATCAGAGACGTTTAGGTGTGTGGCTCAGCATCTAGCCTAGCTTCTGTTATAGGAAAGTGTTTATACTCACTAATTAATCATTAATCATATTAACACATGCAGATGAGTGTAATTGCCTTAGCTTCTACGCCTCACACTGTGTGAAGAGACAGAAATGAGCCAGGATATTTTTTACAAGCGGATGAAGAGGAAGAGAGGGTCTGAGTGGTGTCCTTCTGCCCAGCCACTCCTCTGATACAGATCCAAGATGGAGTCTGTGTCGAGCTGTATGATGATCCATTGTCTCTGTGCCAGCAGGACTGGCAGGAAGATCATATATGTCTCATGACCTATCGAGAGGCCAAGGAGAAGGTTTGGAGCAGTCTGACAATGTGCTGGAGTTAAGAGACAGACAGACACCATTTAAATCCTCTCAGCTCAAGCAGTCTGGCTGCTGTTAAATGTGTTCCAGTGAGAATACAGTATGTTAGAGAGGTATGTGCATGTGGTCACCGTCAGGAACAGAGCCAGAGGCTGCTGAAAGGGGGTCAGTGTTGATAGACAGGCATGCAATCTGAGGTGATGTCCGCCTACATAACATTCATGGTAACAGGTTTCCAGTAAAAAACACCATCTGTTTTTTATTTTTTAAATTAGGCCTATCTATTGAAAAGCCAAGTATGTACAGTATGTACTGTTGCCTAAGGAATTGCAACTATGCTAAGAATCCTTCTTGCGACCATAAACTGTCCTGTCTGCTAAAACAATAGTGAACAGGCTTAATAACAAAGAAAAAACGACTTTACAAATTTGAGCCTCACACAAGAATGAGAGAGAGAGAGAGAGAGAGAGAGAGAGATAGAGAGTGGAGAAAAGTTCCCCACCCAATCAGAACGCTTTGAATAATTAAACTGATCGGCTTAATTAGCTCAATTACGTTAATTTGACCACGGAACACGGCCATATGGTGAAAGGAAACAAAAGAGGGGGGAACTAATTAAAAGTAAAATAATGAGGATTTTAATTAACTGGTTCCCCAGACAGCAGTGCGCAGGGATCAGGAGCCTGGTACCATAATTAAAGTGCTGTAACGCTGGCAACATCTCTCCTTTATTTCTTATTTCTGTGAGGGCTCTATCCATCTAATTAAATCTGTAAATAAATTAGCAACATTGAGGGTTCCTGCTTGACTTAACACCGCCTGCAATCCACCCCCCACCCCCCCAATAACACGCTCACTTTACTCCCATCACACATGTCTACAACATAATGGATGTGCAAGCAAAGGTTTTGCCAAATCTGATATTAACAGCAAGTTGTAGATAGAGGATTTGTATAGGTGTGCGTGTGCGTGTGCGTGTGCGTGTGCGCGTGCGCGTGCGTGTGCGTGTGTGTGTGTGTGTGTGTGTGAGTATGTGAGTATGTGTATATGTGATTGTGTATATGTGCATGATGCAGGTTGTTCTATCATGTTTGTGCAGGCTGATGTTTGTGTTTGCTCCCTCTCATAACCCTGAACTCTTTTAAATAGTATCTACCCTGAACACCAGGATATCACAGTGACACCAGCCACCCCACCCCCCCCCCCCCAGACCCCATACCCTATACCCCATACCCAAAGGGCTATTGACTCAAAGAGCAGAAGCTAAACATAGCTGCATGTTCTGCTCAGTAACTACTATGCTCTCTACTATAAGGTTCACATGTTAAAATGTGAGTCCCTAGGTAAGTCTATCTACCCTCTGGGCTAACCTGGCATATCTAGTTTGTCCCTTTGAAAAACTGCCCATGATATGTTGTATTCCCACCTCTCTTGTCACATTTAGATCATGATCCTAGTTCACCCTGCTCTCCTGTCTCTCTTTCCTCTTCACCCCCACAATCTGCAACCTCCTCCCTTGGAAACAGGCTTTTCATTAAAATGCATTTAGACTGACAGGAGTTGATTGTATATTAAATGAACAACCACTTAAGGTTCTGAGCGAAGCGGAATGCTGTCAATTAGAAAATATGAAGAGCAGGCATGCATTCAGCTGTCATTACCATGGTTGAGAAATGGTGTGTTGGGGCATGGTTGGCAGAGACAGAGGGGTGGATGGGGGGAGCACAGAACATACAAATGATTTGACATACAGTACCACAAAACACACTGTACTCACTATTTCTAATCCTATCTACTGACTAATGGTTGAAGTCCAGCCGCTCTGGTGTAATGCTGATTATCCCAGGTGTGGCCCATGTTAGGGTAAACCCACAGGGTGTTGTATCGATACATAACAAGACAGACTGGAGACCCCCAGGGGGAGTAACGTAATTCTCACCTGAGAGACGGGGGACAGATGCTGCTCTGAGATGAGCTGTGACCTGTTTGTAAATGGAACTCCGTGTGGGATGCTGATCGTTTAGGAGTCTATTCTCACACAGTATAAATAGTGATGACCTTATTTAGTTGTTCTACCCGTGTCTTCCTGTCCCCAACTGAAAGGCTCCAGAGGCTCTTAGGACACCAGAGGCTCTTACTCTCCCTTAATCCTAATTTTAACCAGTGAGAGGAGAAGTCCAAAAATGACCATAGATCAGCTTCTACTGGCAACTTTGTTCCAGAGCACTATAGTCTACATCTTGCGACAGAGTTCTATTATTGCTCAGAAGAAGTGTTGTGAAAGGCCAAGGCCTCGTCGGCAGGTTTAGTTAGTGTTCCAACCCCCTCTCACTGGAGCCAGGTGGAACACACGTGTGTTCATTAGCGCTCTGTTAATGAGGAGCAGATGCAACACGTTCTCTCTCTCTCCCTCATTCTCTCTCCCTCTCTCTCTCTCTCCCTCGTTCTCTCTCCCTCGTTCTCTCTCTCTCTCCCTCGTTCTCTCCCCCTCGTTCTCTCTCTCTCCCCTCGTCCTCTTTCTCTCTCCCCCTCGTTCTCTCTCCCTCGTTCTCTCTCTCTCTCCCTTGTTCTCTCGTTCTCTCCCTCTCTCAATCTCACTCTCTCTCCCTCATTCTCTCTCTCTCTCTCTCTCTCTCACACACACACACACACACACACACACACACACACACACACACACACACACACACACACACACACACACACACACACACACACACACACACACACACACACACACACACACACACACACAATGCTGGCCTCCTCCCCTCTATTCAACCCTATTGTGGAGGTCTTTCACAGCTCAGACGAGTGGGCCTCATTAAAGGACATTTGTCCAATTTAGAAGAATGACTGAGATCGTATATCATTCTCTCTCGTCACTCTATTTGTATCCCCAAGGAACTGAGTGTATATAGTTCAGTTTGAGTTTTGAACACTAAAATGTGTTCTGGTGGCATGGTTGGGTTGACTCCCTTGGCCTCACATTCACCACCTTAAAGTTTTAGTTTTCCCATTGTTGTCTAGAGTGTCAATCATACAGTATCACTGTAGTCTTTGATAATAGCTCACAGATGTGATATTCTTCTCTACATCACCAGCAGCACACTGTGCTCTGCTCTAGATTTGCAGCCATGTGTAATGAATGCCCTTCTCCCACTCCTCAAGAGGGCATGCTTTCAAGGCACACTATCCCTAATTGCCCATTAAAGTTAACTCACACCATCCCAGCCAAGCTTTCTAATTGAAGTCCTTAAAATTAGAGAGCCAGCCTTCCAGGGGAGCTCTGACAGTTTGAGCACTGCCACGTTAGGACTGAACTCAGTATGGTCCCGGACTTCCCGGCCTAGGGGCTGGACCCCTTCTATCCCGGCCCATGGGGCTGGACCCCTTCTGTCCCGGCCTATGGGGCTGGACCCCTTCTATCCCGGCCCATGGGGCTGGACCCCTTCTATCCCGGCCCATGGGGCTGGACCCCTTCTATCCCGGCCTATGGGGCTGAACCCCTTCTATCCCGGCCTATGGGGCTGGACCCCTTCTATCCCGGCCCATGGGGCTGGACCCCTTCTATCCCGGCCTATGGGGCTGGACCCCTTCTATCCCGGCCCATGGGGCTGGACCCCTTCTATCCCGGCCTATGGGGCTGGACCCCTTCTATCTCGGCCCATGGGGCTGGACCCCTTCTATCCCGGCCTATGGGGCTGGACCCCTTCTATCCCGGCCTATGGGGCTGGACCCCTTCTATCCCGGCCTATGGGGCTGGACCCCTTCTATCCCGGCCTATGGGGCTGGACCTCTTCTATCCCGGCCTATGGGGCTGGACCCCTTCTATCCCGGCCTATGGGGTTGGACCCCTGCTATCCCGGCCTATGGGGTTGGACCCCTTCTATCCCGGCCTATGGGGCTGGACCCCTTCTATCCCGCCCTATGGGGCTGGACCCCTTCTATCCCGGCCTATGGGGCTGGACCCCTTCTATCCCGGCCTATGGGGCTGGACCCCTTCTATCCCGGCCTATGGGGCTGGACCCCTTCTATCCCGGCCTATGGGGCTGGACCTCTTCTATCCCGGCCTATGGGGCTGGACCCCTTCTATCCTGGCCTATGGTGTTGGACCCCTGCTATCCCGGCCTATGGGGTTGGACCCCTTCTATCCCGGCCTATGGGGTTGGACCCCTGCTATCCCGGCCTATGGGGTTGGACCCCTGCTATCCCGGCCTATGGGGCTTGACCCCTACTATTCCATTGGGCAAATTAAGATGCTACATCAGTAGTATCATTCTACCATTACACTCTTCCACTTTAGTCAGTGCATGAAGGTTTGTCTGAGCTGAAGTCACGTATTGTACATAAGCAGGAGAGGATGATGCTGATCAGAAGTGGCGCAGCAGCTGAAATGTCACTGTGTGGTCGGGTGCTCTGGCATTTCAGGGAGAGATATCATTTCAGACTGGGGTTAGAGATGTGCTGACCTGATTTAGGGGCCAGTCTGCACCTCAGAGTGTGCATGGGACTGTGGTTTTCCTGTGAGTGTGTGACACTGACAGAGGCCCCAGCCAAACAGCTGGGGGAAAGGTCTTCTTGTATCAGGGTGGGGATGCTTAATGCTAGTGCAGTAGGGCAGAAAGCCAACTCCCCATGGCTCTGCTGAGTGTCTGTGCCTTGGTCTCTGGGATGATAAGCAGAGCCTGAGTGCCCTCCTCCATGCTGCCTCCCCACATTTGAAATGCCAGCCAAGGGCAGAGCTCTCCCCAGCCAACCCCCATGGAGACCCACCTAACTGAACCATGGGGCACCTCCACACCTTATCAGCACTCACACAGATAATAGGGGGCCATGGTAGGGTGTGTGTGTGTGTGTGCGTGCGTGCGTGCGTGTGTGTGCGTGTGTACGCGCGTGCGTGTGTGTGTGCGTGGGGGGGATGTGATATGTGTGTGCAGGTGAGTGTGTGTCACACGCTCAAGGCGAGCAAGTCAAACCACTGTATACGTGTTTCTCCACTCCACTAATGAAGTCAGTTTGTGGTTTGTCGTCTCAGTGTTTCTGTGTGAGCCGTACCAAACTGTTGTCGAACTGAACTTTCTATTCACAGTCAAGGTTTAGCGAGGTAGCAGAAGATAAGAGATCTGTCACTCCACTCCAACAGTCACTCTACTATCTTGGTTTCTATTCTCGCAGTCTATTTGTTTATTCTCTACTGTCACGACCTCAGTGACTGCAGAGAGAGAGGGATAAGCATATCTGAAAATGAGACCTCTTTGTGTGAATTGTTTGCATAATGTGTATGGAATTAGTATGTTACAGACAAGAGCCTTTGAGCTTTGTGAATTGTGCTGTACTTCATTGTGTTATATACCTCCTAAGAAGAGGTAGGTGCAGGAGTCAGGAGCAGGAGCAGGAACAGGAGCAGGAGAGCAAGGAATTTCCAGTAGCACAATCGTTTATTGAACGTCCCAAACACGACAACAACAGGTGGGGAAACACCCAACGAAGTCGCCACACAAAGGGAAATGAACGTACCACATGGAGGAGAAACCTCTACTCCTAAATACACTACAAACGGTACAACACAACCGTGAGGAAAAACAACCCTGTGGCACAAACACTCACCCCTAGCAGAGGAACAACAGCACATAATCCCCCACAAACACGCACCCCTAGCAGAGGAACAACAGCACATAATCCCCCACAAACACGCACCCCTAGCAGAGCAACAACAGCACATAATCCTACACAAACACGCACCCCTAGCAGAGCAACAACAGCACATAATCCCCCACAAACACGCACCCCTAGCAGAGCAACAACAGCACATAATCCCCCACAAACACGCACCCCTAGCAGAGCAACAACAGCACATAATCCCACACAAACACACACCCCTAGCAGAGCAACAACAGCACATAATCCTACACAAACACGCACCCCTAGCAGAGCAACAACAGCACATAATCCCACACAAACACACACCCCTAGCAGAGCAACAACAGCACATAATCCCCCACAAACACGCACCCCTAGCAGAGCAACAACAGCACATAATCCTACACAAACACGCACCCCTAGCAGAGCAACAACAGCACATAATCCCCCACAAACACGCACCCCTAGCAGAGCAACAACAGCACATAATCCCCCACAAACACGCACCCCTAGCAGAGCAACAACAGCACATAATCCCCCACAAAGAACAGCAGGCAGCGGAGGTTAATAAACCCACCCAAATTAACTAATAGGACACAGGTGTAAACAAAACAGACAGACACAAACGAAAAGGAAAAATGGATTGGTAGCAGCTAGTAGGCCGGCGACGACGACCGCCGAGCACCGCCCGAACAGGGAGAGGAGCCACCTTCAGTGGAAGTCGTGACACATTGGGCTTGACATCAATAAGAGCTATTAAGGCGATTAAGTTGACTCGATTGTTCCCCAAAATACAAAATGTTCTCGGTGGCTAATGATATTTGTGATTGTGTGTGTGTGTTCTATAATTGTGTAAGTCAATGAGTAACTCTGATAAGCCGCATGGAGCCGTTAGTCAGGGCAGTCTCTCCTTCTCTCACACACACACACACACACACACACACACACACACACACACACACACACACACACACACACACACACACACACACACACACACACACACACACACACACTCTAATCCACAGAACCCTGTCGTTGTATCTGATAGTCTAAATAAACATTCCTTCACGTAAAGAAATTCATCTCAATTCCAATGTAGTTGAGAGGTTAAAAGGTTAAAAGCTATTTGATTGTGTGTTGTCAGTGTATGTGTGTGTAAGATAGTGAATAGATGTGTATATCAGAGGAGGCTGGTGGGAGGAGTTATAGGAGGACAGGCTCATTTTAATGACTGGAATGAAATCAATGGAATGGTACCAAACACATCAAACACATTGATTCCATTCCAGCCATTACAATGAGCCCTTCCTCCTATAGATCCTCCCACCAGCCTCCTCTGGTATATATGTGAGCACCCCTCACCCCATAATTCCTGTAAGTGTTTTTGAATTTGGAGATGAAGTCATCTGCAGTGCTCTCATGAGAGGCGGGACTCTCCAGTCCCCTCGGCTCCCCTCAATTTTCTGCTCCCATAGTAATGGGAAAATTGGTCTGTCTTTCCGCTCTAGTTGGGATTGGCAGTGTTGATAAACAATGCAGGGACAATTAAAGGCAGTTTCATTGAGAGGCACTCACATGAAGCTCAGCCGTGGTTGGTGGCTGATACCCATGGGACTGTGCAACTGCAACAAACTGAAAGGTCCCCTCCTAAATTCAATTCAAACATCCCCACCATTAGGAGGTAATGTCCAATACTGTAGTAACCAACATTTGTCTGTACTGATATGCTCAGCTCGTGAGACAGCCACTATATGTGCACATTCCACAAACTGCATGTTTTAGCTTGGTAATATCATGTCTCTGTCTCTGTTTCACATTCTGCCCAGCTATGTTACTATGATAGCTCAATTTAGACAACTCTGTCTAGAACATAGTGGGAATCATACTCAGGATAAAATCCCACTTTGTTTGCATGAGTGTATAATGAGCACATTATCATTTTAACAGTCTCTATAACCTTCTTACAGTACTCACACATGGCTCAGATGAAGACCTATTAGGGAAATGTCTCCTCAACTAATTATAATTGTGCTGGCAAACGGTCCAGTATGACTTGGAGGTAGAAAGGCAGCAGAGCCCGGTTTGTGTTCATTGGGGGGAGAAATGTGAAGGTGTGGAGGGGGATGGGGGCGTTGTTTATGGGCTAAGTGAAGTGGACCATCACGAAAGGAGTCAAGCCAAGGCAGAGTAAGTGACGGAGAGAGCGATTAGAGGAGAGAGAGAGAGAGAGAGCGGAATGAAAGAGGACTCAATGCAGGACTCAATCACTCTCATCAACTGCACTCAGTAACAGAACACTCTCACCAATCCCTCTGCCTCCACAGTGGAAGCATTTAGCAATGGGATATCCAACGCCAGACCAACCCTTGTTTTGTGTGTGTAGGGCCACTCACTATTGTAAATGCAGGCTCCTTGTGGTTTTTCATATCAAGTCTTTCCTTTTATAATCCCACATTTATACGTACATTCAACACAATCAATCCATTTTACCCTTTCCCCAATATCCCGAATCCAAACTGCATACTCTGTCATTTCAAACAGTTATCATAATCAGCTCAGTTACAGTGCATTTGGAAAGTATTCAGACCCATTGCCTTTTACACGTTTTGTTACATTACAGCTTTTTTCTAAAATTGATTCAATTGTTTTTTCCCCCCTCAACAATCTACGCAAAACACCTCATAACAACAAAGCAGACACAGGTTTTTAGATTTTTGGGGTATTTAAAACACCCCGGAAATATCACATTTACATAAGTATTCAGACCCTTTACTCAGTACTTTGTTGAAGAACTTCTGGCAACAATTACAGCCTCGAGTCTCCTTGGGTATCACGCTGCAAGCTTGACACACCTGTATTTAGGGAGTTTCTCCCATTCTTCTCTGTAGATCCTCTTAAGCTCTGTCAGTTTGGTTGAGGAACATTGCTGCACAGCTATTTTCAGGTCTTTCCAGAGATGTTCGAATGGGTTCAAGTCCGGGCTCTGGCTGTGCCACTCAAGGACATTCAGAGACTTGTCCTGAAGCCACTCCTGCATTGTCTTGGCTGTGTAGTTAGGGTTGTTGTCCTGTTGGAAGGTGAACCTTCACCCCAGTCTGAGGTCCTGAGCACTCTGGAGCAGATTTTCATCAAGGATCTCTCTGTACTTTGCTCCGTTCATCTTTCCCTCGATACTGAATAGTCTCCCAATTGCTGCTGCTAAAAAACAACACCACAGAATCCCGCTGCCACCCCCATGCTTCACCGTAGGGATGGTGCCAGGTTTCCTCCAGACGTGACGCTTGGCATTCAGGCCAAAGAGTTCAATCTTGGTTTCATCAGACCAGAAAATCTTGTTTCTCATGGTCTGAAAGTCATTTAGGTGCCTTTTGGCAAACTCCAAGCGGGCTGCCATGTGCCTTTTACTGAGGAGTGGCTTCCGTCTGGCCACTCTACCATAAAGGCCTGATTGGTGGAGTGCTGCAGAGATGGTTGTCCTTCTGGAAGTTTCTCCCATCTCCACAGAGGAACTCTGGAGCTCTGTCAGAGTGACTATCAGGTTTTTGGTCACCTCCCTGACCAAGGCCCTTCTCCCCTGAATTCTCACTTTGTCCGGGCGGCCAGCTCTAGGAAGAGTCTTGGTGGTTCCATACTTAATTCCATTTAAGAATGATGGAGGCCACTGTGTTCTTGGGGACCTTCAATGCTGCAGACATTTTTTGGTACCCTTCCCCAGATCTGTGCCTCGACACAATCCTGTCTCGGAGCTCTACGGACAATTCCTTCAACCTCATGGCTTGTTTTTTGCTCTGACATGCACTGTCAACTGTGGGTCCTTAGGTAGACAGGTGTGTGCCTTTCCAAATCATATCCAATCAATTGAATTTACCACAGGTGGACTCCAATGAAGTTGTAGAATCATCTCAAGGATGATCTCAAGAATGATCAATGTAAACACGATGCATCTGAGCTCAATGTCAGGGTTTGAATACTTATGTAAATAAGGTATTTCTGTTTTTTATTTTTTATAAATTAGCAAACATTTCTGAAGACCCTGTTTTCGCTTAGTCGTTATGGGGTATTGTGTGTAGATTGACAATAATGTAATCAATTTTAGAATAAGGCTGTAACGTAAAACAATTTGGAAAAGGGATAGGGTCGGAATACTTTCCGAATGCACTGTATCTATGGCTACCCGTGCTCATACACCCACGCACCCCACACATATTCTGCTTGCTTATTCCAGTTCTCAAACTTCAGTTATTTGTCTTCCAGTCCCTTCTTTTGCCTCCATGAGCATGCTCATGATCATGACTCTAACTCTCTTAGGGGGGTGTGGTTAAATCCCCACCAAAACATAGCTTGCTTTACAGCTGTTGGCTTTCCTCTGAATAAAGATAAAAGGTATAATTGTGTGAGGTGAGTCAGACTCCACTCACAATACTGGAGCTAATTGGCCATAAATGAGTCCATCTGGTTTGATTTGGAGTTCAGTGAGGCAGCAGGATAACGTCTCCCTCTGACCAGTCCCCCTCCTCGTCCCCCTTCTAGCCCCCCCCCCCCCCCCACTCGCCCCCCACCTCGTCCCCCACCTCACTGCCAGGCCCCAGAGGACCACCTGGCCTCACCGTCTGTGACCACAACCGTATTGTCTCTACTACACAACCTCAGAGCATTCTTCCTCGTAACACATAGGATGTGTCAGGATGCCATAGCTCACAGTTCCATCACCACAAAAAAGTCAGCAACAGCAGCAGTGGAAAGACTATGTCTTATGTTTACCGGGTGCTTGTATATCCTGTTTTATAATAACAAAAACACAAACTGGATCAGTATAACATCAACAACTCAACAGCATACCTCTTAATGCCCTCCATTAGATAAACATCCAATACAATCATGCAACAATTCCATAATCTCCTAAAATAAAGGGACATTAACGTATCACAACATTGTAATAACCCTTTAACCTTTGCTCAGTTTAGACTCACATTTGACTTGTTCCACTCCAACAGGTCCAGACCTGTTGGCAGCATCCACAGACCTCCAATCTCAAAATCCCCAAAGCCTAATCGGGTTCTGTGTGTTTGCACAGCTTGCTGATCAACATTTTCTATTATGACCTCAGAGCAGATCAAACTGTCGGACCCCTCCTGGATCAGAGTGTGGATGGATGCAGCTTGTCCCACACACCTAGGTCCTAGTATGCCTTCAGGCTGTGGACATGCCCCATGAGAGGGATTCATAAAGAAAATATAAAGTAAGGGCTCGATTAAATCCATGGCGCTGAAGACCTGCACTAGCATGATAGAAATTTAAAGGCAACGTCCGAGACTGCATTCGCGGTAAACGATGCATATCTTGGCTCAATCGGAAATTACTTTTAAATGTAAATCGTGCTACAGCGCTGATTTTCAACGCTAGGGAATGAATCGAGTCCTACTGGCTCTGTGGTAGTGGCAGGGAGGCCACAGTACTTGTAGGTTGGGGTTGAGAGTGGCTAGCCTTAAATAGTGCTCGAATTCCCTCACTAACTATATTCTACCTCTGTTGACAGGCCTGGAACTATAGGCTAAACCTCAGTTATTATGCATTGTAATGTAATGCCTTATATGATCAATAGGGAGGATTAATGGGCAAAAAGCAAGCAGTAATTGATGTGGGAATTCAGAAATAGATGGTGAGAAACAAAGCTGTCAGAGTAACTGTGGGATAGAGTTGAAAAATGAAAAGTAAATTCACGTGTTAATGACGGTGGTGTTTCTGTAAGTATCTGCTGATGCAGCACTCTGTTGGATCTTTGTCCCAATTATCATTTGTATTTCATTTCCTCAAATACAGATTGTAGGTGATCACATGCTGTATCTCTTGTCCTTGAGCGAGAGAGCGATAAGCGAGAGAGAGAGTGTGTGTGTTTGTGTGTGTGTGTGTGTGTGTGTGTGTGTGGCCACTCTTCTTTTCACCCACGGTGCTCTAATTGAGTAGAGGCTTCCGTTATATAAACAAGAGGTATATCTGTAGTTGAACATGTTCATGTGGTGAAGAACAGTCAGACAGTGCTGGTTGAGAGTGATACATATTCCAGTGGGTGAGCTCTCATCATGTCACACGTCTGACAGTGAGAGGGAGTTATTGGTATGGAGAGGCAGCTCATATTCCACAGGAGAGTCAACTCTCACCCCTCCTCAACAATGAACAGAACATTCTCTCAGCTCTATTTCTGTATGCCCAGGTCCTAGCACATTGGTAGAGACTGTTATACATTTTAATAGCTTGCTAAATTCATCCAGGTTTGGAGAGGTTTAGGAGGTGGAGAAGAGGTTTAAAGCTGGTTGGTCCAATGGGTCTAACTGCTAATGTAGGTTAATATAAAGAGAGGACACTTGAATAACAGTTGACCACTTTAGGAAGCTCAGCACCCACTCTACCTTTACCTGACCTCAGTGGCGGTTCTAGACCATTTCAACTGGGGGGGGCCAAGCTGGGGCCAGTTGTACTGTTAGAGGGGCCAGTTACATTAGACGTTATTGTTGTCATATCGTTTTCTTCACTGCATTGCAGGCATTAGCAGGCAAAAGACCATGTTCATAATCATTAGTGTTCCGCGTTGCCACTGTCTAATGACGGATGTAAAAAAAAGAACGATAGCAAAAATGTGTTATGTAAAAATTATTTCATACTCCACATTTAGTGGGGCCACAAGAGGGTCCAAAATTGTTGTCACAGGGGCACTGGCCCCCCCTGGCCCTCCCCCAGAACCGCCCCTGCCTGACCTGGACCTCAAAACTGTATTCTATCCATATAATTTACAGTCCCCCATAGAGCTCACCATATCTAAGATACAGTACATATATATATTATATATGATCACCTGCATAACTTTATGAAGAAAAATGTGAAGATTGTGGAAGTTAACTTCAGAAGCCGAGTCAGACAGCGATCACAGGCAGATAACCATTCAGAGACACGTTCATCATTCATCTCTCTACTGCCATCGTCCCAGCATGAAGGAAACGTGGCTTCTGCATCTACAGTAAAGAACCTAGAATGATAAAGCTAGAATCGTTAGCTGCTACATCCATTTTTGAACCTATAAATTAATAAGATATACCCATTGATTCTTGAAGAATATAACTTATAAAAGCCTTATGAGCTTATTTCAACTGTCGTAACCCATAAAAATATAAACTTGTTTTATGCCAATGTTTGTAAACAATGTAAATGTAAACAAACACTGCATAGCCTCAAAACATGATTACAACTATACATTAGTTATGTTATTTTTTAAATTAAGGATTCTAGCTTCAACTGCAAACACCTCGGATTTGGCTTGGTATCTGAAAAGCTTGTACAGCACATGAACATTTGGAGGAGAAGGTAGAAATGGATAACTGCTATCCTCGCCTGATGGGTCCCTAATTTCCTCCATCTACGCCTGATGGGTCCCTAATTTCCTCCATCTACCCCTGATGGGTCCCTAATTTCCTCCATCTACCCCTGATGGGTCCTTAATTTCCTCCATCTACGCCTGAGGGGTCCCTAATTTCCTCAATCTACGTCTGATGGGTCCCTAATTTCCTCCATCTACCCCTGATGGGTCCTTAATTTCCTCCATCTACGCCTGATGGGTCCCTAATTTCCTCCATCTACGCCTGATGGGTCCCTAATTTCCTCCATCTACCCCTGATGGGTCCTTAATTTCCTCCATCTACGCCTGATGGGTCCCTAATTTCCTCCATCTACGTCTGATGGGTCCCTAATTTCCTCCATCTACGCCTGATGGGTCCCTAATTTCCTCCATCTTCGCCTGATGGGTCCCTAATTTCCTCCATCTACCCCTGATGGGTCCTTAATTTCCTCCATCTACGCCTGATGGGTCCCTAATTTCCTCCATCTACGCCTGATGGGTCCTTAATTTCCTCCATCTACGCCTGATGGGTCCCTAATTTCCTCCATCTACGCCTGATGGGTCCCTAATTTCCTCCATCTACGCCTGATGGGTCCCTAATTTCCTCCATCTACGCCTGATGGGTCCCTAATTTCCTCCATCTACGCTTGATGGGTCCGTAATTTCCTCCATCCTCACCTGATGGGTCACTAATTTCCTCCATCTACGCCTGATGGGTCCCTAATTTCCTCCACCCTCGCCTGATGGGTCCCTAATTTCCTCCATCTACGCCTGATGGGTCCTTAATTTCCTCCATCTACGACTGATGGGTCCCTAATTTCCTCCATCTACGTCTGATGGGTCCCTAATTTCCTCCATTTACGCCTGATGGGTCCTTAATTTCCTCCATCTACGCCTGATGGGTCCCTAATTTCCTCCATCTACGCCTGATGGGTCCCTAATTTCCTCCATCTACGCCTGATGGGTCCCTAATTTCCTCCATCTATGCCTGATGGGTCCCTAATTTCCTCCATCTACGCCTGATGGGTCCCTAATTTCCTCCATCTACGCCTGATGGGTCCCTAATTTCCTCCATCTACGCTTGATGGGTCCCTAATTTCCTCCATCTACGCCTGATGGGTCCCTAATTTCCTCCATCTACGCTTGATGGGTCCCTAATTTCCTCCATCTACGCCTGATGGGTCCCTAATTTCCTCCATCTACGCCTGATGGGTCCCTAATTTCCTCCATCTACGCCTGATGGGTCCCTAACTTTCTCCATCTACGCCTGATGGGTCCCTAATTTCCTCAATCTACGCCTGATGGGTCCCTAATTTCCTCCATCTACGCTTGATGGGTCCCTAATTTCCTCCATCTACGCATGATGGGTCCCTAATTTCCTCCATCTACGCCTGATGGGTCCCTAATTTCCTCCATCTACGCCTGATGGGTCCCTAATTTCCTCCATCTACGCCTGATGGGTCCTTAATTTCCTCCATCCTCCTCTGATGGGTCCCTAATTTCCTCCATCTACACCTGATGGGTCCTTAATTTCCTCCATCTACGCCTGATGGGTCCTTAATTCCCTCCATCTATGCCTGATGGGTCCCTAATTTCCTCCATCCTCACCTGATGGGTCCCTAATTTCCTCCATCTACGTCTGATGGGTCCCTAATTTCCTCCATCTACACCTGATGGGTCCTTAATTTCCTCCATCTATGCCTGATGGGTCCCTAATTTCCTCCATCTACGCCTGATGGGTCCCTAATTTCCTCCATCTACGCCTGATGGGTCCCTAATTTCCTCCATCTACACCTGATAGGTCCCTAATTTCCTCCATCTACGCCTAATGGGTCCCTAATTTCCTCCATCTACGCCTGATGGGTCCCTAATTTCCTCCATCTACGCCTGATGGGTCCCTAATTTCCTCCATCTACGCCTGATGGGTCCCTAATTTCCTCCATCTACACCTGATTGGTCCTTACTTTCCTCCATCTACGCCTGATGGGTCCCTAATTTCCTCCATCTACGCCTGATGGGTCCCTAATTTCCTCCATCTACGCCTGATGGGTCCCTAATTTCCTCCATGGGTCCCTAATTTCCTCCATCTACGCCTGATGGGTCCCTAATTTCCTCCATCTACGCCTGATGGGTCCCTAATTTCCTCCATCTACGCCTGATGGGTCCCTAATTTCCTCCATCTACGCTTGATGGGTCCCTAATTTCCTCCATCTACGCCTGATGGGTCCCTAATTTCCTCCATCTACGCCTGATGGGTCCCTAATTTCCTCCATCCACGCTTGATGGGTCCCTAATTTCCTCCATCTACGCCTGATGGGTCCCTAATTTCCTCCATCTACGCTTGATGGGTCCCTAATTTCCTCCATCTACGCCTGATGGGTCCCTAATTTCCTCCATCTACGCCTGATGGGTCCCTAATTTCCTCCATCTACGCCTGATGGGTCCCTAATTTCCTCCATCTACGCCTGATGGGTCCCTAATTTCCTCCATCTACGCCTGATGGGTCCCTAATTTCCTCCATCTACGCCTGATGGGTCCCTAATTTCCTCCATCTACGCCTGATGGGTCGCTAATTTCCTCCATCTACACCTGATGGGTCCCTAATTTCCTCCATCTACGCTTGATGGGTCCCTAATTTCCTCCATCTACGCCTGATGGGTCCCTAATTTCCCCCATCTACGCCTGATGGGTCCCTAATTTCCTCCATCTACGCCTGATGGGTCCCTAATTTCCTCCATCCACGCTTGATGGGTCCCTAATTTCCTCCATCTACGCTTGATGGGTCCCTAATTTCCTCCATCTACGCATGATGGGTCCCTAATTTCCTCCATCTACGCCTGATGGGTCCCTAATTTCCTCCATCTACGCCTGATGGGTCCCTAATTTCCTCCATCTACGCCTGATGGGTCCTTAATTTCCTCCATCTACGCCTGATGGGTCCTTAATTTCCTCCATCCTCCTCTGATGGGTCCCTAATTTCCTCCATCTACACCTGATGGGTCCTTAATTTCCTCCATCTACGCCTGATGGGTCCTTAATTCCCTCCATCTATGCCTGATGGGTCCCTAATTTCCTCCATCCTCACCTGATGGGTCCCTAATTTCCTCCATCTACGTCTGATGGGTCCCTAATTTCCTCCATCTACACCTGATGGGTCCTTAATTTCCTCCATCTATGCCTGATGGGTCCCTAATTTCCTCCATCTACGCCTGATGGGTCCCTAATTTCCTCCATCTACGCCTGATGGGTCCCTAATTTCCTCCATCTACACCTGATAGGTCCCTAATTTCCTCCATCTACGCCTAATGGGTCCCTAATTTCCTCCATCTACGCCTGATGGGTCCCTAATTTCCTCCATCTACGCCTGATGGGTCCCTAATTTCCTCCATCTACGCCTGATGGGTCCCTAATTTCCTCCATCTACACCTGATTGGTCCTTACTTTCCTCCATCTACGCCTGATGGGTCCCTAATTTCCTCCATCTACGCCTGATGGGTCCCTAATTTCCTCCATCTACGCCTGATGGGTCCCTAATTTCCTCCATGGGTCCCTAATTTCCTCCATCTACGCCTGATGGGTCCCTAATTTCCTCCATCTACGCCTGATGGGTCCCTAATTTCCTCCATCTACGCCTGATGGGTCCCTAATTTCCTCCATCTACGCTTGATGGGTCTCTAATTTCCTCCATCTACGCCTGATGGGTCCCTAATTTCCTCCATCTACGCCTGATGGGTCACTAATTTCCTCCGTCCACGCTTGATGGGTCCCTAATTTCCTCCATCTACGCCTGATGGGTCCCTAATTTCCTCCATCTACGCTTGATGGGTCCCTAATTTCCTCCATCTACGCCTGATGGGTCCCTAATTTCCTCCATCTACGCCTGATGGGTCCCTAATTTCCTCCATCTACGCCTGATGGGTCCCTAATTTCCTCCATCTACGCCTGATGGGTCCCTAATTTCCTCCATCTACGCCTGATGGGTCCCTAATTTCCTCCATCTACGCCTGATGGGTCCCTAATTTCCTCCATCTACGCCTGATGGGTCGCTAATTTCCTCCATCTACACCTGATGGGTCCCTAATTTCCTCCATCTACGCTTGATGGGTCCCTAATTTCCTCCATCTACGCCTGATGGGTCCCTAATTTCCCCCATCTACGCCTGATGGGTCCCTAATTTCCTCCATCTACGCCTGATGGGTCCCTAATTTCCTCCATGGGTCCCTAATTTCCTCCATCTACGCCTGATGGGTCCCTAAATTCCTCCCGGGCAGAGGGGGAAACAATAGCTGGCATCAATACCTTCAATTGGCGGATTGGAGGTGGGGTGGGAGACAGCAGGACACAGAACACAAGTGGGTCACCTCTCCTCCAGACACTAAATGGACCTCAATCGATTGCACAAATTCAGTCTTGTGGGAGACTGAGAACAGGTTGGGGTAGGGAAGCCATTAAGACTGGTTTGGAATAAAAGGCAGTAACAGGGGAGGGAGAGGGGAGTGGTCGTTTGAGGCCAGGTAGAGATAGGGAGTTATAGGTGTTTTCAATTACTGGCAAATTCAGAGCAAGTTCTCCTCTTTCTGCCCAGGCCTCCCTCTTTGAGGGTGATAGGAGGCTCACACAAAACAAATGTATAGAGGGGGTGTTTTTTCATTCGCTTGTCTCCTTTTACCTTTCTTAGTCATCTTGCAGCTTTGTATTGAGCTGAGTGTTTTTATAGAAAAGGTCAAAAACTTCAGTGTTTCAAGTTCTGTGTAGATAAGAAACTTCCTGAATACAAGAGATACGTACAAATGCATTACAGATAACAGACAGACAGGATGGAAGGAGCATATTGTTCCAATTGATAGAGCAAAAAAACGGTGTTTCTGCTTTTTCTAGTCATTACAATGTGTATCACGCAGAGGTCACAAGATTCATCTTCCATCTTAAATCCTCTTTGTTCCTTTTCACCACTGGTCAAGACTCTAATGTTTCCCTTTCCCTTTCCTTCTTTGTCCCTGTCTTGATTGGGAGGCTATTTGCCGTGGATAACAGAGGATGAGTTGTGGGGATGTTATTGTGCTGTCTTTGTATGCCGTTTCTACTCTTTCCATCAGTACTACAGCTTTCCTGTTGCTGGATGTTCTTCAAATCAAATGTTATTTGTCACACACGCCGAATACAACAGGTGTAGTAGACCTTACAGTGAAATGCTTACTTACAAGCCCTTAACCAATAATGCTGTTTTAAGAAAACACACAAAATAAAAAGTTAAAAAAATAACAAAAATTACTTAAAAAGACAAAAAAATATTTAAATAACAAAAAGTAAGAGATAAGAGTAACAAATAATTAAAGAGCAGCAGTGTATAACAATAGTGGGGTTATATACAGGGGTACCGGTACAGAGTCAATGTGCGGGGGCACCGGTGTCAAGGTAATTGAGGTAATATGTACATGTAGGTAGAGTTAAAGTGGCTATGCAAAGATAATAACAGAGAGTAGCAGCTGTGTAGAAGGGGGGGGGGCAATGCAAATAGTCTGGTTAGTCATTTGATTAGCTGTTCAGGAATCTTATGGCTTGGGGGTAGAAGCTGTTTAGAAGCCTCTTGGATCTAGACTTGGCACTCCGGTACCGCTTGCCGTGCGGTAGCAGAGAGAACATTCTATGACTAGGGTGGCTGGAGTCTTTGACAATTTTTAGGGCCTTGCTCTGACACTGCCTGGTATAGAGGTCCTGGATGGCAGGAAGCTTAGCCCCGGTGATGTACTGGGCCGTACGCACTACCCTCTGTAGTGCCTTGCGGTCAGAGGACAAGCAGTTGCCATACCAGGCAGTGATGCAACCCGTCAGAATGCTCTCAATGGTGCAGCTGTAAAACCTTTTGAGGATCTGAACCTGCTCCTCTCTCAACCTGCTCCCCTACAGCCCCATCGATGAGAATGGGGGCGTGCTCGGTCCTCCTTTTCCTGTAGTCCACAATCATCTCCTTTGTCTTGATCACGTTGAGGGAGAGGTTGTGTCCTTGCACCACACTGTCAGGTCTCTGACCTCCTCCCTATAGGCTGTCTCATCATTGTCAGTGATCAGGCCTACCACTGTTGTGTCATCAGCAAACTTAATGATGGTGTTGGAGTCATGCTTGGCCGTGCGGTCATGAGTGAACAGGGAGTGCAGGAGGGGACTGAGCACGCACCCCTGAGGGGCCCCCGTGTTGAGGATCAGCGTGGCGGATGTGTTGTTACCTACTCTTACCACCTGGGGGCGGCCCATCAGAAAGTCTAGGATCCAGTTGCAGAGGGAGGTGTTTAGTCCCAGGGTCTTTAGCTTAGTGATGAGCTTTGAGGGCACTATGGTGTTGAACGCTGAGCTGTAGTCAATGAATAGCATTCTCACATAGGTGTTCCTTTTGTCCAGATGTGAAAGAACAATGTGGAGTGCAACAGAGATTGCATCATCTGTGGATCTGTTTGTGCGGTATGCAAATTGGAGTGGGTCTAGGGTTACTGGGATAATGGTGTTGATGTGAGCCATGACCAGCCTTTCAAAGCGCTTCATGGCTACAGACGTGAGTGCTACGGGTCGGTAGTTATTTAGGCAGGTTACCTTAGTGTTCTTGGACGTAGGGACTATCGTGGTCTGCTTGAAACATGTTGGTATTACAGACTCAGACAGGGAGTGGTTGAAAATGTCAGTGAAGACACTAGCCAGTTGGTCAGCGCGTGCTCGGAGTACACGTCCTGGTAATCCGTCTGGCCCTGCGGCCTTGTGAATGTTGACCTGTTAAAAGGTCTTACTCACATCGGCTGGGAAGAGCGTGATCACACAGTCGTCCAGAACTGCTGATTCTTCCATGCATGTTTCAGTGTTGCTTGCCTCGAAGTGAGCATAGAAGTTATTTAGCTCGTCTGGTAGGCTTGTGTCACTGGGCAGCTCTCGGCTGTGCTTCCCTTTGTAGTCTGTAATAGTTTGCAAGCCCTGCCACATCCGACGAGCGTCAGAGCCGGTGTAGTATGATTCTATCTTAGTCCTGTATTGACGCTTTGATGGTTCGTTGGAGGGCATAGCAGGATTTCTTATAATCTTCCAGGTTAGAGTCCCGAACCTTGAAAGCAGCAGCTCTACCCTTTAGCTCAGTGCGAATGTTGCCTGTAATCCATGGCTTCTGGTTGGGGTATGTGCGTACAGTCACTGTGGGGGCGACGTCTGATGTGGTGTATTCTTCAATGCCATCGGAAGAATCCCGGAACATATTCCAGTCTGTGCTAGAAAAACAGTCCTGTAGTTTAGCATTGCTTTCACATTTCACAGGGAAGCTCTACATGATTCTTTCAGGTTCCAGCAAAGGCCTGAATTTTCCCAGAGAAACAACATGCGATCAAGCAGTCAAATTATAGTATTCCACATTTCTGGTCTCAGACCAATTGAATGTGTTAATGTGTGTGTGATCCTGGGGAAGCTCTGAAAACCTCTCGGCAGGGAAAGAAGCAATGTACCAGTAGAAAGAGAGCGATATATATGTACATGTGGTCATGGTGGGCAGATATAAGTGGATGAAAATGAGCATTGTAAAACTCAATAATATCATTATTTCTTGCTCTCCTCAAGTTGTCCATAACTGGCAAGGTTTTTCCACAATATCCTTTGTTTGTTTTTGAAAAGGAGGAGACAGTTGTTACACTCAATCAGGTGCTGTATGAGAAAGACAAAACAGTAAACATCCTATATCTACACTATATATACAAAAGTATGTGGACAACCCTTCATATTAGTGGATTTGGCTTTTTCAGCTATACCCGTTGCTGACAGATGTATAAAATCGAGGACACGGCCATGCAATCTCCATAGACAAAGATTGGCAGTAGAATGGCCCAACATCAGTGCCAACCTCACTAATGCTCTTGTGGCTGAATGTTCCAACATCTAATGGAACACCTTCCCAGAAGAGTGGAGGCTGTTATAGCAGCAAAGGGGGGAACTAACTCCATATTAATGCCCACAATTCTGGAATGAGATGTTCGACGAGCAGGTGTCTACATACTTTTGGTCTTGTAGTCTATTTGGTTTCACAAAGGACATAGAAACTGCACTAAGCAACATACTCATGTACTCTCAAATACTTCAGCTCTCAACAAAAGCTGGTGTTGGAAAGCAATTATCTTGTAATCAGCTTGTCAGATGAAACTGTCAGAGTGGATTTTGCTTCATCTGGTTAAACACTTTAGTTTCCCTGGCAGGGACTGAACCAACTTCAAAGGGCCCTGTAGCCTACAGTAAAACTCTAGACAGGAAGTCCCTCCCCTGCAGATGTTGCCACATGAACATATGAGAGCCCTGATAGCAGGTACTATCAACGATGTCACTTCCCCTGCACCCTGTCTCTTCCATGAGGAGGGGAACCATGTTACACACTCATTGTAACGTTCTAGCATTGTCTGTTGAATGTGTTGAAGAATAATACAAAACCTCTCTCATACTGCATCTATCTATGAGGAAGGATGAGGGGACTTGTCATTTTTCACATCTCCTTCTGCATGTACAGTATGTGCCAGATGGGCAAACACACAGAGCTGGTGACGAGGCTACTTGAGCTGGTCTTTGTCTTCACTTATAAATCAATGGAGTGAACAGGAGTACATGACTTAACCCTAATTGAGCCTGTTAATCTCTCTGGATAAGAGCGTCTGCTAGATGACTAAAATGTTAATGTAAATGAGTGCATTTGATTGATCCCCAAGTGCTCCATCAGATTAACGGGTACGTAGATAGTTAACACACAGGCCAGTGTAGATGCACACATGAACATGAGTGTGTCATTAAGCCATACACTGTCGCAATAAGAACCCTTTCTTTCTGTCTCTTTAAATCAACAGACAATTATTTGGTTGCAATATGCGTAATCACAAGAATAAAAACAAATGTATTGAAACCCAAAATGCTTGACAATGTGTTAAAGATAAATTATAGTTTCCATGGCCATACAATATACTGGTTGTATATACAAAGCTGCAGGGGAGGAAGTACAAAGGCAACCATTTCCTGGTCTCTGTTATTTCAATCAATTACAAACCTACAGTATTGCAAAACCATAATTTACAGTTCAATACTGACTGCAACTCACAAGCACCAAATATGTTTAGTGACACACCACTGCACCCTAGTGGAAGTCCAAGTGCTTGCATGTGACTTTTATTGCCTTGCACTCCACTGGTCAGCATTATTCCTGGTGGAGGAACAGATGGGTAGATTGGCAGACTCCCATTGGAGGAAAACAATGGTCAATAGAGGAAAGCCTTCAGCAGCTCCTAAAGCCTACACCTCCTCACCACATTCCCCTGACTGGCACCACACAGATTACAGACAGGCTGAAAGAAGCTCACTTGAAGAAGCACAATCTATGCTAAATCTGTATGCGAAGGAGTAGGATTGTTGTTGTATGTTTATCGTGATGCTGTGTGAGTGTGTGTGTGTTTGTGGGTGGTCTCTGAATTAAAATACCACAATCAAACATCAATGACAAATGTTCCAGAGCTAAAACTGTATAACTGTACATCTATGTAAGGCAGCACAACATCACAGTATGAAATCTGGATTTGATGAGGGCAGAATCCAAAAAGAAACATTTCTGAATGGTTTTCAAAGGCAATAGCTCAGTGAAATATTAAACCTATCAACTGATTACTTTATTTTGGCCTGCCTCCTCTTTGTCTGTCTTCACCCGTATGATCTCACAGACTGTTAACATTAACCTGTTTCTACGCTGAGCCACACACACACACACTCTCTAAGATCTATATTTAACTTTGCTTGTGTTGGAATGGGGATGTGTGTCAGAGGGTTGATGATTGTGCATATGACGCAGGAGTTCAGTGTCAGTTTCCAACAAGGCCTCTAAATTTAGCCTGGCTAAAGGCAGCAACGAGCGGACTGGTTGGCGACCTACTCCTGCTGAACTATATACTGCTTTGGACCCACTGTTGTTCCGTCACCTGCACCTCTAATTCCTTTTTGTGTGTGTGTGTGTGTCTTGGTACCACTTGTGTTTTGGTGGAAGGGAAGGGGTGAGTTTTAAATACTTTCTCTGTTGATTGCCAGTGTTGTTTATTGGAAATGTGCACATTGCTGCATTAGTTGACATTTCAGAATATGTTATATTCAAATATTGTATGATATGTCTGTGTAATATAACATTATTCTAACAAACATCATAATGGAGTTGGAGAAATGCACAGATTTTTACTAACATTAACTGAAAAGCATTCTACTTGTTTTGTTTATAAAAGGTATAATAAGTGCTAAATGGTTTTTTACCCACTGTGCAGTTCAACATGCACAGTGCAGAGGTTGATGATTTCTTTGTGGTTTCAGGTGACTGGATCTCTAACCATCTATGAGGAATTGACATTGCTGAGAGGATGGCAGATGGCAACTTGGCACAGGGACTGTTTATCTGTGAACGGCCCACTGCTCTAATGCAAGTCACAGCTTTGTGATTTGCGACAGGGAGTCAATCAGCCGGAGGCGATGGGTCAGTCAGAGGGGCTAGAGAGCAGGGGTGGCATAAACAGCCCTGACCCCCTGGTACGAGAGGCCTATCTGATGTTACATGACTATATAAACTATGTGATCGCAGGGCCTGACGGCCACATAGGCCCACCCCCTACTGCCACAGCAGCAGCCCTGCGCCATGCTGGGGATGAGCTGCTAGTTAGGTTCCCCATCTTCTTCAGGCGCTGGCCACGCGTCTTCCACGATGTGACCGAGGCCACAGCCTGCCCCATGCTCACCGCCATCCTGGATGAGCACTTTGCCACCACCACCCCCGGGGGGCGTCGACGAGACCTGGCCTGGAGTGCGGTGCTGTCTGTGTATGTGCTGGCTGGCCAGATGGCCCTGCACTGCCACGAGAGGGGCATGGGGGGAATCCTGCCCCAGCTTAAGGAGTGTGTGGGTGGTTACGTGGAGAGGGTCATCTGTCCAGAGATTCGGGACAAGGGTGGATGGGTAAGTTCACTAGTCAAGGCTCTTCAGTGGCAGAGTAAGACTAAGGCCTAGATTCAATCAGATCAAGCGTTAACCAGCAATGGCAGACAGCCACATAACGGATGTTTTGGCGGCGTTGGAGCCGTCAAATCGGTGAGCAGTTGATCTTACGATCATTGTCACGAAGCCACACCTGCCCCACTCCCGTTAGAAGTTCAGAACGAGAAAGTGTAAGCTATATAGAAATAATTACTCTCAAATTATAAAATCATAAAATCAAGTAATGAGGGTTTCTATCAGCCTAATTGAGGTGTAGATTACATCTCACATTCCAGGGTTCAAACTTGGTAACGAGGCTGGCTGCATGGGATTTATTTTCATGCGACTCTGTGCAGCCAATGGCAATGTCCGCTTTAGGTGTAATGCCAGGAGCTGCTTGTGAATTTGACAACTCTAACGCAGTTCCACCTCTGACATCGCCAAAACAAGGACATCGCTTTGATA
This sequence comes from Salmo trutta, assembly GCF_901001165.1. Lineage (NCBI taxonomy): Eukaryota > Metazoa > Chordata > Actinopteri > Salmoniformes > Salmonidae > Salmo > Salmo trutta. The sequence goes on along the minus strand of NC_042983.1, from coordinate 25,579,908 downwards.
AGGATGTCGGCTAAAGCAGATGTGATTGAATAGAGCACTAGACTACAGTTTAAAATGTTTGATTGTCCTGTTGTTGTTGTGAATCTTAAATTCGGTTTCATTCCTGGGATCTAAACACGTTTTCTGTTGTTGGCAGACAGGCTTTGTGTCCCGCTTTGGGCAGAAGCAGGACTTGGAGGGCCAGGTGAAGAAGGTGTGTTGCTGGACTCTACTGCTATTGGTCACCAGTATCCTGTCCTATTTCCTGTGGAAACGAATAATATCTTAAACAACACCCCCACCTGGTGACCACAATCAGATTGCTCCAAAAGTCCCATTACTGAATAAATATTTTCCCAAAGCATAGATTTACCAATTGTATCTCAATGTCCCACTATTGTCTATTTTAAACCATTGAGGTGTGCAATCATGCTGGTAAAAACATTACCTCAGTAATAATGTGCCCGGCAGTTATGGAACTTTGCATTAGACATTGACATAACAGTTTCAGGGCTCAACAAACATACAATAGGCTCCCAGTATTAACCAGCCAGCTAGTTTACAACTGAATCATAATTCAGTAGAGATAAGCTTTTCACTGAGTCAGGTGTCAGCCAAGGATATTAGCACAACTGAAACTGAAATGCCCAATCCAACAGTTTTTTGCGGGGGGAGGGGGCAGGCAGCCAATTCAGATTTTTTCCCCCCTACATCAGATATCTTTCAGAGCTAATCTGATTGGTCATAAGACCAATTAGTGAAAGAAAAAGACCAGATATGGGCTGCTTGTGTAAACGCAGACTTTGGTTTGTCAAATTCAACCCATGTCATACATAAATGGTGAATGGACAGGCATATTCCAATATTACTCATATACCTTTGACTTTGTCAGCCAAATTAGCAATAAACTTCATGATAGCCTACATGTGTATATTTATGTGTGCACTAACATCGAAATAAGGAACTAGAGGGTTTATGAAACACCACTTTACTTGCCAATTTGGTCTGTCAACATCACAGGGGATAAAGTCCTTGGATAAGCAGCATGGTTATTAGTGCTACAGTGCATGTTATGTCAGACTAAATCATAGCTTGAATGGCTATAAATTGCTCATTCAAAATAGATTTACCATGAGTTTAGCGCACTAATCAGATTTCAGAGGCATGGCAAAACATGCAAAAACCTGAGCTATGCCTCAGAGAACTTATACGATTGTGCTGGGGAACACTGTAGCCCCTCATCTTACTATGTATAGAAAACATACATGAATGACTTCAAATTTACCAACAGCTGCTCTACAATTATTTATGAAACTGTGGTTACAATACAATAAATGTATGTCATTTGAATGTTTTCACCACTGAACACTATTGCCTAGCTGAAGAACTGGTTGTTGTCAGAATAATGTGTGATATGTGACTACTGATCTGGCTATTATTGAAGCCCAACCATAGTTTATTGAAGCAACCATTAAATCGAGGAATACAGCACATTAAACAAAAGAAATTTTATTGACATGTTTCTGTACAAACAAGAAATGACAGGAATAGCAGAGGTGACAAAACAAAAAGGACAGGTAATGGAACACTGGAAAGGTCAAGACTGACATGTCAGTGAATTATACAGCTTGGATGTGCACAATTATAAACATTTAGGCCAGCTCCTCTTCTCCCTCCTCTTCAAACTCTCCCTCCTCCTCAGCGGTGGCATCTTGGTACTGCTGGTACTCAGACACCAGGTCATTCATGTTGCTCTCAGCCTCAGTGAACTCCATCTCGTCCATACCCTCTCCGGTGTACCAATGGAGGAAAGCCTTACGTCTGAACATGGCTGTGAACTGCTCTGAGATACGCTTGAACAGCTCCTGGATGGCTGTGCTGTTGCCGATGAAGGTAGCAGCCATCTTGAGGCCGCGGGGAGGAATGTCGCAGACGGCGGTCTTGACATTGTTGGGGATCCATTCCACGAAGTAGCTGCTGTTCTTGTTCTGCACGTTCAGCATCTGCTCGTCCACCTCCTTCATGGACATGCGCCCACGGAAGATGGCAGCCACTGTGAGGTAGCGTCCGTGGCGGGGGTCGCAGGCGGCCATCATGTTCTTAGCATCGAACATCTGCTGGGTGAGCTCAGGCACAGTGAGGGAGCGGTACTGCTGGCTTCCCCTGCTGGTGAGGGGGGCGAAGCCAGGCATGAAGAAGTGGAGACGGGGGAAGGGCACCATGTTGACAGCCAGCTTACGGAGGTCAGCGTTGAGCTGTCCTGGGAATCGCAGGCAGGTTGTGACACCGCTCATTGTGGCCGACACCAGGTGGTTGAGGTCGCCGTAGGAGGGAGTAGTGAGTTTGAGGGTCCGGAAGCAGATGTCGTAGAGAGCCTCGTTGTCAATACAGAAGGTCTCGTCAGTGTTCTCCACTAGCTGGTGGACTGACAGGGTGGCATTGTAGGGCTCCACCACAGTGTCTGATACTTTGGGTGAGGGCACCACGCTGAAGGTGTTCATGATGCGGTCGGGGTACTCTTCACGGATCTTGCTGATGAGCAGGGTGCCCATGCCAGAGCCGGTTCCACCTCCTAGTGAGTGGGTGAGCTGGAAACCTTGCAGACAGTCACAGCTCTCAGCTTCCTTCCTCACAACATCCAGGACTGAGTCCACCAGCTCAGCTCCCTCTGTGTAGTGGCCCTTGGCCCAGTTGTTTCCAGCACCACTCTGGCCTGCAAAACAAGATATTGAATAAATTATTGTAGTCTAGTGCTCTATTCAGTTTATGTACAGGCGACATTATGAATATGATAAAAATACTGTACAAATATAAAGCAGAGAGACCTACCGAACACAAAGTTGTCAGGTCTGAAGATCTGGCCGAAGGGTCCAGATCTCACAGAGTCCATGGTCCCTGGCTCCAAGTCGACAAGCACGGCACGAGGCACATATTTACCACCTAGACAACCAGGAGGAAAATAAAGGTCAATATCAGAACCACACATTATCAACTTGGGAGGGATAATGAATTTGACAAATGTGGTTATACAGTAGACGAACAAGGCTTACTACCTGAGGCTTCATTGTAGTAGACGTTGATCCTGTCGAGCTGGAGGTCACTGTCCCCATGGTATGTACCAGTTGGGTCAATGCCATGTTCATCACTGATCACCTCCCAGAACTGCAAGAAGAGCATTCGGATTTAGTCTACAGCGCAAAATAGAATTCATATCAGGTAGGCTAATATGCCATTCAATGAAAATCTCCCTTCCGTTAAAATTCCGCGCGCGCGGCACGACCTCCGATTGGCTGAAATCCATTAGCAATGCTTTTGAAAATGTCGTATACGTCACTTGCTGAAACACCGCCCACATCTGCCAAAAACCGGGCGCGGCGCGCTATCAATGACACGAATGTGGGTCATAATATGGGATTGAACAAATTTCCCATTCCCCCCAAGAAATATGTTTATTACGACAATAACCGAAATGTACTCACTATTTAACAGATTACTTGGAATATGGCATTTGCCATCACTGAGGCCTACTTCCCCTTTTGCGCATTGCAGTAGGTCGAGTAAATTGTGATTATCCATACCCACATTTAATCGATCAATTTTACATTTAATAAAACAATTTCTTAATACACATTTTCATGTATATTGTCGCACTCGCCAGTAGTCTACAGTGTAAGGATCATTCCAGTCCAAATAAAACCGGTCGAATAAAAATTGAGTAGCGCATAAAAATAATATCAACGCTTTTTTTTTTTTCCCCCCTTACCCATCAAAACAATAACCGTAATCAATATAGTTTAGGAATATTAATTGCTTGCATTTCCATTAACAATACAGTTCTTTGGGTGTGGTTAGCTGGACACGCATACAAAGAAACTGCGATTTTACGCACAGTTATTTATCGCACGATTTGCATCAAATTAATAAAACAGATGACAAACCTTAGCTCCGATCTGGTTTCCACACTGTCCAGCCTGAAGATGCACGATTTCCCTCATTTTTACTTTGGAGGTAGAACAACTCTTATGCCAATAAAAACCAGTGGCTTGGCTTCCTTTCTTAGAGTGCGCGAAAAGAATGGTGTCCCTGACTATATAAGAGGACCTTGAGCCCGCCTCTTAGATTCTATGTCACCAAATCTGACAAATCTATTGGCTAATATTTCTCAGACCCAATTATTGACACACTTATAGACCAATCATATTCACAAAGAATGATTTTCATTGGCCTCTTCTGTCTATCAATCAAAATATACGCAAACGTGTGATCCTCACATCATCTTGAAGATTTGTCCTACATCCTTTATGCCGGCTAAAATCATATCTCATTTTAAACGATACTTTCTTCACCATATTTTGATCCAATAAACCACACAGAGTACATGATTAAGAGAGGCACCTGTTGACTATTTAAAATATGTGAAACCTTTTCACATAAAATGGTAGAACTAAGAACAAGCTCACAGATGTAATGTAAGTCCACGTGGCTCATTGTTACTTTGTAACCATTCCTGGCAGAATAATTTCGGCTTCTTGGGGGTGAAACATAGCTATTTCGTTTCTCGATTTACATTTTGTCACATGAAATGTATCCAACATCATGTCACATGTTTTCTGTCAAGAAAGGGATCTAATATGTCATCGAAGATATGTCAGTTGTTTTGTTATCATAACACAACATAGTCTACAGCCTTTGGTACTGTGCCGGAAACCTTCGATTAGATTATATGTACCCAGAGTCATTTATATCCCTAATTCTTATCGTTGTTGTTACATATTTCTGAATATGGGCGCCTCCCTTTTTGCGCATTGTAAAACATGGCTGCCTGGGCTGTGTCAGGGCTTTACACACAGACTGCTTGGCTGCTCCTTTCCCCTTACAGGCCACAGTGAGAACTTCACAACAGGATTATTATATTTAAACTACATTGAGACGAAATCCTGCATATACATAGTCTATTGTTGTGAATGAATCCATGTCTGATTTATATAACGTCAATGTATTACCATTTCCAACAGATGACTCTGACCTGGGGCCCCATTGCAACCATCTCCTTGGTATGTATTACTGATCACAACATAGTCCAGTCATGAAGTGACAGACAGTCCAATAAAATGTTTAATCTTCCATGTTAAATTGTATTCATCTTTGTACTGGCATAGTCCTAATTATATAATACGACACAACACATAAATAGTGCAATGAAACAGCTGAAATCCAGTTTAGCATGAGATGGGGAGGTTGGGCTATCGGTCTCAACACCAGAGAGACAGACACTGTCTGGAAGGATGAACAAAACAGGGAGGGGTGTGGCAGCAGCAGAGAAAGAGAGTGGGCTTGGGAGGGGAGCAGTGCATGCCTGTTTTAAAGAGTGCTGGAATTAGGAACGGGGGCTTATTGATAGTTAATATGTGTGCCAGGGGGAGAATGTGTCTGAGACGCCAGCGCTCGCCTCCTGCATGGGCAAAGTAGCTGTGCGTTGAAGGACAGAGGAGAGACACCAGCTGATTCTCTTTTAGTTTGGACCAATATCTGTTGAACAGACCTTTGTGGAGGACCTATAGGGGCTTTACCTTGAGTCTGGTGATCCATGCCCATTCAGCTCTTACCACTGTATCCATAACATGGATTTTCATGTAGATTAAACCTATAGAGTTGTCAAGGTGTAGGGATAAGAGCTCTGTGTGCGGAATGAATAGCCATACTCAGAAACAAAGGGCCTAGTTTCAATCTCATTACAGCACAGTGAGTGCATACAGTCCATTCTCACAGCGTAGGCTGCCTTTGCAGAGACATCGCTGCTGTGTTCACTCTGTAACTGGGTCATCATACAGTGTACTCTCAGATTGATATAGCACGGCATTGACATTCCCTGTGGTGCCTCAAGTGTGTACACTTTAGTGTATACATACACTGAGTGTACAAAATACTAGGAACACCTTCCTGTTATTGAGTTGAAGAGCAGGTGTTCCTATTGTTTTGTACACTGTGTATATACAGAATACTTTCTTATTTTACTAGGCAAGGCAGTTAAGAATGTATTCTTATTTACAATGACGCCCTAGGAACAGTGGGTTAACTGCCCTGATCTAGCAACCTTTCGGTTACTGGCCCAACACTCTAACCACTAGGCTACATGCCACCCCATACTAAAGCCTATGACCCTGTTCAGTTGGGATGTTGACAAATATGCCTAAAGCACAACATTTCATATGAATCTTAAGCACAGTGTGCTTTCAACAATAGTTTCATTTAAAAAAATATTTTACTAGGCATGTCAGTTAAGAACAAATTCTTAATTTCAATGACGGCCTAAGAACAGATGGGTTAACTGCCTTGTTCAGGGGCAGAACGACAGATTTTTTTATCTTGTCAGCTCAGGGATTCGATCTTCCAACCTTTTGGTTACTAGGCCAACGCTCTAACCACTAGGCTACCTGCCGCCCCTTGTTATGTAAAGTGAATGCGGAGCTCTGTCTAACTCTTCCTCACACTTCCTTCATGGCCCCTGCATTCCTCCTCCACGGTAGTGTCTAGTCACAGATGACAGGGAAACGGTGGGTGTGTTAATAGTAACAAAGGGGGAGAGAGTGGGGCTTTCTTGTGAGGACTGGAAGAAGGCGAGCCTGAGGAGAGACAAAAGGAATCAATCACAAATACATTTCCTGAGTAACATCCTATACAGTGGAAGCAGCTCATTATGGTTTCATACAACACCTTTCCCATGCCATCCTCTGTCTGAGCACACACATCCAGATTCTATTTCTATCTCAGCCTTTTTAATCTACATTACAAGTAGCAGAAAGACAAGGGCTGGGCCTATCCAACAATAGACAGCCTCAAGACAGGATTGGAGGTGTGAGATTTCCTTTTGATTCAAACCATTTTTATCCCTCTGCGGTAAATTAATTATTCATCTAACTTTGGAGGGGAATAGAGTCTGATTGTACACCAAGTGGTGTGATGTCATGGGATGTGAAGCGAGGCTGAGTGAGGCTGAGCGTGTCTACTGCACATCGGCATAAAAGCATCTCCGAGTCAAATTGAGGGCATTTGCTGTCCTCGACTCTTTATGGACTCATTTATGGACATAATGTCACTTCATTATATGCTTACAGTAACTTGCAGCTTGGCTGTCCCACTAGACTAGAGCTCCCCAGAAGGTTGATGGTTAAATTACCCTGCCCTGACTCGGCATCTTCCCTACATCTGCAGTAGACTACTGCATCCTCTGTGTACCTCCAGATAGTGTAGCAGACAGTGGTACACTACACCCATAGAAAAATGATTACAACTGTAGATATAACAGAGTCGGTATTATACTGTATCTCTATGACTTGACTACACTATTCTCAGGGTGGAATGTGAGGAAGAGTTAGACAGAGCTCCACATTCACGTTACATAACAAAGAGACCATGACCATGCAAAAAAGACACCCTGGCAGAATGCAAATTCTAGCTAGTGTCAGCTACAATAGTTACTGTGTTGCAGTGGGCATGTTGTGATGCTATTCAAGTACTGTGTCTTCTAGCAGTGAGGAACAAGTACACACAAGTCAATTTATAACAAATTGCAACAAATTGACAGTAGAATTCTAAAGCACTGTAAAGTAATTGCCACGCCCAGTCCTCCTCAGCTATTCAGCATATTGGTACAGACAGATGCCTACTCTCTACAAGAGGGTTCTACCAACAATTATTTGGGCAACATTTAGTATTTCCAGTGAATATCTGACATCTTTGTAAAGTTTCATTGGAGAACAGCAGAAATCAGAGGTGGTCTTCCCTGGCCTGGCCTATACAGTAGAATTGTCGGTGAGCAGGTGGAATGGGCATGTGGTTAATAATGCAGGCCAGGTGTTGGACAGGAACAGCTGTGTCTCACGCTGATTGTGTACTGTACAGTGTCTGCTGGTGGAGCCCAGTGATTCAGACATATCAGGTTACTCTCCTCAGTATTTACATTTACTCTGGAATACTGTTATAATAAATGGCTGTGTCTGATCCCGATCTCTCATAGCGTAGTAAGCTGTGTATCACCATATCTGTCCCTAATGAAGAGTAACAATCTATGAGTGAATGGGTGGGATTCACTATTGTAAGAGCGAGAGGGGGAGGGGCACTCCTTCAGTGGTGGCGGAGTAGGCTAGGCTGCATTGTGAATAATGGAACAGTGCCCAGATGCAGAGAGGGAATACATCATTCTTCCATTGATTTTCCTGAGATTGGCCATGCATGCTATCCTTCTGTGCTTTTCTCTCTTCTCCCTCTGTCTCCATGGCTGGTCTACTGGGAGAACAGTCAGTCAGGAAGCACAGCTGATGCTAATGCTGCCAGACACTCAGCTCCAGACTATGCAGCACATCTACTGAGCTTACTGATGATGATGATGATGATGATGATGCATACGCAGAGAACATACAGTCAGCTGTGGCCCGGGGAAGTCCAGACCTCCGCTGTGACACTTATCAAAACAGGCCATCACATCGCTGGCAATATACTATGCTGGTTATGTAGTGGGATATCACTGCCACTGGCTGAATGACTGAGTGGGATAATGATGGTGGCTGAGATGGTAGGTAATTGGTGTCGTAATGGTAGAAGAAAATGGGGGATGGGTTTGTATTGATTAAGGATGACTCACTGGATCAATTTGGATTTCTAGCCTTCTGGAGGGGGGTGATGTAATACTACTGCATCACTAATTTAGGGATTTTGAGATTAAAGTACATGTGTTCTTTCCCAAAGACAATGTAAATACATTTTCAAGATCTCTTGTAATAAATACTGGCCCACTAGACAGCACTTAGCAACAGCCTCATATCTGGTTTTATGGTTGGATGTGACAGAGCATATTTTGAGATGTTTATGAGATGTTGAGATGGTTCAAATCATTTTGATCAATCCTGGGAGTGTTCATTCATTAATACATTACATTTGCACTCTTTCAAGTGAGTCTTTAATCAAATGAATGTGGTTTACCAATCAAATGAATGTGGTTTACCAATCAAATGTGTTTTTCTCTGTGGTGTTCTTTCCTTTTTTCAAAGAACGGGGATTCTCTCTAAATGGTTTAAATGAGCTCTGTAGTAGTGACATTGATTTGAATCAATCAATGGTTTCAATAAATAAATCTTGCCTACCTTTTCTAGTGTTTTATATAAGCATATTGGACACTACTACAGTCACCCATAATGAAACAGTGGGTAATGGCATATGGGTAAACCAGTCTTAAAACTGTTACCAAAAGATTACAATCTCTGGGACAGCATCCAAACAGATGCTCATTTGGTATGATGATCTTTTTCAGAGGCCTGCTACTGGAGGCAGCTGCTAAGCAGTCCATTGTGTGTTCGACTCCATACCACTCCCTTATTACAGGCCAACTCCCAACACTTCCGGAGAGCAAAACGTTCCAATCATCTACTGCCATCTTCTGGCTGTATTCAAAACCAGTGTCATGTTTATTGATTATTGGAAAAATACGTCCCAGGAGACTGGCGATCTTGTATGAATTCACAATTTCCAATAGATCCACATTAGGGTGTTTTGGTTCATCAAAACAAACATTGATGAAGGTCTATTAAAAACTTTGATGAGAAATTGAAGAACATGAAATTAACCATGAGTATGATCATGCTGAATCATTTCAATGTGTTAGAAGTAGGGTTTTACTTCCTGTTTCTCTGACTAGCAGTGTCCCTGTTTCCTAGTGACTATAATGTTGTTGCCTAGTGACTATAATGTTGTTGCCTAGTGACTATCATCTTGGTTTTGAATGAAGTGAACTCCAACTGTCTCGAGGTAATATTGTATGGTTATCTTATGACAACATTACATTTCAACACAAATGTCTTATAAAGCAAAAGAAAACCTTTATTTTTCTATTTAGAATATATAAAACAGTACCTAGTTGTCATAAAGATAAAACACAAGTACAAGATAATTTGTTTTTACAGTGAAGGTGATTGGGAATGATTTGTGTTGGTTGTTAGGCCTGTTGTGTAGTGGAGTAGCTGCAGACCAACATGACCAACGATGAGGGTCCGACATGCAGAAAGTAGAAGACTGATCATTATGGTTCCTATAGCAGAGTTCATCTTGTCTTGGTGCAAGGTGGTTGGGTAGAGGTGCCTGAGCCAGAGTTGTTCTTCTTGCAACCACCACCACTTGACAATGCACAGCCTTTTATTACACTGGAAAGAGACAACAGAGAATGGTGGTAGAATCAGTCTGCTGACATGAGAATAAGGCTTTAGTAAATGTAGCCTACGTGCAAGAGCAGCATGCATACCGACACTTTCCCCATGACTCTTTACCATAACATCTGTAACAGAGCATGAATGGCATGGTGATATTCAATTCAGGAGTAGATCATTGATTTTTAATTGAAAAAAATCAGATCAGTTACCTGCAGGGAGGATGTTATCCTTAGAGTATCCCTTCATGTTCATGTTTCCTGCTGGGTTGTACGAGCCCAGCAGGAAAATTATCTCCATTAACCCATAAGAGTCTAAGCCATGTCTAAGCCAGGGGTGGGGAGGTTCTACTAAGCTATATGGAATTGTTTTAAGAAGGTGATACCAAGGATCATTTAGTTATATGATTTTGATTTTAAGACCCCTTGAAGTATCAAAAAAATATACATGAAAAAATTATTAGATATTTTTGGCTTTAGGAAATTATGAAAAATATTAGTAACATTCCACCCATGATGCCACTAGAGAGCAATTTGGTCATTTGACTCCAGGATAGGGCTACACGCTTGATGTCATCTCTAGTGTAAAAGCCCCATCAGGCGTGAGCTGCTTGTTGAAATCTTACACTGTAGCAGCGCAAGTCTCTTGTGGAGCTGGCGTGCTCACGCCCAGGTTCCGTTGAAATGAATAGGAGTGTCTCACGCTCTGCAAAAGTTAGGCCTATGCCTTCCATCTGATGGAGCAGGCCAGTAAAGCAGATTTTTCTGCTACCTCATTGTTGTTTTATTAAGAGACTGACAAGCTATAGCATTTGTGTGTGTAAACAACTATTTTCCCATTTCTGGGCAAGTGAACATAATCTTCGGGCAATCAAAAAATACTGCTGATTTGGCAGATGGGAAAGTACCTTTCAGACCTTAAAATTAGTCTCTGTGTGGGGCATGACAGTGATTAATCAGATGTAAAACGGTTTTATATGAGCTTTGATGAGAACAGAGTTTTTCTAATCAGGTCACAGTTTTAAACTCCTGGAAAAACTCCTGGCCCAGTAGGGGGGATGAAAACCCTATCAAACTGCAGCAACCATGTACTTGTTCATACTTATTATATTTTAAAACTTACTGGGGGTTTCAGTTACACAGACAGAACTGGAATTAGACAATATAACTAACAGGCATGAGCTTGTTTGATGTAGGGTTGCATCTTGTAGGCCCATATATACAGTACATCTGTAATTAAAAAGTTACAGGTCTAGCCTGTTGCAGGTCTAGCCTGTCTAGTTACAGTCTAGCCTGTCATCACTATTTGTTGATTTATAATATTTTTTTATTATGGGAGGTTTCGTAAATTCACTCTGGCTATCTACTCCGATTTCAGAGCACTCTCGTCTGAGTGTGCCAGAGCACAGAATAACTGATGAATTTACAAACGCTCAACACCAGTTGAATATTTTAATATGTTACCTTCATTTAACTAGGCAAGTCAGTTAAGAACAAATTCTTATTCATAATGACGGCCTCCTGGGGAACAGTGGGTTAACTGCCTTGTTCAGGAGCAGAACGACAGATTTTTACCTTGTCAGCTCAGGGTTTCAATCCAGCAACCTTTCGGTTACTGGCCCAACGCTCTAACCACTAGGCTACCTGCCACCCAACAATCAGTTAGCAAGTCTGAAATGTCATAGTTTCCTCAGTCCGACTAGTACGTGAACAAAGGATTCCCCACTTAATTCAATGAGGATTACAGTTGCGTTTGCAAATCATTCTTTACCTTTAACCTAGCAATTACATTACCAAACGTGTGCACTTGAATAGTGATGGGTAACCAAGGCTTTCTGAAGGCTTTGGCACTTTCACCAAAGGTACCACGTTCATCTGTACAAACAATAGTACGCAAGTATAAACACCATGGGACCCCGCAGCCGTCATACCACTCAGGAAGGAGACGCGTTCTGTCTCCTAAAGATGAACGTACTTTGGTGCGAAAAGTGCAAATCAATCCCAGAACAACAGCAAAGGACCTTGTGAAGATGCTGGAGGAAACCGGTACAAAAGTATCTATATCCACAGTGAAACGAGTCCTATATCGACAACCTGAAAGGCTGCACAGCAAGGAAGAAGCCACTTCTCCAAAACCGCCAGAAAAAGCAAGACTACGGTTTGCAACTGCACATGGGGACAAAGATTGTACTTTTTGTAGAAATGTCCTCTGGTCTGATGAAACAAAAATAGAACAACTTGGCCATAATGACCATTGTTATGTTTGGAGGAAAAAGGGGGAGGCTTGCAAGCTGAAGAACACCATCCCAACCGTGTTGTGGGGGTGCTTTGCTGCAGGAGTGACTGGTGCACATCACAAAATAGATGGCATCATGAGGGAGAAACATTATGTGGATATATTGAAGCAACATCTCAAAACATCATTCAGGAAGTTAAAGCTTGGTCACAAATGGGTCTTCCAAATGAACAGTGACCCCAAGCATACTTCCAAAGTTGTGGCAAAATGGCTTAAGGACAACAAAGTCAAGGTATTGGAGTGGCCATCACAAAGCCCTGACCTCAATCCTATAGACAATTTGTGGGCAGAACTGAAAAAGCGTGTGCGAGCAAGGAGGCCTACAAACCTGACTCCGTTACACCAGCTCTGTCAGGAGGAATGAGCCAAAATTCACCCAACTTATTGTGGGAAGCTTGTGGAAGGCTACCTGAAACATTTGACCCAAGTTAAACAATTTAAAGGCAACGCTACCAAATACTAATTGAGTGTATGTAAACTTCTGACCCACTGGGAATATGATGAAAGAAATGAAAGCTGAAATAAATCATTTTCTCTACTATTATTCTGACATTTCACATTCTTAAAATAAAGTGGGGATCCTAACTGACCTAAGACAGGGAATTTTTACTAGGGTTAAATGTCAGGAATTGTAAAAAACTACATTCTTATCACACACATAATATGAAATGACCTAACATACAGTCAGAGTTGTCATGGCTATCCTACTGTGAACATTAGGAATGTAATCTTTACCTTACAGCTCTCCACACCTGGTACATGTCAGAGCGAGAATAAGCATCAATGGACAGCCAATCAGCAAAGAGCTCTTCACCAAATACTTCTGGGAGGTGTATGCCCAGTTAGAGGCTACAAAGTTATAGTATGTCTTCATAGAGAGTTGAAGAATGAACACTGATGTAGCCCATCACTCTCAAAGAAACTCTCTGACCCTTTCTTGTTATGACTGTGTCACTGCACTGATCCTTAGGACTCCCATGGAGTTAGTATGCCGGCCTATCTCCGCTTCCTCACGATCCTGGCGTTCCATGTCTTCCTATAGGAGAGGGTAACATTCACATACCCTGTCACATGTACAGTTTGTACTAACGACCAAATCAATTGATAACAGTTGTAAACCGTTCTGAGCAGTATCTCTCTATATATAACAGATGGATTTATCTGTAGAGGTTGTGATTTGAAGGGCCTATGACTGTACAAACATCATCAGGTAATTTTGCTGCATATCATGAAGGCTATATTATCAAAGTCAAATATAAGATTGATTAGTTACCGAATCCGTATTCACTTATTTTTCTTTCTGACATTTGGTGAACAGGAAGCCATGGGTTTCTGGGATCTCCTCCTTAGGAATTGATCAAGTATACTAGGAGACACCATAGAGGAGAAAGCATGTATATTTCAGGTGAGAGTAATGCATGTTGTGTTGTGTGAGGTCAACCTATGCACTGTGTACCTGTGGCATTATACTTACTATCTATTTAAAAAAAAAATTGTATTTAACTAGGCAAGTCAGTTAAGAACAAATTCTTATTTACAATGACGGCCTACCCCGGCCAAACCCGGACGACGCTGGGCCAATTGTGCGCCGCCCTATGGGACTCCCAGTTACAGCTGGATGTGATACAGCCTGGATTCAAACCAGGGATTGTAGTGACACCTCTTGCACTTTGATGCAGTGCCTTAGACCGCTGTGCCACTCAGCCTGTCTGCAGGGGTGAATGTAGTTGAATAAAGTCCTATCTCTCCTCAGCCAGGGGTGCCAGCATTCACTGTTCTACCGGACAGAGCCAAAGAGACTGGGGTGAGTCACTGGGGCCTTTTCTCATGGCTTTGGCAAAAACCAGTAGATTTGCATTGATTTTGCTATGCATTTGTTTGAGTGCACGCATATTTCACATGCCGAGTTGACCCCCTCTCCCCTGCCTTGTGTAGTGTCCCCTGTGGGTATGTCCAGATCTGGAGCAGTATGAAGTTGGGGCTGACCCTCTATGTCTGGGCCTGGCTGGACAACAGCAGCGCTGCAATGCATCACTTGCCCTGCAGCACAGCAAGACCTGGCTACACTGCTACCAACAGTCTGGTGTGTGTGTGTGTGGATGTGTGTGTGTGTGTGTGTGTGTGTTAGATTATAACTTGCAACGTATGACAATGTTATTCTAGCTAGTGTGGGAACGTATTTCTCAAAACAACAGTACACATTCCAATTGTGATGAGGTTCAGTGACTGTGTGTCTCTGCTTACTTGCAGATGACACAACACAGATTAAACACTGAAATAGACAAAATATCAAATCTTCTCACTTTGTTGTCCTTGCAGCCATGCTAGTTTGATTCGACTGTGTTTTGTCCCAACATCACTGAAACTATTACAGAAAACAATGCAGGTGAGTTATCTTCTCTCTCTGGGCTTCTCTGTCTGGGGTTTTAACAGACAAGTCGTGCAAATAAATGTTTATTTACTGGAGCATAACTGCCACAATAAATATATGATTACACAAGTTGGAATATTTGTTTTCTTGGCTGTGTAAAAAATCATTCTACCACATTCATTGTCCAGCTGTGAAAAATGTCTTAGATGTGTGTGTGTAGTCCTTTACTCTCTTTGTGTGCTCTGCTTTTTTACAGATCAGCAGAATTTCAATGTGTTGGTGGAGAACATGCTCACCCGTTGCCTGGACAACGAGAGCAGCTAGCAGAGCCTGAATGGGAGAGAAGCAGCAGGGATCTGAGTCAGGCTGCTGATACAGGACAGGTTCCCCCTGCTGGCCAAGACCATGACACACACCCTGGTCTTCCCCTGCATCCTCAGCGCCCTCCAGTGGATCAGTCAGGGAAGGGACACTGTGCTGGCTACTGCATGGAGCCACTATCTCAAATCAAATTGTATTTGTCACATGCACCGAATACAACAGGTGAAATGCTTATTTAACAGTTTAGCTTGCCCCAACCTGGGCTTGAACCAGGGACCCTCTGCACACATCAACAACTGACACCCACGAAGCATCGTTGGCGCCAAGCCAAGGGGAACAACTACTTCAGGTCTCAGAGCGAGTGAGTCACCCGATTGAAACGCTATTAGCGCGCACCACCGCTAACTAACTAGCCATTTCACATCGGTTACACTTACATACAAGCCCTTAAGTAACAATGCAGTTCAAGAAATTGAGTTAAGAAAATATTTACTAAATAAACTAAAGTGAAAAAAAGAGAAAATAATGAATAATCTATATATATTTTTTAAAGTAACAGAAGAAAATGACATAACAATAACGAGGCTATATACAGGGGGTACGGGTACCAAGTCAATATGCAGGGGTACAGGTTAGTCGAGGTCATTTGTAAAGTGTCTATGCATAGATAATAAACAGCGAGTAGCAGCTGTACATAGTCTGGGTGATTAATTGTTCAGCAGTCTTCCAGTACAACCTAGTGTCATGGTAAAGCATCACCACTAAGAGAGGCAGCCCACGTCTCTGGCCTGGTCGCAGGTAGTCTACACTTGGTAGGAGTGGCTCTGAAACACCTGGACCCCTCGCTCGACTCCTAATGGATTATTGGCACAGTGGTTTGGATTCTGCTTGGATCAGTAGTTAGTTTGTATCCGTCTGGCTGTTTTTTATGTAGGACATTGAGTTACACTCAATTTTTGACAGGTATTATATTTGAGGTGTTAACAGCTAAGGGTCATCTTGAATAGAGGTGTGCTCCTTGTCCAGTGCGCTGTACTCATGTTGCTCTGTCAGTGCAGGAGCTTTTATACTATGAAGTTATGCTGTTGGCCTACTGTCAGCTAGTTTTTTTCTTTCTGATAGAACTTGAAGTTTTTTTATTTTTTCAGGGTGATTAAATTATGATTGTGTTGAATTGTATTTTGTCTTAGAATTATTGTTTTGACTAATGTACATAACGAAAATTAAAGTACAAATTGTTTCTAAATAGTTGTCATTTTTTAAAATGAATTGTGAGTAAAGATTTATTTTCATGTTCATTTGTACCCTAGCCTAGCACTGACTGTTCATGCGTACAGACTGCCACATATTCCCTGACCTTTGCAGGAGTTGCCCTGAAACAGAACAATATGCCTGTCTGTCTCTGTCTGCATGCCCCCTCAGTGAATGAATTCCCTGTAATGTCTTAGGTAAGCTTACAGACAGACACAATCTTAAAAGCTAAATGGAATGCAATATTTTGCCATTAGCTTTACCTTCAAAATATTACGAGAGGAAGTTTGCTCCAATCCCCTTATCCTGTCTGAATCCTTTCATTACTTCAGCATCTGAGGGGGGTATCGCTATGGCCAGGCCCGTGAAAGAAAGGGTTAAAGTGGGATGTTTGTGTGGGTTCAGGGCCCCGCTAGGGGACTAGTGTCTCTCTCTCGCTTATTAGCCTCTCATCAAGATTACCATAGACACAAGGTCATAGGAGAGGAGCCCTACAATCTTATAATTTTTTTTTAACCTAGAACCTAAAAAACAATCTTCCTGAACTTTGAATAGAAAATATGATTAGTGGCATTTAATGAAACTGTTATATGAATCAGTAAACATTTTCAGGCTGAGCACAGAGATTTAGCCATACATCCTCTCAGGAAATATTGGATATTGCTGCTGGACTGCATGTTACAGTAGATTGAAAGCCTCAGTGACAAGCACATCAAAAGAGCAGAATATACACCAAACACACAATGAAACTAAAAAGACGATCCAATAGGATGTTACATTGAACATATACATTTCGATACATTTAGTCAATAGGATTTCAGAGGCAATAGAGTAATTAGAAAGGCTAGTTCTGATGAGGATATTAGTGTAGCTGGTGCTTGCTGCTAGTTGACGGAGATCACCTTTCCCCTTCAATGAGAAACTGCAGGGATTTGGTCATGAATCTGCAGCGCCTCTGTTCTCTGAGAAGATTGTACTATTTAGAATCCGATTACAGCAGGGACTCCCATTACAGGTCCCTGACGGAAGCTCTGGGAGTGGCGGGCGGTAAGCAGACCGCAACACTGCAGTTATACTGTATCAAAGTAGGGTGTCCAATCCAAAACAAATTTAGAGCAATGGGTAAAATAATACATTGTGTAGATCATTCTCTAAGAAAATCAATGGTCCAAACCTAATGTTGCTACCATAATCTGTTCAAAAGTTATTGGAGTGTTTACCCTTGTAGGATGGCTAGATTTAAGGTGACTTAATCAATTGAGGCTAGAGAAGAAGAAAAACTGAAAAATTGCATGGCGTCAGCTAGGCTGCAAGAATTAAGGCTACTGGCTACCTGACAGACTCACTTTCCCATTGAACTCCTCATCTTTCTCCTCGAATCCGCTGGACATAAAACAATATAGAGGTAAGATGGATATCGATTTTGAGTCATGACGTAGTATTTGTCATATTTTAGAATACACTCTTCATATTAATTCAAAATAATGTTATTTTCAAAGATTTAGAATATGGTGTAATTGCAGACCACAATTCGGGGTGTTTATTGATGTGGCTGTTCGCTGATATCAGGAAATGCCCATTGATACACTCTATGGGGGTGCCACAGGTAAAGCCCCGCCTTCTCTCAGCTCACTGGTCACCATAGCAGCACCCACTCGTAGCACGTGCTCCAGCAGGCATATCTCACTGGTCACCCCCAAAGCCAATTCCTGCTTTGGTCACCTTTCATTCCAGTTCTCTACTGCCAATGACTGGAACAAACTGCAAAAATCACTGAAGCTGGCGACTCATATCTCCCTCACTAGCTTTAAGCACCAGCTGTCAGAGCAGCTCACAGATCACTGCACCTGTACATAACCATCTGTAAACAGCCCATCTATCCAACTACCTCATCCCCATATGGTATTTATTTATTTATCTCGCTCCTTTGCACCCCAGTATCTCTACTTGCACATTCATCTTCTGCACATCTACCATTCCAGTGTTTAATTGCTATATTGTAATTACTTCGCCACCATGGCCTATTTATTGCCTTATCTCCCTTATCTTACCTCATTTGCACTCACTGTATATATACTTTTTGTTTATTTTTTTCTACTGTATTATTGACTGTATGTTTTGTTTATTCCATGTGTAACTCTGTTGTTGTATGTGTCGAATTGCTATGCTTTATCTTGGTCAGGTCGCAGTTGCAAATGAGAACTTGTTCTCAACTAGCCTAGCCTACCTCAACTAGCCTACCTCCACTCTTCTGGGAAGGCTTTCCACTGGATGTTGGAACATTGCTGTGGGGATTTGCCACAAAAGCAATAGTGATGTCGGGCCCTGATGTTGGGAATTTAGGCCTGGCTCGTAGGTGTTTGATGAGGTTGAGGTCAGGGCTCTGTGTAGGCCAGTCAAGTTCTTCCAAACCGATCTTGACAAACCATTTCTGTATGTATGTACCTCGCTTTGTGCACGGGGGCATTGTCATAAAGAAAAAGTAAAGGTCCCTCCCCAAACTGTTGCCACAAAGTTGGAAGCACAGAATCGTCTAGAATGTCATTGTATGCTGTAGCGTTAAGATTTCCCTTCACTGGAACTAAGGGGCCTAACCCGAACCATAAAAAACAGCCCCAGACCATTATTCCTCCACCAAACTTTACAGTTGGCACTATGCATTGGGGCAGGTAGCGTTTTCCTGGCATCCACCAAACTCAGTTTAGTCTGTTGGACTGCCAGATGGTGAAGCTTCATTCATCACTCTAGAGAATACTTTTCCACTGCTCCAGAGTCCAATGGCGGCAAGCTTTACACCACTTCAGCCGATGCTTGGTTTGCGCATGGTGATCTTAGGCTTGTGTGCGGCTGCTCAGCCACGGAAACCCATTTCATGAAGCTCCCAACAAGCAGTTATTGTGCTGACGTTGCTTCCAGAGGCAGTTTGGAACTCGGTAGTGAGTGTTGCAACCGATGACAGACGATTTTTACGTGCTATGCGCTTCAGCATTCGGCGGTCCCGTTCTGGGAGCTTGTTTGGTTTACCACTTTGCAGCTGAGCCGTTGTTGCTCATAGACGTTTCCACTTCACAATAACAGCACTTACAGTTGACCGGAGCAGCTCAAGCAGGGCAGAAATTTGACGAACTGACTTGTTGGAAAGGTGGCATTCAATGATGGTGCCACGTTGAAAGTCACTGAGCTCTCCAGTGAGGCCATTCTATTGACAATGTTTGTCTATGGAGATTTTATGGCTGTGTGCTCGATTTTATACACTTGTCAGCAACGGGTGTGGCTAAAATAGCCGAATCCACTAATTTGAAGGGGTGTCCACATACTTTTGTGTATCTATAGTGTACCTGCCATTGGTCAGTTCCAATGTTATGAGACTGATGGGTTCTCGACACATATGATTTCTTTACATAGCAGGTTAGGGTGAAAGAGCGTGGCAGGTTAGGTGAATTAGCGTGGCAGGTTAGGTGAATTAGCGTGGCAGGTTAGGTGAAATAGCGTGGCAGGTTCGGAGACTGAGGTTTAGGTTAAGAAAAGGGTTAGAGTTATTTTTACAAAAACAAGCGTATCTCTGTGAAATGTCAACAGAGCACTGAGTACCAAGCTTTTTATTTTCAAAGCCTTTTACATGTAATTCTGCTCGTGTCATGTTAATTTAGCTTTTTGCAACCAGCAAACAACTTTGAAGACGACAATCACGAAAATGTAAAATCCTCAAAAGTTGTTATGAGAAATCAGCACCGCTATGTCAGCAGAATTCTGTGCTTGTTATGTATTAGGTTACGTCATCTGACTGTTTTGATATAATGTTAATGACATGTTAGAAAAAGTCCCCACTGAATGATTCAGAACACGAATAATCATATTTGTCTCGGTAAAATGTATTTTATAACATAAGGAAGTGAAATGTCATCTTCTGTCTGGACACCCTAATCAGAGGCTCAATACTCTGTGAGGTAGCAGCAATGCAACTACTGAAGTAACTTAGAAGAAAATAAGATTTTAATGGGGAGAAAATATTCTCCTTCTTCAAAGTGTAGCTGCTGTGGATGTAATCAGATGAATGTGGGGACAACAAAGGTAATGTTGGATTATATATCCAATGGGGTCTGAATGCCCTCCAGTCTTCTGCTGTTCCTGCATTCTCTGTTGTTAAAATGAAAAAGAGGAACTATAAGCCAGTGGAGCTGGGGGTCACAAGTGGTACACGGACCTCTTTGAGATGTCAAAATTGTTTAGGGTCAGGCTTGAAGTTCAGCAGCTTTTCTAAGGTTTTGCACAGAGTATGTCTCCATGTGAATATGTGTGTGTGTGTGTGTGTGTGTGTCTGCGTGCACGTGTGGGCTTTAGGGAGGACAGTGCAGAGTGTGTGATTGAGCAGGCAGATTAAGCTCCAGTCTGGGCCTTTATAAGAAGTCTCATAAATCCTGGGGGTTCCCCGTCTCTAAGAAAGGTGGGCAGTGTCAGATGGTACTTGGTCTGTGAAAGCTCAGCCCCAGAGACCATCACTCTTTCTCTCAGCATCACTCATGCATGCTCTATTCCCTCTCAATGGCAGTAAAAGTGTAGTAAAAGTGTTAATAGATTCAGTGGCATGAGATCATAGCAGAGGGAAGTCGGGGTGCTGAAAAATCTGATTAGATTTCTAAAATTAATAATAAATAATCACATACCACAAAAGTAGTGCACTGGGCCTTTAATAGTCCTGTATTAGTGTTATTAGCAGACCGATATAGCTTTCTGCAGCCCCCCCGCCCCAAAAAAAAACTACTTCCCATGGCTATGCATGAGATACGCTGCCATAAACCTCTATTATTGCTTAATGACAGAATTAGCATTAGTTGGTCATCACCTCCCCATATTCATCCTTCCACCCCTGTAGACGACCCACTGTTAAAACCTGCTTGTTCTAACAGCAAGCCAGCATTCAGTCACTGGTCTACCTGTAGATTCTCAATATTACGGTGCCAGTGCCACCCATATCAAGGAACAGCGCCTATAAACAGGAAGCCGTCATTGATTCACAACATTTCCATACAATGCTGCTGTAAAGTCAGAGGTGCTTTGGGCTTCCTGTCACAATGGTAATCTCAGAGGCACAGAGCAGAGGGGATGTCATGGCATGTGTGTGTTTTAATCATAGTCTAATGGTCATGTTTGATTGCTCACAGACCACCTAGCTCTAAAGCCTCTTCTCGATCACTAGCCCAGCCCTTTAGCCCAGCCCTTTAGCCCAGCCCTTTAGCCCAGCCCTTTAGCCCAGCCCTTTAGCCCAGCCCTTTAGCCCAGCCCTTTAGCCCAGCCCTTTAGCCAGCCCTTTAGCCCAGCCCTTTAGCCCAGCCCTTTAGCCCAGCCCTTTAGCCCAGCCCTTTAGCCAGCCCTTTAGCCAGCCCTTTAGCCCAGCCCTTTAGCCAGCCCTTTAGCCCAGCCCTTTAGCCCAGCCCTTTAGCCCAGCCCTTTAGCCCAGCCCTTTAGCAGCCTTAGCCCAGCCTTTAGCCCAGCCCTTTAGCCCAGCCCTTTAGCCCAGCCCTTTAGCCCAGCCCTTTAGCCCAGCCCTTTAGCCCAGCCCTTTAGCCAGCCCTTTAGCCCAGCCCTTTAGCCCAGCCCTTTAGCCCAGCCCTTTAGCCAGCCCTTTAGCCCAGCCCTTTAGCCCAGCCCTTTAGCCAGCCCTTTAGCCAGCCCTTTAGCCCAGCCCTTTAGCCCAGCCCTTTAGCCCAGCCCTTTAGCCCAGCCCTTTAGCCCAGCCCTTTAGCCCAGCCCTTTAGCCCAGCCCTTTAGCCAGCCCTTTAGCCCAGCCCTTTAGCCCAGCCCTTTAGCCCAGCCCTTTAGCCCAGCCCTTTAGCCCAGCCCTTTAGCCAGCCCTTTAGCCCAGCCCTTTAGCCCAGCCCTTTAGCCAGCCCTTTAGCCCAGCCCTTTAGCCCAGCCCTTTAGCCCAGCCCTTTAGCCCAGCCTTTAGCCCAGCCCTTTAGCCCAGCCCTTTAGCCCAGCCCTTTAGCCCAGCCCTTTAGCCCAGCCCTTTAGCCCAGCCCTTTAGCCCAGCCCTTTAGCCCAGCCCTTTAGCCCAGCCCTTTAGCCCAGCCCTTTAGCCCAGCCCTTTAGCCAGCCCTTTAGCCAGCCCTTTAGCCCAGCCCTTTAGCCCAGCCCTTTAGCCCAGCCCTTTAGCCCAGCCCTTTAGCCCAGCCCTTTAGCCCTTTAGCCCAGCCCTTTATCCCAGCCCTTTAGCCCAGCCCTTTAGCCAGCCCTTTAGCCCAGCCCTTTAGCCCAGCCCTTTAGCCCAGCCCTTTAGCCCAGCCCTTTAGCCCGTATGGTATATGACTGGTAAACTGGAAACTCCATAGTGGGCAGACAGATTTGTTGTGCTTCCAGCACTAATCTGGGTAGTATACTGTTTTATGACGTAGGATAAATACCCTTATCATGGTTACCCAAATTCCTGCTGGGACTGGGATTAGTGCATGTAGCTTTTCCGTAGTACATCACTTCTCTGCAGTAGATCTTGTTTCACTAGTTTATTTTTAGCAGGCTAAACACTGATAAGCTCCTGACTTATCATTCACATAATAAGCTGTTTATGTTGATCAATAAGAACATTTAGACCCTATGTATGACCAATTGTTATAGACTTCAGATAATAACTTCATCGACTTTATAAAATTATTATAAACATGTTTCCAGGATTTCAGCAGTTTTATAAAAATTCCTGTCTTTTTACTCAGACTAGGGAAGAAGATTACCTCATCAATCACGTCTGCCCACAGACCCTTGACCACATATAACAAACATTGGTCTGGGGGTGTGTCTATGACTGAGGAGGACCTACCCAGGCACAGCTATAAATCTAATGATAAAGCATACGGCCAGGGTCCTACAATAACAAACATCCTCTTAGATAGATAAGGCATTTCACTGGAACCTGAAGATTAAACATAAGTAACACAAGTCATTTTAAATAAAGTTTTCAAATGTTCCAATTACCATAAGAACTATTTAAAAAACAATCATTTTTCAGAGATCAAAAGGGATAAATAGTCTAGTGATCTTGAAATTGTTTCTACTTTACAACATCCACTCTAACAGATCAACTATTCAAATGTTTAAATTATCTTCTCATGATTTCTTCATCTGCCTGTGCTCATTACTGAGTTGGCCGAACAACTGACAAACTGGGACTGTCTTTAGGTCCTTCCCTCTCTTTTGTCTTGGTGCTTAATGAAAGCTGCAGCCGTCACTGTGATCCTGCCAGGCAGTAATGCTGAGAGGTGCTCTGCTCTGCAGTGACACTGTCTGTCACTCTGTCACTCTGTCACTCTGTCACTCTCAGGCTCCCATACTGCAGGTTGGGTTTGTGTGTCGCTGGGATGAATGGAGCTAGACTTATCTCTGGCCTGCTCTGGTGCCAAGTGTTTAATTAAACTCTGTGTCATTCCAATCCCAGTATGCTGTAGTTATGCCTGGCCTGGGTTTAGGACTGCTCTGGGGTGCGGAGGGGCTACTCAGCTGCCATGGGGGGCTCCTCTGTCCCGCTAGATGTTAGAGCGCGGTGGGATAAGCCCCCCACTCACAAAGGATCCGGCTAGCCATTGATGGACCCCTCGTACACTCAGTAAACCTGGACTGGACCTCTCTCCACTCCAGAAACTGTTGTAAGGCTAGTGCAGGAGGCTATAGTGACATTAAGGTCTGGCTTAACACATTTATAAAAGAGGCAGGGATACTTTTGAGAGAAAAATCTTGTTAAAGTGGGTTCAGTATCTTGGTCTACTTTGATTCATATCAACAGGTGCATTTGTTGTTGGTCCACACTGCCATAAAACTACACTGAACAAAAATCTAAACACAACATGTAAAGTGTTGGTCCAATGTTTCATGAGCTGAAATAAAATATCCCAGAAATGTTCCATACGCACAAAAAGCTTATTTCTCTGAAATGTTGTGAAGAAATTTGTTTACATCGCTGTTAGTGAGTATTTCTAATTTGCCAAGATAATCCATCCACCTGACAGATGTGGCACATCAAGAATCTGATTAAACAGCATGATCATTACACAGGTGCACCTTGTGCTGGGGGCAATTAAAGACCTCTCTAAAATGTGCAGATGTCTAAAGTGTTGAGGGAGCATGCAATTGGCATGCTGACTGCAGGAACGTCCACCAGAGCTGTTGCCAGAGAATTTAAAGTTAAGTTCCATACCAACAGCCTCAACGTTGTTTTAGAAAATTTGTCAGTACGTCCAACCGGCCTCCCAACCACAGACCACGTGTATGACATCGTGTGGGCGAGCGGTTTGCTGATGTCAGTGTTGTGAACATGGGCAGGCATAAGCTACAGGCAACAAACACAAGACCATTTTATGGATGGCGATTTGATGTGATTTGCAATTTGAATGCACAAAAATACCATGACGAGATCCTGAGGCCCATTGTGAGGCCCATTTTTTTTTATATGTCTGTGACCAACAGATTGATTGATTTCCTCATATGAACTGTAACTCAGTCAAATCAATGAAATTGTTGCATGTGGCGTTTGTGTTTTCTTTCAGAAAGTGAAATAAAGTGGGGAGAGAGGAATGAAGAGAGAGGAGGAAAGAGGACAAAGGGGTGTAGTAGAAAGAGAGAGTGCTAAAGAGAGAAACAGTCCATGTCAGTGAATCCAGGCCATGTTTTCTTTGGCCTCTCTCTGCAGGGTGATTACTCTGCCTTACTCTAGCCAGCCAAGCTCTGTCCCCAGAGAGCTCACACACACACTCACAGTACTGACTACTGACCAAGCATGGAGAGCCTGCAGCACACTTCCAGCTAACTTCTATTAGAGCAGAGAGTTGATCGGCTGGACCAGTATGCTGGGCGGGGACCCTGTGGAGGAGTGACAGGCAGCAGTTCTCAGGCTGGACGTTACGGACCTAGTGGGTCCCATCACTGCCATGGAGTTTGGGAGGTTTCTTTTC
The DNA here is from genome assembly GCF_901001165.1 of Salmo trutta. NCBI lineage: Eukaryota > Metazoa > Chordata > Actinopteri > Salmoniformes > Salmonidae > Salmo > Salmo trutta. Next base: position 25,554,559 of record NC_042983.1, on the reverse strand, counting down.
AAGTCCCAAAGAACTTTGCTGCTCAGCATGATAATGTTCAAACTGGGTAGGACTGTTGATCAACTACTAGGTGTATGAATACTAGGATATTCCATGTGTTGTTGTGAGTGTGAATAGTGAGAAGTGTGTGTGCACTTGTATGTGTGAGTATTAATGGGGAAAGTAGTGATGTGAAAATGTGTGTGTGTGTGTATCTGTGTGTGTGTGTGTGTGTGTGTGTGTGTGTGTGTGTGTGTGTGTGTGTGTGTGTGTGTGTGTGTGTGTGTGTGTGTGTGTGTGTGTGTGTGTGTGTGTGTGTGTGTAGGAGATAGGGACAGGGCTGTAATAGGGCATTAGCAAGGTGGGAAGATGTTACAGGAGGACGAGTGGTAGTAACCAGCTGGCAGACAGATTGTTGTAGTTGATGTTAAGCTGAGTGCAGTCTCCCTTCAATAAGTCATTTATTCTTTAATTATACGGCTGGTCCTATTTATACATCTCTTTAAGAGAACCAAGATAGACTTGCCCCAGGAAGAGAGCTATCAAACATTTGTAACATAGCATACATAAAACAAGAATTGTGGTAAAACGTATGTCACTATAATTTATCATCCACTACTATGTAAGACAACTAAAGATATAATTGTTTGAGCGCTTATCATTAATTCATTCATAGTTCACAATCAACTAACACGGTGAGATAATTGGCTTTTGTTATTAATCTCTGATAACCCATGTCTTCTATGATAGGAGCATTAAGATTAGTAGAGAGATGAAGACAGGAGGGATTGTGGGGTGGGATTGGGGTGCCGTTGGGTGGAGGCTATTTTGAACCCCACCTAATGATGCATTGACCCATTTTTCCTGCGGCCCTGTGGGAAGCGTCTGAACCTCGTTAAATTGGACAGACTGACAGGATGGGACGGCTATAGTGGATTGCATGCAGGGGCCATTGTTACCCATCACCATGGTGACGGGTTAAGAGTCTGCACCACTTTTTGTCTAATCTATGAATGGAGAGAGAGGCAAGTGTTCGGAGAAGTGTGGAAAAACAAACAGTATATTTAGATTTTATGGCTGATGGAAAAATATCTACAGTATTGAATCAACCATTGTTCATAGAAAATACTATCTTGACAACAATGTGGCTCCTTTAATGTTAAACCCACACGAAACACAAACCTTTAAATCTCTGACTGACATCACAGGATAACTGTGACTAAACGTGTGAGAATTTGTGCTTTTTAAAGCGAAGTGAATCACCACAGTGTAGCCTTTTGAGTATGAATACAGTTTAGGAGAAAGCTCAACACTGGATAACAGTCCCCTGTGGTGACCAAATAGAATTCCTCTAACTAGAATTTGTGTTAGAGCCAAGAGCGTCCTCTCACATTAGTCATGGCATCATTGGTCCATACCTCACAGTGTGGGTTTCAATTGACATTTGACTTGGAGTATATGTAAAGGTTATGTTTGGCTAACTATTGTTGGTAACTGTTATCACGGGGCAGGGGAAATAAGTTCTATAGAATAACTATTAATCATCTATTATCTTCCTGCTGCGTTCTCCCACACTGTTAGAGGGGTGCTCTGACAGACTCACTCTAGAGTTGAGGCTGACAACTCTCTGTTCTTTTACTCTACCTGCGTACTAAGTTAGGATGGTCCCATGACAAGTACCTGGCTCTGCTCTGTGTTTATCTTGATTCCTGGGGGTCAAGTGCTTGGTGCAGTGCAGTGCCAGAGAACAGCGCCGTAATCTGCCCATAACCATGATTTATGAACTGTTTCATGACACGGAGGCAGCAATGACATCAACACATTGGAATGTTTCAGGGATGACTGGTCTGGCTGCAGCAGGATAGACCAGTCAGAGACCACCACTGTCTTAACCAATCACCACCCCCCACACTACTACTAGTCTGATATGGGGTCCATGTGTACCAGCTACACTACACTACTTAAGCATCTTTGGGTCTTATAAAACTGCTATATACACTGAGTGCACAAAACATTAGGAACACCTTTCTAATATTGAGTTGCACCACCTTTTGCCTTCAGAACAGCCTCACTTCGTCAGGGCATGGACACTACAAGCTGTTGAAAGTGTTCCACAGGGATGCTGGCCCATGTTGACTCCAATGCTTTCCACAGTTGTGTCAAGTTGGCTGGATGTCCTTTGGGTGGTGGACCATTCTTGATACACACGGGAAACTGTTTAGCATGAAAAACCCAGCAGTGTTGCAGTTCTTGACACACTCAAACCGGTGCGCCTGTCACCTACTACCATACCCTGTTCAAAGGCACTTAAATCTTTTGTCTTGCCCATTCACCCTCTGAATGGCACACATAGACAATCCATATCTCAACTGTCTTAAGGCTTAAAATCCTCCCCTTCATCTACACTGATTGAAATGGATTTAACAATTGACATCAATAAGGGATCATAGCTTTCATCTGGATTCACCTGGTCAGTCTGTCATGGAAAGAGCAGGTGTTCTTAATGTTTTGTATACTCAGTGTATATACGATATTACATTACTGACATACTGCTCTTCCCCCAGGTATCACTAACGGCACCTTGGAGAGCAATGCTCTGCAGTTCACTGCTAACGGCTCGCTAGTTGCCTCTGTGACCAGTACCTGTTCCTAATGTTTTGTACACTCAGTGTAAATCCTATGCATTATGATTATGTCTAGAGGATGAGAGTGTTAACATGTGTGCATGTTAAACACACTCTCTAATATAAAGGGAACACCATGAGTTAAGGGAAGCTTGTGGGTTGATGGGTTGATTAAACTGGGGGCTGAAACCAACATTCCAGTGTGTCTGGGGTATCAGGGCATTAGTAGAGAACAGGGAAGGTGTTTCGAACAGACAGATTACAGCAGGGGGAGCAGACTGACTGACAGCAAGTAGACAATGACACATTGCCTTACAGTAGGAAATGATCAGTGGTCAGTGGTCTCCAACACTTGTCATGGAGAGCAACAAGTTGTGCTGGCTTTTGCCAATAATCACAAACCTGATCACACACAACTAATCTATGTGATGATAAGTTGATTCATTGAATCAGGTGCTGAACTCGATCAAAAGCCTGTCCACCCTGCAGCTCTTCAGCACTATGGGTGGTCACATTACAGTAACAGGTGTAGGTGTTAGGGTTAACATGAAGGTGCCAGATAGGTGTTAGGGGTGACAAAGGAGGGATATACTGTATGTAGACATGCTAAAAGGCATGGGGCGACAGGTAGCTTAATGGTTAGAGCGTTGGACTAGCAACTGAAAGGTTGCAAGATCGAATCCCCGAGCTGACAAGGTAAAAAAATCTGTCGTTCTGCTCCTGAACAAGGCAGTTAACCCACTGTTCCTAGGCTGTCATTGAGAATATGAATTTGTAGTAGGTGTTACTATGGATCGAGGGATGGGTGTTTTATAAGGAGGGGTGACTAACAACCCACGGGCATACACTGGTTGAATCAATGTTGTTTCCCCTCATTTAAATGAACCAATGTGGAATAGACATTGACGTCTGTGCCCAGTGGGAAGGGACAGAGAAGTATTCACAATGTGAACCCTTTAAGATAAGCTGTGAGTGACAGAAACAACTGTCATGTAAACATATGTTAAAAATCCCTTCAATACAATATAAACAACACCAGTATATTGAATAACTCTGATAAGCCAGAAGCTATACATCTGTGTTCATTAAGTCGATACTTTAGTAATCTAATCAAATCAGGATTTAAGACAACATACACATTCCATAAACGTAATGTTTTATGAGGAACACATTATCAGGACTCACACAGCATTTACATTTGACATTTTACTCATTTAGCAGACACTTTTATCCAAAGCAACTTATTTACTATGACTGATGTGGTTGTCTCATCTATCTATCTTAAGATAAATGCACAATTTACAGTTAGTGCTTTTATCTTAACATAGATAGATAGATGAGACAACCACATTTTTCTTCAATAAAGCAGCTAACAGCAAAGTCAGTGCTAGTGGGGGTAGGAGAGGAGGGGGGGGGTGATGTGGGTTTGTTTAAGATACTCTTTGAAGAGGTAGTGTTTCAGATGTTTTCGGAAAATGGGAAGGGACTCTGCTGTCCTAGCTTCAGGGGGAGGCTGGTTCCACCATTGGGGTGCCAGGACAGAGAAGAGATTGGACTGGGCTGTGCGGGAGGGGTAAGAGGGCCAAGAGACCAGAGGACTGTAAGCTTATTCTTTTCCATAAAGGAAATTCTGCAAAGATAGTGTTGCTATGTCCTCAACAACTATAGCGGAAAATCGAACCAGGGTCAAACAGTCTGTGATTATTAAACTAGTGAATGACAACCTGATGCATTGTGTATTATGATGGGCCATGCGGTCTGAACCAAGTTAGAGAAGTAGTGGTCAGAGTGAAGGGATCTAACATTGATGAAGTCTCAGCTAACAGCTGCTCACACAATGATTGTGTAATGAAGTTACTCCTAACACCATCTGCTGTGTTCACGGTAGAGACTAGAGAGAGAGGGAAGTGGGGCTTTTACTCTTCATTAAGAGAGTGCTCTGTAAGCGCCTCAAAATCAGAGACAAAGGGAGAGGTCAAAGGTACTGTAGCTGGTGTATTAGTCTACTAATGAGCTTGTAGGATGTCACGCCTATAAAAACTCTCAGTGCTACTACTTGGTAATCTCACTGGCAATGTTCCCTCAAAAAAATGTAGGCACTGAGCAAATTTCAGGTCTGCTGAGCACAAACTTGAACCTTGTGAAAATTCTGTGCGACTTCTGGCATGCGTTTATTGTGAACACTGAGGCTGTACCCGCTTTAGGCTACTGTGGATATTTGATCATAATGTAGGCCTATCAGAATGGCCTACTATCAAAATCAATGGATAAAATGCATCCCATAACATTTTAACATGGAAAAACTGCAGCGGCTCTATCATTCAGCCTACAGTAGCAGTTAATGTGTGGTGTTCAATGTAGGCCTACATTCCATGAGACTTTTGAAAAAAACATGCAGGGCTTGACATTAACCTGTTTATCCACTTGTCCTTCAGACAAGGAGGTGACTGACAATATGTTGTTTGATGCAAGAAACCACTTTACAAAATAAAGTCAATTATTATCCTCATACCAATATTACAGAGAATCAGACACATTATGCTACCCTCTGCCTATTGGCTACTTAACTTATGCAAGCCTGTCTCAAAATACAACACTGCCCCTTCAACAGATAAAATGCTCTTTACCTGACTCGCTTTTGAAAGCACGTTTCATCAAGTCAAACTTTGGAGCTTGATAAGGTCTACTTGTTCATGTTAAATACTGAGTCTTTTATTTCTTGCCTACAGGTATACTGTGCACAGCAGCAGACCAGTGTCTGTCATCCCTGTGTCAGAATGGAGGTACGTGTTTGGATAATATGGGTAACTACACATGTCTCTGCCCCAGATGGCCAGTCCACTACACGGGCAAGGACTGTAAGGAGCTGTACGACCCCTGTGTCTACGATGCCCCTTGCACCAACTGTACCAGCACTCTGGGCACAGGGGTCTACACTTGCCACTGCCCTGTCGGCTTCGCAGGGACCAACTGCACACTCAACATCAGCAGGTGTTTGAGCAACCCATGTAAAGGAGGTGTCAGGTCTCACTGTGTGGACACGGTGGATGGCTACACCTGCCACTGTCCCCCTGGCTATGGAGGAGAAGAGTGCCAGGAGAGGATCAGGGACTGCTCTGAGGAGCCGTGCCATAACGATGCCACCTGTGTTGGCACACCGGATGGGTACGTGTGCCAGTGCAGCCCGGGTTTCCAGGGGAGGGACTGTGAGGAGAACATAGATGACTGTAAGTCACTCCCCTGTCAGAACGGAGCCATCTGTAAAGACGGCGTCAACAGATACCAGTGCTTCTGTGTGCCTGGTTTCCAAGGCTACCACTGCGACCTGGACATTAACGAGTGTGCATCGCGGCCGTGTGAGAACAACGGGACCTGTGCCAATGAGGTGGACCACTATGAGTGCAACTGTCTTCTTGGATTCAAAGGTGAGACAGTCTCTGTTTAGGTCAGTGCAATACATCCTGCTGTCTTAGAGTGTTAGGGAACTACCCTTTCTTCTTAATTCAATGCCTTTAGTTAAGAGTTCATTACTGAACCAACCTCATATAGAAAATACAAACGTTTGACACACCATGTTCAGTGTTGCTCCATTAGACCTCAGAGCTCAGTTGTTTTCCTCATGGTGAAACCCATCATATGAAGCTGTGTCTGTGCTGTGTGTGGCAGGAGTGAACTGTGAAGTGGAGATAGATGACTGTGAGGAGCAGCCCTGCCAGAATGGAGCCAGCTGCCATGACCATGTGGGTCTGTACACATGTGAATGTGTGTCCGGGTACGAGGGCCATGAATGTGAGCTGGACATTGATGAGTGTGCCAGCGGTCCGTGTCTCAACGAGGGCAACTGTACAGACCTGGTGAACAGGTAAGGCGGCTCCTACTCTCTCTCCTCTTATAGGCTGAATCAGCTGCTTAACCCCAATGTGTCGGTGAGCAGTATGTCAGCCGAGGGATTCCTTCCAGACAGTAAAGTTTAACAGGGCAAGGATAAGGATCAATCCGCTTATTCAGATGGTAATTAATCATGAGGTTGGGAAGTTAGGAAAACCTGATAGAGCTTCATCCGACCTGGGTTGATAAGACAGAGATACGTTAGATTGAACCAATTACATTTGTTAGTCAAAAAATGCCCTAAAGGTGGTCTAAGGAGTTGTAGAGGTCTAAGCTGTTTAGGATCAGGCCCACTGCTGTTTCAACATAATCTCACCTCTATCTTTCCTCTCTACCTTTGTCCTGTCCAATAAAACTAAATAACGCAAGGAGTGGGACTGCCCCACAAAAACCAACAGGAGGGTGGAAAGCCTGTAGCTCAGAAATCATATACTAGATTAGAAACTTCACAGCTAAGGCTGTTTAACATATCTACTGGCTGCGCTGAGATCCCACCGCATTTTATACATCAAAGCTGTCCCAGTTTCACTGAAATAAGATGGATCTAATTTGCCTCTGTAACTTTCCTCCTCAGCAATGAGTGTGACTGCACTGGGACAGGCTTTACTGGAGAGCAATGTGAAGTGGACATCCCAGAGTGTGCTTCTGACCCCTGCCAGAATGGAGCTACCTGCGTAGAGGGAATCAACCAATATGGCTGTGTCTGCTGGCCAGGTACACACACCAAATACTCCCGCTGTGTACCCACTTCTCACTAAATGAGGGAGTGGTAACATGTCTGCATTGCTTTCGCTACACTACAGGAAGTACTACACATGCAGAGATTATTGGACAAGGCAATTTGATCTGCTATCTGACACTAAAACAGCGAGTGTATGGCACCATCCTAAGTGTCAGGAGTATGATGAAATGAAAAACTCCAGGCGCAGTCTTTTAGAGACATTTGAAACCCTCTTCTTGGTAAGATTGGGTTCTTGGAGTTACCCAGACGTAAATCAATGAGATAAACGGTAAAAGGTATGTAGTTTAGAGGACAAGAAGGGGTAGTGGTATGAGCCATAGTGAAAAACCTATAATAGTCTGTAATAGTGTAGTACTGTGGTGTTACACCACAGTGCCATCTAGTGCAGAACTGGTGCAGCTGCAGGGCCATGAGCAGTAGGAAAACAAAGATGATCCTCAATAATATATCATAATATGGGAGAACACATCATATTGTTGTGTTTTGATGCATAAAGACATGATGATAGATACTGTATGTGTCTATTGAACAAGGTGGTACTGTGTGGTCCTGTTTTAACAATGGCTGTGTGAAATGCAGGCTATGAAGGGAAGAACTGCCAGGTGGATATAGACGAGTGTGAGCCGGAGCCCTGTGAGAATGGAGGAGAGTGTTTCCAGCGCTCAGAGTTGCTGTACTATGGGGTGCTGTCTGGACTGGAAGACAGGGAGTTCAGCTATGAGGATGCAGCTGGGTTCCTCTGCCACTGTCAACCTGGGTTTGCTGGTAAGCCAAAAGACTCATATTCATACTTGATGACCTCATGATCATTGAATAGGACAGGATCCTTTAAGAATAAGATCTGGTTGAATTGGAATCCTTTGATATTGTAGTCAATGTTAATTTGAGTTAAGGGTAAGTTATTGAGTAAGTAAGTAATGCGTCCTGTCTCTTTCAGGAGAGAGCTGTGAAGTGAATGTGGACGAGTGTGAGTCCGCCCCGTGTCAGAACGGAGGGAGCTGTGAGGACCTGGTCAACTCATATTGGTGTGTCTGTCTACCTGGGTTTACAGGTAAGACTGTCTCTCTTTTTCACTGTGTAATAATACAGCTCTTTATGTGCAAACAACCCCTGACCTGCTCTTAATATATTTCAGTTTACAGAGAAAATGAACCCTCCCCCCTTGACGGTAGAGAGAAACATGTTTGTTTTAAAGTTAATTTCCTGCAATTCTACATATTTTGCCAAGGGGCAGAGAGAACACTTTTCTAGTTTTACAGCTAATTTCCTACAATTCTGCACATTTTGTAATGACTTATGCCATCTTAATATGATGTGTGTGTGAGAATGACTAACACAATCAATGGGGGCCCCCTGAAGATCAGGGCCCCTGGGCATGTGCCCTGAGTGCCCGTTCAGTATTTGGCCATGATTACTACAAGTTTAGATAGCTGGCTAGACTAACTACCAATCTGATGCATAACCAAAATTAAACCTGGTGTATTCTACTATTCTTACTCTCAATAGTAAGTTGAGACCCCGACTGAGTTCTTTATTGGGTCGGGGACCCCCTGATGGCCGGGGGCCCTAATTGACCGGTTATTGCACTTATGCCTAAACACGGCCCTGGAAATCCCATAGTGATATCTCTTTGGAGATGCTTGCTGAGCAGTGAGAAAAACAATAATTGGTTAATCCTGCCACTGCTGATCATTCCGGCTGGAACTGGTCTGCTTGGGCATTAGAAAACTTTAATACCACCATCAGTCAAAACAGAGATAAAACCACTTTGAAAGTTTGACCTTGAGTTTAGTACAAGTGAAGGTGGGAAGGAAAACCACCCATGAATAACTCTGAAAAACAACTGAATATAAAACAAAGTATTTATCCAGTTTCTTGGGTGACCTGCCGTGTACAGGGGTTTGACAGGGCAGGTATTTGTTCATTTGGATCCCCACTCCTGGGGTCCTCCAAAAAACTTTACAAAACAAAACACTGATACACTAACAGACATGGATAGTCACATAGTGAAAATGCAATGATTCACAAACAATACAACTAAAAAAATTATATAAACAATACAACTAAAAAACTATGTGTGTGTTAGAGTGTGTCTGTGTGTGTGTGTGTTTGTGTGTCCCCGCCGTTCCATGAGATGTTGTTAAATCCGTTTTGAAAGGTGATTTTGTTGTTTGCTTGAGTAATTGGAGATGGAAAGGAGTTCCATGCGATCATGGCTCTGTATAATACTGTGCGCTGCCGTGAATTTGTTTTGGAATTGAGGACTGTGTAGAGGGGAGTCCATATGGAGGGGCAAGGCAGTCGAAGAACAACAAAGCCCGTAAAACCTGCTGCCATATGTCAGTAGTCCTGGCTGGGCATTAAACATAGGTCTTTCCTCTAGTTTACCAGGGGAGAGAGAGATTACCTCAAAGCTGCTTAAGCCTTATCAACTGCTAATGAATGAAAGCAGACACGAAGACCCTCTCATCACAAAAACAAAACCTGTTACCAATTAGTACAGAATGCATTGTGATACTCCTAGTCTTAGGCTATTTGCACTGTAAGCATACTTCCATATATTGTAACCAGGCATCAGCAAAATAGAGGGGACATAACACACACGTGCACAACAAAATAATATGACTGCATATTATCTGTAAATCCATGAGTTTCCTTTGCACGTGCAGATATAGTACTCAGGAACTGGATACACAAATGACATAGAGCCCCCCCTCATCCCAGCCCACCTTGACCCTCCTTTCCCCCGATGTTTTACTGAGCTAAAAAAAAAATAGTTAGTCATTTACCAGAAGCTCTTATCCAGAGTGACTTACAGTAGTGAGTGCATACATTTTCATCTATTTTTTCTTTTTTTCTTTTTTGCTAGTCAAGCTCAGCCCCTCTACTCACAAGCCCATCTCTTGTGATTAAAATGTCATCTGCCACGAGTGGGCATCCATAACATCAATCAGGAGGGACTGCAGCCCAACATTCCTGTTGTCAGCACTGAAAGAAGCCAGCTGGGTGGGAGGCTTAGAGCCCTGGCTGGGCTGGGCTGCCGAGGGAAGGAGGCATGCAGGCAAAAGGGAGGGAGAGAAGGAGGGTGGGCTAGGCTCGTGTAATCACTTCTGCCTGCCTGGTACAGAGGGGAGTGTATGGACTGTGTGTATGTGTGTGTGAGTGTGTGTGTGTGAGAGAGCGAGAGAAGGGGCACGAGTTGGATCTCTTCTGTTAAGCTATATGTGTGTGATTACTGCTCTGGGAGAATGAGGGGGCTACTGCTACTACTGCTGCTGGCTGTGTGGTGTGGGTCATGGGGACAGACAGGTAAACACCTCCGATTTACAGTACAGGGAAGGGCTGCTAGGACAGGCTGTGTGTTTATGTGGGGGAGGTATGGGGCTGGAGGAGGGTGCATGGAGCATTGTTATTGTTTTTACTTGTGTGGAGAGGAGTTTTAGTAGGTTTTGCTGATGCATAAACTTTCTGGGCTCATTTCTTACTAAGTGTATTAAAGTCCCATTGATTTACTATATATATACTGTAAATAATCTAGCAATATTCTTCACAGCAAGTGTTTTTTTACTGTGATTTGGCTGGAATGCAGAAAGAAAAGGAGCAACTGGGCTACCATTCCTATCGATATTTCTACTGTCAGATCAATTAAATTAACGTCCCAGTCATTACTTTAATAGTGTAAGGCTACCTTCATCAGTAATTTCATCATTAGTAAACTGTCATAGTCTAATCAAGTGCTTCCTGGTGTACACTGTCTCATGCGTGCAAGTGGACTTAGTTCCATATCTGATTAACTCATTTGGTTTGGTTAGGGAGACTCTGATTAACTCATTTGGTTTGGTTAGGGAGACTCTGATTAACTCATTTGGTTTGGTTAGGGAGACTCTGATTAACTCATTTGGTTTGGTTAGGGAGACTCTGATTAACTCATTTGGTTTGGTTAGGGAGACTCTGATTAACTCATTTGGTTTGGTAAGGGAGACTCTGATTAACTCATTTGGTTTGGTTAGGGAGACTCTGATTAACTCATTTGGTTTGGTTAGGGAGACTCTGATTAACTCATTTGGTTTGGTTAGGGAGACTGATTAACTCATTTGGTTTGGTTAGGGAGACTCTGATTAACTCATTTGGTTTGGTTAGGGAGACTCTGATTAACTCATTTGGTTTGGTTAGGGAGACTCTGATTAACTCATTTGGTTTGGTTAGGGAGACTCTGATTAACTCATTTGGTTTGGTTAGGGAGACTGATTAACTCATTTGGTTTGGTTAGGGAGACTCTGATTAACTCATTTGGTTTGGTTAGGGAGACTCTGATTAACTCATTTGGTTTAGTTAGGTAGACTCTGATTAACTCATTTGGTTTGGTTAGGGAGTCTGATTAACTCATTTGGTTTGGTTAGGGAGACTGATTAAATCATTTGGTTTGGTTAGGGAGACTGATTAACTAATTTTGTTTTGTTAGGGAGACTCTGATTAACTAATTTGGTTTGGTTAGGGAGACTCTGATTAACTAATTTGGTTTGGTTAGGGAGACTCTGATTAACTCACTTGGTTTGGTTTGGGGGACTCTGATTAACTTATTGGTTTGGTTAGGGAGACTCTGATTAACTTATTGGTTTGGTTAGGGAGACTGATTAACTTATTGGTTTGGTTAGGGAGATTCTGATTAACTCATTTGGTTTGGTTAGGGAGACTCTGATTAACTCATTTGGTTTGGTTAGGGGGACTCTGATTAACTTATTTGGTTTGGTTAGGGAGACTCTGATAAACTCATTTGGTTTGGTTAGGGAGACTCTGATTAACTTATTGGTTTGGTTAGGGAGACTCTGATTAACTTATTGGTTTGGTTAGAGAGACTCTGATTAACTCATTTGGTTTGGTTAGGGAGACTCTGATTAACTCATTTGGTTTGGTTAGGGAGACTCTGATTAACTCATTTGGTTTGGTTAGGGAGACTATGATTAACTCATTTGGTTTGGTTAGGGAGACTCTGATTAACTCATTTGGTTTGGTTAGGGAGACTGATTAACTCATTTGGTTTGGTTAGGGAGACTCTGATAAACTCATTTGGTTTGGTTAGGGAGACTGATTAACTTATTGGTTTGGTTAGGGAGACTCTGATTAACTTATTGGTTTGGTTAGGGAGACTCTGATTAACTCATTTGGTTTGGTTTTGGAGACTCTGATTAACTCATTTGGTTTGGTTAGGGAGACTGATTAACTTATTGGTTTGGTTTGGGTTGGGAGACTCTGACTAACTAATTTGGTTTGGTTAGGGAGACTCTGATTAACTTATTGGTTTGGTTAGGGAGACTCTGATTAACTAATTTGGTTTAGTTAGGGAGACTCTGATTAACTTATTGGTTTGGTTAGGGAGACTGATTAACTTATTGGTTTGGTTAGGGAGACTCTGATTAACGTATTGGTTTGGGTAGGGAGACTCTGATTAACTCATTGGTTTGGTTAGGGAGACTCTGATTAATTTATTGGTTTGGTTAGGGAGACTCTGATTAATCTAATGGTTTGGTTAGGGAGACTCTGATTAACTTATTGGTTTGGTTAGGGAGACTGATTAACTTATCGGTTTGGTTAGGGAGACTCTGATTAACTCATTGGTTTGGTTAGGGAGACTCTGATTAACTCATTTGGTTTGGTTAGGGAGACTGATTAAATCATTTGGTTTGGTTAGGGAGCCTGATTAACTAATTTTGTTTTGTTAGGGAGACTCTGATTAACTAATTTGGTTTGGTTAGGGAGACTCTGATTAACTCATTTGGTTTGGTTAGGGAGACTCTGATTAACTCACTTGGTTTGGTTTGGGGGACTCTGATTAACTTATTGGTTTGGTTAGGGAGACTCTGTTTAACTTATTGGTTTGGTTAGGGAGACTGATTAACTTATTGGTTTGGTTAGGGAGATTCTGATTAACTCATTTGGTTTGGTTAGGGAGACTCTGATTAACTAATTTGGTTTGGTTAGGGAGACTCTGATTAACTCATTTGGTTTGGTTAGGGGGACTCTGATTAACTTATTTGGTTTGGTTAGGGAGACTGATTAACTCATTTGGTTTGGTTAGGGAGACTCTGATTAATTCATTTGGTTTGGTTAGGGAGACTCTGATTAACTCATTTGGTTTGGTTAGGGAGACTCTGATTAACTCATTTGGTTTGGTTAGGGAGACTCTGATTAACTCATTTGGTTTGGTTAGGGAGACTCTGATTAACTCATTTGGTTTGGTTAGGGAGACTCTGATTAACTCATTTGGTTTGGTTAGGGAGACTCTGATTAACTCATCTGGTTTGGTTAGGGAGACTCTGATTAACTCATTTGGTTTGGTTAGGGAGACTCTGATTAACTCACTTGGTTTGGTTTGGGGGACTCTGATTAACTTATTGGTTTGGTTAGGGAGACTCTGATTAACTTATTGGTTTGGTTAGGGAGACTGATTAACTTATTGGTTTGGTTAGGGAGATTCTGATTAACTCATTTGGTTTGGTTAGGGAGACTCTGATTAACTCATTTGGTTTGGTTAGGGGGACTCTGATTAACTTATTTGGTTTGGTTAGGGAGACTCTGATTAACTCATTTGGTTTGGTTAGGGAGACTCTGATTAACTTATTGGTTTGGTTAGGGAGACTCTGATTAACTTATTGGTTTGGTTAGGGAGACTCTGATTAACTCATTTGGTTTGGTTAGGGAGACTCTGATTAACTCATTTGGTTTGGTTAGGGAGACTCTGATTAACTCATTTGGTTTGGTTAGGGAGACTGATTAACTTATTGGTTTGGGTTGGGAGACTCTGACTAACTAATTTGGTTTGGTTAGGGAGACTCTGATTAACTTATTGGTTTGGTTAGGGAGACTGATTAACTTATTGGTTTGGTTAGGGAGACTCTGATTAACGTATTGGTTTGGGTAGGGAGACTCTGATTAACTCATTGGTTTGGTTAGGGAGACTCTGGATTAACTTATTGGTTTTGTTAGGGAGACTCTGATTAACCTAATGGTTTGGTTAGGGAGACTCTGATTAACTTATTGGTTTGGTTAGGGAGACTGATTAACTTATCGGTTTGGTTAGAGAGACTCTGATTAACTCATTGGTTTGGTTAGGGAGACTCTGATTATGTCATTTGGTTTGGTTAGGGAGACTCTGATTAACTCATTTGGTTTGGTTAAGGAGACTCTGATTAACTCATTTGGTTTGGTTAGGGAGACTCTGATTAACTCATTTGGTTTGGTTAGGGAGACTCTGATTAACTCATTTGGTTTGGTTAGGGAGACTCTGATTAACTCATTTGGTTTGGTTAGGGAGACTCTGATTAACTCATTTGGGTTGGTTAGGGAGACTGATTAACTCATTTGGTTTGGTTAGGGAGACTGATTAACTCATTTGGTTTGGTTAGGGAGACTCTGATTAACTCATTTGGTTTGGTTAGGGAGACTCTGATTAACTCATTTGGTTTAGTTAGGTAGACTCTGATTAACTCATTTGGTTTGGTTAGGGAGACTCTGATTAACTCATTTGGTTTGGTTAGGGAGACTCTGATTAACTAATTTGGTTAAGTTAGGGAGACTCTGATTAACTTATTGGTTTGGTTAGGGAGACTGATTAACTTATTGGTTTGGTTAGGGAGACTCTGATTAACGTATTGGTTTGGGTAGGGAGACTCTGATTAACTCATTGGTTTGGTTAGGGAGACTCTGATTAACTTATTGGTTTGGTTAGGGAGACTCTGATTAACCTAATGGTTTGGTTAGGGAGACTCTGATTAACTTATTGGTTTGGTTAGGGAGACTGATTAACTTATCGGTTTGGTTAGGGAGACTCTGATTAACTCATTGGTTTGGTTAGGGAGACTCTGATTAAGTCATTTGGTTTGGTTAGGGAGACTCTGATTAACTCATTTGGTTTGGTTAAGGAGACTCTGATTAACTCATTTGGTTTGGTTAGGGAGACTCTGATTAACTCATTTGGTTTGGTTAGGGAGACTGATTAACTCATTTGGTTTGGTTAGGGAGACTCTGATTAACTCATTTGGTTTGGTTAGGGAGACTCTGATTAACTCATTTGGGTTGGTTAGGGAGACTGATTAACTCATTTGGTTTGGTTAGGGAGACTGATTAACTCATTTGGTTTGGTTAGGGAGACTCTGATTAACTCATTTGGTTTGGTTAGGGAGACTCTGATTAACTCATTTGGTTTAGTTAGGTAGACTCTGATTAACTCATTTGGTTTGGTTAGGGAGACTCTGATTAACTCATTTGGTTTGGTTAGGGAGACTCTGATTAACTCATTTGGGTTGGTTAGGGAGACTGATTAACTCATTTGGTTTGGTTAGGGAGACTCTGATTAACTCATTTGGTTTGGTTAGGGAGACTCTGATTAACTCATTTGGTTTCGTTAGGGAGACTCTGATTAACTCATTTGGTTTGGTTAGGGAGACTCTGATTAACTTATTGGTTTGGGTTGGGAGACTCTGACTAACTAATTTGGTTTGGTTAGGGAGACTCTGATTAACTTATTGGTTTGGTTAGGGAGACTCTGATTAACTCATTTGGTTTGGTTAGGGAGACTCTGATTAACTCATTTGGTTTGGTTAGGGAGACTCTGATTAACTCATTTGGTTTGGTTAGGGAGACTCTGATTAACTCATTTGGTTTGGTTAGGGAGACTCTGATTAAATCATTTGGTTTGGTTAGGGAGACTCTGATTAACTCATTTGGTTTAGTTAGGTAGACTCTGATTAACTCATTTGGTTTGGTTAGGGAGTCTGATTAACTCATTTGGTTTGGTTAGGGAGACTGATTAAATCATTTGGTTTGGTTAGGGAGTCTGATTAACTAATTTTGTTTTGTTAGGGAGACTCTGATTAACTAATTTGGTTTGGTTAGGGAGACTCTGATTAACTCATTTGGTTTGGTTAGGGAGACTGATTAAATCATTTGGTTTGGTTAGGGAGTCTGATTAACTAATTTTGTTTTGTTAGGGAGACTCTGATTAACTAATTTGGTTTGGTTAGGGAGACTCTGATTAACTCATTTGGTTTGGTTAAGGAGACTCTGATTAACTAATTTGGTTTGGTTAGGGAGACTCTGATTAACTCATTTGGTTTGGTTAGGGAGACTCTGATTAACTCATTTGGTTTGGTTAGGGAGACTCTGATTAACTCATTTGGTTTGGTTAGGGAGACTCTGATTAACTCATTTGGTTTGGTTAGGGAGTCTCTGATTAACTCATTTGGTTTGGTTAGGGAGACTCTGATTAACTCATTTGGTTTGGTTAGGGAGACTCTGATTAACTTATTGGTTTGGTTAGGGAGACTCTGATTAACTTATTGGTTTGGTTAGGGAGACTCTGATTAACTCATTTGGTTTGGTTAGGGAGACTCTGATTAACTCATTTGGTTTGGTTAGGGAGACTCTGATTAACTCATTTGGTTTGGTTAGGGAGACTCTGATTAACTCATTTGGTTTGGTTAGGGAGACTCTGATTAACTCATTTGGGTTGGTTAGGGAGACTGATTAACTCATTTGGTTTGGTTAGGGAGACTGATTAACTCATTTGGTTTGGTTAGGGAGACTCTGATTAACTCATTTGGTTTGGTTAGGGAGACTCTGATTAACTCATTTGGTTTAGTTAGGTAGACTCTGATTAACTCATTTGGTTTGGTTAGGGAGACTCTGATTAACTCATTTGGTTTGGTTAGGGAGACTCTGATTAACTAATTTGGTTTAGTTAGGGAGACTCTGATTAACTTATTGGTTTGGTTAGGGAGAATGATTAACTTATTGGTTTGGTTAGGGAGCCTCTGATTAACGTATTGGTTTGGGTAGGGAGACTCTGATTAACTCATTGGTTTGGTTAGGGAGACTCTGATTAACTTATTGGTTTGGTTAGGGAGACTCTGATTAACCTAATGGTTTGGTTAGGGAGACTCTGATTAACTTATTGGTTTGGTTAGGGAGACTGATTAACTTATCGGTTTGGTTAGGGAGACTCTGATTAACTCATTGGTTTGGTTAGGGAGACTCTGATTAAGTCATTTGGTTTGGTTAGGGAGACTCTGATTAACTCATTTGGTTTGGTTAAGGAGACTCTGATTAACTCATTTGGTTTGGTTAGGGAGACTCTGATTAACTCATTTGGTTTGGTTAGGGAGACTGATTAACTCATTTGGTTTGGTTAGGGAGACTCTGATTTACTCATTTGGTTTGGTTAGGGAGACTCTGATTAACTCATTTGGGTTGGTTAGGGAGACTGATTAACTCATTTGGTTTGGTTAGGGAGACTGATTAACTCATTTGGTTTGGTTAGGGAGACTCTGATTAACTCATTTGGTTTGGTTAGGGAGACTCTGATTAACTCATTTGGTTTAGTTAGGTAGACTCTGATTAACTCATTTGGTTTGGTTAGGGAGACTCTGATTAACTCATTTGGTTTGGTTAGGGAGACTCTGATTAACTCATTTGGGTTGGTTAGGGAGACTGATTAACTCATTTGGTTTGGTTAGGGAGACTGATTAACTCATTTGGTTTGGTTAGGGAGACTCTGATTAACTAATTTGGTTTGGTTAGGGAGACTCTGATTAACTCATTTGGTTTGGTTAGGGGGATTCTGATTAACTTATTTGGTTTGGTTAGGGAGACTCTGATTAACTCATTTGGTTTGGTTAGGGAGACTCTGATTAACTCATTTGGTTTGGTTAGGGAGACTCTGATTAACTCATTTGGTTTGGTTAGGGAGACTCTGATTAACTCATTTGGTTTGGTTAGGGAGACTCTGATTAACTCATTTGGTTTGGTTAGGGAGACTCTGATTAACTCATTTGGTTTGGTTAGGGAGATTCTGATTAACTTATTGGTTTGGTTAGGGAGACTCTGATTAACTCATTTGGTTTGGTTAGGGAGACTCTGATTAACTTATTGGTTTGGTTAGGGAGACTCTGATTAACTCATTTGGTTTGGTTAGGGAGACTCTGATTAACTTATTGGTTTGGTTAGGGAGACTCTGATTGACTTATTGGTTTGGTTACGGAGACTCTGATTAACTTATTGGTTTGGTTAGGGAGACTTTGATTAACTTATTGGTTTGGTTAGGGAGACTCTGATTAACTTATTGGTTTGGTTAGGGAGACTCTGATTAACTCACTGGTTTTGTTAGGGAGACTCTGATTAACTTATTGGTTTGGTTAGGGAGACTCTGATTAACTTGTTGGTTTGGTTAGGGAGACTGATTAACTTTTTGATTTGGTTAGGGAGACTCTGATTTACTTATTGGTTTGGTTAGGGAGACTCTGATTAACTCATTTGGTTTAGTTAGGGAGACTGATTAACTTATTGGTTTGGTTAGGGAGATTGATTAACTTATTGGTTTGGTTAGGGAGACTCTGATTAACTTATTGGTTTGGGTAGGGAGAGTCTGATTAACTTATCGGTTTGGTTAGGGAGACTCTGATTAACTTATTGGTTTGGTTAGGGAGACTCTGATTTACTTATTGGTTTGGTTAGGGAGACTCTGATTAACTTATTGGTTTGGTTTGGGAGACTCTGGTTAACTTATTGGTTTGGTTAGGGAGACTCTGATTAACTCATTTGGTTTGGTTAGGGAGACTCTGATTAACATATTGGTTTGGTTAGGGAGACTCTGATTAACTTATTGGTTTGGTTAGGGAGACTCTGATTAACATATTGGTTTGGTTAGGGAGACTCTAATTAACTTATTGGTTTGCTTAGGGAGACTCTGATTAACTTATTGGTTTGGTTAGGGAGACTCTGATTAACTTATTGGTTTGGTTAGGGAGACTCTGATTAACCTATTGGTTTGGTTAGGGAGACTCTGATTAACTTATTGGTTTGGTTAGGGAGACTCTGATTAACTTATTGGTTTGGTTAGGGAGACTCTGATTAACTTATTGGTTTGGTTAGGGAGACCCTTATGCTCCTGCTGAATCTGTCTGTGTGGCTGAGAATGACATGACAAAACCCTTCAGCCAGATACATGTATAACATGAAGAACTTGTGGTGTGTTATGTTTTCGTTCCAGGTGTGCACTGCGAGGTAGACATCGACGAGTGTGAGAGCGAGCCTTGTCAGAATGGAGGGTCCTGCCACGACGGCGCCAACGCCTACACCTGTCACTGTGTGGAGGCGGAGCCAGGGGAGGAGCCGTGGGGCGGCCATAACTGTGACATCCGTCTGATTGGCTGCAGGGAACATCTGTGTGAGAACGGAGCCCCCTGTGTGCCTATCCTAAGCCAAGAAGAGAATGGTAATGAGGACAGTGATGGGGATAGGGATGAACAAGAGCATGGCCACACCTGCCTTTGTCCCCCGGGCTTCACTGGGAAGCACTGCGGCATACCCACCACCTTCTCCTTCAACACAGAGGGCTATATCCTCATTCAGCTCCCTCCTACAGCTAACAGGAGCAGGGCAGATGTAGATCCACATCACCACCACGTCCAGCTGCGCTTCAGGACCACTCTGCCTGACATGCTTCTGTTCTACGGAGGGGCCGAGCACTACTTTGTGTCCCTGGAGATCGTGGGGACCCTCCTCAAGGCTAGAGCTGGTTCAGGGAAGGAGCTACAGGCCACCTTCCATCTCCCAGTCAACGACGGAGACTGGCATGAGGCCAAAGTGACCATGGATGAGAAGCTGGTACTGATGGTCAAAGGACCAGTCTGTAACAATGACAAGGGATGCATGGTGGAGAATGAAGGACACAATCAACTGGTCTTCTTCCAACATGGATCATTCCCAGAAGTCTATGTGGGGGGGGCCCCCCAGAAGTATCTGGACAACACAGACAGTAGGAAGGGTTTCATTGGCTGCATGGAGGATCTACAGGTTGACCACCATCGTGTTCTGCCACAGGATTTCTCTCTAGAGCGCATCCAAGACATGGAGCTGGGCTGCAACAAGACTGACTGGTGTCATCCTGACCCCTGCCATCATCGTGGGCACTGTATTGACCTGTGGACTAGCTTCAGCTGTGAGTGTCATCGACCCTATCATGGCTCCCTGTGTGAAGAAGGTAAGAACTGTTATAGCTTTAAAAAAATTACTACTTTACTTTTTAGTTTTCAAATATTGCTTTTTAAATTATTTAAAAACTATACAATAAACTCTAAACACCAGGCGTTGACAATATACGGTCATTTAAAGAGGGTTACTCAACTTACAACCAGTTTCCTTCAACTACACTGGTTTGTACAGGTTTTGTCATTCACGCTGAGAGCATTGCTTTTTGTTGCTTCCCTCAGAATACCCCTCATGGACATTCAGTAATGAAGAAACAGTGAGCTATTCTGCCTTCAACATCAACACGACTGATGGTGAGAACTTCAACATCTCCTTCTTCCTGCGCTCTCTGAATCCCAGCGGCCTACTACTCCAGCTGCGGAGAGGGAGGAGGGCCTACCTCATCCTGTACCTGCGGGAGGGAACCCTGGTCTTCAACAGCCCCCCCACCACTCTGTTCTCTAACAGTACCTACTTCACCAGCGGACAGAGGGAGCTGGTCACTGTGGCGATACGCCAGGGTCAGGTAGGGTTCAGCCAGGCTGGTACACAGCTCTCCCTGGGGAGGGTGAGGATGGAACGGGGGGATGTGGTGTACATTGGGGGTCTGCCGCCGGGGGAGTCCACTGCCCCCTGGGGAGGTCACTTCAAAGGCTGCCTGCAGGACATCACTCTGGACCACATGCAGCTGTATCCCAACCACACAAAGGAGGAGTGCCACACCCACGAAGCGTACCAGTGCTACTTCCCAAACAAAGTCGAGAACGTGTTGGATGGCTGTGTCAGTGATGAAGCATGCAAGGTACAGTAACATCAATGGCAACTTTAATCTTTAGAGATGTGTTACTGTAACTGCAGGAAGTGGGTGTAACTGTTCAAGGAAACTTGGTACAAGAGCTGACTAGATTTGTCAGGTTAGGGTCCTGATAAAGACTTTTGAGTTCAGTCTTTGTAACAGACACTAATTTCTAAGTTCTCCTCAGACTGGTCCCTGTCAGAATGGAGGAACGTGCATGGTCACCTGGAATGAATTTGAGTGCACCTGTCCCATGAACTTCTCTGGCAGGCGATGTGATACACGCGTGTGGTGTGTCAGTGACCCCTGTGTCATGGGCAGCCAGTGTGTGGATCTAGTTGACGGTTATGAGTGTAAGTGGACTTTTTTGATACATTATCTCACTCCCTCACTCCCTTTCTGACAGTCTCAGTCTCTTGCTCTCTTTCAGCCATAAACATGCACCCAAAATAACAAATACAATATAATACTGAATATTACATATTGAAAGGTATGACTAAGAAGACCTTCCTAATATGGAGTTGCACCCTCTTTTGCCCTCAGAACAGTTTCAATTCATCAGGGCATGGACACAACAAGGTGTCGAAAGCGTTCCACAGGGATGCTGGCCCATATTGACTCCAATGCTTCCGACAGTTGTGTCAAGTTGGCTGGATGTCCTTTGGGTGGTAGACCATTCTTGATACACATGGGAAACTGTTGAAAAACCCAGCAGCGTTGCAGTTCTTGACACAAAACGGTGCGCCTGACACCTACTACCATACCCGTTCAAAGGCACCTAAATATTTTGTCTTACCAATTCACCCTCTGATTGGCACACATACACAATCCATGTCTCAATTGTCTCATGGCTTAAAAATCCTTCTTTATCCTGTCTCCTCCCCTTCATCCACACTGATTGAAGTGTATTTAACAAATGACATCAATAAGGGATCATAGCTTTCACCTGGATTCACCTGGCCAGTCTACAGTGGGGGAAAAAAGTATTTGATCCCCTGCTGATTTTGTACGTTTGCCCACTTACAAAGAAATGATCAGTCTATAATTTTAATGGTAGGTTTATTTGAACAGTGAGAGACAGAATAACAACAAAAAAAATCAAGAAAAACGCATGTCAAAAATGTTTGAAAATTATTTGCATTTTAATGAGGCAAATAAGTATTTGACCCCTCTGTAAAACATGACTTAGTACTTGGTGGCAAAACCCTTGTTGGCAATCACAGAGGTCAGACGTTTCTTGTAGTTGGCCACCAGGTTTGCACACATCTCAGGAGGGATTTTGTCCCACTCCTCTTTGCAGATCTTCTCCAAGTAATTAAGGTTTTGAGGCTGACGTTTGGCAACTCGAACCTTCAGCTCCCTCCACAGATTTTCTATGGGATTAAGGTCTGGAGACTGGCTAGGCCACTCCAGGACCTTAATGTGCTTCTTCTTGAGCCACTCCTTTGTTGCCTTGGCCGTGTGTTTTGGGTCATTGTCATGCTGGAATACCCATCCATGACCCATTTTCAATGCCCTGGTTGAGGGAAGGATGTTCTCACCCAAGATTTGATGGTACATGGCCCCGTCCATCGTCCCTTTGATGCGGTGAAGTTGTCCTGTCCCCTTAGCAGAAAAACACCCCCAAAGCATAATGTTTCCACCTCCATGTTTGACGGTGTTCTTGGGGTCATAGGCAGCATTCCTCCTCCTCCAAACAGTTGAGTTGATGCCAAAGAGCTCCATTTTGGTCTCATCTGACCACAACACTTTCACCAGTTGTCCTCTGAATCATTCAGATGTTCATTGGCAAACTTTAGACAGGCATGTATATGTATTCTTGAGCAGGGGGACCTTGCGGGCGCTGCAGGATTTCAGTCCTTCACGGCGTAGTGTGTTACCAATTGTTTTCTTGGTGACTATGTTCCCAGCTGCCTTGAGATCATTGACAAGATCCTCCCATGTAGTTCTGGGCTGATTCCTCACCGTTCTCATGATCATTGCAACCCCACGAGGTGAGATCTTGCATGGAGCCCCAGGCCGAGGGAGATTGACAGTTGTTTTGTGTTTCTTCCATTTGTGAATAATCGCACCAACTGTTGTCACCTTCTCACCAAACTGCTTGGCGATGGTCTTGTAGCCCATTCCAGCCTTGTGTAGGTCTACAATCTTGTCCCTGACATCCTTGGAGAGCTCTTTTGTCTTGGCCATGGTGGAGAGTTTGGAATCTGATTGATTGATTGATTCTGTGGACAGGAGTCTTTTATACAGGTAATAAACTGAGATTAGGAGCACTCCCTTTAAGAGTGTGTTCCTAATCTCAGCTCGTTACCTGTATAAAAGACAACTGGGAGACAGAAATCTTTCTGATTGAGAGGGGGTCAAATACTTATTTCCCTCATTAAAATGCAAATCAATTTATAACATTTTTGACTTGCGTTTTTCTGGATATTTTTGTTGTTATTCTGTCTCTCACTGTTCAAATAAACCTACCATTAAAATGATAGACTGATCCTTTCTTTATCAGTGGGCAAACGTACAAAATCATCAGGGGATCAAATACTTTTTTCCCTCACTGTATGTCATGGAATGAGCAGGTGTTCTTAATGTTTTGTATACTCAGTGTATATACGATACTGCTCTTCCCCCAGGTCTCACTAATGCCACCTTTGAGAGCAACACTCTGCAGTTCACTGCTAACGGCTCGCTAGTCGCCTCTGTGACCAGTGTCTCCGTGGACATACGTACGCGGAAGGAGAACGGCGTGCTGCTGCGGGCTACTAACGGAGCAGAGATCTTCTGTCTGGGTCTGCTCAACTCCTCCCTGCTAGTCAAACTACTGAGCGGCAACAGCCTGGAGTTGCAGGCATTCACCAGTGACCTGCCCATCTCAGATGGGGCCTGGCACCATCTCCACCTTGCCATGGCCGACCCCCTGAAACCTGTGTCCCGCTGGCGCCTCACTGTGGACGGGCGCAGGGTGGGCAGCACCATGGGCACAGCCGGGAATCTCAACTTCCTCAACGACACCACTGTGTGGATGGCAGAGAACTACACAGGCTGTCTGGGGGAGTTGAGGGTGGGAGGAGTCTACCTACCCCTGGTGGACGACCAGGATGCCCCCCAGGCAGCCCGGTTTATCAGGCAGGGGGGCCAGAAGCCCAAGATGGGGTGTGTTGGTGCCGATGTGTGCCAGTCCCAGCCCTGCCTCAACCAGGGCTTCTGCCAGGACCTCTGGAACCTGTTAAACTGCAGCTGTGCCCCAGGCTGGGAAGGACAGTTCTGCCAGAGGGACACAGATGAGTGTGCCTCAGGCCCCTGTGCCCATGGCACCTGCACAGACCTGCTGGCAGACTACTGGTGTGAGTGTCACAAAGGCTGGGGGGGCATAGACTGTGATGAGGAGGTGGATGACTGCCTGGAGCACAGCTGTTTGAACGGGGGCTCCTGTCTGGACGGGACGGGCAACTACCGCTGCATCTGCCTCCCTGGATACAGCGGCCGCCGCTGTCAGTGAGTACCACAAACTTGTGCATGCTAGTGACTGGAATAATCCCAACACTGTGTGTGTGTTTAGTTTGTGTAGAAGTTGTAATGACTCTATTATGTGTGTGTGTTCTGTAGGCGGAGATTCCCTCCACAGCAGTGTGATGAGGATACGCAGTGTGATAACGGTGGAATCTGCATGGATGGGAACTTGGGTGCCAACTGCACCTGCAAGCCTGGATACACTGGGGACTGGTGAGATCACAAACCTATCATTTCATGCATTTCACATTTTCCATAGAAATACATTGGCTGGATCCATGGACACTAACATTTTTGTGGACTAAAAAGCATGCTCAGTGGACTAGGCTTAGAGGTAAACTGCCTCTTAGAACCAACTTCTCTCGTTTTAAACGGCCTATGTGGCATCGATATGAGTCAGAAACATTAATTTTAGTGACAAAATTAAATACAAAGTGTAAATAGGATAATTTTGGTCATAAAGTCCTGTCCAATAAAGTCTCATCCAAAACTGAGAAAAAATGTATGAAATGTATGAAATGTATGCATTCACTACTGTAAGTTGCTCTGGATAAGAGCGTCTGCTAAATTACTAAAATGTAAAATGTAAAAAAAACTACTGCACTAGGCTCACGTGGACTAGTCCAGGCAAATGAAAAGTACTAGTGCTTACACCTACACATCATTTCTTATAAAGTCATCTAAAACATAACAGTGTACCAAAATGGATTATGATAATAGCTAATCACATTTTATAAAAGTATGAAAACTAAAATAGTTTGCCATGCATGATTAGCATGATCACTAACGTTTGCAATTTCAATTGATTGATAGCTGAGCTAGCCTAAATGTTAACGGCTTGTGCGTATGCTTGGTTCAGTATGAACACGCACAAAATGCTAGAAATAGCTTAGCTAGACTAGACGCTAGCAGCTCGTTCTCCATACAAAAACTCACAAATCCTGGCGTCAATCTTTCCCTTAATCCCTTCACAGCATGTTCGTATAGATAAGTGAGCGTTAATATCCAGTTCTCTCTTTTTAGTTCAGTTTTATACAACTTCTCAACAATTTGAAACGTAGTTTTTCTTCCATGGAATGGCGGTAGCTCTTCACGCTCCGTTCTAGCTCTTTGTTTAGCATGTTGGCGCCAACTGGTGTATAACCTGAGGTTAGGTGAGGGACTAAGAGAATATTGAGTTTTGATTGGCTAAAAATAAACTGCAGCTTCTGACTGCTGATTTGTAATAGCTGTCAACTTAAACATATCAATAGCAATATAGTACAATATGATTGGTTACTGGAATCTCACCAGTAATGATAAGTATTCAACATTAGTTGACCTACGTTACAAATGCTTTTCCAACAGTCTTGAAGGAGTTCCCACATATGCTGAGCACTTGTTGGATGGTTTTCCTTCACTCTGCGGTCCAATTTATCCCAAACCATCTCAATTGGGTTGAGGTCGGGTGATTGTGGTTGTTTAACACTTTTTTAGTTACTATATGATTCCATATGTGCTATTTCATAGTTTTGATGTCTTCACTATTATTGCACAATGTAGAAAATAGAACAAATTAAGAAAAACCCTTGAATGAGTAGGTGTGTCCCAACTTTTGACTGGTACTGTATATAAATTCAATCAAATAGCCTAGTACACACACCAAAACTTTTCAAATGTTCAAATCAAACGGCTATTTCACAGAGAAATGTGGACAGCAACATAATAAACTAAAGCATTGATCATTGGGAAAGAAATAAGAATGACTGCTAAGGCTTGATCCAAAAATGTAATAATTAAAGAGGTAGCCTAGCCTACAAAACTAAAACAATCTTTATGTTCAAATCAAAAGGCCTAAATAACATGACATCATTAAAGCACTGTGTCCAGTAAACCAGCCCTATATGTCTAAGGTTAAAATGCTGTCTGTCAGTGGGTGGACAGAGCAAGGTCCCTGTTGTAAGTACAGCGAGCTGTGGGAGTGCTGGTGTGTCAGTGTTGTGTTGAACCCCTGAAGTTCTCTCCCAGGTGTGAGGCAGAGATAGATGAGTGTGAGTCCAGTCCCTGTCTCAACGGTGCTACCTGTCTGGACCGACTCAACAGCTTCCATTGTATGTGTATGCCGGGCTTCAGCGGCACACAGTGTGAAAGCAATGTAGGTGACCACATACTGTATCTCCCCATATCGCACTCAGTAACTGACAGTCTGCATGTAACCAGTACATAGTGTAGGTGTATATGTTACAGTAGTCTAGTATGTAATGCTAATGTATGTTGAGTATCAAAAGCTTATACATAGACCAGTTTGGATCAAAAGAGCTGATGTATTAAACTATTTAAACTGTAGTTCCTCTAATCTCAGTTTGAGTGAGAAGTAAGTTAGGCCTGTTGCCCTGCTCTGTCCCCTCTGTAGAGACAGGAGCAGAGGGAGCGTGTGCCCTGGCTAGTGGTGGCCATCCCTCTGGCCAGCCTGTGTGTACTGCTGGCTGTGGTGGCCCTGGTCTTCATGGTGCTGACCGCCCGCAAGAAGCGCCAGTCAGAGGGCACCTACAGTCCCAGTGCCCAGGAGGTGGCAGGGGCACGGCTGGAGATGGGTAGCGTGCTCAAAGTGCCCCCTGAGGAGAGGCTCATATGAGCCCTACACACAACAGAAACACACACTTCCTTCGCTTGGCTGCATACACCTACACTCCCTGGTTCAGACACACAAACAGACAGGTGAGGACTGGTCAGACTCATTAAGAGGTGTCCAAGCGGTGGAAGGCCACCGGTGGTGTGGACATATGCCCTTACAGTGGTGCCCCCGCCACACTGCTGCTGCTGGGTCATGGTGGTGGGGGTGGTTAAACCCAGAGCTCATCCCTCTATGGGAAGAAGTGACGTGATCTGTCAGAGCCTCAGAGAAAGGCAGGACAGAGACGGTCTTCTTCCCAAGACTCGAGAAATGCTGTCGGGTTGAGTCTCCTCAGCTAATCCCTTCCCTGGAGTGATGAACCATACTTGATTCCAGTATCTTTCTATAAAATACCTACCTGTGAACATTCTGTACCCCACATTGATTATGTGTGAGTTCACACTAATGACGACTTTGATGGTAAAACATTGTATTTTTCTCGGGATGTGCACTATGTAAGTTAACAGGCTACACCAACAATGTAAATAATTATCTATTTCTAAATATTTGATGTGTTTTTGTTCATGTCACTGTCTTATGCAAATGTATGAGGTGCTCCTAAAACTCCTAGAAAGTGGATTGAGACCATGTTAATGTTATCAGCTAACTTCAACTCTGATGCCACAGTCTTCAGACAGGTTGCATTTACCCAAACCTACACTCCTGTCTCTTAGTCTTTGCTCACCAGCGCCACTAACTTAACCAGCCAAGTGGTCGATGGACGTTTTCGCTCTCTGTAACTATGGATGTTGTACCACATTTATACTGTAACTGAGCTGAATGAAAGTAAGGCACTATATTTTTCTATCAAATTAGCTAGATATGAAGTTCATGCAGACCCTACTAAAGGCAAATCATTGAAAGATAAGTATTTGTTATGAATTGACTTCTAAATGACTTTATGAATGAGTTGTTTGTATGTGCCTTCCTAACAGAATGGATGGAATGCTGACAAACCCAACATTTGACTCCTGTATATTGTATCTATATGTACGATGGAGCCATGTATTGTCTCAAAGGGAAACTCACTGTGATGATTTTATTGATGTCTTTGTGGAATACTGTAGAGCAGTATGACAGACAGATAGACAGAGCAAGCTGCCTGTTCCAGCTCTGTTGGGCCTCCTCCTCTTATTCCTGCAGGGCCGGATGATATTTTACTGGGAGGCATGTTACTGTGTATACACTGACATCATCTCTGCTCCGGTGCTGGATTTCACAGAATACATGCCAGGGTTGGGTTCAATTCAGTTTTCAATAAAGTCAATTCAGGAAGTGAACATAGCCCATTGCTTTCTATGGGCATTTTTCAATTCACAAAGTCAATTGTCAATTGAAAACTGATTTGACCCCAATCCTGGTACACCCTGGATTAATCTACAACAGGGGATAGACTGGACTGACCTGTATTTCAGCACTCAACAGTATGGTAGGAGCTTACACTGGACGCATCTCTACTCACGCAGTACAAAGTACAGTGTACTCAATAGTATGGGATGCTGGGTAGGCTACACTGGTATATACAAGGAGTATTCTGTGATTCTGTAAAATGTGATTGGATAGTAACACTGTAACATGATGTAATTGTATATAATGTGATTTATTCGAAACGTAAATGTTTCTGTTGGATTTCAAAAGTGAAAATTCTGCAAAAGAGCTCATGTAGAAGAAGGATAATAAAAAACACAGTGGAGTAATGGATCTGCTGTGTACGTTTCTGTTTGTAACTATCTTAGAAGTCAACAGGTATCCTATAAGGCACGTGTCAAACTCATTCCACGGAGGGACGGATGTCTGCAGGTTTTTGCTCCAACCTTGTACTTGATTGATGAATTAAGGTCACTGATTAGTAAGGAACTCCCCTCACCTGGTTGTCTAGGTCGTAATTGAAAGGGAAAATCAAAAACCTGCAGACACTCGGCTCTCCGTGGAATGAGTTTTACATCCCTACTATAAGGGGTTGACTATCTATTTGTTAAATAGAATTTGCAATTCAGTGCCTATGGTTTGTGTCTTAAATGAATGCAATGCTCCTGAATGGATCCCCTCTCTCAGTGCTGTAGCATAAGAAGGGAATCGGGGAGGGAGTAGAGCGGCACAGTGCATGTTTGTAACGCCTTCATTTCATTGAAAAATAAATTATATAGAAATACAGTCTCTCACAAGAACAGGTCTGTTTCTTGGCTGGAAAAACAAAGTATGAAAGGACCCTTCAGACACGACACAGAAATCTTCTCTCGCTCATCCCAAATGAAATGAAGAGTATGATTCCAGATTTAAAATGAGCTCACTGATCCAAGAGAATGGGAACTGGCCTATGATTTTGAAACGGAGGGGCCCATCCGGTCCAAGAAAATAATTCTAAATGAAATCTTCTCTGCTGACAATATGAGAACAACTGAGGGAACTACAATGATTTCACTCAAGTAAACCAAGAGGGAGAGGAACACAGCCAGGATAAGGGAGACAGAGATGTGAAGCCTGATCCACACAAACAAGAGAAACCCACAGGAGGGAGTGCTGAGCTTAGAAGAAACATTTGGGAAGGACTATTATTACAGTTTACAGTATTGCTGACAAAGGTGCTTACATTTAAAGGTTATGATATGTGAAAAAGTTAGAACAATGATGGTGGCTGAATATCCTGAGGGATCATTCAATTTATCGAAAAATCCTGTAACATCACAGTCTCCATCTTATCTCCTCCTCTTTCTCTCTCTTTCTCTCTCTTTCTCTCTCCTCTCACTCTGCACCATCCCTCCTTCCTCACTCTCTGGCCTCTTTGAAGAGCTCATGGTGAATTCCTTTGTGTCTTTATCATAACTCCCACCCTCAGAGCAGTGCAGTGGTGGTCAGTGCTTCTCTCCCTCCCTAATGAACAGAACTGCAGAGGAAAGGATTGCTGGCTGGTTCTTCCCTGATCCACAGCGTGGGGGCGGAAGAGGCAGGAATGCTGGGCTGGAATCTACACACCCACGTATACACACACACACACACCGGGCAGCTCGCATTCCGATACCCCCCCAGCCATAAAAGAAGGTATAAAATATTCCTTACCTAGATATGATGTAATCTACTGTACAATGTCGAACATATTTACTTTTCTATTACTTTACTATCTTAACACAACCTTCCAGGTATCTGACACCTTACAGTAGATATATCATAAAAGCTTTCACAGACTCCAACACAATTTATACACAATGTTCTCAGCTTAGCTAAGCCTGATGAAGACAATTTAAAGCTGTGAATGCTACACTGTTTTTGTGAAAAAAAGATGATTGGTCTCATCTAATAAACAACATTTTCCTTGATCTGGGTACTCAGACTACACTAAGTATAGATAAGGAGGGAGAAAGGGAGATAAATAAAGATAGACACAGTCAATAGAAAACTTGGACAAAGACAATCTAGCACCCAGCCTTGCACTGATCTCCAACACCCCTCCTCCCTCCCCCTTCTCCTCCTGAGCCCTGAGAGATGGGTGCCTGGTGTGCAGGGGCCCGCTCCCCCAGCGCTGCTGTGTGACAGCCCTGACAGACGAGGGCTGTTCCTGGGTAAGTATCATGTCAGGAGGAGGCGGCGCGCGCCAGTGTCAGCCATCATGATGCCAGCTCTCGCTCTAATGAGGGAGACGGCCGTCTCCTGCTCTCTCCCACGTGTCAGGAATCGCCGACAAATCAGAGGAGCGTCACGCCGGCCACAAATGATACGATGACAAATGCAGATATTTCACATTTAATTGACACTAAGAGATGGAGATGATCCCGCTGCCAGGACTTCTGAGGAGACAATGACACGGAGAGAGAGGGAGGAAGAGAGAGAGGGAGGAAGAGAGAGAGGGAAGGGGGGAAAGAGTGAGAGAGGAAATAGAAAAATAGGGGAAAGCAGAGATGTAAAAAGCTTTAGAGAAAAAATGATGTATGAATACGCTGGAAGGATGTTTAATATTTGTACAGCATGTCATTCTCCCTGTATTCACCACACGTGTGGTTGAGGACGAGATTAAAAGCAGGCTAAGATTAGATGTGTGTTTCTGAGGCTTGTCAGCCCGCCGTGACAGCCTTGCGTGGGGAACGTCTGCACTGCATTGATACAGCAGCATAGAGGTTTACAGCTGATGGACTGTACTGTCACTGTACCAAACCCTGCCAATCATGAACTAGTCACTTAGCCAGGTGTGCCTTAAGTACACACATGTCTGTCACAAAGCTCTGGCAGACACAGGGTGAATTATGGATTCACTTGATATGGTAATAACTGCCTGTGTTTACACTCATAATAGACCCAACAAACATTTGGCTCTTCAGCCGGTAATAACAGGTGCACAATACTACAGAAATCATGCATTTGATTTCCAGACTTATTGCCTAAGATGTCTTTAATTGATCAGTATAGCTGTACATTCAGATTATTGGTCTAATTGTTTTCAACAGACAGATTTCTCAACTCATATCTATGGCCCTGACCTGCTGGGTTTATTCAGGAGCTGCAATTCCCTTTTCTCACCATTAGAGAGCAAGAGCGAGCTGCAGGCCTGTACTGAGGAGGAGGGGGGCAGGAGGAGAGGAGAATACAATAAGAATGAGTGTGTTTATTCCACATTTTGGGGTTTGTTCGTCAGATCCTTTTAAATGGAGAAACCTCATATCCTCCCCAGTCCTCCTGAATAAAGCTGTGGCCCAGAGTGCAGCTCACCCTGTCTCTGGCACCATGCAGACTCCCACACACACACACACACACACACACACACACACACACACACACACACACACACACACACACACACACACACACACACACACACACACACACACACACACACACACACACACACACACACACAGTACTCCCCTCCAGTGCTAATAGTTAATTACTGGTCACTATGGAACATAATTACATATCTAGCTGTCATGCAGACTCTTGGATGTTAAATTGGACTAATGGGTGTGAACTATACAGCCAAATAATGACTCAATTGCATACTGTCTGATCTGTAAAAAACCCTGTTCCTTCTCACCTTAAAGTGTCTATTGGAATTGAAGCAACCAATACCTCAGGATTCCTTTGAGTTCAGCCTGAATCGCTTGACTTGAGGGTCTTTTTCTCACGGAAGCAGGAGTTTAAGAGGACTAAGTTTCATGCGGCGGCTTGGGTGTATATTTACTCTGCTGATGAGTATGTCTTAATTGTTAGCGTTGATGTAGCACAATGTGAATGGAATGTTAATGTGTACCCTAGGGTAGGGCTGATAGAGAGGGAAACATAGCTCATTACTGAGAGCGTCCCCCGAACAGCCCAGGAACTGTTCCAGCAACATTATTTCTCTCTCTAAATCATTATACACCTTATGCATTGCCTAACCACCGCTAAAACATTGCATCCCAATCACCCTAAAGTGCCTGAAGGGTACAGATCACTCACGCTACATTGTCCAAGTCCCCTTTTCCACATCGCTCTGAGGTTCACAGCTCAAAGGTAGAGATCAGTGGCAGCCAGAGTGCCTGGTGGTGATTGGGTTAAGCTGTAGCACCAGACCAGACCCAGAGTGGTAGACAGACCAGAGGTCAGGGGTCACAGCCTCCACACAGAGGTCAACACCAGGGGTCACATCTGGGCCATGGTGGGCCCTAGACCTGTGGCTGGAGGGGTGGGGGAGGTGGGGGAAGTGGGATTAAAGCCTGGTGCTGTTTGTCTGAACTTGAAACAGGGGATCTTGGGAGGAGGAGAACAACACAGCTAATTAGGAGAAAGAAGAGGAGAGGAGCTGACAGAGCCCAGCCAAATGGCTTGGTGCCAGCAAACAAAGGCAGCAGCGTGGCATGGCATGGCGTAGCGTGGCATGGCCGCAATGGATGGGGGAGAGCGCTTCATTGAATTCCGACAGGAGCTGAGGAAAGGAGGAATAGAAGGGGAGGGAGGGAGGTAGGGAGGGAGGAAGGAAGGAAGGAAGCAATGTAAAGTGGAAGGAAGTAGAGAAGGAGACGGAGGGAGGGAGGGAGGGAGGGGGGAGGGAGGGAGGAGGAAGTAAGCGATGTAAAGTGGAAGTAGAGAAGGAGACAGAGAGAGTGGGTGGGAGGAAGGGAGGGAGGAGTGTGGGGATAGAGTAGAAGGGACACATGCAGGAGGAGAAATGAAAGTGTGTTTAATTAAGCTGAGGCTGGAGGGTCAGTTGAACCAGTGTGCTGTGAATACTTCTCTGGAGTGACCGTAAAAAAAGAACATTCCACCAGCCAGGCCCGTCTGAACGGACTACTGTGTGTGTGTGTGTCTTACATGCATGTGTTATGACTGTAATCAATCTGGTATTTACAAGGCCAGTAGTACATATCTCGTATGCAAAAACCTATTAATTTAGTGACCACATTGACCAGAGCTTTGTATCCGATGGCACCTTCATCGTTTAAGATTACCCTCATCCTCAGTCTTGGAGGACATTTCCGTAATGCAAAAACAATGTGCTGTGAAAAAATTACTGTAAACTTCATTATAATCTGGTAGCATGTCAGACAGTATTCTGCTGGATGGCCTACAGGTTAAGTCATAATGAGGTTTACAGTAACCTTTGCACTTTATATATCTACCTAATCTGTAGGCCATCCAGCAGAACACTGTCCCTTCCTTCCTTCCATCCTTCCTTCCTTCCTTCCTTCCTTCCTTCCTTCCTTCCTTCCTTCCTTCCTTCCTTCCTTCCTTCCTTCCTTCCTTCCTTCCTTCCTTCCTTCCTTCCTTCCTTCCTTCCTTCCTTCCTTCCTTCCTTCCTTTCCTTCCTTCTTTCCTTCCCTCTCTCTCTCTGACTGTGAAAGTGCTCCTTCCTCCTCTCCTCTCACCTGCTGAGTCAGACAAAGAGCCAGTGCTCTGAACATGAAAGGGTTCATACATATTGAAACCACAGCAGGTCTGTTTCTGCCCTCATTCATAATCCATATTCCCCAAGAGCTCCTAGAACAAAATGCCTATTAGAGTTTTGCCTTTTATATTAATTACAATGCATATTCTGCCGAGCCAGGTCCACACAACGTACTGGAATAAAGCAGCGACTATTGCCACCCATTAACTATGGGAATAATCAAATGAGCTTCTATAAATTGGAGGTAATGCATCTAGCCTCCAGGGAAGCTTTGGGTCAGTGAATCACTCTCCACCATGCAGACAAAGGAGAGGGACTTTAATGTGAATAGCAAGGTGTGATCCAACACAACTGTTTTTTTCATATCCTTCTTATGAGGAACGAAGAAAGACAAGAGTTTTAGCAATCAGCCTTTCCCATAACGATTTTAAATCAAATAAAAATATCCAATAAAATGTTATTTGTCAAATACATCGTAAACAACAGGTGACACTAACAGTGAAACGCTTTTCCAACAATGCAGAGTTAAACATAAACATATATAAATAGTGAATAAAATACACAGTGAATAACGAATACAAATAATGAGTAAAAATAACATGGCTAATACACAGGGAGTATAAAATAACATGGCTATATACAGGGAGTATAAAATAACATGGCTATACACAGGGAGTATAAAATAACATGGCTATATACAGGGAGTATAAAATAACATGGCTATACACAGGGAGTATAAAATAACATGGCTATACACAGGGAGTATAAAATAACATGGCTATACACAGGGAGTATAAAATAACATGGCTATACACAAGGAGTATACAATAACATGGCTATACACAGGGAGTATAAAATAACATGGCTATACACAGGGAGTATAAAATAACATGGCTATACACAGGGAGTATAAAATAACATGGCTATATACAGGGAGTATAAAATAACATGGCTATACACAGGGAGTATAAAATAACA
Source organism: Salmo trutta (assembly GCF_901001165.1). NCBI lineage: Eukaryota > Metazoa > Chordata > Actinopteri > Salmoniformes > Salmonidae > Salmo > Salmo trutta. Next base: position 25,519,519 of record NC_042983.1, on the reverse strand, counting down.
TGGCTATACACAGGGAGTATAAAATAACATGGCTATATACAGGGAGTATAAAAAAACATGGCTATACACAGGGAGTATAAAATAACATGGCTATACACAGGGAGTATAAAATAACATGGCTATATACAGGGAGTATAAAATAACATGGCTATATACAGGGAGTATAAAATAACATGGCTATATACAGGGAGTATAAAATAACATGGCTATATACAGGGAGTATAAAATAACATGGCTATATACAGGGAGTATAAAATAACATGGCTATACACAGGGAGTATAAAATAACATGGCTATACACAGGGAGTATAAAATAACATGGCTATATACAGGGAGTATAAAATAACATGGCTATACACAGGGAGTATAAAATAACATGGCTATACACAGGGAGTATAAAATTACATGGCTATACACAGGGAGTATAAAATAACATGGCTATACACAGGGAGTATAAAATAACATGGCTATACACAGGGAGTAAATAATAACATGGCTATACACAGGGAGTATAAAATAACATGGCTATACACAGGGAGTATAAAATAACATGGCTATACACAGGGAGTATAAAATAACATGGCTATACACAGGGAGTATAAAATAACATGGCTATATACAGGGAGTATAAAATAACATGGCTATACACAGGGAGTATAAAATAACATGGCTATATACAGGGAGTATAAAATAACATGGCTGTATACAGGGAGTATAAAATAACATGGCTATACACAGGGAGTATAAAATAACATGGCTATACACAGGGAGTATAAAATAACATGGCTATATACAGGGAGTATAAAATAACATGGCTATATACAGGGAGTATAAAATAACATGGCTATACACAGGGAGTATAAAATAACATGGCTATATACAGGGAGTATAAAATAACATGGCTATACACAGGGAGTATAAAATAACATGTCTATACACAGGGAGTATAAAATAACATGGCTATACACAGGGAGTATAAAATAACATGGCTATACACAGGGAGTATAAAATAACATGTCTATACACAGGGAGTATACAATAACATGGCTATACACAGGGAGTATAAAATAACATGGCTATACACAGGGAGTAGAAAATAACATGGTTATACACAGGGAGTATAAAATAACATGTCTATACACAGGGAGTATACAATAACATGGCTATACACAGGGAGTATAAAATAACATGTCTATACACAGGGAGTATAAAATAACATGGCTATATACAGGGAGTATAAAATAACATGGCTATATACAGGGAGTATAAAATAACATGGCTATACACAGGGAGTATAAAATAACATGTCTATACACAGGGAGTATAAAATAACATGGCTATATACAGGGAGTATAAAATAACATGGCTATATACAGGGAGTATAAAATAACATGGCTATACACAGGGAGTATAAAATAACATGGCTATACACAGGGAGTATAAAATAACATGGCTATACACAGGGAGTATAAAATAACATGGCTATATACAGGGAGTATAAAATAACATGGCTATATACAGGGAGTATAAAATAACATGGCTATACACAGGGAGTATAAAATAACATGGCTATACACAGGGAGTATAAAATAACATGGCTATATACAGGGAGTATAAAATAACATGGCTATACACAGGGAGTATAAAATAACATGGCTGTATACAGGGAGTATAAAATAACATGGCTATACACAGGGAGTATAAAATAACATGGCTATACACAGGGAGTATAAAATAACATGGCTATATACAGGGAGTATAAAATAACATGGCTATATACAGGGAGTATAAAATAACATGGCTATACACAGGGAGTATAAAATAACATGGCTATATACAGGGAGTAGAAAATAACATGGCTATATACAAGGAGTATAACATAACATGGCTGTATACAGGGAGTATAAAATAACATGGCTATACACAGGGAGTATAAAATAACATGGCTATACACAGGGAGTATAAAACAACATGACTATATACAGGGAGTATAAAATAACATGGCTATATACACGGAGTATAAAATAACATGGCTATATACAGGGAGTATAAAATAACATGGCTATACACAGGGAGTATAAAACAACATGACTATATACAGGGAGTATAAAATAACATGGCTATACACAGGGAGTATAAAATAACATGGCTATACACAGGGAGTATAAAATAACATGGCTATACACAAGGAGTATACAATAACATGGCTATACACAGGGAGTATAAAATAACATGGCTATACACAGGGAGTATACAATAACATGGCTATACACAGGGAGTATAAAATAACATGGCTATACACAGGGAGTATAAAATAACATGGCTATACACAGGGAGTATAAAATAACATGGCTATACACAGAGAGTATAAAATAACATGGCTATACGCAGGGAGTATAAAATAACATGGCTATACGCAGGGAGTATAAAATAACATGGCTATATACAGGGAGTATAAAATAACATGGCTATACACAGGGAGTATAAAATAACATGGCTATACACAGGGAGTATAAAACAACATGGCTATACACAGGGAGTATAAAACAACATGACTATACACAGGGAGTATAAAATAACATGGCTATATACAGGGAGTATAAAATAACATGGCTATATACAGGGAGTATAAAATAACATGGCTATACACAGGGAGTATAAAATAACATGGCTATACGCAGGGAGTATAAAATAACATGGCTATACACAGGGAGTATAAAATAACATGGCTATACACAGGGAGTATAAAATAACATGGCTATACACAGGGAGTATAAAATAACATGGCTATACACAGGGAGTATAAAATAACATGGCTATACACAGGGAGCAGTGGAGGCTGCTGAGGGGAGGACAGCTCATAATAATGTCTGGAAAGGAGCGAATGGAATGGCATAAAACATATGGAACCCATGTTTGATGTATTTGATACCATTCCACCTATTCCGCTCCAGCCATTACCACAAGCCTGTCCTCCCCAATTAAGGTGCCACCAACCTCCTGTGCCAGGGAGTAACAGTACCCAGTTGATGTGCAGGGGTACGAGGTAATTAAGGTAGCTATGTACATATACAGTGCTTTCAGAAAGTATTCACACCCCTTGACTTATTCCACATTTTGTTGTGTTAAAGCCAGAATGAAAAATGTATTAAATAAAAAAAAATTGTGACTGGTGGACACACAATACCGCATAATGTCAAAATTAAATGTTGTTTTTTAAAATGTTTACAAATTAATTAACAATGAAAAGCTGAAATGTCTTGAGGCAATAAGTATTCAATCCCTTTGTTATGGAAAGCCTAAATAAGTTCAGGAGTAAAAATGTGCTTAACTAGTCACATAATTGTCACGTCCACTCCCGCTCCCCCACTCCCGCGTTCAACATCACCAGTCTACTAACCACCAGTCCTGGCAACCCATCTTAACGCACACCTGGCAACCATCATTACGTACTCCTGCTTCTCAGCATCAGTCACACTTGGACTTCATTACTCTCTTGATTACCTACCCTTTATATAGCACTCTTTACCCTCTTGCTCTTTTTCCAGTATCTCTACTTGCACATCTATCACTCCAGTGTTAATGCTAAATAGCAATTATTTGACCTCTATGGCCTATTTATTGCCTTACCTCCCTAATCTTCTACATTTGCACACACTGCACATACATTTTTTCTATTGTGTTATTGACTGTACGTCTGTTTATGTGTAATTCTGTGTTGTTGTTTTTGTCGCACTGCTTTGCTTTATCTTGGCCAGGTCGAAGTTGTAAATGAGAACTTGCTCTCAACTGGCCTACCTGGTTAAATAAAGGTGAAATAAATAAAAACATTTGTTGTCAGTCATCAGGTAGTATTGTTTGTTTCCATGTCAGATGCTTGTTTTGTATTGGTCGTTAAAACGCACTAACTGCACCTGTTTCCTGACTCCTTGCGTCTATGTTACGATAATAAGTCGCCTGGACTCACTCTGTGTGCAATAAAAGTGTTTAACTTGATTTTTGAATGTTTAACTCATCTCTGTACCCCACACATACAATTATCTGTAAGAAAGAGGACTAAGCACACACCCCTGAGGGGCCCCGTGTTGATATGTGTTGTTGCCTACCCTCATCACCTGGGGTTGGCCCATCAGAAAGTCCAGTTGCAGAGGGACATGTTTAATCCAAGGGTCCTGAGCTTGGTGATTATGGTGAGTGCTGAGCTGTAGTCAATGAACAGCATTCTCACATAGGTCTTGGTCACTATGAATGTTGGTCATTGAAATAGAGGCAAAGGCTGTGATACTATCTTATCATACAATTTAATCATGTTTTCCAGTATTTTTTTAACCTTCATTTAACTAGGCAAGTCAGTTAAGAACAAATTCTTATTTACAATGATGGCCTACCGGGGAACAGTGGGTTAACTGCCTTATTCAGGGGCAGAACGACAGATTTTTACCTTGTCAGCTCAGGGATTCGATCCAGCAACCTTTCGGTTACTGGCCCAACACTCTAACCACTAGGCTACATGCCACCGCGAAATCATAGAAAAGAAGTGTCAGAACTTGAATGATTGAACAATGCCATAGATTGATGGCATCCACAGGAGAATTACAGTGTAAGCTTCTAACTTCTGTAAGAGACATAAAGTCACAAGCAAACAGAGGAGAAAAGGAGAAGGAGGAAAAAGGAGCTCACAGAAGAGAAAGGATTAAAGAGACAGGCCCGAGGCATCACCCCCTCCTCCCCTCTCTCCCCCCTCTCTCTACCCCTCCTCCCCTCTCTCCCCCTCTCTCTACCCCACTCTCTATCCCTCCTCCCCTCTCTCCCCCTCTCTCTACCCCACTCTCTATCCCTCCTCCCCCCTCTCCCCCCTCTCTCTACCCCACTCTCTATCCCTCCTCCCCTCTCTCCCCCTCTCTCTACCCCACTCTCTATCCCTCCTCCCCTCTCTCCCCCCTCTCTCTACCCCACTCTCTATCCCTCCTCCCCTCTCTCCCCCTCTCTCTACCCCACTCTCTATCCCTCCTCCCCTCTCTCCCCCCTCTCTCTACCCCACTCTCTATCCCTCCTCCCCTCTCTCCCCCCTCTCTCTACCAACTCTCTATCCCTCCTCCCCTCTCTCCCCCCTCTCTCTACCCCACTCTCTATCCCTCCTCCCCTCTCTCTCCCCTTTTCTCTCTACCCCACTCTCTATCCCACCTCCCCTCTCTCTACCCCACTCTCTATCCCTCCTCCCCTCTCTCCCCCCTCTCTCTACCCCACTCTCTATCCCTCCTCCCCTCTCTCTCCCCTTTTCTCTCTACCACTCTCTCTCCCCCCCTCTCCACTGCCTACTCGCTATGTAGAATATGTCAGGTTTGGGAGAGGAGACGTCTCAGGACAGCTGTGTGTGTGTGTGTGTGTGCGTGTGATGGGGAGCTGATTAACAGAGCAGCGCGGCGAGGAGAGGAGCGCGGAACGAGATCCATGCAGCCCAAACAGAAACACACTCCATGCAAATGTGCTTGTCACTCTGACAGTATGTCTCAATTAAGGCCCAGAGCCGAGCTGAGCAAGTCCCTCCTCACCAAGGCTTCTGTCTGCGAGCTGCCTGCTTCACTGACCCCCCTACTCACACTCACTTCCTTTAAGGGTGGAGAACAAATGAAAAGAACAAAGAAGAAAGGGAAGAATAGAAAGATAGGAGAAGAAAATCTTTCAACCGCCTGACAGCAGGAGAAATTCTTGAGAAGCGCTAGAAAATTGACAACTCCTGTAACACTGAGGTAAGACAGTAACGATAAGAGTGGTCAGAGCAACGCGGCGATGCTAGCTTTAGCTATAATGACAACAACGATGGCAAAACAATCAAACTAAGTCCCAGATAAACCCCCACTGTCAACAGCCACTCTGGAGACTGCTGCTGCTGGGTTTGACGTCTGCTGTGGCAGATTTCGCAACCGGAGCGGGATTTACCCAGGAGGACACACACACACACACACACACACACACACACACACACACACACACACACACACACACACACACACACACACACACACCATTTTAGCAGGGCTGGAGGCAGATTTGGGCAGGGCTGATGGGTGATGTGGCGGTGCTGCCTGGGTACAGGTGTTTAATTAATCTCCAGACATGTCAGAGGGAGAGGGGACAGCTGAGTTGAGTGGACTCCCCACGGCAGGCAGACAGGCAGAGAGAGGGAGAGGGGACAGCTGAGTTGAGTGGACTCCCCACGGCAGGCAGACAGGCAGAGAGAGGGAGAGGGGACAGCTGAGTTGAGTGGACTCCCCACGGCAGGCAGACAGGCAGAGAGAGGGAGAGGGGACAGCTGAGTTGAGTGGACTCCCCACGGCAGGCAGACAGGCAGAGAGAGGGAGAGGAGAGGGAGTGGGACAGAGATGCTATCGCGGACTGCAGGGGTGTCTGTGTAGCACCCAGAGGACAGAAATGACACCTCATGTGATCTCCACACAGTAGGACTCTGTAAGCCTGTTACACGCCTATCAGACAGGCCCTATAGGGTGAGCACAGTGAAGACTCACATGTTCTCATAGGGTATGTGTTGTGTTGTATATGTGGGAGGAGGGCTGGGGGGTGAGAATGGGTTTTTAGGAGCTGGAGGTGTATGGGGAGGAGGGGTGGTTGAGTTTGCTGTCTAGTCTCTGTGTGGGTGGTTTCACCATGTTGCTCAGAGCTCAAGTGGGTAGTCCTGTCAGAGCAGAGTGGTAACTGGAATAGAGACCTCACCTGCTGTCTCACCTGCTGCCAAAACCTCTGTGCCAAAACCTCTGTTCCAAAACCTCTGTGCCAAAGCCTCCCTGTCTCAACTTACCTGTCTCCGCCGCCCTGTCTCCACCTCCCTGTCTCCACCTCCCTGTCTCCACCGCCCTGTCTCCACCGCCCTGTCTCCACCTACCTGTCTCTACCTACCTGTCTCCACCGCCCTGTCTCCACCTCCCTGTCTCCTCCGCCCTGTCTCCACCTCCCTGTCTCCACCTCCCTGTCTCCACCTCCCTGTCTCCACCGCCCTATCTCCACCTCCCTGTCTCCACCTCCCTGTCTCCACCGCCCTGTCTCCACCGCCCTGTCTCCACCTCCCTGTCTCCGCCGCCCTGTCTCCGCCGCCCTGTCTCCACCGCTCTGTCTCCACCTCCCTGTCTCCACCTCCCTGTCTCCACCGCCCTGTCTCCACCGCCCTGTCTCCACCTCCCTGTCTCCGCCGCCCTGTCTCCACCTCCCTGTCTCCACCGCCCTGTCTCCACCTACCTCTCTCCACCTACCTGTCTCCACCTACCTGTCTCCACTGCCCTGTCTCCACCTCCCTGTCTCCACCTCCCTGTCTCCGCCGCCCTGTCTCAACTTCCCTGTCTCCGCCGCCCTGTCTCCACCCCCCTGTCTCCACCTACCTGTCTCCACCGCCCTGTCTCCACTTCCCTGTCTCCACCGCTCTGTCTCCACCTACCTGTCTCCATCTACCTGTCTCCACTACCCTGTCTCCACCAGCCTGTCTCCATCTTCCTGTCTCTACCTCCCTGTCTCCACCTCTCTGTCTACACCTCCCTGTCTCCATCTTCCTGTCTCCATCTCTCTGTCTCCACCACCTTCCTGTCTCCACCTACCTGTCTTCGCCGCCCTGTCTCAACTTCCATCTTCCTGTCTCCATCTCTCTGTCTCCACCACCTTCCTGTCTCCACCTACCTGTCTTCGCCGCCCTGTCTCAACTTCCCTGTTTCCGCCGCCCTGTCTCCACCTACCTGTCTCCACCTACCTTTCTCCACCGCCCTGTCTCCACCTCCCTGTCTCCACCGCCCTGTCTCCACCTACCTGTCTCCATCTACCTGTCTCCACCACCCTGTCTCCACCTCCCTGTCTCCACCACCCTGTCTCCACCTTCCTGTCTCTACCTCCCTGTCTCCACCTCCCTGTCTACACCTCCCTGTCTCCATCTTCCTGTCTCCATCTCTCTGTCTCCACCACCTTCCTGTGTCCACCTACCTGTCTCCACCTCCCTGTCCGCATCTCCCTGTCTGCATCCCCCAGACCTCACACACACTGCACAACGGCACAGAACCTATGTATTGCAGACTAAAATACAAATGGAAGCCACAGCCATGACCAAGGACAAAGACAGAAAAGCAGCCTTTACCTTTATGATCCCCAGACACACACACACATCTCAGCTAACCTGTTAAGTGCAATAGACTGTAACAAGGCTCAAGATTCAAGGCCTGGTTATTTCTGCATGTTCATGAATGTTGCATTTTACCACAAGCGGCTGGTGGCACCTTGATTAGGGAGGACAGGCTCATAGTAATGGCTGGGACAGAATGAATGGAATGTTATTGACACATCGAACACATGGTTTCCTTGAGCTTTATACCATTCCATCCACTCCATTCCAACCATCATTATGAGCCATCCTCCTGTCACCATCTTCCTGTTCATTTGACCTAATGAAACCCATAGCGGGTGGTAGCTGAAACAAAAGGCCTACACATTTAAGAGATTACATGTTACCCCAGGAAACCCATTGCAGTTGATAACTGTAAAAAGTCTATACTTTACCCCAGGATACCCATTATGGGCGGTAACTATAGAAACAAGGTTGCTATTCTCACGTAAAGGGAATTTAGTGGAAAGTGTTTGCAATGCACCTCTTTGTTATTGCGTTTCCATTTTCGTTGTCATGTTTTGGTCTTGCATTCAGTAGTGTCAATGAATCACATGATTATGAAGGTATAAATGTATGAAAGCGTGTATTCTTATTTGAAGTTTGGCCACACCTACGAATTCAAGGTTTTTTCCTTATTTTTACTATTTTACTAAAAAATAGTAGAAATAAAGACAAACCCTTGAATGAGTAGATTTGTCCAAACTTTTGACTGGTACTGTACATAGATATACATGCATTTACAGTATAAATCATATTTGGTTGTTAGTATATAAAACATGCCCATGGCGCTGGTCTCTCCCTCCTCAGAGTACAGGGCGAACCATAGAGATCCAGCCGACACAAATAAACCCAGTGATGATGTCTTCTGCCATTAGATATTCACACACACGTTCACACACTTCTCCAGTAATCTGCTTCCCCCAACAGTGTGTTGTGGTAGCCGGGCAGCTGCGGCAGTCGATTGATTGAGTGAAGAGGAGGAGAGAAGGAGGAGGAGGAGGAGGAGGAGCCGCAGGCCATGCACAGCTGAGGAGGAGACCTATCGGAAATCACTGGATTCTGAACAGGGCTGCCCCAGCTGGGCACACACGCGCCCAGGCACCCGCTATTCTCAGCCAGATACAAACAGTTAGCCAGAAACAGCCAGCCCGCTTCCACACTGAGGCTGGGAAGTACACTGTTTAGTACACTCCAAGGTAGCAGAGTGAGTGTATAGCACTATCAGTCCACACAGATATTCTTAACAACATGCTAGCAGTACTGTGAGTCCATAATATACAGCAGCCCAGAGTCCATGCAGCAGAGGAGCATGATGTGTCAGTAGCACAGCAGCACTGGGACTGTATATGCTACAAAACAGCAGCACTGGGACTGTATATGATATAAAACAGCAGCACTGGGACTGTATATGCTACAAAACAGCAGCACTGGGACTGTATATGCTACAAAACAGCAGCACTGGGACTGTATATGCTACAAAACAGCAGCACTGGGACTGTATATGCTACAAAACAGCAGCACTGGGACTGTATATGATATAAAACAGCAGCACTGGGACTGTATATGATATAAAACAGCAGCACTGGGACTGTGTATGATATAAAACAGCAGCACTGGGACTGTATATGCTACAAAACAGCAGCACTGGGACTGTATATGCTACAAAACAGCAGCACTGGGACTGTATATGATATAAAACAGCAGCACTGGGACTGTATATGCTACAAAACAGCAGCACTGGGACTGTATATGATATAAAACAGCAGCACTGGGACTGTATATGATATAAAACAGCAGCACTGGGACTGTATATGATATAAAACAGCAGCACTGGGACTGTATATGATATAAAACAGCAGCACTGGGACTGTATATGCTACAAAACAGCAGCACTGGGACTGTATATGATATAAAACAGCAGCACTGGGACTGTATATGATATAAAACAGCAGCACTGGGACTGTATATGCTACAAAACAGCAGCACTGGGACTGTATATGATATAAAACAGCAGCACTGGGACTGTATATGATATAAAACAGCAGCACTGGGACTGTATATGCTACAAAACAGCAGCACTGGGACTGTATATGCTACAAAACAGCAGCACTGGGACTGTATATGCTACAAAACAGCAGCACTGGGACTGTATATGATATAAAACAGCAGCACTGGGACTGTATATGCTACAAAACAGCAGCACTGGGACTGTATATGATATAAAACAGCAGCACATCAAGTCAATCCAGCACTGACTTTATCCCTGCCGAGTGTTATTAATTTATCCTTCAAACAAGCATGTCTATGTACCTGCACAACATCACAATGAGGAGGGGGGTACTACAGAGAAAAGTATAAATGTCAAAGAACATTCTCAAAGCAATTAATTACAGACTATTTATTTAAAGACAGTACAGCAACATGACTGTGTGGGTGGAGTACTGCATTTGGCCTCTAGGTGACAGTGTGGTGTCAGTAACATGAAGAGCAGAGAGAAGGCAGGGAGAAGAGGGAAAGGATGATTGGAGCGACAGAGGTAAAACAGCAAGTGGAGGAAAGGAGGAGCTCACTTCCTCAAACGACTGCCTGGATCTTCTTTCTCTCTCTCTCTCTCCCTCTCTCTCCCTCCCTCTCTCTTTCCCTGTCTCTCTCCATCTCTCTCCCTCTTTCTCTCTCCATCTCTCTCTGTCTTCAGCTAGCTCCTCTTCCTTGCAGTTCCTCTCCAGAATATATGTCTCTGTGTGTGTGTCTGTGTGTATGTCTGTGTGTATGTCTGTGTGTGCATGTCTGTGTGTATGTCTGTGTGTGTATGTCTGTGTGTCTGTGTGTATGTCTGTGTGTATGTCTGTGTGTCTGTGTGTCCGTGTGTGTACGTCTATGTGACTCTGTGTGTGTATGTCTGTGTGTATGTCTGTGTGTATGTGTGTCTGTGTGTGTATGTCTGTGTGTATGTCTGTGTGTCTGTGTGTCCGTGTGTGTACGTCTATGTGACTCTGTGTCTGTTTGTATGAAGCTGTGGATGTGAGTCTACCATCTCTCAGTGTAAGGTGAGCTTGGCGATGCTACTGTGGGTTTCCAGTCTGCCTAATTAAGGTGTGAGCCCACCAGGTGTGTGTGTGTGCGTGTGTGTGTGTGTGTGTGTGTATATGTGTGCTCGCTCATTTTTGCTTGAGTGTGTGTACTGTAATTTAGTGTGAGAGACTGTTTGTGTACAAATGTGTCAGAGTGTGTGTGGTCCTCCCCTGGGGCGTGGAGCAGACTACTGGGGCTGGTGCAGGAACAGAGCTGGGATCATCGAGGCAGCACTGCAGGCATCTGCCCCCAGGAAAGAGCACCAGCCCTGCACAGCTGCCCCCCCCCCCCACACACACACATACTCTATGGGAAGTTCATTACTGTAAGCTCATCTCAAACAAATGAACAGCATGATTCATTCTAAGAAACGGTTGTTTTTCCAAAGAGTTGTGTGTTGTTCTCTATATTGTGAAAGGTAATTATTACACAGTGGTGGAAAACATTGCCACATACAGCATTTTTTGGGGGGGCTGTTTTCACTCTTCAAATCATCTTATGAGACAGCTTACATGGTGCTAAAATGTGTTAATCTTTCAACAACATTGCCTTGCTATGGGGAGTTTATTTATGACATGAATTCTGTTCAATTTATCATGTAACACCAAGCAACTCAAAAATATACAGCATACATTACATTGCCTTCAATGCATTTACATACAAAATACTCTGGGGGATCAAAGCATGGAATCATTTGACAATTCCACAGCCCCCTATGTTGAAAGACTTGAATTCCCCAAAGACTATGGTAGATATGAAATGTATACATGTCTACCTGCTCCTTGGATTTATGTAAAAGCAATCTGATTTAGTCAAATCAAATGAAATTGTATTGGCCACATATACATATTTAGCAGATTGTATTGCAGGTGTAGCAAAATGCTTGTGTTCCTAGCTCCAACAGTGCAGTAGTATCTAACAATTCACAACAATACACAAATGTAAAAGTGAAAGAATTGAATTAAGAAATATATAAATATTAGGACGAGCAATGTCGGAGTGCATGGACTAAAATACAGTAGAATAGAATGCAGTATATACATATGAAATGGGTAAAGCAGTATGTAAACATTATTAAAGTGACTAGTGTTCCATTATTAAAGTGACCAGTGATTCCATGTCTATGTATATAGGGTAGCAGCCTCTAAGGTGCAGGGTTGAGTAACTGGGTGGTAGCCGGCTAGTGACAGTGACTAAGTTCAGTGCAGGATACTGGGTGGAGGCCGGATAGTGATGGCTATTTAACAGTCTGATGGCCTTCAGATAGAAGCTGTTTTTCAGTCTCTCGGTCCCAGCTTTGATGCACCAGTACTGACCTCACCTTCTGAATGATAGCGGGGTGAACAGGCCATGGCTTGAGTGGTTGATGTCCTTGATGATCTTTTTGGCCTTCCTGTGACATTGGGTGCTGTAGGTGTTCTGGAGAGCAGGCAGTGTGCCCCTGGTGATGAGTTGGGCAGATCGCACCACCCTCTGGAGAGCCCTGCGGTTGCGGACGGTGCAGTTGCCGTACCAGGCGGTGATTGTGCATCTGTAAAAGTTTGTGAGGGTCTTACGGGACAAGCCAAATTTATTCAGCCTCCTGAGGTTCAAGAGGCGCTGTTGCGCCTTCTTCACCACACTGTCTGTGTGAGTGGACCATTTCAGATTGTCAGTGATGTGTACGCAGAGGAACTTGACACTTTTCACCTTCTCTACTGCGTTCCTGTCGATGTGGAAAGGGGGGTGCACCCTCTGCTGTTTCCTGAAATCCACGATCATCTCCTTTGTTTTGTTGACGTTGAGGTAAAGGTTATTCTCCTGCCACCACTCCACCAGGGCCCTCACCTCCTCCCTGTAGGCTGTCTCGTCATTGTTGGTAATCAGGCCTACTACTGTTGTGTCATCTGCAAACTTGATGATTGAGTTGGAGGCATGCGTGGCCACACAGTCGTGAGTGAACAGGGATTACAGGAGGGTGCTGAGCATGCACCCTTGTGGGGCCCCTATGTTGACGATCAGCGAAGTGGAGGTGTTGTTTGGGGACTGCCCGTCAGGAAGTCCAGGACCCAGTTGCACATGGCGGGGCTCAGACCCAGGGCCCCGAGCTTAATGGTGAGCTTGGAGGGTACTATGGTATTGAAGGCTGATCTATAGTCATTGAACAGCATTCTTAGTGTGTGAGAGACTGTGTGTGTGTGTGAGCATGCGTGCGCGTGTCTCTGTGAGTACAGTATTTAAGTAGACCATGACATTGGTAGAACAGAAACAGTGTGAGCACTGATCAGACTACAGCATGTCAACATGTTCCGTTGGGCAGACTGACTGTCCATCAGCACCACACAGAACAGAGAACCAGCCCTCACCTTGGATTATCTCCCCAGCTGAGGAGCCCTGCTCTGGGCCTGGCCGCCAGGCTATACAGGGCCATCTAACAGCACCAGGGCCCGGTCGGCCAGCCGCCCTCTCCGCACCCCCACAGAATAAAAGGACTGGGGGGTACAATTAGGATGTTCGGCCGCCACTGTGCAGCTCACCTGTCAGCCACAGTCGGGACGTGACCGGGGTGCAAACTGACGCGTGGGTCATAGCTTCCCCGACAGAGATCCAGATCAGGACAAATCTCACTAACAAACCCCAGTGCCCTGTCACTCAACACAGGGCCACCTCAGTGACCCCCAGGACCACAGGGCTGGCTAGGGCTCCACGCCCTCCACAGACAAGGCAGACCACAAACCCTGTCACTGAGCAGACCTGACACGGTCACACGTAGACACACATACACACACCCGCATACAGCAGGACAGGCCTCTCAAGCATTACTTTCCATGATGGAACCAGAAAACAGACTGGTAGAATCTGCAAGGGGAAATGACCTAAAGGCCTGACCTGAAAATGGCACAAAAAGCCGATGATTTTCGCTTCGGAAATAATGGTGTGTGTCAGCGCACCTGGCCACGGGCCACAAGGATGATAGCAAACAAGACAGAAGTAATTGCGAGTGGTTTTGGAATTGTGTTGCGTTTCCTGTACACTCAGCTTTCACCACAGGAAGACAGCACTGCTACAGACACTGTTAGAGTTTAATGTTGCAGTGTTAAATATAGTGCAGAAGATTCCACTAAGAATCCATCTTTGCATTTTACTCTCCAGAAGAAAAAAAATGTAATAAAAAAATGATGAAGAATAATGGCAAAAGATTAGGCTGATCAGGGCGTTCCCACTGTGATGTGCTGTTTGAATGTAGCAGGGGAACGGCACTGCTACATTTACTGACGTTTGCACTAATCCATTTCATTCTCTTTTAAGGGGGAAACTGTTCACATGAGTGAGCGGGATGTTTTAATGTTGATGATTTAAAGACGGAAGGAGTTATGGAGGCGGACAGATCTGTGCGGGCACACACACACACACACACACACACACACACGCACGCACGCACGCACGCGCACACACACACACACGCACGCACACACACACAGTCTAGGCTGTAGCTGCTGTAGGTTAGGATGATACCTGCAGATTATCAGCAATATCTCTATCTCTTACTCCTGTTCCACTATCTCTCCCAAAAAAATGCAGTTACTGTCACACAATTATAAACACTTTAACACAATTAGTGGTTTACATAGTGGGGTAATATTTAGAAACACAACTGCTAACATGGCATTGCAGGGAGGCCAGTGACTGAGGCCCCCTGGCGAGAGGAGGCGAGGCGGAGGGGCTCATCCCAGCCCATTGTTCTCTATCAGTGGACAAGGCTGATTCGTGTAATTAGCTGTCAGCACAGAGCCCTCAGCAGCTTAGTGCTGTCTGCTCAAATCAAACTAATGAAATGCAATACGCTCAAATGTCCTGGATGCATATCTGTAACAGCCCTCCTCACAGAGACCGGGGGAGACCGGGGGAGACAGGGGAGACCGGGGGAGACCGGGGGAGACCAAGGCAGACAGGGGGAGACCGGGGGAGACCAAGGAAGATAGGGGAGACCGGGGGAGACCAAGGCAGACAGGGGGAGACCGTGGGAGACCGGGGGAGACCAAGGCAGACAGGGGGAGACCGGGGGAGACCGGGGGAGACCGGGGGAGACAGGGGAGACCGGGGGAGACCGGGGGAGACAGGGGAGACCGGGGGAGACCGGGGGAGACAGGGGAGACCGGGGGAGACAGGGGAGACCGGGGGAGACCGGGGGAGACCGGGGGAGACAGGGGAGACCGGGGGAGACCGGGGGAGACCGGGGAGACCGGGGGAGACCGGGGGAGACAGGGGAGACCGGGGGAGACAGGGGAGATCGGGGGAGACCAAGGCAGACAGGGGGAGACCGAGGAAGATAGGGGAGACCGGGACAGACAGGGACAGACAGGGGGAGACAGGGGGTGGCAGGGGAAACCAGAGCAGACAGAGGGAGACCGGGGCAGACAGGGGGAGACAGGGGGAGACAGGGGGTGGCAGGGGGAGACAGGGGAAGACCAGGGCAGACAGGGGGAGACCGGGGCAGACAGGGGGAGACAGGGGGTGGCAGGGGGAAACCAGGGCAGACAGGGGGAGACAGGGGGAGACAGGGGAAGACCAGGGCAGACAGGGGGAGACCGGGGCAGACAGGGGGAGACAGGGGGTGGCAGGGGGAAACCAGGGCAGACAGGGGGAGACAGGGGGAGGCAGGGGGAGACAGGGGGAGTCAGGGGGTGACCAGGGCAGACAGGGGGAGACAGGGGGAGGTAGGGGTGGCAGTGGGAGGTAGGGGGGTAGGGGAAGG
The DNA here is from genome assembly GCF_901001165.1 of Salmo trutta. NCBI lineage: Eukaryota > Metazoa > Chordata > Actinopteri > Salmoniformes > Salmonidae > Salmo > Salmo trutta. The sequence goes on along the minus strand of NC_042983.1, from coordinate 25,503,554 downwards.
CAAGGAGAGACATGGGGAGACGGGGTGGCAGGGGGAGGTAGGGGTGGCAGGGGGAGGTAGGGGTGGCAGTGGGAGGTAGGGGGGTAGGGGAAGGCAAGGAGAGACATGGGGAGGTAGGGGAGACAGGGGGAGACGGGGTGGCAGGGGGAGGTAGGGGTGGCAGGGAAGGCAGGAGCTGCTGCTACGGCCACGGCAGGAGGAAACCTTATCCTCGTCAAACGTAGGATTCAAATCCATGCTCATTAATCTGTTAATTCATTATTTTTTGACAGCCAGTTAATGTGGATGAGGGTGGGGGATTTGGGCAGGACAGGGGGTGTAAGGGAGTGAGAGGGTGATGGGTAAGAGTACCCAAGCAGCATCTCATTCCACACCACAACACTATACAACCTGCCTTGACTACAGGCAACCCATCTCAGCATAGCCACTTCAGACAGCAAATACATTTACAAAGGAACAAGTGTAATAATGTAAAACATTTGAAAAGAAGAACCTAACCACACCACAATTCATTTCATATTTTGGCTATATGATACATCCTCACAATTCAGCCCAGTAAACTGGAGAAGAGATGGCTAGTAGCTGCTTGTCTCTGTATCCTTCTCACCACACCACATGTTTTCTGCCTACTTGGTTCCAGAGATGAGTGTGTTGACTAATCCTCTCCTCTCCTCTCCTCTCGTCTTCTCTTCTCTTCTCTTCTCTTCTCTCCTCTTCTCCTCTTCTTTTCTCTTCTCCTCTCCTGTCCTTTCATCTCCTCTCCTTTCTGTGGTGAAGTATGATCTCCTCCTCTCTCTGTGTGTGGAGCCCTGAGGGCATTAAAACCAGGCAGGGTGTAGTGTAGTGGTTGGCGTGTGGGGCCTGCGGGGCGTGCGGACTGCTCTGGGCTCCGCTGGGACGTGCTCAGATGGGCCGTTGCGCTCCGGGACAGGGCCCCAGGCAGTCCACAACACCGCCAGCCTCGCCATGTGTGAACACTTGTTCTCTTCAGTTAAAACGGCCAAATGAATATTCAAATCATATCTGTTAATGACATATCTACGCCATGCATGCATGAAATCAAACTAGGGGGTCATCTCCCCAGCTACAAGCAGCTAAGGGTGTGGAGATATGGGTGAGAGACACATTAGCTCATGACCTAATAATGAGTTAATGCATATTCAATATAAAAATATATGACTACAAAATGAGTGCTGGCAAATGTATGCAAATCTCTTGAAAAAATAGGTAAATAAATAATACAAACTGTATGTAACAGACTTCAAAAGCTTTCTTTATAAACCTGTGGTCCGTATAGACTGAGTGCACAGAACATTAGGAATACATGCCTTTTCCATGACAGACTGACCAGGTGAATCCAGGTGAAAGCTATGATCCCTTTCTGATGTCACTTGTTAAATTCACTTCAGATGAAGGGGAGGAAACAGCTTGAACAAATATTTTTAAGCCTTGATACAGTTGAGACATGGATTGTGTATGTGAGCCACAGTGGAAGGTGTTCCTAATGTTCTGTAACCTGTCTCCTCCCCTTCATCTGCACTGATTGAAGGGGATTTAACAAGTGACCTAAATCAGGGATCATAGCTTTCATCTGGATTCACCTGGTCAGTCTGTCATGGAAAGAGCAGGTGTTCTTAATGTTTTGTATACTCAGTGTATATTGTTTATTTGTATGTGTTGGGCTTTAGCTGAGATTATTTTTTAGAGTCAAGTATTTTTTTTCCAGGCTTCAAATGTTTCTTGACAAGCACCATTCATTCTCACTGTCGATAATTCTAATGTAACTAACTTCTAATAGTAACTGTATCCACTAGCGAATCAGGAGAGAGTGAGGTGATTGTCATCTAAGAGCCAACATATTTTTTGCAGCAGTGCTGCCTACCCATCAGTAATCGTCTCTGATTGAAAGTTTCCTTTTTTTAAGTGAAGCATGCAGACCTGCAAAGAGTGATAAAACAAGACAATTATAAAGAAACATATAGAAACGTGCAAACTTGTAAACATTTGGGCCATGCCTGGTTCTGGCCTAACTGAAGATTGTCTGAAGGGACATTTAGCCTGAGGATGCCTCTACAACCTGGCTTGTTTGGAGCTTGTTTACTGTGTGTATACTGAATGCTGCCATATCTGAGGTGGATTTGAGAGAAGGCTGAGGCCTGTCTGCTGTGGTGTCTTAGTGTGTGTGACATGGCAGGCATCCTGCTTTCATTACACACAGTCACACAATACTGGCAGGGGCACGCCTGGCCTGACAAGCCGTCTCAGCCCACCGCTCCCTCAGTGTGTGTGTGTGTGTGTGTGTGTGTGTGTGTGTGTGTGTGTGTGTGTGCGTGCGTGCGTGCGTGTGCATGTGTGTGTGGCATGCAAGACCAACAGCATCTGTGGAATGGGGGGAGGGAAACATGAAAGCTGTTCATTTGAACCTGGCCATGTTCAGGTATCAGCCATGCAGCTCAGGTAAGGCAGGTTTTAAATGCACCTCATTACTCAGAGGCTGTGGAAGTGGAAGAGGAGCCGTTTAATGTGTGAAGCTGGCAGCTGGACCACCTGGCCACACATTAAACACTAAAACCTGCTGTCCCTAATGGCTGCAGGTTACACCATTACCATAACAAATCGCTGAGGAGCCTCAGCCAGGACGGCTGCCAGGAACACGGAGATAGTGGCTAGAAGGAGAGTCACAGTGGATGGAGAGAGAATTAGAGAGGGTAGAGAGAGTCAGAGAGGGTAGAGAGAGTCAGAGAGGGTAGAGAGAGTCAGAGAGGGTAGAGAGAATCAGAGAGGGTAGAGAGAATCAGAGAGGGTAGAGAGAATTAGAGAGGGTAGAGAGAATTAGAGAGGGTAGAGAGAGTCAGAGAGGGTAGAGAGAGTCAGAGAGGGTAGAGAGAATTAGAGAGGGTAGAGAGAATTAGAGAGGGTAGAGAGAGTCAGAGAGGGTAGAGAGAATCAGAGAGGGTAGAGAGAATCAGAGAGGGTAGAGAGAGTCAGAGAGGGTAGAGAGTCAGAGAGGGTAGAGAGAATCAGAGAGGGTAGAGAGAATCAGAGAGGGTAGAGAGAGTCAGAGAGGGTAGAGAGAATTAGAGAGGGTAAAGAGAGTCAGAGAGGGTAGAGAGAATCAGAGAGGGTAGAGAGAGTCAGAGAGGGTAGAGAAAGTCAGAGAGGGTAGAGAGAATCAGAGAGGGTAGAGAGAATTAGAGAGGGTAGAGAGAGTCAGAGAGGGTAGAGAGAATTAGAGAGGGTAGAGAGTCAGAGAGGGTAGAGAGAATCAGAGAGGGTAAAGAGAATTAGAGAGGGTAGAGAGAGTCAGAGAGGGTAGAGAGAGTCAGAGAGGGTAGAGAGAATCAGAGAGGGTAGAGAGAATTAGAGAGGGTAGAGAGAGTCAGAGAGGGTAGAGAGAATCAGAGAGGGTAGAGAGTCAGAGAGGGTAGAGAGAATCAGAGAGGGTAGAGAGAATTAGAGAGGGTAGAGAGAGTCAGAGAGGGTAGAGAGAATCAGAGAGGGTAGAGAGAATTAGAGAGGGTAGAGAGAATTAGAGAGGGTAGAGAGCCAGAGAGGGTAGAGAGAATCAGAGAGGGTAGAGAGAATCAGAGAGGGTAGAGAGAATTAGAGAGGGTAGAGAGAGTCAGAGAGGGTAGAGAGAGTCAGAGAGGGTAGAGAGAGTCAGAGAGGGTAGAGAGAATTAGAGAGGGTAGAGAGTCAGAGAGGGTAGAGAGAATCAGAGAGGGTAGAGAGAATCAGAGAGGGTAGAGAGAATTAGAGAGGGTAGAGAGAATTAGAGAGGGTAGAGAGAGTCAGAGAGGGTAGAGAGAGTCAGAGAGGGTAGAGAGATTCAGAGAGGGTAGAGAGAATCAGAGAGGGTAGAGAGAGTCAGAGAGGGTAGAGAGAATCAGAGAGGGTAGAGAGAATCAGAGAGGGTAGAGAGAATTAGAGAGGGTAGAGAGAATCAGAGAGGGTAGAGAGAATTAGAGAGGGTAGAGAGAGTCAGAGAGGGTAGAGAGAATTAGAGAGGGTAGAGAGAATCAGAGAGGGTAGAGAGAGTCAGAGAGGGTAGAGAGAGTCAGAGAGGGTAGAGAGAGTTAGAGAGGGTAGAGAGAGTCAGAGAGGGTAGAGAGAATTAGAGAGGGTAGAGAGAGTCAGAGAGGGTAGAGAGAATCAGAGAGGGTAAGAGAGTCAGAGAGGGTGAGTATAATTAGAGAGGGTAGAGAGATTCGAGAGGGTAGAGAGAGTTAGAGAGTAGAGATAGTCAGAGAGGGTAGAGAGGTCAGAGAGGGTAGAGAGAATCAGAGAGGGTAGAGAGAGTCAGAGAGGGTGAGAGAGTCAGAGAGGGTAGAGGAGAATCAGAGAGGGGTAGAGAGCATTAGAGAGGGTAGAGAGAGTCCAGATGAGGGTAGAGAGAATCAGAGAGGGTAGGAGAGAATCAGAGAGGGGTAGAGAGAGTCAGAGAGGGTAGAGAGAATTAGAGAGGGTAGAGATTCAGAGAGGTAGGGTAGAGAGAATCAGAGAGGGGTAGAGAGGCTATGAGAGGGTTAGAGAGAGGTAGAGAGGATAGTAGAGAGAGTCAGAGAGGGTAGAGGGTAGAGAGAATCAGAGAGGGTAGAGAGAATTAGAGAGGGGTCGAGGAAGAGTCAGAAGAGGGTAGAGAGAATCAAGAGAGGGTAGAGGAGAATTAGAGAGGGTAGAGGAGAGTCAGAGAGGGTAGAGAGAATTAGAGAGGGTAGAGAGTCAGAGAGGGTAGAGAAATCAGAGAGGGTAGAGAGAATCAGAGAGGGTAGAGAGAATCAGAGAGGGTAGAGAGAATTAGAGAGGGTAGAGAGAGTCAGAGAGGGTAGAGAGAATTAGAGAGGGTAGAGAGTCAGAGAGGGTAGAGAGAGTCAGAGAGGGTAGAGAGAGTCAGAGAGGGTAGAGAGAATCAGAGAGGGTAGAGAGAATTAGAGAGGGTAGAGAGAATTAGAGAGGGTAGAGAGTCAGAGAGGGTAGAGAGAATCAGAGAGGGTAGAGAGAATCAGAGAGGGTAGAGAGAATTAGAGAGGGTAGAGAGAGTCAGAGAGGGTAGAGAGAGTCAGAGAGGGTAGAGAGAGTCAGAGAGGGTAGAGAGAATTAGAGAGGGTAGAGAGTCAGAGAGGGTAGAGAGAATCAGAGAGGGTAGAGAGAATCAGAGAGGGTAGAGAGAATTAGAGAGGGTAGAGAGAGTCAGAGAGGGTAGAGAGAGTCAGAGAGGGTAGAGAGAATCAGAGAGGGTAGAGAGAATCAGAGAGGGTAGAGAGAATCAGAGAGGGTAGAGAGAATTAGAGAGGGTAGAGAGAGTCAGAGAGGGTAGAGAGAATCAGAGAGGGTAGAGAGAATCAGAGAGGGTAGAGAGAATTAGAGAGGGTAGAGAGAATCAGAGAGGGTAGAGAGAATTAGAGAGGGTAGAGAGAGTCAGAGAGGGTAGAGAGAATTAGAGAGGGTAGAGAGAATCAGAGAGGGTAGAGAGAGTCAGAGAGGGTAGAGAGAGTCAGAGAGGGTAGAGAGAATTAGAGAGGGTAGAGAGAGTCAGAGAGGGTAGAGAGAATTAGAGAGGGTAGAGAGAGTCAGAGAGGGTAGAGAGAATCAGAGAGGGTAGAGAGAGTCAGAGAGGGTAGAGAGAATTAGAGAGGGTAGAGAGAGTCAGAGAGGGTAGAGAGAATTAGAGAGGGTAGAGAGAGTCAGAGAGGGTAGAGAGAGTCAGAGAGGGTAGAGAGAATCAGAGAGGGTAGAGAGAATTAGAGAGGGTAGAGAGAGTCAGAGAGGGTAGAGAGAATTAGAGAGGGTAGAGAGAGTCAGAGAGGGTAGAGAGAATTAGAGAGGGTAGAGAGAATCAGAGAGGGTAGAGAGAATTAGAGAGGGTAGAGAGAGTCAGAGAGGGTAGAGAGAATTAGAGAGGGTAGAGAGAATCAGAGAGGGTAGAGAGAGTCAGAGAGGGTAGAGAGAATCAGAGAGGGTAGAGAGAATTAGAGAGGGTAGAGAGAATCAGAGAGGGTAGAGAGAGTCAGAGAGGGTAGAGTGTCGCAGTGGCTGGAGAGTCAAGAAAGCTAGGGAAAAAGTCATAGCGGCTGGCTGCCTGTGTGTGTGTGTGTGTGTGTGTGTGTGTGTGTGTGTGTGTGTGTGTGTGTGTGTGTGTGTGTGTGTTTGTTTGCTTGTGTGTGCATGAGCATGTGTGCCTTATGTGTGTGAGTGTAAGATAGGGTATCTGATATCTGAGCAGCCCTGGGTGGAGTGGTACCTATCCCCAGCCCTGGGTGGAGTGGTACCTATCCCCAGCCCTGGGTGGAGTGGTGCCTACCCCCAGCCCTGGGTGGAGTGGTGCCTACCCCAGCCCTGGGTGGAGTGGTGCCTACCCCCAGCCCTGGGTGGAGTGGTGCCTACCCCCAGCCCTGGGTGGAGTGGTGCCTACCCCCAGCCCTGGGTGGAGTGGTACCTATCCCCAGCCCTGGGTGGAGTGGTGCCTAACCCCAGCCCTGGGTGGAGTGGTACCTATCCCCAGCCCTGGGTGGAGTGGTACCTACCCCAGCCCTGGGTGGAGTGGTACCTATCCCCAGCCCTGGGTGGAGTGGTGCCTACCCCCAGCCCTGGGTGGAGTGGTACCTATCCCCAGCCCTGGGTGGAGTGGTGCCTATCCCCAGCCATGGGTGGAGTGGCGCCTATCCCCAGCCCTGGGTGGAGTGGTGCCTACCCCCAGCCCTGGGTGGAGTGGCGCCTACCCCCAGCCCTGGGTGGAGTGGTGCCTATCCCCAGCCCTGGGTGGAGTGGCGCCTATCCCCAGCCCTGGGTGGAGTGGCACCTATCCCCAGCCCTGGGTGGAGTGGTGCCTACCCCCAGCCCTGGGTGGAGTGGTGCCTACCCCCAGCCCTGGGTGGAGTGGTGCCTATCCCCAGCCCTGGGTGGAGTGCAGCCTATCCCCAGCCCTGGGTGGAGTGGCACCTATCCCCAGTCCTGGGTGGAGGGGCGCCTACCCCCAGCCCTGGGTGGAGTGGTTCCTATCCCCAGCCCTGGGTGGAGTGGTGCCTACCCCCAGCCCTGGGTGGAGTGGTACCTATCCCTAGCCCTGGGTGGAGTGGTACCTATCCCTAGCCCTGGGTGGAGTGGTGCCTACCCCCAGCCCTGGGTGGAGTGGTACCTATCCCCAGCCCTGGGTGGAGTGGTGCCTATCCCCAGCCCTGGGTGGAGTGGTACCTATCCCCAGCCCTGGGTGGAGTGGTGCCTACCCCCAGCCCTGGGTGGAGTGGTACCTATCCCCAGCCCTGGGTGGAGTGGTGCCTACCCCCAGCCCTGGGTGGAGTGGTACCTATCCCCAGCCCTGGGTGGAGTGGTGCCTATCCCCAGCCCTGGGTGGAGTGGTGCCTAACCCCAGCCCTGGGTGGAGTGGTACCTATCCCCAGCCCTGGGTGGAGTGGTGCCTACCCCCAGCCCTGGGTGGAGTGGTACCTATCCCCAGCCCTGGGTGGAGTGGTGCCTATCCCCAGCCCTGGGTGGAGTGGTGCCTATCCCCAGCCCTGGGTGGAGTGGTGCCTATCCCCAGCCCTGGGTGGAGTGGTACCTATCCCCAGCCCTGGGTGGAGTGGTGCCTACCCCCAGCCCTGGGTGGAGTGGTACCTATCCCCAGCCCTGGGTGGAGTGGTGCCTATCCCCAGCCCTGGGTGGAGTGGTGCCTATCCCCAGCCCTGGGTGGAGTGGTGCCTACCCCCAGCCCTGGGTGGAGTGGTGCCTACCCCCAGTCTCCAGACATTCCTTCTAGGTCAAACTAATTGGTGTGGCAGCATTGAGACTTTTCTCTGATAATGACCACAAGCTCTCTGCCTGTTCGTGCATGATCGCCCCTGCACTGCCGACTGACTTCCAAGCTGCCCCCTCTATGTAGCGACCACTACGCCCCAACCCCCTATGCGGACATACACAGGCCAAAGATGGGGCAGACGATAGGGATGGTGGTAGGAGGTAAAATTAAATTAAATGTTATTCGTCACATGAAACGATTACAACAGGTGTAGACCTTATCGTGAAATGTTTACTTACATTCTCTTAACAGCAATGTAGTTTAAAAAAAGAGTTAATAAAATATTGACTTAAGTAAAAAAAAAGTAGCACAATAAATAACAATAACGAGGCTATATACAGAGGGTACCCCGGTACCGAGTCAATATGTACATGTAGGTAGGGTTAAAATGACAATGCATAGATACAAAACAGCAAGTAGCAGCGTTAAAAAAGGGGGGTCATTGCAAATAGTCCTAGTAGCCATTTGATTAACTGTTCAGCAGTCTCATGGCTTGGGGGTAGAAGCTGTTAAGGAGCCTTTTGGACCGAGACTTGGCACTCTGGTACCGCTTGCCATGCGGTAGCAGAGAGAACAGTCTATGTCTAGGGTGGCTGGAGTCTTTGACTCCTTCCTCTGACACTACCTGGTATAGAGGTCCTGGATGGCAGGAAGCTTGGCCCCAGTGATGTACTGGGCCGTACACACTACCCTCTATAGCGCCTTGCGGTCGGATGCTGAGCAGTTATCATACCAGGCGGTGATGCAACCAGTCAGGATACTCTCAATGGTGCAGCTGCAGAACTTTTTGAGGATCTGAGGATCCATGCCAAATCTTTTCAGTCTCCTGAGGGGGAATAGGTGTTGTCGTGCCCTCTTCAAGACTGTCTTGGTGTATTTGGACCATGATAATTTGTTGTTGACCGTGGCAACAACTGTGTTCGGACAACCTTTTCCTGTAGTCCACGATCATCTCCTTTGTCTTGATCACATTGAGGGAGAGGTTGTTGTCCTGGCACCACACTGCCAGGTCTCTGATCTCCTCCCTGTAGGCTGTCTCATCATTGTCGGTGATCAGTCCTACCACCATTGTGTCATCGGCAAACTTAATGATGGTGTTGGAGTTGTGCTTGGCCACACAGTCGTGGGTCAACAGGGACTACGGGAGGGGACTAAACATGCACTAAGCATCCGACTTCAACTGTACATTACCAGTCAAATGTTTGGACACACCTACTCAGTCAAGGGTTTTTCTTTATTTTACTATTTTCTACGTTGTAGAATAATTGTGAAAACATCAAAACTATGTAGCCACCCTTTGTAGCCACCCTTTGCCTTGATGACAGCTTTGCACACTCTTGGTATTCTCTCAACCAGCTTCAACTGGAATCCTTTTCCAACAGTCTTGAAGGAGTTCCCACATATGTTGAGCACTTGTTGGCTGATTTTCCTTTTCCTGAAATGGGTTGAGGTCAGGTGATTGTGGAGGGCAGGTCATCTGATGCAGCATTCCATCACTCTCCTTCTTGGCCAAATATCCCTTACACAGCTTGGAGGTGTGTTGGGTCATTGTCCTGCTGAAAAACAAATGACAGTCCCACTAAGCCCAAACCAGATGGAATGGCGTGTCACTGCAGAATGCTGTGGTAGCCATGCTGGTTAAGTGTGCCTTGAATTCTAAATACATCTCTGACAGTGTCACCAGCAAAGCACACACACACACCAACACACCTCCTCTTCCATGCTTCACGGTGAGAACCACACATGCAGAGATCATCCTTTCACCTACTCTGCGTCACACAAAGACACGCTGGTGGAACCAAAAATCTCAAATTTGGACTCATCAGGCCAAAGGACAGATTTCCACCGGTCTAATGTCCATTGCTCATGTTTCTTAGCCTCTTTGGGCTAGGGGGCAGTATTTTCACGTCCGGATGAAAAGCATGCCCAAAGTTAACTGCATGCTACTCAGGCCCGGAAGCTAGGATATGCATATTATTAGTAGATTTGGATAGAAAACACTCTGAAGTTTCTTACACTGTTTGAATAATGTCTGTGTGTATAACAGAACTGATTTGGCAGGCGAAACCCCGAGCACAATCCATCCAGGGATTTCTTTTTGAGCTCAATCTGTTTTCCATTAGGTTTCTATGGCAATCCCTTTTTAATAGAAATATGCTTGCAGTTCCTATGGCTTCCACTAGATGTCAACAGTCCTTAGAAATTGGTTGATGTTTTTCCTTTGAGAAATGAAGAAGTAGCCCTTTCCTTTCTGAGTGTCAAGCCAAGTGTACTTTTTTGTTTGGTGCGCACGACCTGGAACTCGCTCCACCTACATTTTATCCACTATTGAACACAGTATATTCCTTCTTAAAATGTATCGATTATTTACGTTTTAAAATACCTAAAGTTGGATTAGGAAAGTTGTTTGAAATGTTTTGACAACGTTTACAGGTAACTTATTAGATACTTTGTAGGCATGTTGGGCATGTTGGAACCGGTGTTTTTCTGAATCAAACGTGCCAAATAAATTGACATTTTGGGGATATAAAGAAGCAATTTATCGAACAAAAGGACCATTTGTGATGTTTATGGGACATTTTGGAGTGCCAACAGAAGAAGATCTTCAAAGGTAAGGCATGAATTATATCTCTATTTCTGACTTTTGTGTAGCACCTGCCTGGTTGAAATTTGATGTTCTTGTGTTGGTATGCTGGGCGCTGTCCTCAGATAATCGCATGGTCTGCTTTCACCGTAAAGCCTTTTTGAAATCTGACACTGCGGCTGGATTAACAAGAAGTTAATCTTTAAACCGATGTATAACACTTGTATGCTTTATGAATTCTCATTATGAGTATTTCTGTTTTTGAATTTGGCGCGCTGCAATTTCACTGGGTGTTGTCAAATCGATCTCGCTAAAGGGATTGGCGCGCGAAGGGATCCATAAGAAGTTAGTGCAAGCAAGTCTCTTCTTCTAATTGGTGTCCTTTAGTAGTGGTTTCTTTGCAGCAATTCGACCATTAAGGCCTGATTCACACAGTCTCCTCTGAACAGTTTATGTTGAGAAGTGTCTGTTACTTGAACTCTGTGGAGCATTTATTTGGGCAATCTGAGGTGCAGTTAACTCTGATGAACTTATCCTCTGCAGCAGAGGTAACTCTGGTTCTTCTTTTCCTGTGGTGGTCATCATGAGAGCCAGTTTCATCATAGCGCTTGACGGTTTTTGCGACTGCGCTTGAAGAAACTTTCAATGTTCTTGAAATGTTCCACACTGACTGACCTTCATGTCATAAAGTAATGATGGACTGTTGTTTCTCTTTGCTTATTTGAGCTGTTCTTGCCATAATATGGACTTGGTCTTTTACCAAATATACCACCCCTACCTTGTCACAACACAACTGAATGGTATGCATTCTAGGTGACTACCTCATGAAGCTGGTTGAAAGAATGATCATGAGTGTGTGAAGCTGTCATCAAGGCAAAGGGTGGCTACTTTGAAGAATCTCAAATATAAAATAGATTTAGATTTGTTTAAATCTTTTATTATTACTACATGATTCCATATGTGCTATTTCATATTTATTTCATGTAGAAAATAGTAAAAATAACAAAAAAAACCTTGAATGAGTACTGTAGGTGTGTCCAAACGTTTGACTTGTACTCATAGACAGTCATAGACTGTTCTCTCTGCTACGCAAGGCAAGCGGTACCGGAGCGCCACGTCTAGGCCCAAGATGCTTCTAAATAGCTTCTACCCACAAGTTATAAGACTCCTGAACAGCAAATCAAATGGCTACCCAGACTATTTGCATTCTCCCCTCCCCCCTTCTACGCTGCTGCTACTCTCTGTTTATTATCTATGAATAGTCACTTTAATAACTCTACCTACGTACATGTACATACAGTATGTAACGTAACGGATAAGAGTTACCATTTTTTGTAATCCGTTACTCCCCAAACTTATGCACATGTGACATGCTGGTAGAAATTAGGTAAAAAGGATTTAAGTTTTCATTAAAACGGCAACTAGGAGCACCGCCTCTGGATGAGCATTTTCTTATTACGCGAGACGACGTGGTATCGAGAATCCTCACGACCAAGAGTAGTGTGTGACTCCTTGCCTGGATGCCTGATGAAGATCTGAGGGTCAACATGTTGTTCATAAATATCACCTGGGAGCAGGAGCAGCAGTGTCGGGGTTTTGCTTTCTGTTTACACCTTGTCTGTGCCACATAGTTTAGGTTGCGCACCATTACATTGGCAAGACAGAAAACTACAGGAAGGATAGTTGTTTAATGTGAGAGGCTCAGCGATGTTTGGATTTTGAATGTTGTGTAGTGTACGCCCGACATAAGACTGCAAGAGGGCTGAAGGCAGTAATCCAGTCAGATTGTCTGATGCCTGGTGGGGTCTCTGACTCTGTTACTGTGGTCCCATGTCAAAACAGACAGAAAACACACATACTTTTAAATCCCACGTGCCTTTTCTTTAACACCAGTGTGCGAGTCAGCTAAGTGTATGCACCTGGTTCAGGAAGTACATTTTGGCCTGCTGATTTACATGGAAGTTAAGCTTTTGTGGTACGTGGTGCTGAAAAGTCAGGGAGCAGGGAGGCATGTGAGATATGCAGGAGTTCAAAGGCACTGTGGGGGGGGGGGGGGGGGGGGGGGGGGGGGGAGAGAAGATGGCATAGGCAGGAGAGAGGGACACAGGAAGCCCAGAGAGAAGGGTCTGCAGAAAGTAAGAACAGGCTGGGTGGAGGGGTGGATAGACGGGGGCTTCTTTAGGGATCCTCTCTTTAGCAACTTTACACCAGCAGGCCTCTGAAGTGTCGACATCACAGTTCACCACAGAAACACCTACTTTATCTATCCCATATGTGACTATGAAAGAGAGTTGAAGACTGCAACCGAGCTCCAAACTGTGTGCCGGCCGTCTGTCTGACTGTCTGTTTGTCTGTCCTCTCAGGCCTGCCTCAGCCCCCGGCTCTCACACACTCCTAATGGACAGCAACCATTTTCAACAGGGTCATCAGGACACACATCAAACACTTCATCTGACCAACACTGCCTCCAAACAATAACTCTCTCTCACCTTCCTCACTGGCCAGAGAGAGAGAGAGAGAGAGAGAGAGAGATAGTTGCCCAAATGCCACTAAACCGCACCTGAAACATAACAACAAATTAAAGCAAATCAATCCAGGATCGCGTGACAAAAGTAGAAGGGCGAGGAGGTGAGTGGAGCGAGGCAAAATTGAATAATGAAAGAGGGGAAGTCTCTTAAAGCTTTATGACATTCCTGTGTCTGCGTGGGCGGACGTGGGGTGGGGGTGGGAGCGGGGGGCCTCCAGGGTGGAGTGGCCTCTGATGTTCCACAGTGATCCCACAACCCCGCTTTCATTAGTGGCCAGGCCCATAAAAGGGCACCCAGAACATAGCACCTGATGGCAGCTCGCCCAGCACCAGCACCAGCCCCACCCCCATCCTCTGACCCAGCCCCATACCCATCCTTTGCCCCACCCCCATCCTCTGACCCAGCCCCATCCCCATCCTTTGCCCCACCCCCATCCTCTGCCCCAGCCCCATCCCCATCCTTTGCCCCATCCCCATCATCTGCCTCAGCCCCAACCTCTGCTTCATCCTCTGCTCTATCCCCAGCCCCATGCTCTGTCCCAGCCCCAACCCAATCCTCTGCTCCATCCTCTGCTTTATCCCCAACCCCATCCTCTGCCCCAACCCCATCCTCTGCCCCAGCCCCATCCTCTGCTCCATCCTCTGCTTTATCCCCAACCCCATCCTCTGTCCCTGCCCTAGACCCATCCCCTGCTCCATCCTCGCCTAGCCCCATCCTCTGCTCCATCCTCTGCTCTTGCCCCAGCCCCAGCCCTATCCCCATCCTCTTCCCCAGCCCCATCCCCATCCTCTGCCCCATCCCCAGCCCTATCCCCATCCTCTGCCCCATCCCCAGCCCCATCCCCATCCTCTGCCCCATCCCCATCCCCAGCCCTATCCTCATCCTCTGCCCCATCCCCATCCTCTGCCCCAGCCCTATCCCCATCCTCTTCCCCAGCCCTATCCCCATCCTCTGCCCCAGCCCCACCCTCTTCCCCAGCCCTATCCCCATCCTCTGCCCCAGCCCCATCCTCTGCCCCATCCCCATCCTCTGCCCCAGCCCCATCCCCATCCTCTGCCCCAGCCCCATCCTCTGCCCCAGCACCATCCTCTGCCCCATCCTCTGCTTTTTCCTCAGCCCCATCCTCTGTCCCAGCCATAGCCCCAATCCCCATCCTCTTTCCCAGATCCATCCTCTGCCCCATTTCCAGCCCCATCCTCTGCTCCATCCTCTGCTCTAGCACCAGCCCCATCCCCATCCTCTTCCCCAGCCCCATCCTCTGCCCTAGCCCCATCCTCTGCCCCAGCACCATCCACTGCTCTAGCCCCATCCTCTACCCCAGCCCCATCCTCTACCCCAGCCCCATCCTCTGCCCCAACCCCATCCTCTGCCCCATCCCCAGCCCCATACTCTGCTCCATCCTCTGCTCTAGCCCGAGTCTTAGCCTCCGCTGACCAGGCCTCAAAGCCCCTCTTACTGCCTCCTGCCTCCACAGTGCCGCTGCCCCATATAACATCTGGTGAGTGGTGACACAAGACCTTGACTGTTTCAGCCGAGCCAGCCTCACTCATAAACAGGCTCTGGTCTAATGCACGACAGAGGTGCCAGGCCAGCGCTGGTTTGTGTCTAAGTACATGGAGACAGTGTTGACTCAGTCTCTATTTCCGAAAGGAAGAAATTACTGAGGGCTGGAATACAGAAGAGAGGGTGGGTGCTTGTTTACTCAGATCAGAGAAATCATCAAATAAATCGAACATCAAACAGGGTAAAGGACACAGCGAAGGCCTTATTACAGGTAACACTTAATGAGCCTATATATGTGGTCCAATGACAGAAGAGACCTTTACAGGTACCGCAGCAGGAGTCACTGGTATCCTGTTAGCAGCATGCTACCGCTCCCTCTAAGCTTCCCATTGTCAGTGCTCTCATCAAAACAATAATCCTGGGCTCTCTGTCTAAAACCAAACAATACATTGGAAGGAGAAATTGAACATTTTACCAAACAAAAAATGAATCAAAGAGAGATCTCCCCCTGATGTCTATATTTAATTTAGAGCCGGGCAGTCAGGTAGCTGAGACACTGCTGGATCAAAGGTTAGCCCTGGCTGCTGCAGCTCCCAGACACTTAGCACCTTTTCACTGGCTTTGATCTGATCATTAAGAGGCTACTTCAGGAGCAGGTGGCACAGATACGCTGCTAAACCAACAGAGAGAGACGCACAAAGCAAAAAGTTCCCCTGAATACCGCAGGATACACAGCACTCAGAGGGGAGAGATGTCACAGAGAGGGAGAAGACCCCAGCCTGAGTACAGCTATAACATAAGGGAAGTGTAAAAAGCAGTGGCCACTCTGCTAAATGACGGAGCCAAGATGAAAGTCATAATGGGGTCTGAAAAGAGACGACTGATGCAGGATGTTGACCGCTGAGAGCCACAGCCTATACAGAAAAACAAGCTCCGCAATTACTAGTATACAGTACATAGAGAGGTATGAATGGGGGTGCTCTCTCTGTCCATTACTGTATGTGGAGTTGAATGGTGTGGTGCTCTGTGGATGTGGAGAGAAGAGAGAGAATGGGATCCTGTTGTTTTGTTTACAGGTGGAAGATCTGGGTGTAGAGGAGTAGAGGGGGAGAAGAGGGGTAGAGGGAGAGAAGAGGGGTAGGGGGGATTAGAGAAGTAGAGTGGGGGAGAAGGGGGCTAGAGAGGGGGAAGAAGAGGGGTAGAGGGGGGAGAAGAGGTGTAGAGGAGGGAGTAGAGGGGTTGAGGGGGAGAAGAGGGTTAAAGAGGGAGTGTAGAGGGGAAGAGAAGAGGGGGTTCTAGAGGTGGGGAGTAGAGGGGTAGAGGTGAGGTGGAGACAGGGTTCTAGAGTTGGGAAGTAGAGGGGTAGAGGGGAGGTGGAGATGGGGTTCTAGAGGTATGGAGTAGAGGTTCTAGAGGTGGGGAGTAGAGGGGTAGAGGGGAGAGAAGAGGGTGAGTTAGAGGTGGGGAGTAGAGGGGTAGAGGGGAGGTGGAGAGGATGTTCTTGAGGTGGGGAGTAGAGTGGTAGAGGGGAGGTGGAGAGGAGGTTCTAGAAGTGGGGAGTAGAGGGGTAGAGGTTCTAGAGGTGGGGAGTAGAGGGGTAGAGGGGAGGTGGAGAGGAGGTTCTAGAGGTGGGGAGTAGAGTGGTAGAGGGGAGGTGGAGAGAAGGTTCTAGAGGTGGGGAGTAGAGGGGTAGAGGGGAGAGAAGAGGGGGCGCTAGAGGTGGGGAGTAGAGGGGTAGAGGTTCTAGAGGTGGGGAGGTGGAGAGGAGGTTCTAGAGGTGGGGAGTAGAGGGGTAGAGGTTCTAGAGGTGGGGGGTAGAGGGGAGGTGGAGAAGAGGTTCTAGAGGTGGGGAGTAGAGGGGTAGAGGTTCTAGAGGTGGGGAGGTGGAGAGGAGGTTCTAGAGGTGGGGAGTAGAGGGGTAGAGGTTCTAGAGGTGGGGAGTAGAGGGGTAGAGGTTCTAGAGGTGGGGGGTAGAGGGGAGGTGGAGAGGAGGTTCTAGAGGTGGGGAGTAGAGCGGTAGAGGTTCTAGAGGTGGGGGGTAGAGGGGAGGTGGAGAGGAGGTTCTAGAGGTGGGGAGTAGAGCGGTAGAGGGGAGGTGGAGAGGAGGTTCTAGAGGTGGGGAGTAGAGGGGTAGAGGTTCTAGAGGTGGGGGGTAGAGGGGAGGTGGAGAGGAGGTTCTAGAGGTGGGGAGTAGAGCGGTAGATGGGAGGTGGAGAGGAGGTTCTAGAGGTGGGGAGTAGAGGGGTAGAGGTTCTAGAGGTGGGGAGTAGAGGGGTAGAGGTTCTAGAGGTGGGGAGTAGAGGTGTAGAGGTTCTAGAGGTGGGGTGTAGAGTGGTAGAGGGGAGGTGGAGAGGAGGTTCTAGAGGTGGGGAGTAGAGGTGTAGAGGTTCTAGAGGTGGGGAGTCGAGGGGTAGAGGGGAGGTGAAGACCAGACCATTAGGCAGACTTTGAAGATGACACTGACAGAAAGACAACACATAAAAGCACCAGAGGAGGTGGTGATTTTCCTCAGGGCCACAGGAAACATGATGTACATCTCTTTACTGTCACACATCATTCCTGCTTTATGGTCTATTCTGATCCAAATATCTACACTGTTTACAGTAGAGCACCAGATCAGTTCATTTTAACTGATCTCTAGATCAATATAACTGATCTCTAGTTCAATATAACTGATCTCTAGTTCAATATAACTGATCTGGTTCTATCAGTTAGATTGCCTATTTGAGCACAAACACACACGCATGCTCACACACAGATCCTCGGGCCTTCTTGGCCGGGCCCCTGTAGGAAGACACTGAGTCATCCCAGTGGAAGTCCTTTGGTGTGTCCACTTTCACAACCACAATGCATAGCCTGCCTACCAGCCTACAGCCTGTCCTCCAGAGATCAATGAGCCAATGTGATTCTGATTACAGGGTTAGGGTTAGGGCGGAGGCTCCTATCTGACTCCATCACTGGCCAGAGGAGCAGGGAGGACATGGGCGGAACTCGATCTGTCTAACGCCCTTTGAAGTGGGTTTATGGGGGACAGCGGCGCAATGCATCGTGCCATGACAAACGAGGTGATGAGAGGAGAGGAGGAGAGAAGGAGGGGAGGAAGAGAGGAGCAGGATAGAAGGGGGGAAGAGGAGGAGAGAAGTGGGAAGGAGGAGGAGGAGAGAAGGGAGGATGGGGAGGAGCGCGGGCATCAGCGACAGCTACTGGACTTCCAGACAGAGATGCTTCATAAATCATTGGAGTGGCCTTTCCCCTCTCAGCAGGGGCTCACCCATACAGCAGTTAGACAGCAGAGGTGTACACACACTCATCCCCACACTCTGCTCTGAGCAGGGTGACCATCACCACTAACATCACCACTAATACACCCAACTAATGGGGATCTTCAGCTAGCTGCTATACTCACACAAGGTTCTATCTAGAACCTAAAAGGGTTCTTCGGGTGGTCCTCATAGGAGAACCCTTTGAAAAGCCCTTTTTGGTTCCAGGCAGAACCTTTTTGGGTTCCATGTAAACCGCTTTCCACAGAGGGTTCTGTATGGAACCCAAAAGGGTTCTACCTGGAACCAAAAAGGGTTCAACCTGGAACAAAAAAGGGTTCTCCTATGGGGACAGCCAAAGACCTCATTTGGAACCCTTTTTTCTAAGAGTACCGTCAGAATGACTGTTTCAACATTGGACTCCCTCTTTAAAATAACCTCTTAAATAAAAGTCACAATATTGCTTTGACGAAACCGTAAAGTTCTTGAAGGCGTTTGTTTATTGTTATAAACAACATCACACATTGTCTGTTATAAAAGAAAGCAAGAGAGAGATTATATTTTATAGTCATCTCATCTTCGAAAGGAAGAGAAGACAATCAGAAATGAATGTTTAGAAATAGGCTATTTCTGTTGATATGTGTATTTGTCTGTGGTGATCTCGCTGTGGAATTCAGTGCTGATCCTGCATCAATCATAGGTCAAACAGCCTCTGAAAGCCAAATGGTGAAATTAGAGCACAGCCCCATACCAACCCAATGAGCCAAGATCTCTTACTCTCACTGCAGCAATGCAGCTCCACTTTTCCCGCAAGCTAGGCAGCACTAGGCAGCGGACGGGTGAAAACGCTTTGGGGCAAAAAAACTGTAGAAATAACTGGACACCTCCCACCGCCCCTTCTCCCCTCCCTCGCCTTGGACATCCCTAATTAACACAGGGCTAGTCAGGAGGCCTGGAGTAAAAATCTGCTGTTTGGACCAAAAAAATGACCAGAAACATATTGTCTCCTTTATATAAATGCATGCAAATAAACTGCTGGTAGCTCCTGGAATTGAATGAAGCCCCGCAACAACCTGGCAAAATCATTCATTCATAAAATCCCAATGTGTGACTATTACTCTAATTACAGAGCACGTCGGCCCCAATTAGCTCAGTGCTTCTCCTCCGCTTCATTCCTGATTAACACAGCCCTGGTAATTACAGGTTCCATGAGAGTTTTTTTTAAAGCATTAGAGGGCCCACACAGCAAGCTGTTAACTCCATACATGTCCTATTCTCCCATTCCATATACTGTACCGATCGCTCTCTCTCTGTCAGGAGGGCATTTTCCCTCTTCTTTGTCCAGGAGGACTTTCCTTTGTCTGCACCTGCTCTCACTACAGCAAGGCTGGCTCAGCAAACATTACAGTCACCCAGCCATGGATGGGAGAGTGACGGAGAAAGGGGGAGAAAGAGAGGAAGAGAGAGAGAGAGAGAGAGAGAGAGAGAGAGAGAGAGAGAGAGAGAGAGAAATATATAAAATGAGAGACCAGTTTGAGGTGCCTGTAAAAGTCCACCTTCTGCTCCAGCTCTCTCACATCTCCAGCTCAGTGACAAGGCCAGGCAGCAATGCCACAGTGCCATGTGCTAATTACACATGTAAAGCCTATTATACCCACGGAGGACACCTGCTGGCAGGGGAAATGAAGCCAGCACAGCTGCCTGCCACACTGACTGACTCAACCCACCACCACTCTCTCCGCTGCTCAACCAAACAATCTCTCCTCCCCTTCTCTGGCCCCGATCATAGCTTTCTGATTGCATTTTGATGTGGTCCCTGGATTGTAGGATGTACTTAACATTCACATTCTCCTCCAGGGAGCCATTGTTGGTAAAAAAATGGAGTCAGTTAGAGCCTCTTGCTGCCCTATATACTGCCTGTACACAAGGTCAAGTTAACCTAGCACTGGCAGTCAGAGGGGTTGAGGAGAAGAGGGACCAGGATCACATGACAGACTCCACGTCAACATATCCCTCTCTCAATGCTTCTATCCCATCCAACCACACCATTTCTTTAAGAAATTAAAAGATAGCTTGTTGACCTTATATTTCTACAACCTATAAAATAATTCATTTACAAAAATTGCCCTAAATGTATTGAGCCTCATAATTGCATCTATAAAAGAATATCAACACTGATACAGTAAACCAGGCTAACTAACAATCCTGCTTTGGTCCGTGGACAGCAGTATGCAGCCCCCTGCCACTGATCTGTTTTTACAATGAGTCCCACTCTCAGATAATGAACCAAATGAGGCCTGCACTTCGAAAGAAATGATCTGATCAACTTCACACTCATCAGGGGAGCTTGTGTACATCTTGCCCAGGGTCTTACATCGTCATAAATATTCAAATGCTTTTCACAGTTCATTATAAACTCACAAAATCACTGCTCTTCCGAGATTGGGATGTTACATTCATTAAGGGCAGAATACAAAGCCTCCAAATTATAATGATACTAATTCCTCTCGCAATTATAATTTAACTATCCACGTCTCACATCTAAGTCTCACATCAAAAACTTCAAACATAGCCAACACTAATGGATGTCTTTCCACATTTTACAGTTAACATTCAAGGACAAACAATACAGAACTTAAAATCTGAAATGGTAGCTGATGGTGTTTATTTTTCTACTTTCAAGGCCGTATTTGATACGTACGTATGTAGAATAGTAAACATCCAAGCTTTTTCCATAACAAGCTCTCCCATGAGGTGACAAGTGGGTATACCGATTCCCCAGTAACACAAACAGAAATCAATTGAACTGGTGAAGGGAAACTGTGCAGCACAGGGAAGAAAAGTGAATGGACAAGTTGTGTATAGAATGTATAGAATGTGTATAGAATGAAGTGAATGAAGAGTGCAGATAGCGTAGTGGGTGTGAGTGATACATGGATCTGGACCCAGACTGATGATGTGAAGTAGTGGGATGACTGTGTTAACACCTTGGTGAGCAAGGCTGATGTCTGAGGCCTGGCTGGAGTCGAGTGGCTATAGCTCCCCGCTCTCCTGCTCCCAGGCCAAGCTGTTCTAATGAGACAGGCGGACAGGGAGCTGTCACACCAAAGGAGGGGGTCTGACACATGAAAATGAACCTAGTCTGCATCATGGGACAGGGATGGGCGGGGGGACTGGGGAGCGGGGGGGGGGGGGGTCTTCCCAGCAGATGTCAAAGAAATGAGTGACAGGTCAGGGAAGGTGGCTGGCTGAGCAACAAAACTCCACTGAGCTCCTTTGAGTGATAAGACACGAACAGGAACACCACATCACTCATTGAATGCAGGAGAGATTAAGAGCTCTGTGTGGCCCCACATCCCCTCCATGGACTGTACTGTACTTAGTGTAAGGCAGGTTGATTATAAACCCATTAAATTAATACTTTATCATCATACAATTTCTTTTTGAATTTGTCAACAAATATTTATTAAAGTGCTAAATCTAACTTAAAATCTTAAATGCCAGCATTGCCCCCAAAAATTATTTGATCACTTTTATTTCAGCAATGATGAAAAATGCAGAAGCTTCTTTCTCCAACATCTACCGCCTAAATGTACTCCTCCCTCCAATATGCCCTAAAGACATTTCTGAGGCTTTATGAGTGATGACTGTGGGATTATCTCACTATTAGACTGATTCTGACATTTGTTCTGTCACATCTGAAATGGTTGTTTCCCTTGAAAAGCCAGGTGCTCTCTCCACGTCGCTCAGATTCCCAGATTGCCAGAGATTTGAGACAGCCCTACGCTCATTTCATCTGGAGTAGAAGGGGGATGCAGTTGATCAGGCTCGGCACGGCAGTGGTAGCGACACTCGTTCCTCTCCTTCCATCTGCCGGAGGGAGGGTCCGGCGGGAATTGTTCCTCTGTGAGCTCCCCAGTCCCAGCGAGTGAGCTTTCATGTCAGACAGGATACCAGACAGGATACCAGACAGGAATACCAGCTAGCGCTCTGCTTCGCTTAACACTTACATGTTGACAGAGAGAAAGAGACGAGTGTTCACTTACCTTGCAATGGTCTTGAAGACGGTTTGGAATCAGACACTAAACCCAAAACATATGCAGTGCTCATAGTAGAGGAGAGGAGCGATGAAGGGGACTAGGTTTACAGCTACAGTACAGCTGAAGGAAAGAGTCTTTATGCGAGTCCGACTAGAACTATATGAACTAGAACTTTCATATTCATCGTTGACATGAGGCTGTTTGTCGGGGTTCTTTACAGAACACAAACAAAAACATACTTTACAAGCAACACACCAAGACCTAATTTGAAGTTAAACAAATATGGTGAGAGTTTACCAGTGCATTGCCCTCTTCACTCCGTCCGGGATGTCTTTCTCCCCAGCTTTGAGATCTGAGATATCTGTAATTTTACAAAACGACACTAATGCATTACATATGTACAGGATTTTTCAATCCAGTACTACATGGCAATATAATGTAATGTCATTTAACTCATACCAATGAAGATTTCATTTCTCACCATGTATTTTCTCGAATATCATTCTCCATTAGCTGCTCTTCCAACTTTGGTAAATCTTCGTCTCGTTCAGGTTGAAGTCGAATTCCTCAACCGGATTTGGGCGACTGTCCTTTAACAGGTCACAATCTCACATATTGAAATTCTGAAACAAAGTAGAATTTACATTTGTTCACTTCAAAACATAACAGCCTAATTTCAATATGATAAAAAACTGTTTAAAAATAAATGTCATACTTGCTTCCGGCATGGGAAAAGGGTCTGAGCCTTTGCAGCGCGTTGGTCATCTGAAGGGGCAGCAGACATCGGTGTCTCACATGACCTATCCTTGGAACATGAAGGCTCAAGGTTATCTGCAGTAAAAATATTGGACAACATCATGGCAATTCGTTGTACAATTAGAATACCTTTCCCAAATACAGTGCATCTGAAAAGTATTCACACCCCTTGACTTTTTCCACATTTTGTTACGTTACAGCCTTATTCTAAAATGTATGAAATAGTTGAGAAATATATAAATTTTAATTTTTTTTAGCAAATGTATTAAAAATAAAAAAACTGAAATATAACATTTACATAAGTATTCAGACCCTTTACTCAGTACTTTGTTGAAGCACGTTTGGCAGCAATTACGGCCTTGAGTCTTCTTGGGTATGACACTACAAGCTTGGCACACCTGTATTTGGGGAATTTCTTCCATTCTTCTCTGTAGATCCTCTCAAGCTTTGTCAGGTTGGATGGTGAGCATCAGGTTGGATGGTGAGCATTTTCAGGTCTCTCCAGAGATGTTAGTTCGGGTTCAAGTCCGGGCTCTGGCTGGGCCACTCAAGGACATTCAGAGACTTGTCCCAAAGCCACTCCTGCGTTTCCTTGGCTGTGTGCTTAGATTCGTTGTCCTGTTGGAAGGAGAACCTTCGTCCCAGTCTGAGGTCTGGAGCAAGTTTTCATCAAGGATCTCTCTGTACTTTGCTACGTTCATCTTTCCCTTGATCCTGACTAGTCTCCCAGTCCCTGCCTCTGAAAACAGCCCCACAGCATGATGCTGCCACCACCATGCTTCACTGTAGGGATGGTGCCAGGTTTCCTCCAGATGTGACGCTTGGTATTCAGGCCAAAGAGTTCAATCTTGGTTTCATCAGAACAGAGAATCTTGTTTCTTATGGTCTGAGAGGAGAATCCTTTAGGTGTCTTTTGGCAAACTCCAAGCGGGCTGTCATTTGTCTTTTACTGGTCCGGGTAAGGCTGGTCCGAGTACTGGTCTGGGTTTGGCCGGGGTAGGCAGTCATTGTAAATAAAAATGTGTTCTTAACTGACTTGCCTAGTTAAATAAATAAAAAAAATATATAAATATATATATATACACTGCTCAAAAAAATAAAGGGAACACTTAAACAACACAATGTAACTCCAAGTCAATCACACTTCTGTGAAATCAAACTGTCCACTTAGGAAGCAACACTGATTGACAATAAATTTCACATGTTGTTGTGCAAATGGAATAGACAACAGGTGGAAATTATAGGCAATTAGCAAGACACCCCCAATAAAGGAGTGTTTTTGCAGGTGGGGACCACAGACCACTTCTCAGTTCCTATGCTTCCTGGCTGATGTTTTGGTCACTTTTGAATGCTGGCGGTGCTTTCACTCTAGTGGTAGCATGAGACGGAGTCTACAACCCACGCAAGTGGCTCAGGTAGTGCAGCTCATCCAGGATGGCACATCAATGCGAGCTGTGGCAAGAAGGTTTTCTGTGTCTGTCAGCGTAGTGTCCAGAGCATGGAGGCGCTACCAGGAGACAGGCCAGTACATCAGGAGATGTGGAGGAGGCCGTAGGAGGGCAACAACCCAGCAGCAGGACCGCTACCTCTGCCTTTGTGCAAGGAGGAGCAGGAGAAGCACTGCCAGAGCCCTGCAAAATGACCTCCAGCGGGCCACAAATGTGCATGTGTCTGCTCAAACGGTCAGAAACAGACTCCATGAGGGTGGTATGAGGGCCCGACGTCCACAGGTGGGGGTTGTGCTTACAGCCCAACACCGTGCAGGACGTTTGGCATTTGCCAGAGAACACCAATATTGGCAAATTCGCCACTGGCGCCCTGTGCTCTTCACAGATGAAAGCAGGTTCACACTGAGCACGTGACAGACGTGACAGAGTCTGGAGACGCCGTGGAGAACGTTCTGCTGCCTGCAGCATCCTCCAGCATGACCGGTTTGGCGGTGGGTCAGTCATGGTGTGGGGTGGTATTTCTTTGGGTGGCCGCACAGCCCTCCATGTGCTCGCCACAGGTAGCCTGACTGCCATTAGGTACCGAGATGAGATCCTCAGACCCCTTGTGAGACCATATGCTGGTGCGGTTGGCCCTGGGTTCCTCCTAATGCAAGATAATGCTAGACCTCATGTGGCTGGAGTGTGTCAGCAGTTCCTGCAAGAGGAAGGCATTGATGCTATTGACTGGCCCGCCCGTTCCCCTGAATCCAATTGAGCACATCTGGGACATCATGTC
Organism: Salmo trutta; assembly: GCF_901001165.1. Lineage (NCBI taxonomy): Eukaryota > Metazoa > Chordata > Actinopteri > Salmoniformes > Salmonidae > Salmo > Salmo trutta. The sequence goes on along the minus strand of NC_042983.1, from coordinate 25,478,865 downwards.
TCGCTCCATCTACCAACGCCACGTTGCACCACAGACTGTCCAGGAGTTGGCGGATGCTGTAGTCCAGGTCTGGGAGGAGATCCCTCAGGAGACCATCCGCCACCTCATCAGGAGCATGCCCAGGCGTTGTAGGGAGGTCATACAGGCACGTGGAGGCCACACACACTACTGAGCCTCATTTTGACTTGTTTTACATTACATCAAAGTTGGATCAGCCTGTAGTGTGGTTTTCCACTTTAGTTTTGAGTGTGACTCCAAATCCAGACCTCCATGGGTTGATAAATTGGTTTCCATTGATTATTTTTGTGTGATTTTGTTGTCAGCACATTCAACTATGTAAAGAAAAAAGTATTTAATAAGATTATTTCTTTCATTCAGATCTAGGATGTGTTGTTTAAGTGTTCCCTTTATTTTTTTGAGCTATATATATATATATATATATATATATATATATATATATATATATATATATATATATATATATAATATTTTGAATATATATATTTACATTTAATACTGAGGAGTGGCTTCCGTCTGGCCACTACCATAAAGGGCTGATTGGTGGTGTGCTGCATTGACGGTTGTCCTTCTGGAAGGTTCTCCCATCTCCACAGAGGAGATCTGGAGCTCTGTCAGAGTGACAATTGGATTCTTGGTCACCTCCCTGACTAAGGTCCTTCTCCCCCGATTGCTCAGTTTGGCCGTGTGGCCAGCTCTAGGAAGTCTTGCTGGTTCTAAACTTCTTCCATTTAAGAAAGATGGAGGCCACTGTGTTCTTTGGGACCTTCAATGCTGCAGTAAGTTTATGGTACCCTTCCCCAAATCTGTGCCTCGACACAATCCTGTCTCGGAGCTCTATGGGCAGTTCTTTCGGCCTCCTGTCTTGGCTTGACCTCCTGGCTTTGCTCTGACATGCACTGTCTACTGTGAGACCTTATATAGACAGGTGTGTGCCTTTCCAAAAATGTATAATCAATTGAATTTACCACAGGTGGACTCCAATCAAGTTGTAGAGTCATCTCAAGGATGATCATTGGAAACAGGATGCTCCTGAGCTCAATTTTCAAGTCTCATAGCAAAGGGTTTGAATACTTTTGTAAATAAGATATATATATTTTTTTTTATAAATAAAATTGCCAATATTTTGAATAACCTGTTTTTGCTTTGTCATTATGGGGTATTGTGTGTAGATTGATGAGGGAAAATATTTATTTAATCCATTTTAGAATAAGGCTGTAATGTAACAAAATTTGGAAAAAGTCACTGGGTCTGAATACTTTCTGAATGCACTGTATATAGATCAAGTGTGAGAATAAAGTGTTGGCTTATGTTGAGAAGGGTCCTCTTCTCTATAGTCACTTTTGCAGCATTTTAGTTTGCTGTTTCCCCATCCCCACACTTGGTGACTTGCGTAGTGTTTTAATATGCTATTTCCCCTCACCACCAATACTTGGTGACTTGCAGGGCATTTGAGCCATTTGTTACTTAGTGGTTTCTTCCGTCTGGGTTGAGGCTACCTTCCCACTAGCCACACACTTGTAGTGTCACATCTGCTCCTGCTACGCCCTCTGGTGTTTATCCGGTGTCTTCTTGACCTGCAGTTACTCCTCCTGTACACTCTCTCTCACCCTCTCCCTCTCTGTGTGATTGTGTAGTTGGAGACAGGTGTGCTGGAGTCAGAGCAGATCCCTACCAGCTGCAACTCATTCCATAATCAAGACCTCTACAAATACTCAGTCCTGCCACTTCCACTCTCACAGATCATAATCTCTGCTCAGTCAGTTCATGATTCTAGCCATTTATGCTTATTCAAGATCCTGTTACTCTGCTGTGCCTGTTTCCCTGCCTGACACCGTTTATCCTCTCATTGCAGTTACCGCTCTGTCTCTGTCTCCTGTTCCACATCTCACCACCCAACTACCTTGCTCTGGATTTTACTCACGACCACTACCTTGGATTCCCCTCAGGACCTGTTTACCCTGTTCTACTCAGCTAACTCCAACCTCAGTCTCCACATCTGGTTTTTCTACAACTCATCCAAGCTTCCCCGGATCTGCACTCCATATCTCCCTGTGTAAAAATAAATATTTTGGTTAATTCATCCCTGTTTCCTCATCTGAGTCTGCTCTTGGGTTCCCCTGTGTCGCTCTGTGAACATGTAGATTTGAACAGATCAGTTACAGTAATACTGTAAAAGGTCCTCCCATTAAATCAAAGGGCAAGGTGCTTGTTCAGTGGCTAGGGTATAGGGACAAGAGGTTGATTAGTAAATCAGCATTGCAGGCTACCATACTACCATAACTTGGAGGCAGTATTGGCTGGGGGTGGGAGATTACATTCCTCAAGTGATTCTAAACACACAACAATATACAGAATAAAACCATGCCAAGTAAATTGAATGTACAAACTGTCAATGTGTGTTTAAACATACCAGTTATAAATGTATATAGTTATTTCGGTTTCGCTTGGAGATCTCCGCTTCAGTGATTTTCTTTTTTGATTATTTTTTCACATCAAGTTTTTATTTCAATTCATAGGATTCACACAATACATGCATAGATTCCCCACCCCCACACCAGCAATCTGATAGGATTCACACAATACATGTATAGATTCCCCACCCCCACACCAGCAATCTGATAGGATTCACACAATACATGTATAGATTCCCCACCCCCACACCAGCAATCTGATAGGATTCACACAATACATGTATAGATTCCCCACCCCCACACCAGCAATCTGATAGGATTCACACAATACATGCATAGATTCCCCACCCCCACACCAGCAATCTGATAGGATTCACACAATACATGTATAGATTCCCCACCCCCACACCAGCAATCTGATAGGATTCACACAATACATGTATAGATTCCCCACCCCCACACCAGCAATCTGATAGGATTCACACAATACATGTATAGATTCCCCACCCCCACACCAGCAATCTGATAGGATTCACACAATACATGTATAGATTCCCCACCCCCACACCAGCAATCTGATAGGATTCACACAATACATGTATAGATTCCCCACCCCCACACCAGCAATCTGATAGGATTCACACAATACATGCATAGATTCCCCACCCCCACACCAGCAATCTGATAGGATTCACACAATACATGTATAGATTCCCCACCCCCACACCAGCAATCTGATAGGATTCACACAATACATGTATAGATTCCCCACCCCCACACCAGCAATCTGATAGGATTCACACAATACATGCATAGATTCCCCACCCCCACACCAGCAATCTGATAGGATTCACACAATACATGTATAGATTCCCCACCCCCACACCAGCAATCTGATAGGATTCACACAATACATGTATAGATTCCCCACCCCCACACCAGCAATCTGATAGGATTCACACAATACATGTATAGATTCCCCACCCCCACACCAGCAATCTGATAGGATTCACACAATACATGTATAGATTCCCCACCCCCACACCAGCAATCTGATAGGATTCACACAATACATGTATAGATTCCCCACCCCCACACCAGCAATCTGATAGCATGTAAAATAAATCATGATCATGATATAAAAACAAATACATTAATATTACTTAGTAAATCTACTGAACAATACATCATATAGTCTCAAAAATAGTGACAAATTATTGATACACACTCATGGATGTAAAAGCCCATTGGTACAGAGTTCAGAAATGTCCGCTGCTGCTTTTTTCCACGTGTCCACAGTGGACACCTTCGCCTTGTGGATCCTGGCCGTGGAGAGCTCAATAAGCACAATTTTCTAAATGTGAGCAGCCATTGTTGCAATGGTAACTGATGAGGTGTAATCCACCTTTGCACAATAATTTTCTTAGCAGCTGTGGTTCCTGCCAACCACACTCTCTGTTGGGGTTCTGACAAGAGCAAATCAGTCATCACAAAGCAACATCACTATTGGATCTAATGGCAGTATTTTATCTAAGTACAGAGATGACATTGTTGACTTTCCCCCAGAATTCAATCCCCCCCTGGCATTTCCACAACACATGCTGAAAAGTCCCAAGGTCCCCTGTGGTTCAGAACACACATAATGGCGATGGACTAATACCCATGTGATATCTTTTTGAGGTGTTAGATAAGTTCTATGGACATTTGTTTTATTAATTAATTGGTGATTGGAGTTTCAGGATGATCCAAAAATAATTTTCCTTACTGTCTCCCGATTTGGTTGAGTGTTTTAAATACCTAGGTACACAAATTGATAACAAGCTGAGTTTTACAGAGAATGCAGACTATTTTTTTAAAAGCAAGCCAACACCTGTTCTTAATCAGGAAATGAAAGGGGTTTGGGGTCAGCCAGGATGTTCTGGAGAGGGTGTACAGCAGCTTGGTGGAGAGCATCTTCACATTCAATATGACAGTCTGGTAATCTGAGCGTGAGGAGCAAAAGCAAACTGGCCAGAATAGTAAACACAGCCAGAAAGTAATTGGTCGGCCACAGGCACATTTGTACATTCTGTTCCACAAGGTAATTCTGTTCCACAAGGCAACCAAAAAGAAGCCACTGGCTGTCAATGGCAACCCCTCCCACCCTCTACACACTCAGTTCGAGAGGCTTCCCTCTGATCGGCGCTTCAGAATGCCCATGGCCAAGAAGAACGTGTTCAAACATTCATTCGTTCCTTGTGCTTTTGGACTACTAAATGCAAAGTAAATTGTATCGGTATATGTACTTATCTATCTAGTGCAGTTGGGACAGTGGTTGTTTTGAGTGAATGTATTAATGTCCTCTATCTTGTTAGTGTTTGCAACATGATGGACTGACTGGTTTAAATGTGTATGATGTGAGAATGTATGTGTGATTCTTTTAATGTAGGTGATGCCAAAGAAAAATGTCCATCCTGGATGGAAAAAAGGTTTTATTCTATTCTATTTGTTTGTCAGCAAGTGCAAAATGATTTTCCCATACAGTGGATAGAGTTAATTGTTTTTGTGCTGCTAGAATTAATTGACTATAGATATCAGAAACAACTCCTTTTAAGGGGCTTCTGTCCGTTAGAAGTTTGACCAATGGGTGTACTGCTAATTCTGCTCCCCAGGGGACCCCATAGGCTCACATGGATAGGCGGAGTTGAAGGTAAAGACAATTTGATGAACCTGCGACATTAAAACACTGGCTCCATTCACATTGAATATGTCTTTGAAAGTATGAATACCCTTCTTAGACCAAGAATCTGACATAAATGGTTTCTTACACAGTAAGAATGATTTATTGCACCATGTTGGAAAGTATGAATATCGTTTAAGATTAGATCTCATATGCTTCTCTGCAGTTTTCCACTTATGTACTGAGTGTGCTACAGGAGTCAATCCAGAAAATAATACATATTGTAATCTAATTGGTTAAACTATTGACTCTTCTATAGCACGACAAGGAACAGAAGCTTCTGGGATTAACCAGGTCTTCATGAAATTCATTTGGAATGACAGGTGACATTTTTGATTTGGAACTGCAAGTCCACCTGATGCTTTTGTTCTCTGTAGTGTTACATATTTCATCTGAGGTCTCTTTCTACCCCAAATGAACTTATTTATGACAGAGTCAAGTTTAGACCAATAGTCTACAGGAGGAGGCAGTGGTAACATGGAACTCTTAAAATTGATATGAGGGAGGACATTCATTTTAATAATTGAGATTCTAGCATGCAAAGAAGTGGCCATAGCGGACCGTCTTTTTATGTCTTTTTGGATATTTTGAAAGTAGTTCTTCCTGCAAGTAGTTTGAAGAGAGGGGGATATGGTCATTCCTAAGTAGGTGGTTTGTTTCTTCACTGGGATCATGGGTGGTAGTTGAACGCTTCCCATAGCTGAGTTAAGAGGTAGTAGAACCTCTGTAACCAGACCATGAGCTGAATGCTGTGAAAATAGACATTATTGGCTGAAGGGATTTCTCAGCGTTTGCGACGTAGAGCAGTATATGTCATCTGCATACAGAGAAATTGCTTGTTCAGTTTGTTTCATTTTGAAATGTGAGGAAGCAGAATTTTGACGTATGCTTTGTGCCAGCGGTTCGAGAGAGCAAATAGCATAGGGAAGGCGGGACAACCTTGTTTACATCCTGCTTGTATGGTAAATGGATTAGAATGGGTAGGGCCTGTAGATATAACAGAAGAAGGATTCACATACATGGTGGGGATCATATGTATAAATCTAGCCCCAAAACCAAAATGTTCAAGAACAAGCCATGAATATTCCCATTCTAAGTGGCCAAAGGTTTTCTCTGCATCTAATGATAACATAGCACATGGGGTATCCTGATTGGAAGCCCCAACAACCACATTAACACCCATCAGTCACAATAGTGACCGTAAAAAAACATTTTCAGTTATAAGGCTCTAAATATTTGAGTGAATGATGTATCAAAGCATTTCCAGCAAATATTGAAATAATAAAGGGTCACAATGAAATATGTGCAGTGTCACGTTTAGTGTAAATTATCACACGACCAGAGCTGTTTACTTCCTGGTTGCACCATGACAAGAGGATGGCTGCATCAAAGCTCCCAAACAAAAGGTTAGTAAAGTATGTTAACATAAAGATAGAACAAAGAGTTTTGGTACACATCTTTAAGGTGTCTAGTATTGATATATGCATTTGCAATTACTCAACTTTGTTCAGTGTGGTCATAGAATGAGTAAACATGTTGACGGCAACAATAGTGACCGGCGGGATAAAGTACATGTAGGTATACACATACATAGGTCTTGTTCTACTTAACTTTCTACTCTGTTCTTTATTTTAGTTTCACTTTGAGTCAAGTTCTGGATATGTTGGATCAAGGCATGCAACATTGCAGTTATCCTTCAAAATGAGAAAGATGCTGTCCTCAGTGATAGGGTCAGATATGGACTATAAGGGGGAAACAGGCCATTTGCCAGCCAGGCTGTTGAATGCATATGCTGAACCTATGCAAACAGATCATGACAGGAACAACATTATCAGTGATGACTTATCCCTTAAGGTTCTCTGAGCTCAAGTCATGCCATTTCAGGAATGGCTGTCAGTGGATGAGAGCATGATCTGATACTATGGCCAACATGGATGTAAACAATACATTTTTATCACGCAAGTCAGTTGAGAATAAATTCTTATTTACAATGACAGCCTAGGAACAGTGGGTTAACTGCCTTGTTCAGGGGCAGAACAACAGATTTTTACATTGTCAGCTCGGGGATTCGGTCTAGCAACCTTTCAGTTACTGGCCCAACGATCTAACCACTAGGCTACCTGCCACCCCTTTCATAAGAGGTAAACCAATCCTTTTTGGTTACAAGCTATGGAGCCTTGCCTCATCCAGTGGTTACATGTATCACTGCCTAGCCAGTTGTAGCTCAATCTTGGGTGCAATGATCATGTTCCCGCACTGACTGACTGTGTGGAGGCTCATTGATTTAATGTTACGTTAGCCTACATGATACACTAGTAAAGTAATAAAATATATAGCTGTTGGCTATATTAGCCACAACTTACCGTTCTTTGTGCAGCTTCAAATGTCGAACAAAGTTGGAAATTGTTGCACCCTTTTTGTCAGCTGGCACAGTCTGATTGGCTGCTGTCCGATTCAAACTGTAATCCGTTAAATGAAGAGTTGATGCGCTGCACACTTTTTTTAATAGCATCATTTTTTATATTTGGGCTTGGGGAGGGTATCAAGTCAGGTCGAGTCATAAGGCTCAAGTCCAAGTCAAGTCACGAGTCATTGGTGTTAAAGTCAAAGTTGAGTTGCAATTCATATTTGTGACTCGAGTCTGACTCGAGTCCAAGTCATGTGACTTGAGTCCACACCTCTGATGGGAACTCTGGATAGATGAGGCAAAATCGTCTGTTTGATGTCCCATTCAAGCCACAGAAGGACTTCATGAAGTTACCCAGGGGAACCTCTGAGGTTCTGACCCAAGGAGACAAGTTGCTGGTCCTTTACAAAGACAATAACATTGTCACAGTGGCAACAAACATGAAGGAGAAATACAGTGAGACCTCTGTCAAGAGATGGAACAAGGAGTGACATGCCTTTGAAAAAGTCCCACAACCAAACTGCATCAACTGATACAATGAGCACATGGGTGGTGTTGACCTTCACGACCTACACGTTTCAAGATACCATATCTCCATCAGGTCTAACAAGTGGTGGTGGCCCATCTCTGCATGGTCTCTCAACAGTGCACTCGTAAACATACATTTATTTTACAGAGACGTAATGGGAGGGACCGTCGACCTGCTCACCTTCTCACGGATAGTGGTACTGTCTCTTATGCAAAAGTTTGGCCCGAAACCACTGAGATCTCTACTGGTTGCTACTGTTGAAGATCAGGCAAGATATGACAAAGCTTCTCACTGGCCAATCAACACGATGCACTGATTCCAGAGATGTGGTCATTGTGACAAACGCACTACCTATGCATGTGAGAAATGCAAAGTGCCACTGCACATTGAGTGCTTCAAGATATACCATGGACAGTAGAAAATTAGATAAGAGTGAATGAAAAAGGGCTGAATAAGTCAATAAAAGAAAAACAGAAAGGTCAAAGGTTAGAGAAGCAGTACAACGGACTCTGGGAAGAAATGAAAAGTTGACGAAAAAGGGAAAAATACAATCAAAATGACTGAAATGTTTTTGGAAAAGCAGGTCAATTGATTCAAGACATACTGGATTAGAATGGTACGTCTGACTGATCGTAATTCAAAATAATGACGCACAAACTAATCGTGCACTTGGTTCTGAAGCCTACCTCTATGATATGTGTATGTATGTGTATAATATATTTATTTTCTTCAGTGTAGGCTTCTACTTGAATGCATATTCTACAGGCTACCTCTATCCTAAATGTTACCTTTATGTTCAGTGTGAATGAATCACATGACTGCTATATGGTTCTTAGTGAATGTTGCACTAAAATGACACAATGACAATGTAACAATAAATATTGCACTAAAGTACAAGTTCAAATGTTACAATAAAGTTACAATATAATGTTTCAATACATGTTGCACTAAAGTAACAATGTTACAATGTATGGTGCAATAAAGTAACAATGTTGAAATGCTTTGATGGTTGTTTTTTTTGTTGTCTTTGATCGCAGAATTCATATCAGTGTTGTATAAGGGTTTTTGATACATAAAATAGTCACATTAGAATGTGATGGGGCATTCTAGTGGCAATGCTGGGGACTGCCAGTGACAGTTTTAAATGTGTTAACAACTGGGCTGGGATAAATAAAAATGTTGATGACTGCTTAGGAGAAATATTTTAATTCAGTATACATCACATTATCCCATCATAAATTTCAAAAAAATAATGATTGATTATTTCAAAGGGTTACTAATAACACATGATTTGGATATTTTCATATCTGGGAAAAAAGTGGGATTAAATGGGTTAAAGAGGCGGCATGTTATTGGCTGCCTGACGACCCTTAGTAAACCCTGTGATAGTTGACTTCTCTTGCTACGCAGTTGTTGTCATAGCAACATGAGACACATTCGCTAGCCAGCTACCACCAGACAAAGTTATTACACAAACGTTGCAAATTTAACTTAGTTGTAAAATAAAAATGTTGTTTATAAAAGCTAGATAAACTTTTAACAACATATAGGTTATACTGAACACCACTGAAGAGATAATCAGTTAGCTAGCTAACAGTTGTGATGATGACTTACTTAGCTAGCAGCTAACGTTAATTGTAACGTTAATTTACTGTTCCAGTCACCCAGCTATCTCGAAAGCTAGTTCACTAGCTAGCTAACTAGCTAGCTAGCTTGTTGGTGCTCTGTTGTCGAAGTTCATAATGATCACAAATAATTTGATCCAATGTGTCTTGTTTTGTACGCTTTGTACAAATAATAAAACGCAGAACTACAGGATGTTTCTTAACATAACTCTTTATTAACTAGCTACAACTACATGTTCGCCTATCTCCAACCACGATCAACTGACGATGCCCTAACCGTCTGGGTGGTCTTAACCAATCACTGAACTGTAGGATACGGCGGTAAAATGCATCCAATTATAATTCAGTATGTATTCACATATGAATATTACATCCCCCTTCTTTTAAAACAAAATACAAATGTTTACATATTCTAAGCTTTTCTTTTGAATACATGCTCTGTAGTTTGAACTCAAGGTAAGTAACCATTTATATTGCATAATACACCAACTGAATCAACATAGACTCTGAAACAATGATCCAACATACTGTTACTTTTAGAACAAGGGATTCTCAGCAACTCAGCTTTCACTGTAGAAATGACATCTTAACATTTCAAACAAATACAATACTAAAGCATTTCAAGTGAACTTTCAATAACAAGTTTACAGTCTGGAACTCTTTTAGGGCAGCGATCCGCCTACACCCTTTGACATTTCACAGGTCGAGGACAGCTCTGGGCTTGACCTCTCTTCCTGACCTTGTGCGATATGATGTTGAGCATGCTTCTGTGTCAGTCAACAGCTCTTGTGGTGTTGCAGGTAAGTATGGTGTATGTTGTGCTGTGTGTGTGTTTAGTCCATCACGTTCTCTTTCAGGGGAACAGTTCATCTCATCAGTGTGTTGTTCTTTTGTGTTCAGTAAGTGACGACGATTGCGGCGGTACACTGCTCCTTCTGCTGTGCGGACGTAATATGAACGTTCAGTGTCAGCTGGCTGGATGACGACTGCTGGTTTCCAGAGGCCATGCTCTTGGATTCTAACTGACTCTCCGTCGATCAGTGGTGGCAGTGGTCTAGCTGACCTGTCGTAGTATCGCTTTTGTTGTTGTTGTCTCTGTGCACGTTTTCCATGCATTTCATTGTAGCTGACGACCTCAGGTTGCAGCTGCTGGTTGGTGCTGGGAAGGGTTGAGCGAAGTCTGCGGCTCATCAACAGCTGGGCTGGTGATTTGAAGTTGTCAACTGGAGTGTTGCGGTATTCAAGGAGACTGAGGTAGGGGTCTCTCTTGTCTGCTTTTGCTTTGTCCATGAGTGATTTAGCAATCTGCACAGATTTTTCAGCAAGGCCATTACTTTGAGGGTAATGTGGGCTTGTGGTGACATGTGTGAACTCCCATGCTTTTGTGAAGGATTCAAACTCATTTGATTTGTAACAGGGCCCATTGTCAGATATTAAAGTCTCTACAATGCCATGCCTGGCAAAGGCTGCTTTTAGCTTGTGTATCACAGCTGCAGATGTGGTACTGTGAAGCTTGTCGAGTTCGAAGTATCTGCTGTAGTAGTCCACTGTTACGATGTAGTCCTCGTTGTTCCAGATGAACAGATCGGTTGCCACGACCTGCCAGGGTCGGTCTGGGATACAGTGAGGTAACATTGGCTCTTTGGTGTTTGAGGGGCGTCTTTCAAGACAGATGGTGCATCTACCAACAATGTCCTCTATTTGTTTGCACATTCCAGGCCAAAACATAATGTCCCGTGCTCTCTGTTTGCACTTTTCCATGCCCATGTGTCCAGCATGGATCTTTGTCAAAATCTCTTCTCTGAGACTGGTAGGAATAATGATTTTCTCTCCTTTGAAAATGATTCCGTTGATCTGTGATAGTTCATCACGATGGTTCCAGAATTCTGAGACGCTCTGAGGGCATTTTCTCCTCTCCTCAGGCCATCCATCCTGTATGACTTCCCTCAGCTGTGTGAGTTGAGAGTCCTTTCCTGTTTCTGCTTGGATCTCCTTCAGTTTTGTGTCACTAACTGGTAAGTTGCTGTACACAGTGTGTACTTGCATGTCCATGCCTTCACTGAGGCTGCTGTCCTTGTAGGTAAGAAACTTCCTGGAGAGTGTGTCTGCGACAGGGATGTCTTTGCCTGGACGGTGAGTGATTGTGAAGTCGTATTTTTGTAGTTGAAGGATCATTCTCTGTAGCCTTGGCGGGGCTGCAGCTAGTGGTTTCCTCATGATTGACTCAAGGGGCTTGTGGTCGGATTCCACAATGACTTGTCGTCCATATACGTACTGATGGAAACGTTTACATCCGAATAGAATGGCATAGAGCTCCTTTTCAATTTGAGCGTAGTTGATTTCACAGTCTGTGAGAGATTTGGAAGCGTAGCCGATGGGCTTTCCTTCTTGCAGTAGCACTGCACCTAGTCCATACTTCGACGCGTCCACTTGGAGTCTGAGCTCTTTGTTGGGGTCGTAGTAGGCAAGGATTGGTCCTGGTTCTCTCGTGATCAAGTCTTTCACATTCTGGAAAGCAATGTCGTGTTGCTTGTCCCAAAGAAACTCACTGGACTGCTTTAGCAGTTGACGCAGGGGTGCATTAGCATTGGAGAGGCTGGGTGCGAACTTGGATAAGTAGTTGACCATGCCAAGCACTGTTTCCAGCTCTGCACGGTTTTTTGGTGGCTCCATTTCTTTTATGGCTGAGATCTTCTGTGGATCTGGCTTGATTCCATTCGCTGTGAGAAGATGTCCGAAGTAGCTGACCTCTGTAGCGCCGACTGTGCTCTTCTCTGGGTTGAGCCGGACTCCTCTCTCGCGGGATCTTTGCAGCATCGCGCGGAGGTTTCGGTCGTGCTCCTCTTTGGTTCGACCATAGACAAGGATGTCATCCACAATTGCCACAACTCCGTCGAGGCCTTCGTACACTTCGTCGATCTTTCGCTGAAACTCGTCTTGGGCTGAGATAATCCCAAAAGGCAGGCGACGGAACCTGTAGCGTCCAAACGGTGTGTTGAATGTTGTGAGCTTAGATGACTCTTCTGTGAGCTTGATAGCCCAGTAGCCTGATCTAGCGTCCATGACGCTGAAGTAGTGTGCTCCCGCTAGCTTGTGTGTGATGCCATCTAGCGTTGGTAAAGGGTAATGGGGCCGTTTGATAGCCTTGTTCAAGTCTCTTGGGTCGAGGCATACTCGGAGCTTGCCTGTGCGTGGTTTCTCCACCACCACTAACGCGTTTACCCAGTCGGTCGGTTCTGTAACCTTGGTGACTATGTCAGATTGTTCCATGCTCTCCAACTCTTTCTTCAGACGGGCACGGAGAGCAAGGGGAATCTTTCTCGGGGGGTAGACCACAGGGGTTGCGTCTGGGTCAAGGTGAATGGTACATTCTCCTGGGAATAATCCTATTCCTGTAAAGACATCAGCAAACTCCTCCAGTACATTTCCTGTCTCTACTGGTGCTGTTACTGATAAAACTAGCTTGATGAGGTCCATGTCTAAGCATGCTTTAAGACCTAGCACTGCAGGTGCTCTAGTGTCAACAATGTAAAAGTCCAACATCATGTCACTTTCCTTGTATTTGCATTTGAAAGTGCATGTGCCTTTTACTGGGAGCTGTTCACCACCATAACCAGTCAGTCTGCGCATGGTGGGCTGTAGCTCACACTCAGATGTCAAGCTGCGGTACTTATTCAGAGGAATAATGTTTACTTGTGCACCAGTGTCTAGTTTGAACTTTAGCTTTGTGCCTTGTGTTCCTATCTCAATGTCAGCAAAGGCTTGCTCTGTCTCTGATATGTGACTTTTTCCTGTCACTGAATCAATAAACAGTTCATCATCATTTGACTCTTTGATTGACATTTCATCTTCACTCACTGTGTGTACTGTTTTTCCACGGTAAGCTCTGCACACTTTTGCAAAGTGATTCCATTTACCACATTTAGTACACTGTTTGCCTTTAGCTGGGCAATTTCCTTGTTCGCCATGCACTTTGTATCCACAATATCCACATGTTTTGGGGCGTTTTGAGTCTGTGTCGCTCTGTTTTGGAGTTATGTCTCTCTCCGTTCTGAAACGCGCTCTCTGGGCACCGGAGGTGTGCTTTGATGTCTGCCTGACTGCGTGCACTGCTTGTTCACGTGATGCGCTCGTGCTGCGGCGCGAAATGGTTTTCATCTGAGCCTGTGCTAGCTCGTGAGATCTGGCTATGTCGATAGCTTTGTCCAGCGTTAGCTCAGACCCAACATTCAAAAGTTTCTCTCTCACTCGCGGTGAGTGTATTCCAAATACAATACGGTCCCTGACCATCTCATCCTTGTTTGCATAATCACAGTCTTTCACAAGCAGACGCAGCCCAGTCACAAACGGTTCAAAAGACTCGCTAGCTCCCTGTACTTTCTCATGGAATTTGTACCTAGCGAAAATTGTATTAGTCTTCGGCACAACATATGCTTCAAAACGATCGTAGTATGTTTTCAGTACCTTTGATTCAGCCTCGGTAAGTGTCCATGTGTTGTAAATATCTCTCCCTTTTTCACCGATCCAGAGGAGCAGGTAGCTACATTTTTCCTCTTCTCCTCTTTCCTTCAGAGGACCCGTGAACATTAGCTCCACATGCTGTTTGTACTTACGCCATGCATCGGGTAAGTTTGTAGACTCCCAGTCCATTCGAGGTGAAGGAACTCCAGAAAAATCCATCTTTTAAGACCATTTACTCTGACACCATGTCTTGTTTTGTACGCTTTGTACAAATAATAAAACGCAGAACTACAGGATGTTTCTTAACATAACTCTTTATTAACTAGCTACAACTACATGTTCGCCTATCTCCAACCACGATCAACTGACGATGCCCTAACCGTCTGGGTGGTCTTAACCAATCACTGAACTGTAGGATACGGCGGCAAAATGCATCCAATTATAATTCAGTATGTATTCACATATGAATATTACACAATGTTCCTCAAAACTTCTTGAAGTTGTGGATAAATCCTCTTGACCAGTTCACTTATTCCATACATTCCCCGGTGCTAATCTTGCATTTGAGCAACGTGAACATTCTTCCATTTCAGCCATCTTAAGCTGCATCTTCTCCAGTTTTGAAGAACAGTTGTTGATTTTCCGTGTGCTTTGCCTATTTTCACCTTGCAGATTGTCCAATTTAGTAGACAGATTGTCAATCACTTTCATCCTTCTCTCAACGTCGATTGTAAGAGCTTCAAAAGTCTCTTAATGTTTTCTATTGAGTGGTTCCACCGCCTCAGTTAACACCCGTTGTAGCATATCCTTGAGAGAGTTCTGTTGCTTGGCTAACACCTCAGAGATTGCGCCAGCTATAAAGGCCTGTTTCAGTGCTGAAGGCTGTCTTCTGACACTTAACTATTAGGGGAAGAAGTAGAAGAGACGTTTTTCTTGCCTCCTTGGGTAGTCGGCATCGTTAGTCAGTCTTGGGTTCGTTTTTTAAGAGTTCATTATCGAAATAATGTAATAAAATAGGAAAAAATAGGTATTGGGTTTGCAGAGCTCTATAGTACCCATAACGCCAGTTGGTCACGTGACGTCCCTGGCTTCAGTAATTTTGACATCTTCACATTGCGGTTTTGATTCTGAATGGTAGGGTGAGGGTTCAAACTATTTTTACTCATTGCATTGTCAAGTATAATGTATATCAGGAATCAAGGTAAGACCCAGATGCAGACATGTCGAATTGACAATGGTTTAATATTCCAACAGGGGCAGGCAATAGACAGGTCAAAGCAGGCAGGGGTCAGTAAACCAGAGGTGGGGCAACGGTACTGGACGGCAGACAGGGTCAGGGTAGGCAGAGGTCAACAATCCAGAGGTGGGGCAAAGATACAGGTCGACAGGCAGGCTCAGGGGCAGGCAGAGTGGTCAGGCAGGTGAGCTCAGAGTCAGGACAGGCAAGGGTCAACACCAGGAAGGCGAGAACAAGAGAGACTGGGAAAAGCAGGAGCTGAGAACAAAAACGGTGGTTGTCCTGACAAACAAGACGAACTGGCAACGGACAAACGGAGAACACAGGTATAAATACACAGGGGATAATGGGGAAGATGGGAAACAACTGGAGGGGGTGGAGTCAATCACAAGGACAGGTGAAACAGATCAAGGTGTGACAATGTATGTGCAATTTACCGGATGTCAGTTTTATTCTCAGAAGATTAAATAACTTCCATTTCAGAGAGGATGTGGACCAATCCTTTCTTGCTTTGCCAGTGATTTGGGGGCCACCATACAGTTTGGCCTTTGAGCAAGTTCTCTAGAATAACACCTACAGTACTTCCTTTTAATTTTCCATCCACATTGCTTTGGCCCCATATCCTCTGAGATTAGAACCTGGGGAAATAGACATTAGACAATACAGTTCCCCCTTTACTTTTTCAAAACTGTGTTGTGTTACAGCCTGAATTTAGAATTGATAAAATGTAGATTTTTTTTGTCACTGGCCTACACACAATTGCTCATAATGTCAAAGTGGAATTATGTTTTTCGAAATTAATTAAAAATGAAAAGCTGAAATGTCTTGAGTCAATATGTATTTAACCCTTTTGCTAAGGCAATCCTAAATAAGTTAAGGAGTAAAAATGTGTTTAACAAGTTACATAATAAGTTGCATGGACTCACTGTGTGAAATAGTGTATAACATGATTTTCAATGACAACCTCATCTCTGTATCCCACACATATAGTTATCTATAAGGTCCCTCAGTCGAGCAGTGAATTTCAACACTGATTCAACCACAAAAAAACAGGGAGGTTTTCCAGTGCCTCACAAACCTATTGGTAGATGGGTAAAAATTAAAAAAAAGCAGACATTGAATATCCCTTTGAGCATGGTGGAGTTATTAATTTCAAGGAAACTGCTCAGGGATTTCACCATGAGGCCAATGGCGACTTTAAAACAGTTACAGAGTTTAAAGGCTGTGATAGGAGAAAACTGAGGATGGATCAACAACATTGTAGTTACTCCACAATACTAACCTAATTGACAGAGTGAAAAGGCGGAAGCCAGTAAATAATAAATAATATTCCAAATCATGCATCCTGTTTGCAACATGGCACTAAAGTAATACTGCAAAAAAAATGGGAAAGCGATTAACTAAATACAAAGTGTTATGTTTGGGGGAAATCCAATGCAACACATTACTGACTACCACTCTCCATAATTTCAAGCATAGTGGAAGCTGCACCATTTTATGTGTATGCTTGTAATCATTAAGGACTGAGGAGTTTCAGGATAAAAAACAAACAGAATGGAGCTAAGCACAGTTAGGACAATAACCTAAAACACAAAGCCAAATCTACACTTGAGTTGCTTGCCAAGAAATCAGTGAATGTTCCTGAGTGACCAAATTTCAGTTTGACTAAAATTGGATTGAAAATCTATGACAAGACCTGGTAATGGTTGTCTAGCAATTATCAACAACCAATTTGACAGAGGTCGAAGAATTTTGAAAAGAATAATTGGCAAATGTTGCACAATCCAGGGGTGGAAAGCTCTTCAAGACCCACAAAGACTCACAGCTGTAATTGCTGCCAAAGATGCTTCTACAAAGTATTGACTCAGAGGTGTGAATACTTATGTAAATGAGATATTTCTGTATTTCATTTTCAATAAATTTGAAAACATTTCTATAAACATGTTTTCACTTTGTCATTATGGGGTAGTGTGTGGAGATGGGTGAACAAAACATGTATTTAATTTTGAATTCATGCTGTAACACAACAAATTGTGGAATAAGTCAAGGGGTATGAATACTGTCCGAAGGCACTGTAATATAAACCATACTTTCAATCTAAACTATTCCAATAGATCTGATCTTACTTGTCAAAATTGTGCAACTGTCATGGCCTGACCATAGAGAGCCCTTGGTTCTCTATGGTGTTGTAGGTCAGGGCGTAACTAGGGGGTGTTCTAGTCTTTTCATTTCTATGTTGGTGCTCTTGGTATGGTTCCCAATTAGAGGCAGCTGATGTTCGTTCTAATTGGGGATCATACTTAAGTTCTCCATTGTTCCCACCTGGGTTGTGGGATATTGTTTTGTGTATGTGCATGTAGCACCACTACTTTCACGGTTCGTTGTTGGTTTATTGTTTTGTAGAAGTTTCACTGTTTATTAAAAGATGTGGAACTTTAATCACGCTGCGCCTTGGTCCGCTCTGTACGACGATTGTGACAGCAACAGATGGGTCTCTATGTATTGCCTAAAATAGGGCAGACACAGCCTTGCTGGTACTCAGAAGAAATCATCTCTATTTTGCATTAGTGGATATTTGAGATGCTTGCGACGTTGAAGTCTTCCGAGGCACATGGAAGAATGAAGAAGTTGTCAGTTTGAGTATGGTGAATACAAGGTTTCCATCGTCTCTTATTTCTTTGATAAATGCATATTTGTCCTAGAGGAGGAAGCAACCATCTCGCATGTTATTCTTGATGTATGGTTGGATGTTCTTGGCAGTATGCTTTGCTTACCGTGATTCAGACAATTGTACTCGTCAATTACACCAATGGATTATGTAGGCGTTCGATGGCTAGTTTAAGTCACTGCAGATGTTTCTAAAACTCAAAGCAATTAAGGTCATTGAGAGAGCAGTTGTGAAATGCAACATCTGCCGAGTGATTGAGACCATGTACAGTACATCGTAAACTGTAAATGTATCACCATATACACTCATGCTCATCTCAAAAAAGTGCATCAGCAGCTGTTTGGCGTAATGCCTCCTCCTCATCTCAATCTAGCAAAATTGACATGGCTACACTAAAGGTCATAAAGTGGTGATATACCTTTTTGGAAACAACATCTTTCAATACTATGGGACCTGTGTAGAGCAGAAACTGCCTGTACTCAGTAACCTTCCATTGGTCAGGTTCTGGCAGTGACCGAGGTTGTCGAGCAAATTCTTTTGACAATAAGCCAGGAGATCAGAGCTTCTGAGAACTTGGTTTTCTGACAGTCTGCATGTTCTCGGGCTTAGTTTAAGGAAAGTCAATATCCTCCTTATGTCACCAAGCACACCATATGTATTGTATATAATCGGATAGACACCCTGAAATACAAGAAACGCCATCAAAAAAGATGTAGCCATCCGAGGGCTAGCCATGTAGGCCAATTAATTGAATTCACCATCATTTCTGTCTGGCTGTGTCCCCTCAGAGTGCCACACTACCCTTCAGTTCCATGAGCCTTTAATATGACATCTTTCACATGCAAAATATCCGCTATGGGATTTAAAGCATTTTAGCATGGCTCGCACTGGTGCATCACAAAGACAGTTTGATTGTGACATGGTAATGACGATTTGTCAGATTGATACCTGAAACCAGGAGCACCTTCAACTCAGGACGTCACTCGGGTAATCATCCACAGGGACTGGCTTAACCTCTCCAGTGAATATGGCAACAAATGGATGGAAATCCTTCAATCTTAGGCCAAAGTTGTCAGCTAAATTATTTGAAGAATGGAACACCAATGTTGATTTTCAAATCGATTGAATCCTCAATGAAATCTGGACTCTCAACCAGAGTCTTCACTATACCCTGCTCAACACCAAAATATGCATAGTTACCCTCACATTTCTCAAAGTGTTGTGCTCTGTCTGTATGCATAGTTACCCTCATATTCTCAAAGTGTTGTACTCTGGGTGTATACATAGTTACCCTCATATTCTCAGTGTTGTACTCTCTGGGTGTATACATAGTTACCCTCATATTCTCAGTGTTGTACTCTCTAGGTATATACATAGTTACCCTCACATTTCTCAGTGTTGTACTCTCTAGGTGTATACATAGTTACCCTCACATTTCTCAGTGTTGTACTCTGAGTGTATACATAGTTACCCTCACATTTCTCAGTGTTGTACTCTGGGTGTATACATAGTTACCCTCACATTTCTCAGTGTTGTACTCTGAGTGTATACATAGTTACCCTCACATTTCTCAGTGTTGTACTCTGGGTGTATACATAGTTACCCTCACATTTCTCAGTGTTGTACTCTGAGTGTATACATAGTTACCCTCACATTTCTCAGTGTTGTACTCTCTGGGTGTATACATAGTTACCCTCACATTTCTCAGTGTTGTACTCTGGGTGTATACATAGTTACCCTCACATTTCTCAGTGT
Organism: Salmo trutta; assembly: GCF_901001165.1. Classification (NCBI taxonomy): domain Eukaryota; kingdom Metazoa; phylum Chordata; class Actinopteri; order Salmoniformes; family Salmonidae; genus Salmo; species Salmo trutta. Next base: position 25,459,032 of record NC_042983.1, on the reverse strand, counting down.
TGTACTCTGGGTGTATACATAGTTACCCTCACATTTCTCAGTGTTGTACTCTCTGGGTGTATACATAGTTACCCTCACATTTCTCAGTGTTGTACTCTCTGGGTGTATACATAGTTACCCTCACATTTCTCAGTGTTGTACTCTGGGTGTATACATAGTTACCCTTACATTTCTCAGTGTTGTACTCTGGGTGTATACATAGTTACCCTCACATTTCTCAGTGTTGTACCCTCTGGGTGTATACATAGTTACCCTCATATTCTCAGTGTTGTACTCTCTGGGTGTATACATAGTTACCCTCATATTCTCAGTGTTGTACTCTGGGTGTATACATAGTTACCCTTACATTTCTCAGTGTTGTACTCTGGGTGTATACATAGTTACCCTCACATTTCTCAGTGTTGTACTCTGGGTGTATACATAGTTACCCTCACATTTCTCAGTGTTGTACTCTCTAGATGTATACATAGTTACCCTCACATTTCTCAGTGTTGTACTCTGGGTGTATACATAGTTACCCTCACATTTCTCAGTGTTGTACCCTCTGGGTGTATGCATACGTGTGCGTGCATCTTTTGGAACATTAAGCCCCTCTTCTCTGAGAATGACCAATAATCCACTTACTGCACCCCTGGTGAAGTTGTTTTCATTTGGCCAAGATGCCAGCTTCACACAAACAACCCTTTGTTGTAGTGTGTGAAGCAGCATATTCTCAAACTATCAAATAACCATTCAATTGACAACTAGCTTGATTGAGCCTCCGCCATGTATAGTATATTTCACTAGGTCAGCATATTTAGGCCTCCATATATCCACTAGTTCCAAGATATTTATGACTTCCTTAAGTTTGATAGTTTCAATGTTTGCAACACTAGGATTCTGTTATTTATTTAACTAGGCAAGTCAGTTCAGAACAAATTCTTATTTACAGTGACAGCCTACCGGTTCAGGGGCAGAACAACAGATTTTTACCTTGTCAGCTCGGGGATTCAATCCAGCAACCTTTCGGTTACGGGCCCAACGCTCTAACCACTAGGCTACCTGTCACCACATCATAACCGCCCCACCACTAGGCTTCCTGCCGCCCCCACTCTAACCGTCATAACTACCTGCCGTTAGTTATAACAGTACTGGTTGATTACTTTTTACGAATCCAAATATGTTTCAAACAGATTCATCATACCAATACATTGACAAATTACGTTGAAACAACGTTGATTCAACCAGTTTGTGCCCAATGAAGGATTGTTTGACTGGGCAAGGCTCCAAACTCGCATAAACAAACAACGGTGAGTGTTTCATTAACACAGCGAACTAACTAATGCCTCAACTAAACAGCTTGTAGCTGTTTTGTTCGATTATAGAGGGAATTAGGCTCTCATCCTGTTACTTTATGAACTTGAGAAACCAGACAACCAGCAGAGAGGGGTTTTTAAAGAGGTTCCTACTGCACAGTCAGAGCTGCTATTCTGATGGAGAGGAGCCTTAAAGCAGGTCGCCCATTAAGCCCGACTCTAAGAGCACAAATCAATGCACATTAACAGGTTAAAAGAGGACGGCAAGGGGGTTACATTTATGTCCCACATTGCAATATTATTGACTTGGGTCTCCTATTCTGTTTGTAAGAGAGGGAGAGTGCTTAAGAGAACTCCTCTGTATTGATGGGCTTGCTCTCTCTAAGGAAGGAAGCACTTTGTAGCCTCTAGCCTCTCATATGAACTGCACATTTTCCATCATAATGCTGCTGTAACAGACAAAGATGTGAGTGTTTTTGGGAGATGCAGTAAGAATGAAGAAAAAAGAGGTAAAGAGTGGTCTCCTTACTGAGACTGAATGGCTCTGGATGAAAAAGTGGCGTACAAAAAAACAACAACAAAAAAACGATCTGGTTGCAAGAACATTGAGGGAAAGCAGAAAATGAAAAGCCATACTTGAATTGACGAGATCAATGCAGGTGCTTCCCAAGAGGCCTGGTCAGGTAAATGGCCCAACTGAACTGCAGGGAGAGGTGAGAACAATGATGTTAAATACTATTATAAAGGTAGTCCGGGTAGTGAGAAGTTCCTGTAAAAAAAGACATGCAGAGTGACGCTGAGGAGGGAGTAGGATGTGTTTTGGGTAAGTGGTGGTGGAGGTGTTTGGTTCTTCTATCCTTGTGGGGTTCAGGGTTACAATTAGGGTTAGGGTAAGGAGTTAGGTTAGGGGTAGGGGTTAAAACTAGGGTTAGAATTAGGTCTATGGTAAGGGTTTAGGGTTACGGCTTAGAGAAAATACAATTTTTTTATGGAAATACATTTTAGGCCCACACGAGGATAGAAGAGCATAACGTGGTGTGTGTGTGTGTGTTTGTGTGTGTAGCTGAGGACAGTCTGTGTTCTGTATACAGACACTGGTGTGTGTGTGTGGATGTGTATGTGCGCATGTGTGTGTGTATGTATGTGTGTGTGTGTGTGTGTGTGTGTGTGCCGGGAGATGGACAGGCAGCAGACAGAGCGAGGTGGCCTGCAAGGCCTCACCTCTCCACTGGAGTGGTAAATCAGCCATCAGCCATGTGACGTGCCCACTGCCCTCTGCTCAGCCCACTGAGACATGACCCACCCTACCCTATCCCATCCCCTCCGCATCACATCCCTCCCCAACGGAGCTTTGATATCCCTACTCGCTCGGCTGCTCGGGCAATGGGAGGGGGCACACCCGCAGCAGCATTCCTCTAAAGCAGTGGAACGAAGCAGCTGAACATATCCCATCATGCAACAAAAGCCCAGGAGACACGCTGGCCTTTGTGAGCAGACAGGCATGCTGTTCTGTTCACCCCTCAGCCCCTCAGCCCTTCGGCCCGATAGCATTGGGTCATCAGCTGAACCCAGCTCTGACCTGGTGGTAGCCAACAACTGCTTCCTGTCTGCTAGCATTATCGCAGCCAGCAGTGAGGCTAAGCCGCTCACACTACAGGGCCAGGCCAGGGCACACTGACCTGCACAGGGAAGGGGTGACTACCTATGGCCTGGTCCAGTATGGATCCCTGCTAGACGAAACAAAGGCAGGATCTCCTCAAGATGAAACAAGTTGGGTAACAAGGGGTAGTTGGTGGGTGGAGTCAAGATGGATAGAACCAGTTTCAATTAAAGGAAGAGGTCAGAATGGACCAGTATGACCATGGGAACATCAATCAAACCTGGCAAAAGATAAGCACGTTTCCTGTTACAGACAGAGGCCCATTTCTTAAAGGCTATAGCAATGAGATGAGTAGTATAAATATAGTACCACTGACAGAGAGTAGCAGTCTTCTAACTGTCAGTGGATCTGACCACCCCTCTAAAGCTTAACGGTGTCAATTGGCAGTGTCTCTGTCTGTGCTGTCTGTATTAGTGGTGTCAGACTTAGTGGTGTCAGAGTTAGTGATGTCAGAGTTAGCTGTGTCAGATTTAGTGGTGTCAGTGTAGAGTTAGTAATGTCAGAGTTAGCGGTGTCAGATTTAGTGGTGTCAGTGTAGAGTTAGTAATGTCAGAGTTAGCGGTGTCAGATTTAGTGGTGTCAGTGTAGAGTTAGTAATGTCAGAGTTAGCGGTGTCAGAGTTAGCGGTGTCAGAGTGGTCTGTGACATCAGTCAACAGCAACACACTGTGGTGTAACTATAGCATATTAGAGGCTCAGGAGCAGAGCAGGCATCATGTTATAGAGTAGAGCTGCACTGCCTTGCCTCCATCCCCTCCTGCCATGGGTTACAATAAGCACCAGCACAAACACACACAGCCTCAGCCTCAGTGCAGTCCTCTGGGAGCCTCACGCTGTTGCATTGGTACACAATGAGCTTGCATCACTCCACACACAGCAGAGCTGGAACAGACCAAACCTCTGTCAGGAAGGCAGAGGGACTAAGGCTTTTACTTCTTCCAAGGAGGATTGAAACTATCCTCACAGGATTAACAGCTGGCGTTAAGTATGAAGTTTATACACACCGCATATTTATTTATGTGCTGGATTCTTGATATTGCTCACTCTAATATATCTACTGCTGTACACATCATTCTTAGTTTATCTTTGTGTAAATTCATCCGGTGTATATACTGTACGTATAGGTTGCATTTGGATTACCGGTGCAGTGCTATTTGGGTTGTTAACCTCAAAGTCTAAGCCATTTTTGGCTGCTTTTCTTTCACTCTGCAGTCCAACTCATCCCAAACCATCTCAATTGGGTTGAGGTCGGGTGATTGTGGAGGCCAGGTCATCTGATGCAGCACTCCATTACCCTCCTTCTTGGTCAAATAGCCCTTACACAGCCTGGAGGTGTGTTGGGTCATTGTCCTGTTGAAAAACAAATGATAGTCCCACTAAGCGCAAACCAGATGGGTTGGCATATCGCTGCAGAATGCTGTGGTAGCCATGGTGGTTAAGTGTGCCTTGAATTCTAAATAAGTCACAGACAGTGTCACCAGCAAACCATCCCCACACCATCACACCATCACACCTCCTCCTCCATGCTTCATGGTGGGAACAACACATGCAGAGATCATCCGTTCACCTTCTCTGCATCTCACGGTTGGAACCAAAAATCTAAAATTTGGACAAAGGACAGATTTCCACCGGTCCAATGTCCATTGCTTGTGTTTATAGGCCCAAGTAAGTCTCTTCTTCTTATTGGTGTTCTTTAGTAGTGGTTTCTTTGCACCAATTCGACCACGAAGGCCTGATTCACGCAGTCTCCTCTGAACAGTTGATATTGAGATGTGTTTGTTATTTGAACTCTGTGAAGCATTTATTTGGGCTGCAATCTGAGGTGCAGTTAACTCTAATGAACTTATCCTCTGCAGCAGAGGTAACTCTGGGTCTTCCTTTCCTGTGGCGGTCCTCATGAGAGCCAGTTTCATCATAGTGTTTGATGGTTTTTGCGACTGCACTTGAAGAAACTTTGAAAGTTCTTGAAATCTTCCGGATTGACTGACCTTCATGTCTTAAAGTAATGATGGGCTGTCATTTCTCTTTGCTTATTTGAACTGTTCTTGCCATAATATGGACTTGGTCTTTTACCAAATAGGGCTATCTTCTGTATACTCCCCCCCCCCCCCACCTTGTCACAACACAACTGATTGGCTCAAACACATTAAGAAGGAAAGAAATTCCACAAATTAACTTTTTAACAAGGCACACCTAATAATTGAAATTCATTCCAGGTGAATACCTCATGAATCTGGTTGAGAGAATGCCAAGAGTGTGCAAATCTGTCATCAAGGCAAAGAGTGGCTACTTTGAAGAATCTCCAAAATAAAATATTATTTGATTTGTTTAAAGCTATTTTGGTTACTACATGATTCCATATGTGTTATTTCATAGTTTTGATGTCTTCACTATTATTCTACAATGTAGAAAATAGTAAAAATAAGGAGAAACCCTTGAATAACTGGTACTGTATATATTTTATGACACATATTTACCCCCATATTTTTTGGGGGGCACAAAAATACAGTACCTCCATACTTCAATTGGTTTGTATAGGTTACCTTTAGACGTGTCCCGTGACACTTGTGGGGGTCATAGAGCAAAACGGAGAACACCATCGTGTTTGTAAGAATCTCTCCCCCTAGAGTGGGTCATAGTAGTTGTAAACAAACTGTTCGGAGGCTACAGACGTTATTGTTAGAAGACCGATCTTTGGGATGTCTCATGGTCTGACAAACACAGCTGTAGCTCGGCCACCTTCCACTGCAGATGCAAAAGGCCGACATAGGCAGATGCGGTGGATTTCTCTATCTTAAACTGATAGATTAAAAACTGATAGATTATTTATGTACTTGCTTGACATTTTACAGCATTGTTAGGAGCTAGTAAGATAAGCATTTCGCTGCACCCGCTATAACATCTGCTAAACTGTGTACGCGACCAATAAACATAGTTTTTTTTTGTGTGTGTGTGTGTGTGTGGGGGGGGGGGGTAACCCGGAAGCCAGCTGCACCAATGTGTCTGAGGAAACACCGTTCATCTGACGACCGAAGTCAGCCTCCAGGCGCCCGGCCCGCCACAAGGAGTCAGTAGAGCACGTTGAGCAAAGTAAAGCCCCCCCCCCGACATAAGAGAGATGTGTTCACTTCCCTCCAGCCAAATGTATCAGTGCCCTGACCAAGGGCTCATCCACTAGAAACTACAGCACCTACTTAGCCAATGCATGTCAGAAGTGACCCCTTAAATGGTGCTAATTGGATGTGATGCAAAATACTAACGAAAATAAAAATCTAATTATAACTTCCTCCTTGGGCCATGGTGAAACCATTGAAAATGGTAGAAAATGCCTGATCTCCAAGCCATTGGGCAGCCCTTAAACACAGATACCATGTCCATTCCTATTCATATTATTATTGCGCTCCCATGTCATAAACAGCTAATTTGAATTGGTGTGCTGCCAAGTGAGTCTCTTTGTCCTTACAAACAAGCAAGACAACAATATTGTGAGTCAAGCTGTTGTTTGTTAGTGGGCAGCAGGGTGATGCTGGCTTCATAAGTCTCTTATCAGAAGCAGTGTTGTGTACTGACCTGACCCTCTGCTTAGATAGTGTGAGGATTTTGAGAGGCGGGGAGAAGACTTCAAACCCAAGCAGGCAGGCAGGCACATAGCTGGGGATGAAACAACAGCAGAAGGAAGCAATGAGTCTGTGACAGCCTGTACATATCATCTGATCAAGGCTACACCAATTTACTGGCAATAAGAGAAGATTTTACAGTAAACACCAAATGCTTTGTTTTCAAAATTACCATAATTTTCTTTCTGTGAAGATATATACTTATTTTATTAGTGCCTCTGTGCATTTAGTAACCGAGACTTGCTTTTCATTGTCGCGGTGTTGCTCTTTTATTATTCCATATACAGTGCTTAGTGACATGTTGGCTCATGTAATTACTATGTAGAATGTGAAGTCTACACAATACGCAGCTAATTAAGAGAGTCACAGCAGTATAGATCTCAGCTTAGATCAAACGGGGTTGTGTTCATATGGGAAACAGAGAGAGGGTTAGTCTTCCGACCACTGGTATATCATAATCCCTGTTCCTTCATCCTGGTGTTGCTGACTGTCTGCGGAGGGAGAGGCAAGCCACCTCTTCTTCATGGACAAATATCACCGCTCTCTCATTAGCAAAGGGGATTTCATTTGGAATATATCTCACAGAGCACTTTGAGGGAAGCAGTCGTATTTACATTTAAAAGATCCGGAGTGGTCGACTGAAGCTAAGTAGCTACCTCTCTCCTTTAATTGCTAGCTTCAGTTGTCCATGAATGCATCCACTTTGTTACCCGCTCTCATTACTATCCAGCAGCCACAGCCAGCCCAATCTCTCTCTCTCTCTCTCTCTCTCTCTCTCTCTCTCTCTCGCCTACTCCCCCCTCGGGAGCCCCCTCCCTCCCTCTCAGTCAGAGCAGGACCACAACAGTCTGCCTGAGGAGTTAGTTCTCCCAGTGGCCAAGAGACACAAACAATCGAGAGGGATTACAGCCTAATCCTGTTTGGACTTTCATCCAGCACACACATTTAAAGGAGAAACCTCTGGAGCAGGGTATTATCAAAGGACGTGTTCTAGAAAGATATTGGCACGATTTGTAACAGAGCCGAGGATGAGATTACACATTTTACATGACAAAAGAGGACAAGAAACTTGACAAGAGATTTATAAGAGCCATGAAATGTCTGTAACTCAGTAGGTATTCAAGAGTTTTTCAGGAGTTTCAGGATGTTTTGTGGGAAAATGCCTTGACAGAAAGTTAGACACACATGCCTCCATGAAAACAATGTAAGACAAATCAGGTTTTAGTATTTGAACAGTAGAAGTCCAAGGAACAAGTATGTTTCCTTGGTGTTGTGCTGCAGCTGCAGTGAGTAATGGAGTGGTGTCTCTCTGTATCAGTCATGTAATGCCCCCAGGTCCCAGATGGGACAATCCCACTGCAATACCATCACATCACAGGAATGCCTGGCCTTGTTTCCCTCAGGGTCTCCACACTCACACTCACACTAACACATTACACTGTCACTGTCTCCCGGTTACAACTCACACCTGGCCCACGTCACTCCGCAGCAACACACATACTAAACACACACACACAATCTGTGTCATACAGGACGTACATATACTTATTAGGCAATATTGTATGTATTGTGTGTGTTGTTGGTCAGGCAAATAACAATGCCTTGCTCTCTGGAGTATAATAGAAGCGTGGTTCTAGCTCAGATTAACTGATTCACCCAGCACATTACATATGGATCACTTATCACATACTTTGGATCGGAACAGACCGTGTCATCTAACTGTCGACACTGCCACCATGATCAAACTCAGACGATTATATACTTACTGAATGACAGTCTGTGTACAAACATTTCTCTGTCAGAAAAAGCAAACTGAAGAGAGACAGTCATGTCTATGCCTGCTGAGGCTGAAACACTGTGCCATGTCATTGTTCTTACATGTCTCTCGCTTCCGCTCTCCCCTCTTCTCTCCTCCTCCTCTCATCTCTCCTCTTTTCTCCTCTCCTCACCTCTCCTCTCTCTCGCTCGCTCGCTCGCTCGCTCGCTCCCCCTCTTCTCTTCTCTCCTTTCCTCCTGTCCTCCTTTCTCATCTCCTCTCTTCTCCTCTCTTCTCCTCTATACTGACAGCTGGGATCCATCCTGCCCTGTGTCCAGCCGTCAGCCAGATCTCCTTTGAAAGGCGGTGATGGAGGCGAGGCTTTAAAACTTTACGGCCAAAGCTCTGGTACCACATGGCGTTTCAGTATCACCGCTGCTAGCGGGACCACCGATTTATGGCTCATGACATATTTAATTTGTAACCAAACACTTCCCCTTCCCCTCGTCCGCCTCAGAACTCTGGAAAACGTCTTGTTTTCTCAGGTCAGGGGTTAAACAAAGGAAACACTGTGCTGGCTAGAAGAAGGGGGCAGAGCTGGAGGTGTCATGGCCACCGCCTCCTCTCAGGCCGACACAGGGCAGACTGAGGGACACGCTAGGGTCAGAGGTTTAGCTGTGATATCCGGCAGGGGGCCAGGCTGTTACAGAAGCCAGTAAAAGACAGGGAGCAGATACAATCCCCACTGATCCCCGCTGCATCTCATATGATGACATGTTCACATTACAGACTGGATTCTCTTACCCCTCTCTCCACAATATGTCCACTTGGTTGTTGGGCATGACATCTTTACAGCCCCATTGGTCATAAACCCCAAGGGGCAGTCCCCAAACACTGTTACACGCCCCACTGGCTCCTCCACTCTGAGCGGCTGTGTATAAACATATATGTTTATTTAGTGTGAACGTCCCGTGGCGCCTGCTGCTCGTCTCTCCTTCATAAAGCCATGTCGCCCTGAGGAGGGAGTCTCCTATAGGAAGAATCACACAGGATTTACTGGCTGTCATAAAGTCCTGGTCCTCAGTCAGTCCCAGCACGTTGGCGAGAGAGAGAGAGAGACGGAGAGAGAGAGTGGGAGAGAGAGGAAAATAGAAAGAGAAAGGGAGAGAGCGAGAGAGAGAGCGAGAGAGAGAGCGAGAGAGAGAGAGAGAGAGAGAGAGAGACCTTGGCCTAAACATCAGCGCCACAGGTAACTTCCACAAAGCTGTGAACGATCTGAGATACAAGGCAAGAAGGGCATTCTATGCCATCAAAAGGAACATAAAATTCAACATACCAATTAGGATCTGGCTAGAAATACTTGAATCAGTTATAGAACTCATTGGCCTTTATGGTTGTGAGGTCTGGGGTCCGCTCACCAACCAATAATTCACAAAATGGGACAAACACCAAATTGAGACTATGCATGCAGAATTCTGCAAAAATATCCTCAGTGTACAACGTAGAACACCAAATAATGCATGCAGAGCAGAATTAGGTCGATACCCGCTAATTAACAAAATCCAGAAAAGAGCCTCTAAATTCTACAACCACCTAAAAGGAAGCGATTCCCAAACCTTCCATAACAAAGCCATCACCAACAGAGAGATGAACCTGGAGAAGAGTCCCCTAAGCAAGCTGGTCCTGGGGCTCTGTTCACAAACACAAACACACCCCACAGAGCCCCACCACCACAACACAATTAGACCCAACCAAATCATGAGAAAACAAAAAGATAATTACTTGACACATTGGAAAGAATTAGCATTCTAGTTTGCTCAGTTTTTTTGTTATTTGACCCTAAACAGAGAGTACACAGTGGCAGAATACCTGACCACTGTGACTGACCCAAACTTAAGGAAAGCTTTGACTATGTACAAAGTCAGTGAGCATAGCCTTGCTATTGAGAAAGGCCGCCGAAGGCAGACATGACTCTCAAGAGAAGACAGGCTATGTGCACACTGCCAACAAAATGAGGTGGAAACTGAGCTGCACTTCCTAACCTCCTGCCCAATGTATGACCATATTAGAGACACATATTTCCCTCAGATTACACAGATCCACAAAGAATTTGAAAACAAACCCGATTTTGATAAACTCCCATATCTACAGGGTGAAATACCACAGTGTGCCATCACCGCAGCAAGATTTGTGACCTGTTGCCACAAGAAAAGGTCAGAATGAAGAACAGAGTGAAGAACAAACACCATTGTAAATACAACCCATATTTATGCTTATTTATTTTCCCATTTGTACATTAAGCATTTGTACATCGTTACAACACTGTATATATACCTAATATGACATTTGTAATGTCTTTATTCTTTTGAAACTTCCGTATGTGTAATGTTTACTGTTCATTTTTATTGTTTATTTCACTTTGTATATTTTCTACCTCACTTGCTTTGGCAATGTTAACATATGTTTCCCATGCCAATAAAGCCCCTTAAATTGAATTGAATTGAATTGAGAGAGAGAGAGAAAGCGAGAGAGAGATACTGTATATCTGTTCCTCTTTTCCTGTCTAGTCTGACTAATGTAGTGTACAAATATAATCAGTTGAATAGCTGATCAGTTAGTCACAACACCGGGACAGTGCAGGCTCACCAGACCTAGACGCCATAATCACTGGTGATCCTTTCTCAAACATTGCTATATGTTTGATCTTTGCAACAGGACATGAAATCAGAGGAAGTCTGCTCAAACCTACATCATGTCTGTATTGGTAGGGGGGCAATAAAAGGACCAATGTAGAACCACAACTACACAGGTCTACATGGTGAATCACCATGTCTGGGTCTCAGGGATCTGGGAGCCACTACTACACCAGTAGAAGAAAGAAGGAGGGTACATACTCATATAGCACAGCAGAATCCAACTGCCAACTCCCTTCGTTAGAACTGAGAGCAGAGTCAATCACAGCTCAGCATCACTAGACTACACATTCCCCTCAGCAGGCAGGCAGGCATGCAGGGTTGCACCAGGCTAGTATAGAATAGAGCGGGGACGGCAACTGGTGCCCGCGGCCCCCCTTTTGTAAGCCTGGGATCAATTTTATTTTTAGGATCTCAGTCGGGGTATCAACTTACTGTTGAGTGTTAGAATAGCAGAATACACAAGGTGCAATTTCAAAATGTGCTTGTGCATTCACAGTTTTTGTCTTGTTATGTCAAACACTGACAGTCGCTCAATTAACCCATGTCAGCTAAAATGTTTTAGATTGGTAAATTAGTCTAGCCAGCTATCTAAACTTGTAGTAACCATGGTCGAAGTACCGACAGGGGAGCCCCCATTGATTTCTGTTAGTCACTCTCACTCCGATATCATATTAAAAACTGCAAACATTTCTCTCCACCATATGGCAAAATGTGTAGAATTGCAGGAAATTAGCTGTAAAACTTCACATTTTCCTCTCCAAATCATGGCAAAGTTAGTAGAATTGCATGAAATGTGTTATAAAATTTCAAAATCTTTTCTCCGCCCCATGGCAAAATGTGTAGAATTTCAGTGAACTTGCTTTAAAACTGCAACATTTTCTCTATGCCAAAATGTGGAGAATTGCGTATGGATGTGGGTACACAGACCGGCGAGCCACTGCGGGCTTTCATGATGAGTTCAGATTTTTTTGTGGCCCCCACCCCCATCAAAGTTGCCATCCCTGGTATACAATATGTGCTTTAACAAACCATCACATGGAATGTTCTTTCACACTACACAGACAGCATTACTAGGACACTCTATAGACTAAACTAAAGCCAGGGTAGTGGTTCCACTCTGTCCTTCTCTAGGACACTATATAGACTAAACTAAAGCCAGGATAGTGGTTCTACTCTGTCCTTCTCTAGGACACTCTATAGACTAAACTAAAGCCAGGATAGTGGTTCTACTCTGTCCTTCTCTAGGACACTCTATAGACTAAACTAAAGCCAGGATAGTGGTTCCACTCTGTCCTTCTCTAGGACACTGTATAGACTAAACTAAAGCCAGGGTAGTGGTTCTACTCTGTCCTTCTCTAGGACACTGTATAGACTAAACTAAAGCCAGGGTAGTGGTTCTACTCTGCCCTTCTCTAGGACACTCTATAGACTAAACTAAAGCCAGGATAGTGGTTCTACTCTGTCCTTCTCTAGGACACTGTATAGACTAAACTAAAGCCAGGATAGTGGTTCTACTCTGTCCTTCTCTAGGACACTGTATAGACTAAACTAAAGCCAGGATAGTGGTTCTACTCTGTCCTTCTCTAGGACACTGTATATACTGAACTAAAGCCAGGGTAGTGGTTATACTCTGTCCTTCTCTAGGACACTCTATAGACTAAACTAAAGCCAGGGTAGTGGTTATACTCTGTCCTTCTCTAGGACACTCTATAGACTAAACTAAAGCCAGGGTAGTGGTTCTACTCTGTCCTTCTCTAGGACACTCTATAGACTAAACTAAAGCCAGGATAGTGGTTCTACTCTGTCCTTCTCTAGGACACTGTATAGACTAAACTAAAGCCAGGATAGTGGTTCTACTCTGTCCTTCTCTAGGACACTCTATAGACTAAACTAAAGCCAGGATAGTGGTTCTACTCTGTCCTCTAGGACACTGTATAGACTAAACTAAAGCCAGGATAGTGGTTCTACTCTGTCCTCTAGGACACTGTGTAGCCCAAACTAAAGCCAGGATAGTGGTTCTACTCTGCCTTCCCTATAAAGTGAGCCAGGCCAGGGTCTGGGCTGCCCTAATAAATCCTGTCTCGTTTAGGACTGTCTTTGTGGGCCATTGTTCCCCATATGGGGCACGTTAAACACAGGGACTGCAGGTAAATCACAGAGCTGGCCTTACATGCAAGAAGAGCCCACACTAACCAGGAGCAGATTGGAGGAAACACTGCACGCTGGTCTATGGACATCAGCATAAAGGTAGAGAAACAGAGGGAAGGAGAGAGAGAGGGCAGAGGGGTGGGGGTTGAGGGAAAGAGGGAGAGGGAAATGGAAAGGGAGAAAGGGAGGGAAAAGAAGAAGAATGGGAAAGAGAACGGGGTATACTGAAAAGAAGGAAGGCAGGAAACAAAGAGGCATAATGGGGCACAAACCATCCAGTGAGAGGTGTGTGTGAGGGGGGAGCCAGGTCAGACAGAGCGAGTGAGAGGAGGGGTGGTTGGCAGTGTTGTTTGGTAGAGGAGGTGCAGGCAGGGTGATTGGGAGGGTAGGTGTCTGCTGTGCCAAACAGACTGTGGCGGCCGCCCCGCCAGGCTGCTCTCCAGAGGAGGGCCTGTAATCCCAGTAGTTCAATTGTGCTGGCCGGCAGGCACTTCCCCACTGCCACGGAGCAGCACAGTCAGCTGACTGGGACTGGCACTGTGGGAGTAGCAGAGACCAGGAGCAGCTACGCTTGCTGCACCTCCTGTTTACTCCACTCTAGCTTTTGCAGCGCCTTGATCACTTCGACAGCATCATTGCGTTTTGGTACACCAGAGGTACATTCAATTCCAATGGAACTCTATGTTTGCCTTGCAGCATTGCGTTGCAGAGGCAGGTGGTTCTGTGAATCTGTGTGGTGCATATGTTGGATATATTTAATGTATGCTTGAAATTGTAAGCGTAGACTTGACAAAAATAGTAGCAGAAGGGGAATGTTGAACTGTTGTTGCACACATATCCAGTAAAAAGAATAACATAATAATAACATAATAATAACATAATAAAAGTTTGACTGCAGAATGTAATACGCAGCATTGAAGCAATGACACTGTCGGTCTAATCGAGGCGTAAGGCACACATTTCTGCACGCATTGATGATATTTTATACGTTTGTTTGCATCTGGGTAATGTACATAAAGTTGAATCCAAACGTAGCATTCGTCATATGTGTGTGTGCATGTTGAGTGTGTGTGTGTGTGTGTGTGTGTGTGTGTGTGTGTGTGCATGTTGAATGTGTGTGTGTGTGTGTGAGAGTTTGAGCATGTGTGTGCATGTTGAATGTGTGCGTGTGTGTGTGTGTGTTTGTGTGTATGTGTGTGCATGTTGAATGTGTGTGTGTGTGTGTGCGTGCATGTGGGCGTGTGGGTGTGCGTGCATGTGTGTTTGCGTCTGCAAAAACAGAGTGAGAGAGTGAGTGAGTGCAAGAGCAGACAATGGTGCAGTCAGGCGTGTAATCACAAACCATTTGGGTTTCAGCAGCTAGTGTTCATCAAACATGGTGTACCGTGTCCTTTCTAACTCCCTGAGTCCCACAGATTACCACTTAGTCTCCAGCCGCTTGCCATTATTGCCAATGGAGAAGTAAACTAATCTAATCCCAACTGATTTCACTCAGTCACTGAGTGGTTAATGTCCTGAATGGAAGTGGGGGCAGAGGGGTACAGAGGGCTGAGGGCATTCTGCAGTCAGGGCTTCCCTAATCCCCACAGCTGCACCTAACAGGGGGACAGACATTTGGGAAAGGGGGTGTGAGAAGGGAGGAAGCCAAAAGCCAAAAACCCAAAGAATGATCAATTCTCCTGTTCATTTATTTTCTTCTTCTCACACCACCAGGCCATGGCTCAGTGATGTTCTGTGGCGAAGCAGCAACATTACTCCAACATTGATTCAACATCCCCATGACTATTACTATCACAAGCTCTACATACTGGTGAGTGAGGAATGAGCGTGAGGTTGAAGAGGGTCATTGGGTGTTCAGGTTATGGGGTAGGGGGTGCTGGGTCCCTGGAGATGTTTACCACAGTCAGCCAGTGAGTCTCTTTCTCAGGAGCCTCTGTAAACCTCCAGTAGCATAGCGGTGTGTTAGAGGTGCCGTCCTGTAGGCTGTGGGCTCTGCAGCCCTGACGGAGCACATTCGTCCCCCTGCTCCGCTGCTCTGCCAGTTGGCAAGCCTAACCCAGGAAACTGTCAGTGTCGATTGAGCTGAGTGGAGGAGCTCCTGCTAAAGGAGTCTTGCTGATCCAGGGCCCACCTCTCTTTCCAAAGCATGGGAAAAAAGAGCTCCGGCATTCCACAGGTCTGAGCTGCCAGCTTCCCCCTGCTGCCCGGGGTTCACAGGGAGCCCTGAATGAGATTAACAAAAGCGTTCTGTTGGACCCCTCTTGGCTGCCTTCCACGTCAACAGCCTGCCAGGTCAAGGGTCACACTAACTACATTCATTCCCAGCAGACCCCTTGCTCCAAACACAGGCTGCCAGTCGCACAAACTCCCAGCTTTCCTCTAATCCCTTGAGATATGTCTGATCTCTCCACATGTTTCTGCTCAATTAAAGCAATATCACACCTTTCAAATGGAATGGAAGGAGAGGGAGAGGGGAGGAAAAGAGGAGAGAGTACAGGCTAAGAGTGAGAAGTGTGAAAAAGAATGAATTGAGGAACAGAGTGATTGAAATAGAAAGAGAATAAGAAGAATGAATATGTTTCTGTGTGAGGCAGTAGCATGGGCTCAGTACCACATGAATCACTGCACCTGATGAAACTTCCAGAGACAAAGCTCAACGTTCCATCGCTCAGAGTCATTACTAATGCATAATCATTCACTGTACTGTTCAAACACTATACACACACACCTGCTTAGCCATCTTATTCAATCTAGAGGTGTTCTAGATAGAGCAATGGATTTCTGAATTACACCAAAGGTTTGAGTTCACCATTTCGTGAACATAATTAATGTAATTCAAGTAACATAAGACAGATGCTTGGATTTCTGCATACATGTTTTACTAGGAGGAACTAACCACATTAAACTGAAAATACCATTAGACACAGTGACTGCCTTTCCTGGGTAGAGAAATATCTTCATATCTGGTGATGACTTATTGAATTTGCTTATTTATTCTTTTTTGAAATGTATTTTACTAGGCAAGTCAGTTAAGAACAAATTCTTATTTTCAATGATGGCCTCAGAACAGTGGGTTAACTGCCTTGTTTAGGAGTAGAACGACAGATTTTTACCTTGTCAGTTTGGGGATTCGATCTTGCAACCTTTCGGTCCAAGTCCAACGCTTTAACCACTAGGCTACCTGCCGCCCCATTAATGCCGGAAGGCTCTGTCTGCAATAAACATGCAGCCTACCCTCAACATGAAACAGTCACTTCTCATCTCTGTAGACAGAGCATCTGAAACTAGTTAAGACAAACAGTCAGCAACGAGAAGTAGAGGTGGACCAGCTGAGAGCGAGAGACGTAGGGAAGCAGAGAGGGAGAGGAGTGAAAAGAGAGAGACAGAGAGAGAGAGAGAGAGAGAGAAAGGAGGAGGAGGATGAGGGGTTTGGAGGAGGAGAAGGGGTGGGGGAGTAAGGGGTGGGGGGGTAAGGGGTGGGGGAGTAAGGGGTGGGGGGGTAAGGGGTGGGCGAGTAAGGGGTGGGGGAGTAAGGGGTGGGGGAGTAAGGGGTGGGGGGGTAAGGGGTGGGGGGGTAAGGGGTGGGCGAGTAAGGGGTGGGGGGGTAAGGGGTGGGGGAGTAAGGGGTGGGGGGGATTCACAGAAAGGATCATACATTTATTTTTTCCACCAGTATTTCTTGTCCTTGATCTGGCTGCTTTTCTTTAAGCTGGATCCAGAACCCCACCCCCCTGCAGAGTCTTACCCCAGAGGAGGGGAGAGCTGGGCGAGGGAAAGATGGCCAGCTGCAGGCTTGACTGGAGCCCTGCACACACACACAGATGGAGCAGAGAGAAGGAGGGGGGACTGGAAACAGAGAGAGAGAGGAGAGAGAGAGAGAGGAGAGAGAGAGAGAGGAGAGAGAGCCACTCGATGACAGCGTGAGTGCAAGGGGGATATACCACTCAAAGACACAACACGGCACCCTGAGAGATTGAGTTTCAAAGTGGCAGAGCAGGAGGGTTTCCAGGGCAATGGACTTCCGCCACTAAGGCCATGCAGCCATGGAACACAACACAGAGCTGACCCCAAACATATGACATAACACACCCGGCCAACAACAGACTGACGGCAGCATACTGTATGACAGCCCTGGTAGATCCCTGCATATGCAGTATGACAGTCCTACTATACCATACAAGGCCTTGTAATACCCAGCTTATGATGACTCATAAACACAGAGTCAATCCAGAACCCAGAATTTGACAGACCTTCCCTACCGCACACAGCTAACATGTTTATCAGACTGCAGACCACAGTCTTCTGTAGGATATGCGGTCCTTAGCCATATAGATACTGTTGCAGTGCTTTGTCCGCCATAAATCAAATGGCTCTGTGAAACATCAAAGAAATATGTCTTACAGTATGTGATAGATTAGACAAATCATGGTCCAACATGCTTTTAATACCACATAGACCAAACAGTATGTTATGGAGAGAGAGGTTCAACCAGGTAGCGCTCCTGAGTAATCATGGTATTCCTGTCTGATCAATAGAGGGCGCTAGCACTCAATATGTGAATTAATCTATTGTAAATCATAAAACATATTTCTGTCATCTTTTATTTGTAGGCTATTCAAAATAGTACATTCATTTGATAAGAATATACTTTGATTTTACTTATGAAGTATGGGACTAACAGACTTCAAAATAGATGTTTTCAGCAATAGCAGAGAAAACCTGCTATTAGTGTGATATTTGGGAGAAGGCATTTGAGTGTGCTCATGCAGAACAAACAGTTCTGTAGTGAGAGAGAACTCTCCTAAGCAAGCAATAAATGTATATACACCAATTCAGTGGATGCTGCTATATTGGGTGCATTCAGTGTGTGTTGTGCAGAGACATGAACACCAGCTCAGGTGCAGAGTCACATCATGTTTGTGAGCAGCAGAAACGGTGCACCATAAATGTACAGACACACACGCGAAAGCCATTGCTATAACTCCACTATAACTCCAACTCCTGACATAATGTAACCAAACAGTAAAAATCCCCAACTGACATTTCATGATCTGTTTGATTACTTGTGTGAAATAGTGCTCTCAGTTCCTTTATAAATCACAGGCAATCCCTAAGAGGTAGTGACAGCTGATTTAATGATACATGGGAAGGTGCTGGTGAAGATGAAGTGTGGTGTGTTTTAAATCAAATCAAATCAAATTTTATTTGTCAAATGTGCCAAACACAACAGGTGTAGACCTTACAGTGAAATGCTTACTTACAAGCCCTTAACCAACAATGCAGTTTTAAGAAAAATAAGTGTTTAGAAAGTATTAACTAAAATGAACTGAAGTAAAAAAAAAAAAATGTTTTAAGTTATTAAACAGCAACAATAAAATAATAGTAGCGAGGCTATATACCAGGGGTACCGGTACAGAGTCAATGTGCGGGGGCACAGGTTATTTGAGGTAATTGAGATAATATGTACATGTAGGTAAAGTGACTATGCATAGATAATAAACAGAGAGTAGCAGCTGCGTAAAAATGGGAGTGAGGGTGGGGTCCATGCAAATAGTCTGCGTAGCCATTTGATTAGCTGTTCAGGGGTCATATGGATTGGGGGTAGAAGCTGTTAAGAAGCCTTTTGGACCAAGATTTAGCGCTCCGTTAAAGCTTGCTGTGCGGTAGCAGAGAGAAAAGTTTATGACTAGGGCGGCTTCCTCTGACACCGCCTGGTATAGAGGTCCTGGATGGCAGGAACATTGGCCCAGTGATGTACTGGGCCATACGCACTACCCTGTGTAGTGCCTTGCGGTCGGGGAACGAACAGTTGCCATACCAGGCTGTGATGCAACCAGTCAGGATGCTCTCAATGGTGCAGCTGTATAACTTTTTGAGGATCTGAGGACCCATGCCAAATCTTTTCAGTCTCTTGAGGGGCAATAGGTGTTGTCATGTCCTCTTCACGACTGTCTTGGACACCAAGGAACTTGAAGCTCTCAACCTGTTCCACTACAGGCCCGTGGATGAGAATGGTGGCATGCTTGGCCCTCCTTTTTCTGTAGTCCACGATCATCTCCTTTGTCTTGATCACGTTGAGGGAGAGGTTGTTATCCTGGCACCACACTGACAGGTCTCTGACCTCCCTATAGGCTGTCTCATCGCTGTCGGTGATTAGGCCTACCACTGTTGTGTCGGCGGCAAACTTAATGATGGTGTTGGAGTTGTGCTTGGCCACGCAGTCATGGGTAAACAGGGACTACAGGAGGGGACTGAGCATGCACCCCTGAGGGGCCCCTGTGTTGAGGATCAGCGAGGCAGATGTGTTGTTACCTACCTTTACCACCTGGGGGTGGCCTGTCAGGAAGTCTAGGATCCAGTTGCAGAGGTAGGTGTTTAGTCCCAGGGTCCTTAGCTTAGTGAGGAGCTTTGAAGGGATTGGTCCAGAGTGGGGACAATATTCCCTAAAAACATGTCACTTCGATACAGCTATGACTGGAAGTTACTTTTGTGTGGCAGGTTAGGAGAACTTACGCAGCAGGTTAGGATAATTAACGTAGCAGTTTAGGAGAATTAGGTTAAGGTTAGGAAAAGGGTTAGGGTTAGGGAAAATGTTCTCCTAACTTGTTAAGAAAAGTCACTTCCGGTCGTAGTTGTATTGAAGTGGCGTGTTTTTAGGGAGTCCCAGAGGGGACAGTAAAACATTAGCCCCAGCCTGGCGACCCTCATCAAGAGACAGGAGCCTCAATGACATTCTCTCTAACAGACTGACACATATAAACCAGACCTGATCACTCTACCTGTCTGCTGCAGACAGACGGACGGAGGGACAGATGGACAGAGGGGTAACAAACAGGGCTTCGAGTCTGAAGAGTTTCCTGTGGAACAGAAAAATGAGATAATTCATACATGTAATGGGACCCATTAATCCATGTATTAACTACCCCACACCATACAACAGGGCACAGCCTGGAGAAATAAGACACAGATGAGGGAAAGCAGGGAGAGGCAGAAGAGACACATCAATTAAAGGCTGGTGAGGAGAAAGAGGTGGAAGGGAGGGGAGGAGGGAGGCAACAGCATTCAGAGTAAGAACAGGAGGAGAGAATAGAGATAGATCTGGGTTTATCACTAGACATGATCTGGGGTGATCTTGAGAATCCAAAAAAGAGGAGAAACACAAAAGAGAAGGTTCTGGGGTGAGAGAGAGTGGGCCCCAGTGCAGGGGTGAGAGGGGATGAGGGGTGGGGGACGGGGACAGAGCTGGGGCTGCGTGGTGCGGTGCTAACAGGCCCCTGGGGAGCCGGAAGGCGCTGTAGGACCATATGGGGAACAGTGAAAGAGAGGGAGTGGCGGGCAGGCGGAAGGGAGCCTCAGGGCCTGGGCTGACAGGACTGCACTGCCCCAACTAACCAAACCTCAGCTTCAGCTGTTCCCCTGGAGCCATGGGCCTGCCTGGGGACTAGACACACACACATATACATAACAAAAACTACACACACACACACACACACACACACACACACACACACACACACACACACACACACACACACACACACACACACACACACACACACACACACACACACACACACACACACACACACACACACACAGGACAATACACCACCAGCCTCTGTGCAACACAACACACCAGCCGCAGTGAGAATAAGCACTGCACCAGCCATGGAACCAGCAAACTCACAGCTCACCAGCTTGTGGCTGAAACAGGGGAGAGAAGAAGTGGGAGGGTATGGAAAGATACCTTGCACAGTCTCTCAACAATCTTACCTGGCACTTGCAAGCTACACTCTTAGAGCCTTTTGGGCTCCAGGTACATCCCTTTTCCGTTCCAGACAGAACCCTTTTGGGTTGGAAAGGGTTCTTACATGGACCCCAAAAGAGTTCTACCTGGAACAAAAAATGGTTATCCTATGGGGACAGCCGAATATCCATTTTAGTTTCTAGATAGCACCTTTTTTTCTAAGTGTATGGTGTTTATCCTTAGAGCACAATTTCCATTAGAATATGACTCAATGTCAGCTAACTATCTAACTGATCGGTCAGCATAATCCTACATGTTGAGAAACACTGGCCTGTGGTCTAACATCTACATACAGAGGGCACCTATTCTTAGACTCTGATACTGAATGCTTTGAAGGAGCTTTCATAAGGGTTTGGTGGCACTCAATATTATAGCTCTCAGATGAGCATAAGATTCCTGTCCTCAATCTCCTCAGCAGGTCGTGACAGACAGTGTTGTCCGTGACTGCAATATATTATTGACAGTGTCACTCAATATGTTATATAGAGACCGTGACACACGGTCACACACCCCTCTATCACTTGCTGGCAGCAACCGGTCTTCTCCTGCTCTATCCTCCCCTTAGGGAAGGAACCTGCCATGGCCACAGTGGATTGTCTTCCTGGAGCTCAATAGAACAGTAGCACCTGTCTGTCTCTGTCTCTCTGTAATAATTATTAATGTGTGTCCCTCCACTCCATCTTAAGAGCACAATGAGCTGCCTCTCCTCTCCTCTCCAGTCAGGAGCTGCAGCCAGGCAGTGTTCAGTTTTCCGGTTGGGCTGTTGTGCTGCAGGCAGGGGTGATAAGGGGAGGAGATGGGAGGATGTCCCTTCCGCCCTGCCTATCTGTCTGTCAGCCACTCCCATTCATTGTGTAATCTGTCTGCTGTGTGTCTCTAGCCCCAATTCCCTCAGTACAGCTTGAGATGACAAACAGTGTGGGGGAGGGGAGGGGGGGGTGGAAGTACAGAGATACTTTTCAGAATATGTGTAGCATATTCATGAGTGCTAGTATGGACTTCTGGTTTTTGAAGAGGATGAGAGATTCTCACTTAGTTTAATGTTTGCCCCAGCGAGGGATAAAGACAGTTCTCTTTCTCCATCTCTCTCTCTCTCCATTGCCCCTAACCTATATCAAATCTTCTGTAGTCTGTCTCCCATCACTTTCTCTCCCTCTTCCTATAACACTCTCCCTCTCAACAGGCCTCATCTATCAATGTGAACAAAAGGAGAACATACTTTATGTTCATTCAGATTAATTGTATACAAAAATCACAGATTTGTAATATTTAAGAGAAAGAACTGCAGACATAATAACGTTTGTAAAAAAATGTATGAAAAATAAAACGGTAATATATATACAGTGGTTTGCGAAAGTATTCACACCCTTGGCATTTTTACTATTTTGTTGCCTTACAACCTGCAATGAAAATAGATTTTGGGGGGTTTGTATCAATTGATTTACACAACATGCCTACCACTTTGAAGATGCAATTTTCTTTTGTTTTGAAACAAACAAGAAATAAGACAAAAAAAACGGAATACTTGAGCGTGCATAACTATTCACACCCCCAAAGTCACTACTTTGTAGAGCCACCTTTCGCAGCAATTACAGCTGCATGTCTCTTGGGGTATGTCTCTATAAGCTTGGTACATCTAGCCACTGGGATGTTAGCTCATTCTTCAAGGCAAATTGCTCCAGCTCCTTCAAGTTGCATGGGTTCCGCTGGTGTAGAGCAATCTTTAAGTCATACCACAGATTCTTAATTGAATTGAGGTCTGGGCTTTGACTAGGCCATTCCAAGACATTTAAATGTTTCCCCTTAAACCACTCGAGTGTTGCTTTAGCAGTATGCTTAGGGTCATTGTCCTGCTGGAAGCTGAACCTCCGTGCCAGTCTCAAATCTCTGGAAGACTGAAACAGGTTTACCTCAAGAATTTCCCTGTATTTAGCGCCATCCATCATTCAATTCTGACCAGTTTTCCAGTCCCTGCCAATGAAAAACATGGCGTTCTCGGGGTGATGGGAGGTATTGGGTTTGTGCCAGACATAGTGTTTTCCTTGATGGCCAAAAAGCAAAAAGAAATTCTCATCTGACCAGAGTACCTTCTTCTATATGTTTGGGGAGTCTCCCACATGCCTTTTGGCAAACACCAAACATTTTTGCTTACTTTTTTCTTTAAACAATGGCTTTTTTCTGGCCACTCTTCCATAAAGCCGAGCTCAGCGGAGTGTACGGATTAAAGTGGTCCTATGGACAGATACTTCAATCTCCGCTGTGGAGCTTTGCAGCTCCTTCAGGGTTATCTTTGGTCTCTTTGTTGCCTCTCTGATTAATGCCCTCCTTGCCTGGTCCATGAGTGTTGGTGGGCGGCCCTCTCTTGGCAGGTTTGTTGTGGTGCCATATTCTTTACATTTTTTAATAATGGATTTAATGGTGCTCTGTGGGATGGTCAAAGTTTCGGTTATTTTTTTATAACCCAACCCTGATTTGTACTTTTCCACAACTTTGTCCCTGACCTGTTTGGAGAGCTCCTTGGTCTTCACGGTGCCGCTTGCTTGGTGGTGCCCCTTGCTTAGTGGTGTTGCAGACTCTGGGGCCTTTCAGAACAGGTGTATATATACTGTGACACTTAGATTGCACACAGGTGGACTTTATTTAACTAATTATGTGACTTCTGAAGTTAATTGGTTGCACCAGATCTTATTTTGGGGCTTTATAGCAAAGGGGGTGAAAACATATGCACACACTACTTTTCCTTTTTTTATTTTTTTGAATTTCTGTAAACAAGTATTTTTTTTAAATTTCACTTCACCAATTTGGACTATTTTGTGTCTGTCCATTACATGAAATCCAAATAAAAACCTATTTAATTTACAGGTTGTAATGCAATAAAATAGGGGGAAAAAAGGGGCATGAATACTTTTGCAAGGCCCTGTATACATATATAGAGAGAGAGAGATATTTAAATAAGAATCCAAATCCCTTAGTCTATCAGGTTTCAGGTAAGACGCAAGTGTAGACTGTGTTGAAGTAACAATGTTTATTGCAACAGCAGGGGCAGGCAAACGACAGGTCAAGGCAGGCAGGGGTCAATAATCCGTAGTAGTGGGACCAAGGTACAGGACGGCAGGCAGGCCCAGGGTCGGGTCAGGCAGAGGTTAGTAATTCAGAGTAGGGGCAAAGGCACAGGATGGTAGGCAGGCTCAGAGTCAGGACAGGCAAGGGTCAAAACCAAGAGGATGAGAAAAAGAGAGACTGGGGGAAAGCAGGAGCAGAGACAAAATTGCGGTTGACTTGAACAAACAAGACAAACTTGCACAGACAGACAGAAAACACAGGTATAAATACCCAGGAGATAATTGGGGAAGATGGGTGACACCTGGAGGGGGATGGAGACAAGCACAAGGACAGGTGAAACAGATCAGGGTGTGACAGAGTCAATACATGTTAGAATCCCCTTTGGAAGCGATTACAGCTGTTCGTCTTTCTGGGTATGTCCTTAAGAGCTTTGCACACCTGGATTGTACAATATGTGCTCATTATTCTTAAAAACAAATTCTTCAAGCTTTGTCAAGTTGGTTGTTGATTATTGCTTAACAGCCATTTTCAAGTCTTGCAATAGATTTTCAAGCCTATTTAAGTCAAAACTATAATTATGCCACTCAGCAACATTCAATGTTGTCTTGGTAAGCAACTTCAGTGTATATTTGGCCTTGTGTTTTATGTTATTGTTATTGCATTTCTCTCCCGGTGTCACGTCCTGACCAGTATAGGGGTTATTTGTTATTGAAGTTTGGTCAGGACGTGGCAGGGGGTATTTGTTTTATGTGGTTCGGGCTGGTTGTGTTAGTTGTAGGGTGTTTGATTTAGTATTCCGGGTTTTGGGCACTGTTCTTTGTTTATGTATTTCTATGTTCAGTCTAGTTATTTGTATTTCTATGTTTAGTTAATTGTGGTTGAACCCTCAATCAGAGGCAGGTGTTTTCTCGTTGCCTCTGATTGAGGGTTCTATAAATAGGTATGTGTTTGTTTTAGTATTTGTGGGAGATTGTGCTGGGTATAGCTTTGTTGCCTTACCGGCCTGTTATTAGTCGTTGTGTTTTGTTGTGTACGTGTTTGTTTTGGTTCACCTTCTTTGTCCAATTAATAAAAGAAGATGAGTGCACATTTCCCCGCTGCGTCTTGGTCCACTTTACCCTACGACAACCGTGACAGAATCTCCCACCAACCAAGGACCAAGCAGCGGGGTAAGGAGCAACGGGATAATTATATGGACTATCGGGAGTTTTGGACGTGGGAGGAGATTTTGGCTGGAGAGGGCCCATGGAGGAAGTCTGGTGAGGACCGGGAACGCTACTGGGGAACACGGCTGGCTAGGAAGCCGGAGAGGCACCCCCAAGAATAGTTTTTGGGGGGGCACACGGGTAGTTTGGCTGGGCAAGGATTAAGCCCCAAGCCAAACCCCCGTGCTTTTGTTGAGCAACCTTTGACTAGACAGGTCCCGTGCTTCGGGTTATTGCGTACTGTGGAGAGGCCAAGTGTTTTTAGGCCGGTGTGCGCAGTGCCAGCGCCCTGCATTTGCCAGGGGGAATTGGGCACCCAGCCAGTACGGGCGGTGCCAGTCCTGCGCTCGAGACCGCCAGTGCGCCTCTACGGTCCAGTGCATCAGCCCAGTCCAGTATGTCCTGTTCCCGCTCCTCGCACTAGCCTTGAAGTGCGTGCCTCCAACCTGATACCTCCAGTACCAGCCCCACGCACTAGGCTTCCAGTGCGTCAGCCCAGTCCAGTACGTCCTGTTCCCGCTCCTCGCACTAGCCTTGAAGTGCGTGTCTCCAGGCTGGTACCTCCACTACCAGCACCACGCACCAGGCTTCCAGTGCATCAGCCCAGTCTAACTCAGCCTGTTCCCGCTCCCCGCACTAGCCCTGAGGTACGTGTCCCCAAACTGGCACATCCAGTGCCAGCACCACGCATCAGGCTTCCAGTGTGTCAGCCCAGTCCAACTCGGCCGGTTCCTGCTTCCCGCACTAGCCCTGAGGTGCGTGTCCCCAAACTGGCACATCCAGTGTCAGCACCACGAATCAGGCTTCCAGTGCGTCAGCCCAGTCCCGAGTGTCCGGCAACAGTACCTCATCCAGAGTGTCCGGCAACAGTACCTCGTCCAGAGTGTCCGGCAACAGTACCTCGTCCAGAGTGTCCGGCAACAGTACCTCGTCCAGAGTGTCCGGCAACAGTACCTCGTCCAGAGTGTCCGGCAACAGTACCTCGTCCAGAGTGTCCGGCAACAGTACCTCGTCCAGAGTATCCGGCAACAGTGTCTAGTCCGGAACCGAGTGAGACGGCCTACTGTCCGGCACCGAGTGAGACGGCCTACAGTCCGGAACCGAGTGAGACGGCCTACAGTCCGGAACCGAGTGAGTCTGCCTGCAGTCCGGCGCCGAGTGAGTCTGCCTGCAGTCCGGCGCCGAGTGAGTCTGCCTGCAGTCCGGAGCCGAGTGAGTCTGCCTGCAGTCCGGAGCCGAGTGAGTCTGCCTGCAGTCCGGAGCCGAGTGAGTCTGCCTGCAGTCCGGAGCCGAGTGAGTCTGCCTGCAGTCCGGAGCCGAGTGAGTCTGCTTACAGTCCGGAGCTCCCAGAGACACTCTACAGCCCCGAGTATTCAGCAGGGGTGTACAGGTTGGGTGGGGGTAATAAGCCTAAGCCACCTCCAGTATAGGTTGGTTGGGGAGGGGGGGTGTAGCACAGGAGCCGTCGTTGACGGCAGCCACCCTCCCTTCCCTTTGTATTTCTATGTTTAGTTAATTGGGGTTGAACCCTCAATTGGAGGCAGGTGTTTTCTCGTTGCCTCTGATTGAGGGTTCTATAAATAGGTATGTGTTTGTTTTAGTATTTGTGGGAGATTGTGCTGGGTATAGCTTTGTTGCCTTACCGGCCTGTTATTAGTCGTTGTGTTTTTGTTGTGTACGTGTTTGTTTTGGTTCACCTTCTTTGTCCGATTAATAAAAGAAGATGAGTGCACATTTCCCCGCTGCGTCTTGGTCCACTTTACCCTACGACAACCGTGACACCCGGTGTCTGTTGGAAAGCAGCCTGAACCAGGTTTTCCTCTAGGATTTGTCCGTGTCTTGCTCTATTGTATTTATTTTTATTTAAAAAAAACACCCTAGTTCTTGCAAATGAAAATCATACCCATAACACGATGCAGCCACCACCATGCTTGAAAATAAGAGTGATACTCAGTGATGTGTTGTGTTGGATTTTCCCCAAACGTAAAGCTTTGTGTACAGAACAAAAAGTTAAATTTCTTTGCCACATGTTTTGCAGTTTTCCTTTAGTGTCTTTTTGCAAACTGGATGCATATTTTGGAATATTTGTATTCTGTACAGACTTCCTTCTTTTCACTCTGTAATTTAGGTTAGTAATGTGCAGTAACTACAATGTTGTTAATCCATCCACAGTTTACTCCTATCACAGCCATTAAATTCTAACTGTTTTAAAGTCACCATTGGCCTTATGGTGAGATCCCTGAGTGGTTTCCTATCTCTCGGGCAACTGAGTTAGGAAGGACGCCTATGTCTTTGTATTGACTGGGTGTATTGATACACCATCCAAAGTGTAATTAATAACTTCACCATGCTCAAAGAGATATTCAATGGCCCATCTTTTTAGGTGCCCTTCTTTGCGAGGCATTGGAAAACTTCCTGGTCTTTGTGGTTAAATCTGTGTTTGAAATTCACTACTCGACTGAGGAACCTTAGAGATAATTGTATGTGTGGGGTTACAGAGATGAGGTAGTCATTCAAAAAAATGTTAAACACTATTATTGCACACAGAGTGAGTCTATACAACTTATTATGTGACTTGTTATGCACCTTTTTACTCCTAAACTTATTTAGGCTTGCATAACAAAGGGGTTGAATACTTATTGACTCAAGACATTTCAGCTTTGATCTTTAATTTGTAAAAAAAACAAAAAACAAAAAAAAATTCACTTTGACATTATGGGATATTGTTTGTAGGCCAGAGAAACAAAATTGAATGAACACAACAAAATGTGGAAAAAGTAAAGGGGTGTGAATACTTTCTGAAGGCACTGTACATAAATATTTCAAATGAGGTCCTTACCAGGCTAATAAAGATAAACAATCGTCACAATATGTCTTTTTCTTGGAGGGTAAGAAGGGGACATGTTAGCAACCAATTACATTAATGACTGCATTGTTCAATGTTTACAGTACGTTATGAAGCCCATGCTTTTGCTGTGTAGTGATATATAGATTATAGAACACCATCTCTTTCTAAAGCCATATAGAATAGCTATGTCTCGGGATGTAACACATTCCTTCATTTCCAGTCCGTCACTTGAAACTCACGTTATTAGTTTCACACTCAAAATGATGTACAGAAAGGTTACTTAAGTGAAACGATCAGGCTTTTAGTTTTAACGAGTGCATATATCATAAAGCAATCTGAGAGCAATAATCGTCCATCATTACTGAGGCGACGCCACAGCTTAGGGGAACTAGCTCAGAGAATGGAAAACAGATTTTGAGAGGGGGAGGGAGGGTTGGGGTATGCTTGTGTGAGTATATATTTATGTATAGCTGTGCTGGGAAACCATGTATATCTGAACAAGAAAGAGTGCGTGTGTGTGCGTGTGTGTGTGTGTGTGTGTGTGTGTGTGTATGTTTCTCCTAGTCCCTGGGCGTAAGGTGAGAGGGTTGTTGTGTGCTGTATTTTACTGCGCTCCAGCCTGTGACTGAGCCAGACTTTTAATTGCGGTTGTGGAGGTGGTAGGGTTGGGGTTGGTGGGAGTGGCTGCCAGGCCAGGCTGCTCGTCACCCTGCTGCCGTGCCGTGTGCTGTTGGGAGTCAGGGCAGGTCCTGATCCTGCTCTCCCTCCCATGGGGCTCCTGGACCCGCACACGGTCACCTCTTCTCTTCCCCCTGACGCTGCACACCTGAGGCCCCCGCACCACACTGCACCACCACCACTCCTCCCTGCCCCTCCTGCCCAAGCATACCCTCCACCCCCCACCATCCCTGCACCCACCGGCCCAGCTGACATTATACAGCTCACAGCGCCTGTCTATACGTGTCGGCTGATCAATAGGCCTGACTCGGAGACTATCGACGCTGGCATCGGCCTCATTGATCACATCCATTCTCCATGGCTGGCTTTTCAAAGATAATTGGGCCCAGAAACCTGCCTTCTTATGAGTGACAGTTGGCTGAAATGATAATCAACTGGATCTGCTCCAAACACAATCCCAGCAGGAGTAGAAGGGCTGGGGGCAGAAGGGAAGGGATTCCCTGTTGAAAATCACTACCACTATTATTACCACTATCACTATAATCACCACCACTATCACTACCATTATTACTATCATCACCACCACTATCATCGCCAGCATTATTACTACCATCACCACCATCCCCACCGCTTTCACCAACACTATCACCCCTATCACTATCACTACCACAATCATCACCTACACTATCACTACCACAATCATCACTTCCACTATCATTAGCACAATCATCATAATCACCACTATCTTCACCACCACTACCACAATCATCCCCTCCACTATCACTACCACAATCATGCCCACCACTATCACTACCACAATCATCCCCTCCACTATCACTACCACAATCATCCCCTCCACTATGACTACCACAATCATCCCCTCCACTATCACTACCACAATCATCCCCTCCACTATGACTACCACAATCATCCCCTCCACTATCACTACCACAATCATCCCCTCCACTATCACTACCACAATCATCCCCTCCACTATCACTACCACAATCATCCCCTCCACTATCACTACCACAATCATCCCCTCCACTATCACTACCACAATCATCATCACCACCACTATCACCACCATCCCCTCCACCTTCACTACCACAATCATCCCCTTCACTATCACCACCATCCCCTCTACTATCACTACCACAATCATCATCACCACCATTATCACCACCTCCACTATCACCACCATCCCCTCCACCTTCACTACCACAATCATCCCCTTCACTATCACCACCATCCCCTCTACTATCACTACCACAATCATCATCACCACCATTATCACCACCTCCACTATCACTACCACAATCATCAACTCCACTATCACTACCACAATCATCATCACCACCATTTTCACCACCACCACCTCCACTATCACTACCACAATCATCACCTCCACTATCACTACCACAATCATCACCTCCACTATCACTACCACAATCATCATCACCACCATTATCACCACCTCCACTATCACTACCACAATCATCCACTCCACTATCACTACCACAATCATCATCACCACCATTTTCACCACCACCACCTCCACTATCACTACCACAATCATCACCTCCACTATCACTACCACAATCATCACCTCCACTATCACTACCACAATCATCATCACCACCACTATCACCACCATCACCTCAACTATCACTACCACAATCATCATCACCACCACTATCACCACCATCACCTCCACTATCACTACCACAATCATCCCCTCCACTATCACTACCACAATCATCCCCTCCACTATCACTACCACAATCATCACCTCCACTATCACCACCATCACCTCCACTATCACTACCACAATCATCATCGCCAAGACTACAATTACTGCTATTGCAAATCGCACTATGGCTATTACTGCCACCACCACATCAACAATATATAATGCCACCACTACTGCTATTACTACTACTATTACTACAACCTCCTCCTGCTCAGTATTAGAATGAGTGTCTGTGAGAGGATGAAGCACTTTAATAAAGGAAAGGCTAATGGTATTAGTAATATTGATATTCATTATGATATGGCCTGGACTAACCCCATTATGTTCCCATTAGAGGTAATAACATATACTGCCACCTCATTTGTTTCACTGACCACTTGTGCATATGCAGAATTAAATGGGTTGCAGTAACGACAAAGAGACAGACAAATTCAATACATTGATGTTATATTAGAAAATGAAGAGCTGACTGTGGGTAAACAAACTAACAAACCAGACACTGAACCAGAAAGCAACATTCACATTCAAAAGAGGTAGAGCGTCCATGTAAAATATTGACTAGGAAATCAATACATGTATTCAAATATGTGCAAATACAGGTATGCTACATGGAAATCAATTGCATATAGCATATTAAGTGGCTTATCTCTATTGACGATCCAGTTAAAAGCTAGCCTTCACTGGCAGACAGACAGACAGACAGACAGAGCTGCTATCCCATCAGCAGGCTGGTCTACACCACACTACAACATGCCCCTCTTTATTTCAGACCCAGTCTCCATCTCCAAGCCCCCTGCACCCCCTAGCCCCCCTCGCTCAGCCCAAACCCCCAGTGTGTTAGTGTGCCCCTGTGCTCAGTCTGTCAGTCCAGCCGCTCACCAGCTCACTACTGAGAGGCATTATGCTAATGTCTGGGCCTCTCTCTCTCCCTGGCCCTTCACTGCTCACTGGATGGTCTTGCCTTAGGGCCATGCTGCTTGTTTTGACAGAACATCCCCTGATAGTTGGGATTAGTCCAGCTTGTTTGGCTAAACTAGGAGGGGGATCTTACGGTACTTTGAGTATTTGGAGGCTCCGCTGTAGCCAGATGCCTCCTGCTTTCATCCCCAGCAGGATAGACCCTGCTCTCTCCCCCAAGGGCTGCCCACAGACATGGGCACCAGCACCAGCAGCACCACAGTCAGTGGTGTCAGCGTGGAGACAGATACAGCACAGACAGACAGTCACGCACTATTTTGTACAACATCCAGAAACAGCACAGATACAAAACTCACATATAATCTCATACAGTACAATATCCATGAAAAAACACAGACGCAGCCATAACAGACACGCTATCCAAAGTATATGCACACGTGCACACGTGCACACGTGCACACACAAAAACACACAGACACACACACTTACATTACAACAACTCTGCTGTGATTTCTTCTTGCCAGTCACATTCTTCATAACATGAGATGAATGTATGTCAAACCATTCAAAATGAGGAGAGATGCAGGTACTTGTGTAATGATATAATGTTAACGCTCCTCAATGCTCTGAGGGACGCATTACATGAGGAAGTCCTTTTTTATGGCAACATTCCTGCTCTACATTAATGGAGGCGTTGGGCTGCAATCCCTTTGAGAAAGGCTTGACCTTCTCTATTAAAATGGCTGACCTGTGATCCTGGGTTCAAGCAGCCGGTATGCACATTAACGTCACGTTCCATGCTTTAACGCCTAAAGAGGGGAAAGAGAATAAATAAGGTGGGCAGAAGTAGTGATCTCCCTTTCAGCAGCCGTCCCTAGCAGGAGGCCGCACTATATTCTATTCAGTAATGTCAGGAGGGCTAAAGTAGTCAAGGAAGTCCTCCCATTGAACTGCTCTTCTGTTTCTAGGCAGAAACGAACTGGTTCTTCACTAGCTCATTGATCTATGTGCCAAAATAAGTGTGTAAAACAGATTTGAATCTGAGCAGTCCTTTTCTTTTAGTGTGGTGTAACAGCATCCGACAGATGCAAGAGGATGAGGAAGAGGGGGCATACCTGGGATGCTCATCAGTGGCAGGGAAATGGGGATTAACCCTTCTACTGAAACATGGAGGAAGCAACAAATCAAATCAAATTGTATTTGTCACATGCGCCGAATACAACAGGTGTAGACCTTACCGTGAAATGTTACATACAAGCCCTTAAGCAACAATGCAGTTCAAGAAATAGAGTTAAGAAAATATTTACTAATTACAAATATATAAATTAAAAAGTAAGACAATAAAATAATAATAACAAGGCTATATACGGGAGTCAATGTGCGGGGGTACAGGTTAGTCAAGGTAATATGTACATATAGGTAGGGGTAAAGTGACTATGCATAGATAATAAACAGCGAGTAGCAGCAGTGTAAAAACAGAGGGGGTCAATGTAAAAACACATTAAACTCCTATCCCTCAATGTCAAACCGACAGGAGGAGAGGAGAGAGAAGAGGAGAGGAGAGGAAGGCATCTCTCTAGAGGGGCAGGTCACTGAGGCGCAGGGGTGATGTCAGCCTATTAAACTGATTTCACAGGTTCCCTTAACGAAGCCTCTGGCATGTTAAAGGGCAGGAAGCATCCTATTTCACCCTTTTCTTCTCTTCCCCTTTAAGCTGAGACTTATCGACAGCTCCTCACAAACAGGCGTGAAGAAGGGCAGCTGCTGGGGTAGCCCTCTCAGGACCCCACGGCGGCCTTGTCGAAAACACAGGTGGTATTCTACACCAGTCCTGAGCTCTTTAATACCCAGCAAACCTACATTTTCCTCCCATCTCATCTCTCCTTCTCTGCCCCATTTCCAGGAAGGGTCAAGGGAAACCTGATCCTAAATGTTGAGCATTGGAGCACTGGGGTCTCGAGTTCTCCCTCACACCTTGCATGAAACAGCTACAGCCAGATCCTCCTTCAATTTCAATTTAAGGGGCTTTATTGGCATGGGAAACATATTTTTACATTGCCAAAGCAAGTGAAATAGATCATAACAGAAGGGAAATTAACAGTAAAAATTGATCTGTAAACACTGCACTCAAAAAAGTTTTCAAATGTCATATTATGTCTATATTCAGTGTTGTAATGATGTGCAAATAGTTAATGTACAAAAGGGAAAATAAATACACATAAATATAGGTTGTATTTACAATGGTGTTTGTTATTCACAGGTTGCCCTTTTCTTGTGGCAACAGGTCACACATCTTGCTGCTGGGATGGCACACTGTGGTATTTCACCCTGTAGATATGGGAGTATATCAAAATTGGATTGGTTTTCAAATTCTTTGTGGGTCTGTGTAATCAGAGGGAAATTTGTGTCTCTAATATGGTCATACATTGGGCAGGAGGTTAGGAAGTGCTGCTCAGTTTCCACCTCATTTTGTGGGCAGTGTGCACATAGCCTGTCTTCTCTTGAGATCCATGTCTGCCTTCGGCGGCCTTCCTCAACAGCAAGGCTATGCTTACTCAGTATGTACATGTAACCGATGTGAAATGGCTAGTTAGTTAGCGGTGGTGCGCGCTAATAGCGTTTCAATCGGTGACGTCACTCTCTCTGAGACTTGAAGTAGGGTTTCCCCTTGCGTTGCAAGGGCTGCGGCTTTTGTGGCGCGATGGGTAACGATGCTTCGTGGGGTGTCAGTTGTTGATGTGTGCAAGGGTCCCTGGTTCGAGCCCGGGTTGGGGCGAAGAGAGGGACGGAACCTACACTGTTACATTGATGCTGTTGACCCGGATCATTGGTTGCTGCGGAAAAGGAGGAGGTCAAAGGGGGGGTGAGTGTAACCGATGTGAAATGGCTAGTTAGTTAGCGGTGGTGCGCGCTAATAGCGTTTCAATCGGTGACGTCACTCTCTCTGAGACTTGAAGTAGGGTTTCCCCTTGCGTTGCAAGGGCCGCGGCTTTTGTGGCGCGATGGGTAACGATGCTTCGTGGGTGTCAGTTGTCGATGCGTGCAAGGGTCCCTGGTTCGAGCCCGGGTTGGGGCGAAGAGAGGGACGGAACCTACACTGTTACATACATAGTCAAAGATTTCCTTAATTTTGGGTCAGTCATAGTGGTCAGATATTCTGCCATTGTGTACTCTCTGTTTAGGGTCAAATAGCATTCTAGTTTGCTCAGTTTTTTTGTAAATTCTTTCCAATGCGTCAAGTAATTATCGTTTTGTTTTCTCATGATTTGGTTGGGTCTAATTGTGTTGTGGTGGGGCTCTGTGGGGTCTGTTTGTGTTTGTCTCTCTCTATCTATATGTTCTGTCTCCCCCTCATCTCTTCCCCCCTCTTCTCCGCTCTCTCTTTATCTGCTGGGTCTTCATCCCTCTCTATGTTCTCTGCTGTTGCCAGACTGTTCCTTCCTTCAGTAGTGGTCCCTGCAGCATACTGTTAACTTTACTGCAGACAAATTCATTGTGAAATATGAAACGAAATTGAGTCACCAGAGTCGTATCCACAAATTGTTATTTGTGTATCACACCAAAGACTAATCTAGTTCACTTACCTCTTGAGTGAACTGCCTTCCCTCCATCTTTACCTTGACAGAAGAGAAAGGCCTGTGATGGGACCTACTGTAGTATGATTTAGCAACAAGGCTCTTTGGGCTAATGGGAGTTCACCATCAACGCAACACAAATTACACTCAGAAAAACACTAGGCCTTTACCAAACTGTATGATGTGAGCATGATTATTCCAGCCTTACAAAGGCGGCGTAAAAGCCCTGTTTATTCATAGCACAGTTTTCTCTGTCTGTCATTTAGAGGTCAGTCATTTGAATAGTCCCCAGTACACACCAGTGCTGTCCCTTTGCCTAAGAGTTAAAACAGCCCACAAAACACTAACTTCAAATGAGCCCAGCATCAAATGATACATTTCAAATATGACAAAAGTACTTCATAGCAATAGGTCTGACAGAATATGCAGCCAGCTGTACAATGTACAGGATTAAAAGTATAAATCACACTGAGCTGTGTTTGTGTCACAGAGGAGAGAGGAGAGAGGGAGAGGGGGGAGAGAGGGAAAGGGGGAGAGGGGAAGAGGGAGAGGGGGAGAAAGGGAGAGGGGGGAGTGAGAGAGGGGGGATAGAGAGAGAAAGAGAGAGTGATAGTGAGCTGAGAACAGAGCAAACAGGCTTTGTTTTAATTACGAGTGAGAAAAAGGCGGATATAAGCAGAGATTCAGCTCGTTAGACCATCACTTTGGATCAAACACCATATTTACATATCAGATTAAACCCCTCACACAATCGAACGAACGGTGAGATCTGAGCTGTAAAGGCAACACTAATGAGAGGGAACCGTCTTTCTGCTCACATTCAGTAAAGAGAGGAACACTGTGGCAAAAACAGCTTATCTTTAACTATTAGGGCACACAATGGCTGAAGACATAATGCATACAGAATTTGAGTTAGAATAGCTAGTTATAGCTACATAAGAACTAACTCAAGAGAGCAAGAGCAAATATTACATTACACAACATATGGAAGGCAAACCCCTTGTGGATTTGGAATGTTAAAAGAGAGTTGAAGGATTAAAGCGTAGACATTTACAGACTGTTTAGCAAGCCAGCCAATTAGAGGGCCTGTCAGGTCAGAGTGCATTATGGGAGGTGGTAGGAGTTTAGTAGCAGCACAAATACACTGTCAGGACTGGCTCCCCTTTCATCCGCTGTCTTTCTTCTCTCCCCTTTATTCTCTCCATCTTTAGAGAGAGAAGTGGTAGCTTTGTGGCTCAAGGGATCCAAAAGGCCGGCCATCATTATTCTTTCCCAGATGCCAGTCTCAGTGCCCCGGCACCCCTTTCTCCTCCCTCCTTCCTCCCCCTCTTCCCTCTCTCTCTCCCTCCGCTCAGAGAGCTACACAAACACACCAGTCGGAGGCAGACTCTTTACTGTATTGAACAAAGACTTCTGAGAATGAAAACTCCATTAACACAGACTGGGTCTTCTGTCTCAGCCGTCATATGAGTGTGAGAGTGGGAGACTAAAACATAGCCAGGCAGAAGGACAAACAGCCCTGGCTGATTACAGGAGCAGAGAGCAGCCAGCATGCCTGGGGGGTTAAAAGCACACCTCTGGCCTGGCCCATCACAGGCCTGTTTGAAGAAATAATAGAACATGTTACACATGTGTAATCACACACTACAACCAAAGGCACTCTGTGTCTATATTTGACAGATAAAATAATGCAGTATGAGAAAGGGAAAAAAATCTATGCTCATTGTAATAACAGCGGATGGTGATGGAGATAAGGCAAACCACTAGGAGCGGAGACTAAGAGGGTATTTCTTATTGCTGTGCATCAGTGATACCAACTGATAAGAATGTCCCTCTTCCCAAGAATTCCAAGGTAACATGCCTAAATGGCTATCGTCCCGTAGCACTCACATCTGTAATCATGAAGTGCTTTGAAAGTCTGGTCATGACACACATCAACATCATCATCCCCAACACCCTAGACCCACTCCAATTCGCATACCGCCCCAACAGATCCACAGATGACGCAATCTGTACTGCACTTTATACTGCCCTCTCCAACCTGGACAAAAGGGGAAACAACTATGTGAGAATGCTGTTCATACACTACAGCTCAGCATTCAACATAGTCCAATCTAAGCTCATCACCATGCTCGGGACCCCTGAACTAAACACCTCCCTCTGCAACTGGATCCTGGACTCCCTGACGGGCCGGCCCCAGGTGGTGAGGGTAGGCAACAGCGCCTCCGCCCTTCAACACGGGGCCCCTCAGTGCTTAGTCTCCTCCTGTACTCCCTGTTCAACCACAACTGCGTGGCCACACATGACTCCAACACCATCATCAGGTTTGCTGATGACACGACAGTAGTAGGCCTGATCACAGATGGCAATGAGATAGCCTACAGAAAGTTCAGATACTTGGCAGTGTGGTGAAAGGAAAGCAACCTCTCCCTCAACATCAGTAAGAGTAAGGAGCTGATCGTGGACTACAGGAGAAAGAGGGGAGAGCATGCCCTCATCCACATCGACGGGGCTGTAGTGGAGCAGGTTGAAAGCTTCAAGTTCCTTGGCGTCCATGTCACTAAGGACTTAACATGGTCCACACCCACCCACACAGTCATGAAGAATACAGGACACTGGCTCTTCCCCTTCAGGGGGCTGAAAATATTTGTCATGGGCCCTCGGATCCTCAAAAAGTTCTACAGCTGCACCCTCGAGAGCATCTTGACTGGCTGCATCACAGCTTGGTATGGCAAATGCAATGCCCTCGACCACAAAGCACTACAGAGGGTGGTGCAGTCAGCTCAGTACATCATTGGGGGCAAGCTCCCTGCCATCCAGGACCTCTATATCAGGTGGTGTCAGAGGAAGGCCCTAAAAATTGTCAAAGACTTCAGCCACCCAAGCCATAGACTGTTAGCTCTACTACCATCTGGCAAACGGTACTGGAGCATTGGCTCTGGATCAACAGGCCCGAGGCAGCTTTTGCCCCCAAGCCATAAGACTGCTAAATTATTTATTAAATGGTTACATGGACTATCTGCGTTGTCCCTATCTTACACTGTTTCTATACACATTCACAATACTATGTCTACGCACTATATACACAGTCATAAACACTACACTGACACTCTCACAAAAAAGTCACACACATTCACATACACTACATACGCACACACACGCATACCGACAACACACACATATACACACACATACACAGTTTCACACTGATCACATACTGCTGCTCCTCTGTTTTTTATTCGTATTCTTATTATTACCTATCCTGATGCCTATTCACTATACCCTGCCTTTATGTACATATCTACCTCAAATACCTTATTATTACCTATTCTGATGCCTATTCACTATACCCTGCCTTTATGTACATACCTACCTCAAATACCTTATTATTACCTATCCTGATGCCTATTCACTATACCCTGCCTTTATGTACATACCTACCTCAAATACCTTATTATTACCTATTCTGATGCCTAGTCACTATACCCTGCCTTTATGTACATACCTACCTCAAATACCTTATTATTCCCTATTCTGATGCATAGTCACTATACCCTGCCTTTATGTACATACCTACCTCAAATACCTTATTATTACCTATTCTGATGCCTAGTCACTATACCCTGCCTTTATGTACATACCTACCTCAAATACCTTATTATTACCTATTCTGATGCCTAGTCACTATACCCTGCCTTTATGTACATACCTACCTCAAATACCTTATTATTACCTATCCTGATGCCTATTCACTATACCCTGCCTTTATGTACATACCTACCTCAAATACCTTATTATTACCTATTCTGATGCCTAGTCACTATACCCTGCCGTTATGTACATACCTACCTCAAATACCTTATTATTACCTATTCTGATGCCTAGTCACTATACCCTGCCTTTATGTACATACCTACCTCAAATACCTTATTATTACCTATCCTGATGCCTATTCACTATACCCTGCCTTTATGTACATACCTACCTCAAATACCTTATTATTACCTATTCTGATGCCTAGTCACTATACCCTGCCTTTATGTACATACCTACCTCAAATACCTTATTATTACCTATCCTGATGCCTATTCACTATACCCTGCCTTTATGTACATACCTACCTCAAATACCTTATTATTACCTATTCTGATGCCTAGTCACTATACCCTGCCTTTATGTACATACCTACCTCAAATACCTTATTATTACCTATCCTGATGCCTATTCACTATACCCTGCCTTTATGTACATACCTACCTCAAATACCTTATTATTACCTATTCTGATGCCTAGTCACTATACCCTGCCTTTATGTACATACCTACCTCAAATACCTTATTATTACCTATTCTGATGCCTAGTCACTATACCCTGCCTTTATGTACATACCTACCTCAAATACCTTATTATTACCTATTCTGATGCCTAGTCACTATACCCTGCCTTTATGTACATACCTACCTCAAATACCTTATTATTATCTATTCCGATGCCTAGTCACTATACCCTGCCTTTATGTACATACCTACCTCAAATACCTTATTATTATCTATTCCGATGCCTAGTCACTATACCCTGCCTTTATGTACATACCTACCTCAAATACCTTATTATTACCTATTCTGATGCCTAGTCACTATACCCTGCCTTTATGTACATACCTACCTCAAATACCTTATTATTACCTATTCTGATGCCTAGTCACTATACCCTGCCTTTATGTACATACCTACCTCAAATTCCTTATTATTATCTATTCTGATTCCTAGTCACTATACCCTGCCTTTATGTACATACCTACCTCAAATACCTTATTATTACCTATTCTGATGCCTAGTCACTATACCCTGCCTTTATGTACGCTACCGTTCGAAAGTTTGGGGTCACTTAGGAATGTCCCTGTTTTTTAAAGAAAAGCAAATTTTTTGTCAGTTAAAATACCATCGAATTGATCAGAAATACAGTGTAGACATTGTTAATGTTGTAAATTACTATTGTAACTGGAAATGGCAGATTATTTATGGAAAATCTACATAGGCATTCTTGAGGCTCATTATCAGCAACCATCACTCCTGTGTTCCAATGGCACGTTGTGTTAGCTAATCCAAGTTTATCGTTTTAAAAGGCTAATTGATCATTAGAAAACCCTTTTGCAATCGTGTTAGCACAGCTGAAAACTGTTGTGCTGATTTAAAGAATCAATAAAACTGGCCTTCTTTAGACTAGTTGAGTATCTGGAGCATCAGCATTTCTGGGTTCAATTACAGGCTCAAAATGTCCAGAAACAAATAACTTTCTTCTGAAATTCGTCAGTCTATTCTTGTTCTGAGAAATGAAGGCTATTCCATGCTAGAAATTGCCAAGAAACGGAAAATCTCTTCCAACGCTGTGTACTACTCCCGTCACAGAACAGCGCAAACTGGCTCTAACCAGAATAGAAAGAGGAGTGGGAGGCCCTGGTGCACAACTGAGCAAGAGGGCAAGTACATTAGAGTGTCTAGTTTGAGAAACAGACGCCTCACCAGTCCTCAACTGGCAAATTCATTAAATCGTACCCGCAAAACACCAGTCTCAACGTCAACAGTGAAGAGGCGACTCTGGGATGCTGGTCTTCTAGGCAGAGTTCCTCTGTCCAGTGTCTGTTCTTTTGCCCATCTTAATCTTTTGTTTTTATTGTCCAGTCTGAGATATGGCTTTTCTTTGCAACTCTGCCTAAAAGGCCAGCATCCCAGAGTTGCCCCTTCAATGTTGACGTTGAGACTGGTGTTTTGCGGGTACTATTTAATGAAGCTGCCAGTTGAGGTGTCTGTTTGTGAGGCGTCTGTTTCTCAAAATAGACACTCTAATGTACTTGACCTCTTGCTCAGTTGTGCACCGGGGCCTTCCACTCCTCTTTCTAATCTGGTTAGAGGCAGTTTGCGCTGTTCTGTGAAGGGAGTAGTACACAGCGTTGTACAAGATCTTCAGTTTCTTGGCAATTTCTCGCATGGAATAGCCTTCATTTCTCAGAACAAGAATAGACTGACGAGTTTCAGAAGAAAGTTATATTTTTCTAGCCATTTTGAGCCTGTAATCGAACCCACAAATGCTGATGCTCCAGATACTCAACTAGTCTAAAGAAGGCCAGTTTTATTGCTTCTTTAAATCAGGACAACAGTTTTCAGCTGTTCTAAGATAATTGCAAAAGGGTTTTCTAATGATCAATTAGCCTTTTAAAACAATAAACTTGGATTAGCTAGCACAATGTGCCATTGGAACACAGAAGTGATGGTTGCTGATAATGACCCTCTGTACACCTATGTAGATATTCCATAAATAATCTGCCTTTTCCAGCTACAATAGTCATTTACAACATTAACAATATCTACACTGTATTTCTGATCAATTTGATGTTACTTTAATGGAACAAAAAATTCGCTTTTCTTTCAAAAACAAGGACATTTCTAAGTGACGCCAAACTTTTGAATGGTAGTGTACATAGCTACCTCAAATACCTTATTATTACCTATTCTGATGCCTAGTCACTATACCCTGCCTTTATGTACATACCTACCTCAAATACCTTATTATTACCTATTCTGATGCCTAGTCACTCTACCCTACCTTTATGTACATACCTACCTCAAATACCTTATTATTACCAATTCTGATGCCTAGTCACTCTACCCTACCTTTATGTCCATATCTACCTTAAATACCTCGTATCTCTGCACATTGATCTGGTACTTGTACTCCCTGTGTATAGCTTTATTCTTGTGTATTTTATTCCTCTTGTGTTACAATTTTCTGTATTATTTTAAATATGCATCATTGGGACGGGCTCATAAGAAAGCATTTTAAAGTAAAATCTACACCATTTGTATTTGGCGCATTTAAATAGTTTTGTTTTTATTTTATCTTCCACTGTACTGACTGGATGAGAGTCAAACACAAAGCCTTAGCGATGAGTGCTGTACCACTCATCTCAGTTACCTGCAATGTTAACGTCACGGCAATGCCTGCCTGAATGTCTTCAGACTGAAACACTACAAAGACAACCATTTAGACTTAAAACAGACACATAAACAAAAAAGGAAGGAAGGCATAAAAAGGAAAAAAGGAAATGAAAGAGGGGAGAGGAAGAAAGAATAAAGGTTGGGGGGGTGAAAAAGGAAGTCAATTATGCATTCTGAACCTGGCCGATGTGGTCCTCAGGGAACTGCCTCCGCACCTCAGGGTCTGTAAATAATTGACAGATAATATTAATTGGCTTTGGTTTAGTGAGCAAGCTGAGTATCACACATTAATATTTGATCAGAAGATGATAGGGACCCTGGCAGGGGATCCGAAGGGGCAGCTGAGGCTGTTTTGTTGATTAGGCCAGAGAAGGGAAGAGATGGAAGCAGCCCCGTTTCCTCTCCTCTCCCCTGCTCCAGACATACACAGACTGAGACACAGAGCCATGGTTTGATGCTTCTGTTAGCTCCAGGCTGCTGTCCTGCCCAACCTCCTACCGGCAGCAAATTGCCTGCTAGTTGTTTCGCCAAACAGAGAAAAAAGGGGGAGGACTTTCAGAGTTCCTTTGATTGTTATTTTATTAGCGTGCATGTTCAAGCTGCAGCCAGCAGACGATGATGTGATATCCAGAAATATTCTAGTGAGAAAGCCTCTGTTTTCACTTCTCTGATGTTCCAGAGGCATCTTCATAACACAGCCCCATCCCCCCTGCTACTGGAGGGAGGTGGACACATCTAGACCAATAATAAGGAATGAACTAACACATCGCAGGGTCAAAACAACGCATGGAACAACACAATAACCACAACAACACATTAAGATCCAATCAAATGTTATTGGTCGTGTAGAC
Organism: Salmo trutta; assembly: GCF_901001165.1. NCBI lineage: Eukaryota > Metazoa > Chordata > Actinopteri > Salmoniformes > Salmonidae > Salmo > Salmo trutta. Next base: position 25,416,168 of record NC_042983.1, on the reverse strand, counting down.
ATATTTTGTCGACGTTATCGCAGGTGCAGCGAAATGCTTATGTTTCTAGCTCCGTCAGTGCAGTAATACCTAACAATACAAAACAATACACACAAATCCCCAATTTTTATTTGAAAGAAACTAAGAAATATCACAACAAGCAAAGTCTGAGTCCAGAATACAAATATACACTGAGTGTATAAAACATTGACATAGACTGACAAAACAATTAAATAGACTGACCAGGTGAATCCAGGTGAAGGCTACGATCCCTTATTGATGTCGCATGATAAATCCACTTTGGTTTGAGTGTGTCAAGAACTGCAGTGCTGCTGGATTTTTCACGCTCAACAGTTTCCTGTATGTATTGAGAACGGTTCACCACCCAATGGACATCCAGCCAACTTGGCACAACTGTGGGAAGCATTGGAGACAACATGGGCCAGCATCCCATTCCCAACGCTTTCGCAGTGGTGTAAAGTACTTAAGTAAAACATACTTTAAAGTCAAATCAAAATCAAATTTTATTGGTCACATATACATGGTTACCAGATGCGAGTGTAGCGAAATGCTTGTGCTTCTAGTTCCGACCATGCAGTAATATCTAACAATTTCACAACTACCTTTTACACACAAGCGTTAAGGAATGAATAAGAATATGTACATATAAATATATGGATGAGCGATGGCTGAATGGCGTAGGCTAGATGCAGTAGATGGTATAGAGTACAGTATATACATATGAGATGAGTAATGTAGGGTATGTAAACATTATATAAAGGGGCATTGTTTAAAGTGACTAGTGATACATTTATTACATCCAATTTTTAATTATTAAAGTGGCTAGAGATTTGAGTCAGTATGTTGGCAGCAGCCACTCAATGTTAGTGATGGCTGTTTAACAGTCTGATGGCCTTGAGATAGAAGCTGTTTTTTCAGTCTCTCGGTCCCAGCTTTGATGCACTTGTACTGACCTCGCCTTCTGGATGATAGCGGGGTGAACAGGCAGTGGCTCGGGTGGTTGTTGTCCTTGATGATCTTTTTGGCCTTCCTGTGACATCGGGTGGTGTAGGTGTCCTGGAGGGCAGGTAGTTTGCCCCCGGTGATGCGCTGTGCAGACCTCACTACCCTCTGGAGTGCCTTAAGGTTATGGGCGGAGCAGTTGCAGTACCAGGCGGTGATACAGCCCGACAGGATGCTTTCGATTGTGCATCTGTAAAAGTTTTTTTTTTTTGTGACAAGCCAAATTTCTTCAGCCTCCTGAGGTTGAAGAGGTGCTTTTGCCTGTCTCTCTGGAAGGCAACAAGTACTATTTAAGTCGTTTTTTTGGGTATCTGTACTTTACTATTTATGTGTTTGACAACTTTTACTTCACTACATTTCTAAAGACAATTCCGTACTTTTTATTACTCTACATTTTCCCTGACACCTAAAAGTACTTGTTAGGGTGAAAGGGGGTGTTTGGTACACTCAGTACGTACTGTACAGTGTATATGGTGTGAATAGACAGTACAGACCGTCTATGAATAAAAAAGGTGCGTACAGTAGTAGTTATACAGGATGGTAGCGAGGTGAACAGGCCATGGCTCCGGTGACTGAGGTCATTAAGGTCCTGGAGTGGCCTAGCTAGTCTCCAGACCTTAATCCCATAGAAAATCTGTGGAGGGAGCTGAAGGTTCGAGTTGCCAAATGTCAGCCTCGAAACCTTAATGACCTGGAGAAGATCTGCAAAGAGGAGTGGGACAAAATCCCTCCTGAGATGTGTGCAAACCTGGTGGCCAACTACAAGAAACGTCTGACCTCTGTGATTGCCAACAAGGGTTTTGCCACCAAGTACTAAGTCATGTTTTGCAGAGGGGTCAAATACTTATTTCCCTCATTAAAATGCAAATCATTTTCTAACATTTTTGAGATGCATTTTTCTGGATTTTTTTGTTGTTATTCTGTCTCTCACTGTTCAAATAAACCTACTATTAAAATTATAGACTGATCATTTCTTTGTAAGTGGGCAAACGTACAAAATCAGCAGGGGATCAAATACTTTTTCCCCCCACTGTAGCTATTTTTCTTGTCTAGATGGGATAGAGCAGTGTGCAGTGCAATGTGGATTGAATCATCCTTGGATCCATGGGGGTGGTATGCAAATTGTAGTTGGTCTAGGGTGTTGGGTAGAGTGGAGATGATCAATCAATCAATCAAATGTATTTATAAAGCCCTTCTTACATCAGCTGATGTCACAAATTGCTGTACAGTAACCCAGCCTAAAACCCCAAACAGCAAGCAATGCAGGTATAGAAGCACGGTGGCTAGGAAAAACTCCCTAGAAAGACCAGAACCTATGAAGAAACCTAGAGAGGAACCAGGCTATGAGGGGTGGCCAGTCGTCTTCTGGCTGTGCCGGGTGGAGATAACAGAACATGGCCAAGACGTTTAAATGTTCATAGATGACTAGCAGGGTCAAATAATAATCAGTGGTTGTAGAGGGTGCAACAGGTCAGCGCCTCAGGTGTAAATGTCAGTTGGCTTTTCATAGCCGATCATTCAGAGTTTCTCTACCGCTCCTGCTGTCTCTAGAGAGTTGAAAACAGCAGGTCTGGGACAGGTAGCACGTCCGGTGAACATGTCAGGGTTCCATAGCCGCAGGCAGAACAGTTGAAACTGGAGCAACAGCATGACCAGGTGGACCAGAGACAGCAAGGAGTCATCAGGGCGGGTAGTCCTGAGGCATGGTCCATTATATGATCCTTAACAGCCTCTCAAGGCACTTCATGATGACAGAAGTGAGTTCTACAGGGCGATAGTTATTTGTGCTTTCTTGGGTACTGGAACATTGGTGGACATCTTGAAAAAAGTGGGGAAAACAGACTGGGATAGGGCAAGTTGAATATGTCCATTAACCTCTCTAGGGTATATGGGACGAAATCGTCCCACCTACTCAACAGCCAGTGGAATCCCGTGGCGCGATATTCAAATACCTTAGAAATGCTATTACTTCAATTTCTCAAACATATTACTATTTTACACCATTTTAAAGACAAGACTCTCGTTAATCTAACCACACTGTCCGATTTCAAAAAGGCTTTACAACGAAAGCAAAACATTAGATTATGTCAGCGGAGTACCTAGCCAGAAATAATCAGACAGCCATTTTTCAAGCTAGCATATAATGTCACATAAACCCAAACCACAGCTAAATGCAGCACTAACCTTTGATGATCTTCATCAGATGACACTCCTAGGACATTATGTTATACAATACATGCATGTTATGTTATACAATACATGCATGTTCAATCAAGTTCATATTTATATCAAAAACCAGCTTTTTATATTAGCATGTGACGTTCAGAACTAGCATACCCACCGCAAACTTCCGGTGAATTTACTAAATTACTCATGATAAACGTTCACAAAAAACATAACAATTATTTTAAGAATTAGAGATACAGAACTCCTTTATGCAATCGCTAAGTCCGATTTTAAAATAGCTTTTCGGCAAAAGCACATTTTGCAATATTCTGAGTAGATAGCTCGCCATCACGGGCTAGCTATTTTGACACCCACCAAGTTTGGCCCTCACCAAACTCAGCTTTACTATAAGAAAAATTGGATTACCTTTGCTGTTCTTCGTCAGAATGCACTCCCAGGACTTCTACTTCAATAACAAATGTTGGTTTGGTTCAAAATAATCCATAGTTATGTTCAAATATCCTCTGTTTTGTTCGTGCGTTCAAGACACTATCCGAAGGGTGACGAAGGGTGACGAAGGGTGACGCGCCCGACGCGTTTCGTGACCAAAAAATTCTAAATATTCCATTACCGTACTTCGAAGCATGTCAACCGCTGTTTAAAATCAATTTTTATGCGATTTTTCTCGTAAAAAAGCGATAATATTCAGACCGGGAAACCCTGTTTTTGTTCAAAGACGAAAAAATAAAAACATGGTGGCGGCTCGTGCACGCGCCCCCAGTCTCATTGTTCTCTGATCGACCACTATCCAAATGCGCTACTGTTTTTCAGCAATGGGCTGCAAAGTCATCATTCACCGTTCTGCCATCTTCTGAGAGCCTATGGGAGCCGTAGGAAGTGTCACGTTACAGCAGAGATCCTCAGTTTTCAATAAAGAGAGTGTAGAAGGCCAAGAAATGGTCAGAGAGGGCACTTCCTGTAAGGAATCTTCTCAGGTTTTTGCCTGCCAAATGAGTTCTGTTATACTCACAGACACCATTCAAACAGTTTTAGAAACTTTAGGGTGTTTTCTATTCAAATCAAACAATTACATGCATATTCTAGTTTCTGGGCAGTAGTAATAACCAGATTAAATCGGGTACGTTTTTTATCCGGCCGTGCAAATACTGCCCCCTACCCTAGAGAGGTTAACACTCCAGCCAGCTGGTCTGCACATGCTCTGAGGATGCGGCTAGAGATGCCGTCTGGGCCAACAGCTTTGCGAGGGTTAATAAGCTTGAATGTCTTACATCGGCCACAGAAAAACTCAGTCCTCGTGAGCGGCGGTGGCCTGCCTTACGGAGGGCATAGCTGGTCTGTTTATACATGTCCCTGTTCCCAGTCACCTTGCCGTGGTTAAATGGGGTGGTTCACGAATGCTGCCATCTATCCACTGTTTTTGGTTTGGATAAGTTCTAATCATCACAGTGGGAACAACATCCTCTTTGCCCATCCTGATGAACTCAATCGGGAGGTAATGTGGCTCTCATTTGATGGTGAGGTATTCCATATTGGGAGAACAAAAGGACTCGCGTTTTTTAAACAAAGGATCCAATTCAAATATGCAATTGGAGGATAAACTGGTCCAAATAATGATGATCCACACTTCTGAAATATCTGAGCTCACAAGTAACAAACAATCCTATTATGGTAGGAGATTAAAACACAGCTTCACACAAACTATCACCCTCATCCACTTAAGGAGATCACGACTATCATGGACACAGAAGTAGTGGATATACGGAGGCTTAAATACCTTGACCTAATGAAAGAGGCTTAATCAATCTAGTCGTCTTAACTACTTTGTGTCCTTCTCGCTGGCACGAAAAGTTTAAAAAGTGTTGACAGGAAAAGAATGTGATCGGACCATTATCTAATTGGCATCCACATAACTTCTTCATTGGCGGGGATATTGGAAATGTAATCAAAGCCTACTGGATGACAAGCTGTTCTTAAACAAGACAAAATCATTTATAACTTACTTTTTCCTGCATAACATCGGTACAGCAGATCCCCTTATTGTATGGGACACTTTCAAATGTGTCTTCAGAGGCCATGTGTTAGGCAAAGCGATACAGGGGAACCCAAGAGCAGACTCAGATGAGGAAACAGGGATGAATTAACCAAAATATTTATTGTTACACAGGGAGATGGAGTGCAGATCCGGGGAAGCTTGGATGAGTTGCAGAAAAACCAGATGTGGAGACTGAGGTTGGAGTCAGCTGAGTCGAACAGGGTAAACAGGTCCTGAGGGGAATCCAAGGTAGTGGTGGTGAGTAAAATCCAGAGCTAGGTAGTTGGGTGATGTGGAACGGGAGACAGGAGCCAGAGACAGAGAGGTATACTGCAATGAGAGGATAAACGGTGTCAGGCAGGGAAACAGGCACAGCAGAGTAACAGGATCTTGAATATTCATAAATGGCTAGAATCATGAACTGACTGAGCAGAGATTATGATCTGGCAGAGTGGAAGTGGCAGGACCGAGTGTGTGTAGAGGTCTTGATTATGGGACGAGTTGCAGATGGTAGGGATCTGCTCTGACTCCAGCATATCTGTCTCCAACCACACAATCACACAGAGGGAGAGAGAGTGTACAGGGGGGAGTAACTTCAGGTCAAGAAGACACCGGCTGAACACCAGAGTGCATAGCAGGAGCAGATGTGACAGTACCCCCCCACCCCTCTACAGATGCCACCTGGCACACGACCCGGCACACGACCCTGGCACACGACCTGGCACACGACCCGGGTGTGAAGAATGAAAATCCTGTAAGAGGGAGGGATCCAGAATGTGACGACAGGACACCCAGGCCCATATCCCTCCCAGTCCACCAGATACTGCCAACCGTGACGGCGCACATCCAAAAGCCACCGGACGGTATAGGCAGGATGGTCATCGATGAACAGCTGCAGGAGGGGACAGGGGACTGGAGCAGACTGGTTTAATTAAGGATACATGGAAGGTGGGGTGAATTTTGAGAGAGTCTGAGAGTCTAAGATGAACAGCAGAGGGGTTTATGACACTATCAATCGCAAAGGGGCCAAGGAATCGGGGGAGGTAGTTTTTTGGAAACCACTTTCAGGGGCAAGTCCTTAGATGAAAGCCATACATTTTGGCCTAGAGTGTAGACTGGGGCTGATGCACGGCGACGGTTAACTTGGGCTTGGGTCCTGGTGGAGGCGCGAAGAGCAGCCCGGGCCCTCCTCCAGGTGCGATGACAACGGCGCATGTGGTCCTGGACTGAGGGCACTGCTACTTTGACCTCTTGGGCTGGGAACAAGGGAGGTTGGTAACCCAGAGCACACTCAAAGGGAGACATACCTGATGAGGTGTTGATGAGGGTGTTGTGGGCATATTCCACCCAGGGTAGCTGGGCACTCCAGGAGGAAGTGTTAGCCGAAGTCACACAGCGTATTGCAGTTGCCAACTCCTGGTTTGTCCGCTCGGTCTGGCCGTTGGTCTGGGGGTGATATCCAGATGAAAGGCTAACATTAATACCCAGAGCTGTGCAGAAGGCTCTCCATACCTGGGATGTAAACTGGGGTACTCTGTCAGAAACAATGCCACTAGGGATGCCATGAAACCGTAAAACATGGGATACCAGCAGGTCCACAGTTTCCTGGGAGGAAGGAAGCTTGGAGAGGGGAATGAAGCGAGCCGCTTTGGAAAATTGGTCAATAATGAGGATGACTGAGTTACCATTCGATGGGGGAAGGCCAGTGACGAAGTCCAAAGCTATGTGTGACCAGGGGTGACTGGGTATGGGAAGAGGATGAAGCAGACCAGATGTAGGTTTGGTCGAGGTTTTGTTCCGAGCACAGATCGAGCAGGCTGAGATTAATTCCCGAGCGTCTTTCTCTATGTGACACCATGCAATTCAATACTCATCTTTAAAACAAAATCATTTACATAAAAAGAGATTAGACTAACAAAGGAAATAGAGGAAATAACAGCACAGATGGATGGCAATACAAATTGGACCATAGAGGCACAGAATAAGTTAGAGAAAATACGAAAAGAGCTGGAGGAACTTTTTCAAGAACGATCAAGTGTAATACTTTACAAAAATAAAGCAAATGGGTTGATTTGTTTTTATGCACCAAATTCTTTTTGAATCTTCAACATAAGAAATGCTACCAAAAGGAATTTACAGAAAATCATTACAAATGACAGAGTCATCTATGATTCACCGAATGATATTTTCAAAGAGGAGGCAAAATATTTTAAGCAAATGTTCTCTTTTCAGTCTCCTACATCTCCACTGAATGATGTTAACTGTAATTACTTTTTTCCTAATAATAATGTAAAATTAACAACTGTACAGAAAAACTTGGGTGAAGGCCAAATTAAAGAGGAGGAACTTCTTCATGCAATTAATTCCTTTCAGTCCGACAATCTCCAGGGCTTCATGGCATACCAGTTGAGTTATATTAAACCTTTTTTCATGTACTCAAAGATCCACTATTAGCATGCTTTAACTACTCCTATAAAATGTGTAGACTATTAGACGCACAGCAGGAAGGTCTGATTTTACTCTTACCAATACAGGACCCAAGTGGAAGTATATCCATTTAAAAAAATTCCACTTCAATATTGTGATGCAAAAATCCTGGCAAAATGCATAGCGCATAGAATGAAAAAGGTTTTATCTGATAGTATTCATCCTGATCAGACAGGTTTTATTTATTTTGTATTATTATTATAATATTTTTGTTGGGGGGGTGGGGTAGATCATATTGCAGATAGATTGCAACTACCATCAATGTAATAGTCTGCATCATTTCCATCACCATTATATTTTTTGGTAAATATATACAGTATATATGTATATTTCTTTACATTTATTTTCCTTTATTATTTTACGTTAACCCTACCACCAATCCTCTAATTGGAGTAAACTAATGGACAACAACACTTAGGCTTCTACTTCCAGCTTATACATACTGTATGCATTTTACGGACACAGGTTTTTGACATGGACGATACATTGGAGATAATATAAGACAATTACTTATAGAACACTAAGAAAAATAGACGAAACCAGGCTTGGTCTTCAAAGCAGATTTTGAAAAGGCCTTTGATAAAGTACGACTGGAATTTATACATAAATGCTTGGACTATTTTAATTTTGGAGAATCTATTTTATTTAATGGGTAAAAGTTAAGTATAGTAACCCCAAGTGAAAAATAATAATGGTTACTTTTCAGAAAGCATTGAACTGTCAAGAGGAGTTAAACAAGGTTGTTCATTGTCTCCATATATATTTGCTACAACCATCGAAATGTTAGCTTTTAAAATCAGATCCAACAATAATATCAAGGGATTAAAAATACAGGGTTTAAAAACAAAAGTGTCAATGTATGTTGATGACTCAAGTTTTCTCTTAAGTCTGAAATCTGGAACACTGCATATTGAGGATCTGGATAATTTTTCTAGCCTCTGGGCTAAAACCTAATTATACTAAGTGTACCATATTATGTATTGGATAATTTAAAGACACAACTTTTGCATTACCTTGTAGTTTACCAATCATATGGTCTGATGGTGACGTAGACATACACTACCGATCCAAAAGTTTTAGAACACCTACTCATTCAAGGGTTTTTCCTTATTTTTACTATTTTCTACATTGTATAATTTTTATTTATTTGATTTATTTCACCTTTATTTAACCAGGTAGGCAAGTTGAGAACAAGTTCTCATTTACAATTGCGACCTGGCCAAGATAAAGCAAAGCAGTTCGACAACATAGAAAAACACAGAGTTACACATGGAGTAAAACAACATACAATCAATGATACAGTAGAAAAAAATATATATAAATACTATATACAATGTGAGCAAATGATGTGAGATAAGGGAGGTAAAGGCAAAAAAGGCCATGGTGGCAAAGTAAATAAAGTATAGCAAGTAAAACACTGGAATGGTAGATTTGTAATTTGAAGAAAGTTCAAAGTTAAAATATAAATAATATGGTGCAAAGCAGCAAAATAATAAATAAAATAAATAAATACAGTAGGGGAAGAGGTAGTAGTTTGGGCTAAATTATAGATGGGCTATGTACAGGTGCAGTGATCTGGGAGCTGCTCTGATAGCTGGTGCTTAAATCTAGTGAGGGAGATAAGTGTTTCCAGCTTCAGAGATTTTTGTAGTTCTTTCCAGTCATTGGCAGCAGAGAACTGGAAGGAGAGATGACCAAAGGAGGAGTTGGCTTTAGGGGTGACCAGAGAGATATACCTGCTGGAGCGCGTGCTACAGGTGGGTGCTGCTACGGTGACCAGTGAGCAGAGATAAGGGGGGACTTTACCTAGCAGGGTCTTGTAGGTGACCTGTAGCCAATGTGTTTGGCGACGACTATGAAGCGAAGGCCAGCCAACGAGAGCATACAGGTCGCAGTGGTGGGTAGTATATGGGGCTTTTGTGACAAAACGGATGGCACTGTGATAGACTGCATCCAGCTTGTTGAGTAGGGTATTGGAGGCTATTTTGTAAATGACATCGCCGAAGTCGAGGATTGGTAGGATGGTCAGTTTTACGAGGGTATGTTTGGCAGCATGAGTGAAGGATGCTTTGTTGCGAAATAGGAAGCCAATTCTAGATTTAACTTTAGATTGGAGATGATTGATGTGAGTCTGGAAGGAGAGTTTACAGTCTAACCAGACACCTAGGTATTTGTAGTTGTCCACAAATTCTAAGTCAGAACCGTCCAGGGAAGTGACGCTGGACAGGCGGGCAGGTGCAAGCAGCGATCGGTTGAAGAGCATGCATTTAGTTTTACTTGTATTTAGGAGCAGTTGGAGACCACGGAAGGAGAGTTGTATGGCATTGAAGCTCGTCTGGAGGGTTGTTAACACAGTGTCCAAAGAAGGGACAGAAGTATACAGAATGGTGTCGTCTGCGTAGAGGTGGATCAGAGATTCACCAGCAGCAAGAGCGACATCATTGATGTATACAGAGAAAAGAGTTGGCCCAAGAATTGAACCCTGTGGTACCCCCATAGAGACTGCCAGAGGTCCGGACAGCAGGCCCTCCGATTTGACACACTGAACTCTATCAGAGAAGTAGTTGGTGAACCAGGCGACGCAATCGTTTGAGAAACCAAGGCTACTGAGTCTGCCGATGAGGATGTGGTGATTAACAGAGTCAAAAGCTTTGGTCAGGTCAATGAATACAGCAGCACAGTATTGTTTCTTATCAATGGCGGTTACGATGACGTTTAGGACCTTGAGCGTGGCTGAGGTGCACCCATGACCAGCTCTGAAACCAGATTGCATAGCGGAGAGGGTGCGGTGGGATTCGAAATGGTCGGTAATCTGTTTGTTGACTTGGCTTTCAAAGACCTTAGAAAGGCAGGGTAGGATGGATATAGGTCTGTAGCAATTTGGGTCAAGAGTGTCACCTCCTTTGAAGAGGGGGATGACAGCAGCTGCTTTCCAATCTATGGGAATCTCAGACGACACGAAAGAGGGGTTGAACAGGCTAGTAATAGGGGTTGCAATAATTTTGGCAGATCAGTTTAGAAAGAAAGGGTCCAGATTGTCAAGCCCAGCTGATTTGTAGGGGTCCAGAATTTGCAGCTCTTTCAGAACATCAGCTGAATGGATTTGGGAGAAGGAGAAATGGGGAGGCTTGGGCGAGTAGCTGTGGGGGGTGCAGTGCTGTTGAATGCAGTAGGGGTAGTTTCCTATCCTCAGTGCAGTGGGCAGTTGGGAGGAGGTGTTCTTATTCTCCATGGACTTTACAATGTCCCAGAACTTTTTAGAGTTTGAGTTGCAGGAAGCAAATTTCTGCTTGAAAAAGCTAGCCTTGGCGTTTCTAACTGCCTGTGTGTATTGGTTTCTAACTTCCCTGAAAAGTTGCATATCGCGGGGGCAGTTCGATGCTAATGCAGAACGCCACAGGATATTTTTGTGTTGGTTAAGGGCAGTCAGGTCTGGGGAGAACCAAGGGCTATATCTGTTCCTGGTTCTACATTTCTTGAAAGGGGCATGCTTATTTAAGATGGTGAGGAAGGCATTTAAAAAAAATAACCAGGCATCCTCTACTGACGGGATGAGGTCAATGTCCTTCCAGGATACCAGGGCCAGGTCGATTAGAAAAGCTTGCTTGTTGAAATGTTTAAGGGAGCGTTTGACAGTGATGAGTGGAGGTCGTTTGACCGCTGACCCATTACGGGTGCAGGCAATGAGGCAGTGATCGTTGAGATCTTGGTTGAAAACAACAGAGGTGTATTTAGAGGGCACGTTGGTTAGGATGATATCTATGAGGGTGCCAGTGTTTGCGGCTTTGGGGTTGTACCTGGTGGGTTCATTAATAATTTGTGTGAGATTGAGGGCATCAAGCTTGGATTGTAGGATGGCTGGGGTGTTAAGCATGTCCCAGTTTAGGTCACCTAGTAGCACGAGCTCTGAAGATAGATGGGGGGCAATCAGTTCACATATGGTGTCCAGAGCACAGCTAGGGGCCGAGGGGGGTCTATAGCAGGCGGCGACGGTGAGAGACTTGTTTTTGGAGAGGTGGATTTTTAAAAGTAGAAGTTCAAATTGTTTGGGTATAGACCTGGATAGCAGGACAGAGCTCTGCAGGCTATCTCTGCAGTAGATTGCAACACCGCCCCCTTTGGTCGTTCTATCTTGTCTGAAAATGTTGTAGTTAGGGATGAAGATATCAGAGTTTTTGGTGGACTTCCTAAGCCAAGGTTCAGACACAGCTAGGACATCCGGGTTGGCAGAGTGTGCTAAAGCAGTGAATAAAACAAACTTAGGGAGGAGGCTTCTAATGTTAACATGCATGAAACCAAGGCTATTACGGTTACAGATGTCATCAAAAGAGAGCACCTGGGGAGTAGGAGTGGAGCCAGGCACTGCAGGGCCTGGATTCACCTCTACATCCCCAGAGGAGCAGAGAAGAATGAGTATGAGGGTACGGCTAAACGCTATAAGAATTGGTCGTCTGTGACGTCCAGAATAGAGAGAAAAAGGAGCAGGTTTCTGGGGGCGATAAAATAGCTTCAAGGTATAATGTACAGACAAAGGTATGGTGGGATGTGAATACAGAGGAGGTAAACCTAGGCATTTAGTGATGATGAGAGAGATATTGTCTCTAGAAACATCATTGAAACCAGAAGATGTCATAGCATGTGTGGGTGGAGGAACTGAGAGGTTGGATAAGGTATAATGAGCAGGGCTAGAGGCTCTACAGTGAAATAAGCCAATAAACACTAACCAAAACAGCAATGGACATGGCATATTGACATTAAGGAGAGGCATGCTTAGCCGAGTGATCAAAGGGTCCAGTGAGATTCAGACAGCTAGCCGGGCCATAGGTAGCAAGCTGGTGGAAGATGGAGGGAGGTCTGTTTTTAGCCACCTCGTGCGTTTCCATCTGTGGGTTAGTGGGGTTTCGTGTGGAAGGGGGGACCAGTCCAAGCTGGCAAAATAGTTAGTTATAGTGGCCCAAGAAAAGTGTCCGATAGACCTATTCAGATCGCAGCCGATAAGACAGCTAACGATTAGTGGGCCGCAAATGGGCGATCAGGTTAAGTCGCGACGGAGGGGCCAGTTGGATAACTCCCTCGGGCAGATAACGTCGGTAGTCCAGTCGTGAAGGCCTGATGGGGCTCCGCATCGGCAGTAAAACGGGTCCGGATAGGTGATTGTAGCCCAGGAGACACTTCAGCTGGCTAGCTCAGGAAAAGCCCACGAGTGGCTGACGGAACTCTTCAGCTGGCTAGCTCCGGAATAATGTGTGTTAATTCCGGGACCGACGTTGCCAATAGTCACTCAGGTAGCAGCTAGTTAGCTGCAAGATCCAGGTGTAAATGTCCAGAGCCTGCGGTAGAAATCGGGGAAAGGAGAGAGAATAGGTCCGGTATGCTCTGGTCTGAGTCGCGCTGTACAAAAACTGGCGATAGCTTTTCGAGCTAATGGATAGCTGAGGACAGCTAACCGTGGCTAGCTGAACTCCAACGTTAGCCAGTGAAAATGGCTAACCTCTGGCTAGCTTCTGTTGTGGATTTCCGATTTGAGGTAAATAATACTTTATTTTTTAAATTGGTGAGGCGGGTTGCAGGAGAGTGATTTGAGGTTGAGTTTTTAGAAGAAAAAAAGTAAAAAGATATGCGAAGAAAAATATGTAAATATATATATACACGGGACACGACAAGAGGAGGGTAAAGGATGTCTGAACTGCTACGCCATCTTGGAAGTAGTAATAATAATAATAATATTAATAATAGTGAAGACATCAAAACTATGAAATAACATACACTGCTCAAAAAAATAAAGGGAACACTAAAATAACACATCCTAGATCTGAATGAAAGAAATAATCTTATTAAATACATTTTTCTTTACATAGTTGAATGTGCTGACAACAAAATCACACAAAAATAATCCATGGAAATCCAATTTATCAACCCACGGAGGTCTGGATTTGGAGTCACACTCAAAATTAAAGTGGAAAACCACACTACAGGCTGATCCAACTTTGATGTAATGTCCTTAAAACAAGTCAAAATGAGGCTCAGTAGTGTGTGTGGCCTCCACGTGCCTGTATGACCTCCCGACAATGCCTGGGAATGCTCCTGATGAGGTGGCGGATGGTCTCCTGAGGGATCTCCTCCCAGACCTGGACTAAAGCATCCGCCAACTCCTGGACAGTCTGTGGTGCAACGTGGCGTTGGTGGATGGAGCGAGACATGATGTCCCAGATGTGCTCAATTGGATTCAGGTCTGGGGACCAGGCGGGCCAGTCCATAGCATCAATGCCTTCCTCTTGCAGGAACTGCTGACACACGCCAGCCACATGAGGTCTAGCATTGTCTTGCATTAGGAGGAACCCAAGGCCAACCGCGCCAGCATATGGTCTCACAAGGGGTCTGAGGATCTCATCTCGGTACCTAATGGCAGTCAGGCTACCTCTGGCGAGCACAGGGAGGGCTGTGCTGCCCCCCAAAAAAATGCCACCCCACACCATGACTGACCCACCTCTAAACCGGTCATGCTGGACGATGTTGCAGGCAGCAGAACGTTCTCCACGGCGTCTCAAGACTCTGTCACGTCTGTCACGTGCTCAGTGTGAACCTGCTTTCATCTGTGAAGAGCACAGGGCACCAGTGGCGAATTTGCCAATCTTTGTGTTCTCTGGCAAATGCCAAACGTCCTGCACGGTGTTGGGCTGTAAGCACAACCCCCACCTGTGGACGTCGGGCCCTCATACCACCCTCATGGAGTCTGTTTCTGACTGTTTGAGCAGACACATGTACATTTGTGGCCTGCTGGAGGTCATTTTGCAGGGCTCTGGCAGTGCTCCTCCTGCTCCTCCTTGCACAAAGGCGGAGGTAGTGGTCCTGCTGCTGGGTTGTTGCCCTCCTACGGCCTCCTCCACGTCTCCTGATGTACTGGCCTGTCTCCTGGTAGCGCCTCCATGCTCTGGACACTACGCTGACAGACACAGCAAACCTTCTTGCCACAGCTCGCATTGATGTGCCATCCTGGATGAGCTGCACTACCTGAGCCACTTGTGTGGGTTGTAGACTCCGTCTCATGCTACCACTAGAGTGAAAGCACCGCCAGTATTCAAAAGTGACCAAAACATCAGCCAGGAAGCATAGGAACTGAGAAGTGGTCTGTGGTCACCACCTGCTGAACCACTCCTTTATTGGGGGTGTCTTGCTTATTGCCTATAATTTCCACCTGTTGTCTATTCCATTTGCACAACAGCATGTGAAATTTTTTGTCAATCAGTGTTGCTTCCTAAGTGGACAGTTTGATTTCACAGAAGTGTGATTGACTTGGAGTTACATTGTGTTGTTTAAGTGTTCCCTTTATTTTTTTGAGCAGTGTATATAGAATCATGTAGAACCAAAAAAGTATTAAACATATCACAATATATTTTATATTTGAGATTCTGCAAACAGCCACCTTTTGCCTTGATGACAACTTTGCACACTCTATGAATTCTATCGAACAGCTTCATGAGGTAGTCACCTGGAATGCATTTCAATTAACAGGTGTGCCTTCTTAAAAGTTCATTTGTGGAATTTCTTTCCTTCTGTCACGTCCTGACCAGCAGATGGAGCTAGTGTTTTAGTTTTGGGGTCAGGACGTGGCATGTTTGTGTTGGGAATGTTTGTGTTGTTGATTGGGACTTCCAATTGAAGGCAGGTGTGTTGAGTTGCCTTTGATTGGAAGTCCTTTATAGGTGTGTGTGTTTTTCTTTGGGGTTGTGGGTGGTTGTTTTTGCACTGCGTTTCATAGCCTGCAGAACTGTTGCTGTTGCCACCTTTATTGTTTTTGTTAAGTGGATGCTTTACTCCTTATTTGAAATTAAATATGAGTATTCACATACCTGCTGCGCCTTGGTCTTCTCTCCATGACAACTGTTGTTACACCTTCTTAATGCATTTGAGCCAATCAGTTGTGTTGTGACAAGGTAGGGGGAGTATACAGAAGATAGCCCTATTTGGTAAAAGACCAAGTCCATATTATGGCAAGAACAGTTCAAATAAACAAAGAGAAAGACAGTCCATTGTTACTTTAAAGCATGAAGGTCAGTCAATACGGAACATTTAAAGAAATTTGAAAGTTTCTTCAAGTTCAGTCGCAAAAACCATCAAGCGCTATGATGAAACTGGCTCTCATGAGGACCGCCACAGGAATGGAAGACCCAGAGTTACCTCTGCTGTAGAGGATAAGTTCATTAGAGTTACTTAGCCTCAGAAATTGGGGCCCAAATAAATGCTTGACAGAGTTCAAGTAACAGACACAACTCAACATCAACTGTTTAGAGGAGATTTTGTGAATCAGGTCTTCATGGTCGAATTGCTGCAAAGAAACCACTACTAAAGGACACCAATAATAATAAGAGACTTGCTTGGGCCAAGAAACACAAGCAATTGACATTAGACTGGTGGAAATGTGGCCTTTGGTCTGATGAGTCCAAATTGTACATTTTTGGTTACAACCGCCGTGTCAGAGTTATCCTTGATAGCAGGAAAGGGTAGAGTCAAGTGCAGGAGACTGAGGTCCGTTTGAACAGATGTTTTAATAATCACTGAATAATAAAGTCGCCACAAGGCAGGGTGCACAGAATATCCAACAGGAGGACAGCTCCAAAATACAAACACACGGGGCGCAGCCCGGCAACCCTAATGCCTAAATCCAAAAATACGCGGCGTGGCTGAAGTAGCGTAAAATGCCGACTGTCACAAAGAACCTGACATGAAACAATCCCGCACGAATTCCCAAACAAAAAGGACAGACTAAATACCCCCACTAATGACTAACAAGGAACAGGTGCGGACCTAGACAGACAAAACCAAAAGACACAGAAACGTAGATCGGTGGCAGCTAGTAGGCCGGCGATGACGACCGCCGAGCACCGCCCGACCGGGGAGGGGCGCCACCTTCTGTGGACGCTGTGACACGCCGTGACTTTGTGAGACGCGGTGTGAGTGAACAGATGATATCCGCATGTGTATTTCCCACCGTGAAGCATGGAGGAGGAGGAGCTATGGTGTGGGGGTGCTTTGCTGTGACACTGTCAGGTGATTTATTTAGAAATCATGGCACACTTAACCGGCATGGCTACCACAGCATTCTGCAGCGATACGCCATCCCATCTGGTTTGAGCTTAGTGGGACTATCATTTGTTTTTCAACAGGACAATGAACCAACACATCTCCAGGCTGTGTAAGGGCTATTTTACCAAGAAGGAGAGTGATGGAATGCTGCATCAGATGACCTGGCCTCCACAATCCCCTGACCTCAACCAAATTCAAATGGTTTGGGATGAGTCAAAAAGCAGCCAACAGGTGCTCAGCATATGTGGGAACTCATTCAAAACTACTGAAAAAGCATTCCAGGTGATGCTGATTGACAGAATACTAAGCTGTCGTCAAGGCAAATGGTGGCTATTTGAAGAATCTCAAATATAAAATATTTTTTAAATTTGTTTAACACTTTTTTGGTTACTACATGATCCCATATGTGTTATTTCATATTTCTGATGTCTTCACTATTATTTTGCAATGTAGAAAATAATAAAAATAAAGAAAAACCCTTGAATGAGTTGGTGTGCCCAAACTTTTGATTGGTAGTGTATGTGGTATTCATATCCCTAAAAAAATGTATGAACTCACTCCCACAAATAGACAAGATCTTGCAACCATGGAGTGGTGCAATCTGTCTATTTATGTAAATATCACACTGATTAACTCTTTAGTCATATCACAGTTTACTTATTTACTTATTATGCTGCATACACTAGACAAATCGTTTTTCTAATTATATGAGTAAAAACGATTTAATATTATTTGGAACGGTAAGCCAGACAAAATTAAATATACATATTTATATTAAGAATACGAGTTTGGGGAGCTAAAATTATTACATATTAAAGCATCAAACCTCTTACTAAAAGCTTCAGTCATACAAAAGTTATACATAAACCTGAACTGGTTTTCCAGTAGATTAGTAAGAATGGCTCACTCCTGGTTCAACAATTGCCTTTTTGCCTTTATCCACATTACGATCGCTCACGTTAAGTTCGTTGAAAATGAAACCTTGTTCAAACTATCACCTTTTCTAAAACCAGCCATACAAAGCTGTTTGCAATTCCAGTTTCATCCCGCAGAAAAGACAGAACAAATATTACAACAAATATTATGGTTACAAACATCTCTATGGTGCTGAGCAGGCAGAGAAACATTCACAGATAACCAGATAATCAGGTTGTATGTCAATGCTGAGAGCTGAAAAATATACATTTCTAGTTAGAACAAACAAACGTATTTAACTCAGGAAAATCTATTTGCTATCTATGTTCATAGATTTTTTTGGGGGGGGGTATTAATGATATTATGAATAGGAATGGGGAAGTTATGTCACGTGCAGTTAACAAAAATATCTGGAAATGTTTGCTCTATCCAAAATTACAATCAACTCACTGCAGAATTACCATACAAATAGAGGAGGCAAGTGGAAGGGGGCAGGTAGGGAACTTGTTTGTCTGCCCTTTATTAAAGACGAAAATGGCCATTTATTCCAGTGTCATTTGAGGACCAAAAATTTGACAGCGGCGCCATACAGGGTTCAAATAAGCTGGGAAGAGATTTTTAATGTTCCGATTCTATGGCACATAGTTTATGAACTGATACACATAACAATGCTTGACTCAAAACTGAACGTTTTTCTATTGAAATTATTATTTAAATTCTTAGGATATACAACCATCTCAGCTCTGCAGATTTTGCTGCGAAGAGGCAGAATCTTTAGAACACTTATTCTAGCATTGCCCTCTGTAGCTTGTTTCTAGTCATAGGTTCAGGAGTGGCTGAAAAATCACAACATTTACCTGAAACTAACCCTACAAATAGAACTCTTGGGAGATTTGGAAAGCCAAAGTCAATCAATCTTCAATATAATAATACTCTTAGTAAAAATATTAGTCTTTAATGTACAATCTGTAGATACTATGCAATTAGAAAGGCTCAGTATTTATGTGAAACATCACAGCACAGATGAAAAATAAATGGCACATGGATATCATAAGAGGGTGGTTTACGGAGATAAGAGGAGTGGGTTTAAAAGCCCATGATTTATAATAATTATGACTGAAAATACTATATATAATGTATAACTGATGTGTTATGTAACTACTGTGTACAAAAAGTGCCATGTATGTAAATTGTGTGTAGAATGTACCATTTTTTTTATTGACCAAAAATACAAATATATTTTTTTTGGGGGGGGTCCAATTCAGCAAAATCAAATTTATTGTTAAAATGCTGGTGAATGATCTCCAATCTAGTATCCAAAAGTTATTTTTGTTTGTACTGTAGGTAATAATGCAAGAACCGTTCTGAGCTTGTAATGTTAGAAATAACACACAAAAACAATACTGCAAGGTGACTAGGAGCTGGAAACAGGGTGACCATGTCTGTCGGTGCCATCTACACCAGTGGAGGCTGGTGGGAGGAGCTATAGGAGGACAGGCTCATTGTAATGGCTGGAATGGAATAAATAAAACAGTATTAAACATATCAAACATATGAAAACCACATGTTTGACTCCATTCCATTCATTCCATTCCAGCCATTACACAGCGCTTGTCCTCCTATGGCTTCTCCCACCAGCCTCCACTGATCTACACACAGTAGTACATACAGGAACTGAAAAATAAACAGACAGATTTTTACACACAGAATCACTCTTGCAGACACACACGTGCAATTAAACTCAGGGAGGCTAATTAAAGTGTTGTGGGAAGCGTGCACCCGGAGTGTGACAACATAATGAAAGATTGAAGAGGGGAGGAGAGACACGGGACCCCCTCTGAAAACAATGCCCCTCTCCTTCGCTCCCCTCTCCTCTCTTCTGCTCTCGTCTCTCATCTACCATATGCTGCAATTTGTTTAGTCAAATCCCCTTTAAACACGGCAGATCTATGGCTCTGAGGCAGAGCTTTGCTGTAGCTCAGATCACTCTCCATAGACACATCTCCAGCAGCCCGTATTGCTCATGGCCTGTGTCACTGGGCCTGCTCTAATAGTCCCATGGGACCTCCTTTTTATTGCTTTTACACATACTTTGTCTGGCGATTACAGCTGGCCTCACCCAACCTGGGGAATAATCACAATATTTCAATTTGAGGAGGGAGGGAGAGGGTTGGTTCTATGCCTGCTGTGAGGAGTGCTGTGAGGAGTGCTGTGAGGTTGGTTCTGTACCTGCTGTGAGGAGTGCTGTGAGGAGTGCTGTGAGGTTGGTTCTGTACCTGCTGTGAGGAGTGCCGGAAGCAGGAGCAAGATATTATGTGTGTCATCTAATGGCACATATCATTCACACACCATGAAACAGTGAGTACAGAAACAATGTTGGACATGGTATGGTGTTCCCCTGCAGGGACTATATGAGTCTTACTATATTTTGATGAGTCCTTTTGATGAAGAGTCCTAGTAGGCTGCCATTGTAAATAAGAATTTGTTCTTAACTGACTTGCCTAGTTAAATGAAGTTTCAATCAAAAAATAAATAAATAAAATAACACCTCAGATACTTTATAGAGAATGCTGTCAACAGCTCTGATTTATAGTAAACCCCTTCTAGAAACTAGCTGGCCTAGCCCATTCATAAATCTAAGTCTATTCAATTCACAGCTGCAGGTTACCGGCTATTCCATTCTTCACCACTCTGGCCCTGCTCTGCCTCTGTCCATTACACAGCACCTACACCCAAGCCAAACACAACACAGTCCTGTGTCAGAGTGAGCCACTGGGTTCCAACATGGTTCTCCTGTGTTAGCCTGCTGAGCTAAAACCTAGGCAATAACTCAGGGAATCAGGAACATTTTAATCTGTGATAATAAGTAGGTGGAGAGAGGTTGCATAAAAAGCTTTTTCTGTAGGGTCTAAAGCTGTCTATTGCTAACAAAGGGACAAATAGGGAATACAACCAAACCAAGCACAATAAAAGCCAGTGAGGAGCACTTTGGATTTGGCCATGGACTGCATAATCGCATTGCTCCATTTCATGGAGTTTAAACCAAGCTCACCAATAAAGCCAGTTTTACAACTTAATCCCAGCATCCGTCTTCCAGTTGACAGGATGGGAACCAGTCTGGAGATTAGCTGCATGGGGGCAGACAGATAGAGGCCCTCATCGCAGACTAGTAACCATACTAGGTGGAGGTGTTCTGAGTACAGTAAGTCCGGTCCTGTAGTGTCTTAACAAAATGCAACCAAAATATTTACACTTGGTTAATCCAGTGTCCCAAAAAATATGTTTGCAGGATATGCAAATATGTACATGTTTAAAGTATATAGCCACATTTGCATATTTTAATACAATATTTCATAAAACCGGTAATACTAAAAAGTTGTATATATGTAACTACATTCAACTGGTAAAAGTTGATTGTGATATTATCTTTTTATCTAATCACAACTCAGTAATTGACCCTGTAGAAAATAGTTATGATACGGGGGTTAGTGTTAGACAAACATTCATTCCCTGGTCGCACACGCTTACTTCTCACATATATGCACACATAAAATCAGCTTACTGACCGTGTAGCTAGGATCAGCTTACTGACCATGTAGCTAGGATCAGGTTACTGACCGTGTAGCTAGGATCAGCTTACTGACCATGTAGCTAGGATCAGGTTACTGACCGTGTAGCTAGGATCAGGTTACTGACCGTGTAGCTAGGATCAGGTTACTGACCGTGTAGCTAGGATCAGGTTACTGACCATGTAGCTAGGATCAGGTTACTGACCGTGTAGCTAGGATCAGGTTACTGACCGTGTAGCTAGGATCAGGTTACTGACCGTGTAGCTAGGATCAGGTTACTGACCATGTAGCTAGAATCAGGTTACTGACCGTGTAGCTAGGATCAGGTTACTGACCGTGTAGCTAGGATCAGGTTACTGACCGTGTAGCTAGGATCAGGTTACTGACCATGTAGCTAGGATCAGGTTACTGACCGTGTAGCTAGGATCAGGTTACTGACCATGTAGCTAGGATCAGGTTACTGACCATGTAGCTAGGATCAGGTTACTGACCATGTAGCTAGGATCAGGTTACTGACCATGTAGCTAGGATCAGGTTACTGACCTGCAGAGCAGAATTCGGTGAATTAGTGTGTCTTCAGTGAGCCGCGGGCCGCATGTAGGGATAAAGGGATCTGCCAGTGAGACACTGCTATCCTTTGAGCCCCTGGATGACCTGGGACACAGTGTGGACTCCACAACAGAGGCCTGCTGACACTGACAATCCATCAGTGTCTGTACACCCACGGTCTACACATGGTTCAAATACACAGCTCGGATGTTTGTACACATGCTCGCTAACACACACACACACACACACGGATAAAGCACATTCATACCCATCATGAAAGAAATGAACCCTCTGATTTAGCAATAGATAAATCCATGCTGCAACAAATAAACACAAGTAATATCTGAATTCACTACACAAGTATAAATGATATCTGTGGTTCTAAAGGATGAGTTAAGCAGTACAGTTGGGAGCCCATGTTAAATCTCATTAGACAGAGCAATACCCAGAGCAAATTAAAGCATTAGCCTCTGACATGTTTAAAGGAACACTTTAAGATCACTTCCTATTAAGGCTTGCCAGTAAACAGGCCTTTGAAATGGAGCCCTCAACTCCTAGCTGAGCAGTGTTGGAGACATCTGCCATACCCAAGCCAACCCCCCCCCCCCCCCCCCCCCCCGCTCCCCCCCCCACACACACACACACACACACACACACACACACACACACACACACACACACACACACACACACACACATACACACACACACACATAACTGTAAGAGATTGTTGGTCTTCTCCTGGAACACGGTTTACTACAAAACATCTCTATGGCGCTGAGCAGGCAGAGAAACATTCACAGATAACCTGGGAATCAGGTTGTATGTCAATGCTGAGAGCTGAAAAACATACATTTCTAGTTAGAACAAACTAGTTAACTCAAATGTCTTAGCTATCTTTGTTCCCTGACTCTTGCTTTAACAGTCAAAGTGGTAAGAGTAGTACAACCAGACCAATGTTATTCCTAAAGGATAACTCTCTGTGTACTAGTCCACTAGAACTGCTGTTCTCCATGCTGACATGACTTGCTCCAACAGTTCATATGATAAAGAGCAAAATATGAGATTGTAGATTTTCAAATGGAATTGTCACTTTAGACTACAGATTCAGTGGAAAGACTTGACTATCGTCTGCCACTGTCTGCTGGGGTAATGTGTTGAAAGTGATTTAAAACAGTAATCAGTGGCAGGAATAGATTAGATACATTCAGAAGGCTGAGCGACCAAGGCAGGCTTACTGACTGTGTTATGTGAGAGAGCAAGTTGGGCCAGTCCATGGTCAGATTCAGAATCACACAAATTTGTATTCCACTTCAACGGGATATCATCCCAAGTACTGCTACTTAATGTTAGCTCGGTCAGTTCACACCTCTCCTCTCCTCTCCTCTCCTCTCCTCTCCTCTCCTCTCCTCTCCTCTCCTCTCCTCTCCTCTCCTCTGTTCTATTCCACCCTTTATCTCACTCTCTTCCCACCTCACTCAGGGCCCTGTCCTCACTCTCCTCATTTTCTGTCCGGAAATTGTAATCTATCACTCCCTCCACTCCACCATAACGCTGCTCTCTCTGGTCTCAACCTCCTATGTTCACACTGCTCTCTCTGGTCTCAACCTCCTATGTTCACACTGCTCTCTCTGGTCTCAACCTCCTATGTTCACACTGCTCTCTCTGGTCTCAACCTCCTATGTTCACACTGCTCTCTCTGGTCTCAACCTCCTATGTTCACACTGCTCTCTCCGGTCTCAACCCTGCATGTTCACACTGCTCTCTCTGGTCTCAACCTCCTATGTTCACACTGCTCTCTCCGGTCTCAACCCTGCATGTTCACACTGCTCTCTCTGGTCTCAACCTCCTATGTTCACACTGCTCTCTCCGGTCTCAACCCTGCATGTTCACACTGCTCTCTCTGGTCTCAACCTCCTATGCTCACACTGCTCTCTCCGGTCTCAACCTCCTATGTTCACACTGCTCTCTCTGGTCTCAACCTCCTATGCTCACACTGCTCTCTCCGGTCTCAACCTCCTATGTTCACACTGCTCTCTCTGGTCTCAACCTCCTATGTTCACACTGCTCTCTCCGGTCTCAACCTCCTATGTTCACACTGCTCTCTCTGGTCTCAACCTCCTATGTTCACACTGCACTCTCGATCACTTCTCCCTTATTCAAACTGCTATTCCCTTGGCTGCTAGTCTGTAGTGTAGATAGACGATGATAAACGCCATGTCTATCATTCTGCTGTGTGCCCCACCCGTCTCAGACCTCGCCCTGTTCTGTCTGTCTCACTACTCCCCCTCACTGGTTCTCTCCTCTTTCCATGTTGCAGTCCAAGAATTAACCACTTCCTCTGTGGTGGCAGTAAAACACAACCAGAGTATGGCTGGCAAGCCGAGCAGCAGCCCTTCACTTAACTCACACAGTGTTGCAGTACTACAACACTACCACACTGTTCCGAAACAGCCAGGGAAAGTTGTGCTGCGTCCTTGAGGTCCAACGTTAAACCTTCAAGAGCAGGGAAAAGTCACACTAATTGATGGTGGAACTGATTAAAATGAGAGGTTATAATGAGAATGGGACTAGAAAGAGTGCGAGCTGATCTGTGTTCTACGCTACACTTCTAACCTTTCAGTCAGAGGGCGAATCACTTTGATGTTCCCCACTCGTTTCATCAGCACCGTTTTGGTTATGAAAAAGCGATTTCAAGTACAAAGGGGAAGCTCACATTTGTAATTTGTCTCCTATTCAGGAACAAATGGTCATCAGAAAACCGTTTCTGATGTAAAAAAAAAAGAGACATCTAAATAAAACTGCAAATGAAAGATGGTAGAGTGGTGATGAATGTTGAGAGACTGCGAGAAAGTGTGGCACTGACAATAGACGAGGCAAGGGCACAGAGCTACGCTGCCTGGAGTCTAAAGCCATACTAACTTCACTGTGATCACACCCTCCATAGACTCACAGACTCTCTGCTTGTTAGAGGAAGACAGTGGGGACAGGAGAGGGGTGTGGGGGGTGGGTGGGTGGGGGGTGTAGGGTGGGTGGGGGGTAGAGGAAATAAAGGTTGAAATCCTTGACTGTGAAAACTGTCATAGGGGAACATATGCATAGCCTGTTTGCCTAATAACCTGAATCTTGTAAAATGTGAATGTGAAGTCCTCTGGAGCATATAATTTAACACCCCTGTGCCAGGGGAGATGGGTGAGAATTGAAGCGAGTACACCTTGACAAAGGCTATTCTTCTGCTTTCACACCAGCAGAGCAGTGCCATGCAAGGGGCTGCTGCTAAGGCTGGGCTGGCACAGCAACTGTCCTGTAACAGTGAGCTCCACACACACGCATTCACATTTTTACACAGCCACCCACCAAAACCACTCTTAACCAGCCTCATCATTCATAGCCCCAACAGACCAACACAATCTCTCCTTTAGCTATCCAGCCTATTGCGCCAAATAGAACTTCAGTGCCTTGTTTTTTACATAGAGAAGACCTTTAGAATGCACAACACCGTTATGTCAGTGATCTGGATGTGGACTAAAACAGTGTTCAGGATTGCAAGACAGTTTTCCCCATTTCATTCATAAGGTCTATGTTCTATTGGACACATCCCAATGCCGACTCAGTCTCACGTCATTCAATCAGTTCTGTTATCGGGTTTTTGGGGGACCTGTGGTCGGCCCATGGAATGAAAAACAAGAGTGCTGATTTCTTTTGTCCCCTACCCTCCTTTCTCTCGCAACCGTCCTCTCCTTGTAGGAGCACCGACCCTGTCCAGCATCTGCTAGGCGGATTAGCTGCAGAAGACGGAGACTGCATTATGTCTTCAAGAGGCTTTACTGTAAGGCTCACCACTAGTTCTCTTTCCTTCCTTTCTCCCTCTTAATGTACCGCTTCATTGAAAAGAGGCTAAATCTTTGTTAACAGGGAAACTATGAACTCACAGGGAGTTAATCAGAGTCAGTGCAAGGCTGGAGCATTTACATGTGAATTGGCTGCAGCTGTATACCAGGCTTCTTTATGTCATTCACTCTACACAGAGCCTCAGGCTGCTGGCCTCAGATACTTCCTGCTTCCATATGGGTATACACTCATCGCCGTATTTGTTTGGAGAGTGAAGCAAAACTTTTTTAGTGTGTCTCTATACTCCAGCGTTTTGGATTTGAGATCAAATGTTTCATATGAGGTGACATTGCAGAATGTCACCTTTTTATTTGAGGGTATGTTCATACATTTCTGTTTTACCGTTTGGAAATGAAAGCAATTTATGTATCTAGTCCCCCTCATTTCAATACATTTATTTTCATAAATATTTGGACAAATTCACTTTAATAGTGCATTAAAGTAGGGTTTCCCAAACTCAGTACTGGGGCCCCATGTGGGTGCATGCTTTGGTTTTTGCCCCAGCACTACAAAGCTGACTCAAATAATGAAAGTATGGTTGTGTGTTAATTTTGGAGTCACTTTTATTGTAAATAAGAATGGAAGATGTTGCTGAACACTTCTACATTAATGTGGATGCTACCATAACTATGAAAATCATGCGTGATTATCAACAGTCATTGTCCAAATAAATACGGAGAGGAGTGTATATCAAGTGTATATACAGTGCCTCGCAAAGGCATTCATCCCCCTTAGCGTTGTTCCTATTTTGTTGCATTACAACCTGTAATTGAAATTGATTTTTATTTGGATTTCATGTAATGGACATACACAAAATAGTCCAAATTAGTGAAGTGAAATGAAAAAAATAACTGAAGTGAAAGAAAAAAAAAGAAAAAATACAGAAAAGTGGTGCATGGATATGTATTCACCCCCTTTGCTATGAAGCCCCTAAATAAGATCTGGTGCAACCAATTACCTTCAGAAGTCACACAATTAGTTAAATAAATTCCACCTGTGTGCAATCCAAGTGTCACATGATCTGTCACATGATCTCAGTATATATACACCTGTTCTGAAAGGCCCCAGAGTCTGCAACACCACTAAGCAAGGAGCACCACCAAGCAAGCGGCACCATGAAGACCAAGGAGCTCTCCAAATAGATCAGGGGCAAAGTTGTGCAGAAGTACAGATCAGGGTTGGGTTATAAAAAAATATCCAAAACTTTGAACATCCCACAGAGCACCATTAAATCCATTATTAAAAAATGTAAAGAATATGGCACCACAACAAACCTGCCAAGACAGGGCCGCCCACCAACACTCATGGACCAGGCAAGGAGGGCATTAATCAGAGAGGCAACAAAGAGACTAAAGATAACCCTGAAGGAGCTGCAAAGCCCCACAGCAGAGATTGGAGTATCTGTCCATAGGACCACTTTAAGCTGTACACTCCACAGAGCTGAGCTTTATGGAAGAGTGGCCAGAAAAAAAGCCATTGCTTAAAAAGAAAGAAAATAAGCAAACACATTGGGTGTTCACCAAAAGGCATGTGGGAGACTCCCCAAACACATGGAATAAGATTCTCTGGTCAGATAGTCCTGGGTGAATTTAAGTATGCTCTCTCTTATTCTTTCTTTCTTTCTTTCCCTCTCTCGGAGGACCTGAGCCCTAGGACCATGCCTCAAGACTACCTGGCCTGATGACTCCTTGCTGTCCCCAGTCCACCTGGCCGTGCTGCTGCTCCAGTTTCAACTGTTCTGCCTGCGACTATGGAACCCTAACCTGTTCACCGGACGTGCTACCTGTCCCAGACCTGCTGTTTTCAACTCTCTAGAGACAGCAGGAGCAGTAGAGATACTCTGAATGATCGGCTATGAAAAGCCAACTGACATTTACTCCTGAGGTACTGACCTGTTGCACCCTCGACAACCACTGTGATTATTATTATTTGACCCTGCTGGTCATCTATGAACATTTGAACATCTTGGCCATGTTCTGTTATAATCGCCACCCGGCACAGCCAGAAGAGGACTGGCCACCCCTCATAGCCTGGTTCCTCTCTAGGTTTCTTCCTAGGTTCTGGCCTTTCTAGGGAGTTTTTCCTAGCCACCGTGCTTCTACACCTGCATTGCTTGCTGTTTGGGGTTTTAGGCTGGGTTTCTGTACAGTGCTTTGAGATATCAGCTGATGTAAGAAGGGCTTTATAAATACATTTTATTTTATTTGATCAAGGAAAATGCTATGTCTGGCGCAACCCCAACACCTCCCATCACCTCCCATCACCTCCCATCACCTCCCATCACCCCGAGAACACCATCCCAGTGAAGCATGGTGTGGGGATGTTTTTCATCGGCAGGGACTGGGAAACTGGTCAGAATTGAAGGAATGATGGATGGTGCTAAATATAGGGAAATTCTTGAGGGAAACCTGTTTCAGTCTTCCAGAGATTTGAGACTGCGACGGAGGTTCACCTTCCAGCAGGACAATGAACCTAAACATACTGCTAAAGCAACACTCAAGTGGTTCAAGGGGAAATATTTAAATGTCTTGGAATGGCCTAGTCAAAGCCCAGACTTTAATCCAACTGAGTATCTCTGGTATGACTTAAAGATTGATGTACACCAGCGGAACCCATCTAACTTGAAGGCGCTGGAGCAGTTTTGCCTTGAAGAATGGGCAAAAATCCCAATGGCTAGATGTGCCAAGCTTATAGAGACATACCCCAAGAGACTTGCAGCTGTAATTGCTGCAAAAGGTGGCTTTACAAAGTATTGACTTTGTGGGGGTGAATAGATATGCACACTCAAGTTTTCAGTTTTTTTGTCTTATTTCTTGTTTGTTTCACAATAAAAAACTATTTTGCATCTTCAAAGTGGTAGACATATTGTGTAAATCAAATGATACAACCCCCCCAAAATCTATTAATTCCAGGTTGTAAGGAAACCAAAGAGGAAAAATGCCAAGGGGGGTGAATACTTTCGCAAGCCACTGTAGGCTACCGTGGAAAAGCTGACCTGCAAACAGGCTAGTTTACTAAATATTCCAATATGATTTGAATACCATGTGATCTCTGAAAGCATTAGAAAGATAATTGTTTTGTATCACCACTATGAATGGCAGCAGTGTTAATGTCTGGACTGTAAAAATAGCAAATGCAATTTGAACGAGAGCAGTGCAATAAGACTGCAATGAAAGAAGCAAACAAGTCTTAACCTAGTTGTTCAGATATGATACCTGGGTTTAGTGGGAGCTGTGCATTTGTGGAGCCAGGGTCTGATGACCTTCCTGGAGGACTTGCTTATTTGTTCTACATTTTATTTAGGAGAAGAGTTACATGGTGGGGGTGGGAGAAAGGGTTAAGACAGAGATGATGTGGAAATGTAGACTTAGTGGGATTTACCCATTTGAGAAAATACCTTTTCACTTGTTTTGTTGGTTTATCCTCTAAACCCTGTCTCACCCCCCTGCCTAAAAGCTTTTGACATCTTCATCTCGTTCACAGTGGGCGGGCTTTGTTTGCTCTGCTTGGAAAAGTGATGGGGCTTCGCCCTCCCCGCTCTGTGGCACAAGCGGAGGACTTTGCCATGGCAAAGGGGCCTTTCTCTTTTCTCCTCCCCCCTCCTTTTTCACATAACCACAATATGGTCATTGTCTGGCAGTGAATAATGTGGCCACTCGGGCAGCATAGGCTGCTCCTCGGGCTTTGACTGTGAACCAGCTCTTTTCTTCACTGTGAAAGGACTCTAATCCATGTAAATATAGGACTCTGAGTACAGCTTTACCGCAGAGGGGAGAGGGAGAGGGGGAATGGAGGGAGGATCAGTAATTTAACCTTTGACCCAACAAATAAGAGGCATGTAAGTTCTAGAATTACTCTCCAAAGAGGGGATCCTGTGGCGGATTGGGGTTCCTCTGTGTCACCGCTGTTTGGGTCTGACTGACAGGGCTTTGCTTGGAGCCGTGACGGGAGAATGGAGTACTCCAGGAGCAGTGGACGCGCTCATGATACTAACATTATACGGAGACAAGAAAGACAACAAATCGACCACTCTGTTTGGTGCTTGTGTGCATGATGTCAATATTAACACTAAATCAAATCAAATATAATTACATTTTATTGGTCACATACACATATTTAGCAGATGTTATTGTGGGTGTAGCTAAATGCTTGTGTTCCTAGCTCTAACAGTGCAGTAGTATCTAACAATTCATAACAATACCCACAATTCTAAAAGTAAAATAATGGAATTAAGAAATATATAAATGTTAGGATGAGCATTGTCGGAGTGGCATTGACTAGAATACAGTAGACTACAGTATATAAATATGAAATCAGTAAAACATTATGTAAACATTATTAAAGTGACTAGTGTTCCATTTTTAAAGTGACCAGTGATTCCATGTCTATGTATATAGGGCAGCAGCCTCTAAGGTGCAGGGTTGAGTAACTGGGTGGTAGCCGGCTAGTGACAGTGACTAAGTTCAGTGCAGGATACTGGGTGGAGGCCGGATAGTGATGGCTATTTAACAGTCTGATGGCCTTCAGATAGAAGCTGTTTTTCAGTCTCTCGGTCC
Organism: Salmo trutta; assembly: GCF_901001165.1. Taxonomy (NCBI): domain Eukaryota; kingdom Metazoa; phylum Chordata; class Actinopteri; order Salmoniformes; family Salmonidae; genus Salmo; species Salmo trutta. The sequence goes on along the minus strand of NC_042983.1, from coordinate 25,385,896 downwards.
CAGCTTTGATGCACCTGTACTGACCTAGCCTTCTGGATGATAGCGGGGTGAACAGGCGGTGGCATCGGGCAGCTGATGTCCTTGATGATCTTTTGGCCTTCCTGTGACATCGGGTGCTGTAGGTGTCCTGGAGGGAAGGTAGTTTGCCCCGGTGATGCGTTGGGTGGACCGCACCACTGGAGAGCCCTGCAGTTGCGGGCGGTGCAGTTGGCGTAGCAGGCAGTGATGCAGCCCAACAGTGCATCTGTAAAAATTTGTGAGGGTCTTAGGGGCCAAGCCAAATTTCTTCAGCCTCCTGAGGTTGAAGAGGCGTTGTTGCATCTTCTTCACCACATTGTTTGTGTTGGTGGACCATTTCAGATTGTCAGTGATGTGTACACTGAGGAACTTGAAGCTTTTCACCTCCACTGCGGTCCTGTTGATGTGGATAGGGGTGTGCTCCCTCTGCTGACTCCTGAAGTCCACGATCAGCTATTTCATTTTGTTGGTGTTGAGGGAGAGGTTATTTTCCTGGCACCACTCTGCCAGGGCCCTCACCTCCTTGCTGTAGGCTGTCTCATCCTTGTTGGTAATCAGGCCTACTACTGTTGTGTCATCTGCAAACTTGATGATTGAGTTGCAGGTGTGCGTGGCCACACTGTCATGGGTGAACAGGAAGTACAGGAGGGAGCTGAGCACGCACCCTTGTGGGGCCCCTGAATTGAGGATCAGCATAGTGGAGGTGTTGTTTCCTACCTTCACCACATGGGGGTGGCTCCTCAGGAAGTCCAGGACCCAGTTGCACAGGGCGGGGTTCAGACTCAGGGCCCGAGCTTAATGATGAGCTTGGAGGGTACTATGGTGTTCAAGACTGAGCGAGAGTCAATGAACAGCATTCTTACATAGGCATTCCTCTTGTCTAGATGGGACAGGGCAGTGTGCAGTGCGATGGCGATTGCATCAACTGTGGATCTATTGGGGCGGTATGCAAATTGAAGTGAGTCTAGAGTGTCAGGTAAGGTGGAGGTGATATGATCCTTAAACCTGTTAGGGACAGACGTTCCACTAGCGGAACGCCTCACCAATATCCAATGGTAGAGCGTGGCGCGAAATACAAATACCTCAAAAATGCTATAACTTCAATTTCTCAAACATATGACTATTTTACACCATTTTAAAGACAAGACTCTCCTTTATCTAACCACATTGTCCGATTTCAAAACATTAGATTATGTCAGGAGAGTACCCTCCCAAAAATAATCACACAGCCATTTTCAAAGCAAGCATATATGTCACAAAAACCAAAACCACAGCTAAATGCAGCACTAACCTTTGATGATCTTCATCAGATGACACTCCTAGGACATTATGTTATACAATACATGCATGTTTTGTTCAATCAAGTTCATATTTATATCAAAAAACAGCTTTTTACATTAGCATGTGATGTTCAGAACTAGCATACCCACCGCAAACTTCCGGTGAATTTACTAAATTACTCACGATAAACATTGACAAAAAAATTACAATTATTTTAAGAATTAGAGATACAGAACTCCTTTCGCGGTGTCAGATTTTAAAATAACTTTTCGGTGAAAGCACATTTTGCAATATTCTGAGTACATAGCCATCATGGCTAGCTAATTTGACACCCACCAAGTTTGGCCCTCACCAAACTCAGATTTATTATAAGAAAAATTGGATTACCTTTGCTGTTCTTCATCAGAATGCACTCCCAGGACTTCTACTTCAACAACAAATGTTGTTTTGGTTCGAAATAATCCATAGTTATATTCAAATAGCTCCGTTTTGTTTGTGCGTTCAGGTCAGTATCCGAAGGGTGACGCGCGGGCGCATTTCTTGACAAAAAAAATTCTAAATATTCCATTACCGTACTTCGAAGCATGTCAAACGCTGTTTAAAATCAATTTTTATGCTATTTTTCTCATAAAATAGCGATAATATTCCAACCGGGCGACATTATATTCATTCATAGACTGAAAGAAAAACATGGAGTCGTCTTGTGCATGCTCACTCCATTGTCATTGTTCCCTGCCTGACCACACAAAAACTCCTGCTGTTTTTCTCCCAGAGACTGCAGAGACGTCATTCCATTTTCTGGTGCCTTCTGAGAGCCAATGGAAGCCTTAGAACATGTCACATTACAGCAGAGACGCTGTATTTTTAAAAGAGATGCCCTAGAAGGAGAACTAATTGTCAGACAGGGCACTTCCTGTATGGAATCTTCTCAGGTTTTGGCCTGCCATATGAATTCTGTTATACTCACAGACACCATTCAAACAGTTTTAGAAACTTTAGAGTGTTTTCTACCCAAATCTACTAATTATATGCCTATTCTAGTTTCTGGGCAGGAGTAGTAACCAGATTAAATCGGGTACGTTTTTTATCCGGCCGTGAAAATACTGCCCCCTATCCCAAACAGGTTAACTAGCCTCTCAAAGCGCTTCATGATGACAGAACTGAGTGCTACAGGGCGATAGTAATTTAGTTCAGTTACCTATGCTTTCTTGGGTACAGAAACAATGGTTGACATCTTGAAGCAAGTGGGGACAGCAGACTGGGATAGGGAGAGATTGAATATGTTTGAGGATGCGGCTAGGGATACTGTTTGGACCGGCAGCCTAGCGAGGGTTAACACACTTAAATGTCTTACTCATGTCGGCCATGGAGAAAGAGAGACCACAGTTTTTGGAAGTGGGCCGCATCGATGGCACTGTGTTATCCTCAAAGCGAGCAATGAAGGTGTTTAGCTTGACCAGGAGCAAGACGACGCTGTCCGCGACGTGGTTAGTTTTCCCTTTGTAATCCGTGATTGTCTGGAGTCCCTGCCACCTACATCTCATGTCTGAGCCTTTTAAATGCGACTCCACTTTGTATCTGTACTGACATTTTGCCTTTTTGATTGCCTTACGGAGGGCGTAACTGCACTGTTTCGAACATATTCCCTACCGAAGTTCTCTCCATGTATCAAATCAGACGTTATTTCTCACATGTTGTCACGTCCTGACCAGTAAAAGGGGTTATTTGTCATTGTAGTTTGGTCAGGGCGTGGCAGGGGGTGTTTGTTTTGTGTCTTTCGGTGTTTTTGGTTTAGGTTCTATGTTTTCTATTTCTATGTTTAAATCTAGTTTTCTGTTTCTATGTTGAGTTTTTGGTAGGACCTCCAATTAGAGGAAACTGGTTGTCGTTGCCTCTAATTGGAGGCCATATTTAGTTGAGGTTTATTTCACTTGTGTTTTGTGGGTGGTTATTTTCTGTGTAGCCTGGGAGCCTTATGGAACTGTTTTTCGTTGTTTATTTTGTTTAAGTGTTTTCTTTAAATAAATTAAGAAGATGAGCACTTTACCCGCTGCGCCTTGGTCCAATCCTTACAACGCCTATGACACATGTGCCAAATGCAACAGGTGTAGACATTACCGTGAAATGCTTACTTACAAGCCCTTAACCAACAATGCAGTTTTTAAAAACTACTGTATGTGAATGAGGTTAAAGCGGCAGCCTACTGCATGTTGTTCAATCTAATGCAAAAGCCCATTGAACATAAGCCATGATGTTTGGTATATGCAGTACATACAACTCCAATGATGCTGACAGATCCAGTGCAGTGCAGGACTAGAGAGACAGTAATAAAAAGTACAAACAGAAATCCCTCTGATATGTCTTTGAAAATGGCTTATTTTAAGAGGGGAAACCTTGACTCTGAATCTTCTGAGTGTGTGAGCGGAGATGTTGCACAAGCCCTTACAGTTTAGACTGAGAGAGTGTGTTGACCCATACTGAACTGGAGTTTAGACTGCGAAACTGATCCTAACACCCTCATTCATACTGAAATATTGCATTGGCCCTGATAACGCACTGGGGGCAGACGGAGAGAGATTGCTTATTTTAAAGCTATACTAGAGTTTCTCTATTCTCTGTCTAATATTGTAATGAAGTTTCTCTGTCTTGTAGACTAGTGAAGTCAGTGTGAAACAGATCTAAGTCCAGGCAGGGCTGTGGCTGACTGACCTGATGTAACCCAGACCTGGTGTGTTTCATAGCTTCCTTCCTCTGAGCTCCTTTATGGTTTCCTCCTGTACCTGGCCTTAGTGCTGCTGCCACAGACAGAACACGGTGTTTCTATGGGTCATTACATGGAACAGAAAGGGACAGAAGCACACATTTGTTTGTCATTGAATGCTTCCCTTGAAGTCACACACAGGACCATCATAATTTTATGTAATTCAGCCTCCATTCATATTATATGAATTGGACATGTATAAGCATAAGCAATGCAACTTAACTGAACTTTCACACAAATGTCCTACTTGTGTCAAGTTATTGTGACCAAAGTGACAACATGTGAAACATACAAGTAAAATGGTAGTGCCTGGGTGAATGATGTGTGTGTGCCTGTGTGTGTGTGTGTGTGTGTGTGTGTGTGTGTGTGTGTGTGTGTGTGTGTGTGTGTGTGTGTGTGTGTGTGTGTGTGTGTGTGTGTGTGTGTGTGTGTGTGTGTGTGCGTGTGTGCCTGCGTTCCTGTGTGAGTGTGTCTTGATTAGGTTTAGGTTATGCTTTTTCCCTTTCATGTGCTTTTAGTCTCTTGTGCTTTGTTCCCTTTCTTAATTACAGTAGTCTTCTCCTGTGAGAGCATATAACCCCCTCCCTACATCCAGCAGCATCCCATTATCTCTGGGCCAACGCTGTCTCTCTCTATACCTTTATCCAGAATACCATTAAAATAGATGGAGATCTAAAAGATACCAGAGACTTATGAGGGTGATTTTTTTCACAAAATGCAGATTGTGTTATTGATGGCTGCCAATTTGGAAATCATGAGACAAGTAATCTGTAAAGATGCCTCAGTATTTAGAGTAGAACCCCCCCCCCCCCACCACCATGGTCTTTCAGTAAAGTTCCAAAGTTCGTTTTGAGTTTTTCAAACCCAAGTCCACCCTGAACCAACTTTAGTAATGCTTAAGTTGAGTGTTGGATGTGCTCTTGGATATACTGTAAGTATTACAAAGTAAAGTGTATATTGCGTAATGGGGCTAATTATTGTGAGGGTGTATGGTGTTGGTGGGTGATTGTATTTAATTGTACTTGACGTTCCAGTTTCATGCATTATCCCGTTAGAAATGCTTTATGACATACTGTACCTTTTGTGTTTTCTCGGACACTTTTCGTGTAGGGTTCTGAAACCAGGAAGCGTTTGTCAAAGTAAAGCCTACCTGCTGCAATTATCAGTCAGCTCCCCTGGCACAGGGTGTTAATGTTCGTATCCCAGACCTCTTGAAGAGCAGCTATGCAGCTTCATGTGAATTTTGCCTTGTGACGTATCAAATATGCCCTGCCTGCTAATTAATTTAGGATTTATTCAACAATTGTAATAATTAGATGAATTATTTCATTGAATAGGCCTATTGTAAGCACCTTATAAATTAAAATGTATTTTTTACGATTATTATTATTACTACTATTATCATACTTTTTTAATATAATGAAATGTAATACCATTGTCAGATTGACAGACTAGCCAACCACCCTCAGCGAATAGCCTCGGAAATACAAATACTATGGGCCAAATAATTGTTACTTTTTAATACACTCTGGGGAAACTCTACCCTAGCCCTAGCAGATCATTGACACAACATTCCCCTCGCCATTGGTGCCAATTAGTAGGTTGCGAACAATTCAATTTGAATCTCAGCCAATTCATGAGTTTCATGAATAAAATTGTTTACATAAATTCCTACGTTTTTCCCCTTTTGGAAATGACTGGAATTGAAATGGAATTGACACAAACTTGGCAATATTTCACCTCTTCAGAGAGAGCTATTTGGACATTGTGAAGTCATTAGATTGGCCTCATATTGATGATCAATGCATGTTGTAAAGCAGTACATTGGATATCAAGGTGGAGAGTAACAAATGAACATACAATGGAGATGAAGATGAGACATGAACGTGTATTTCATTACATCAATGACATCTTTTTACATCATGCAATCTAGTCCCACATTGCTCCACCAAAGCCTGTATAGCAGCAGCGGGAAATAATCCACTATGAGGCGTTTCCTTGCCGTTTCCTATTAGATCAAAGATTGATGATGGACTCTTCGGTTTAGTAAACAGGGAGTTGTTTGGGATCGATGAATATAGCGTCATATTATATTCCTGCATGGCATGGCACGAATCCAGTGTAGGCCTATCCAAATAAGAAGAAATGTGCGTGGAGTGTTGTCAGTTTGACAATGCCTTGAAATAATTGTCACCAGGGGATATTCCAACACAAGCAGTCTTTAGACAAAAGAGCGCTCTGGTGTCTTGGTTCCATAGTCGACTGAACCAACCTTATTGACTTTGACTCCAACAGCCCAGACGGATAAGGAGGGAGGTTAAAATCACTACGTCTGCTAGTGAAACAACAGAACAAGATCATATCCTAATTGTTTATATAAAATCGCCACGATTGTAAGTAGGTTTTTGATTGCACTGCATGCTGAGCATGTGAGGGGACAATTGTGAGACCTAATGAAATCAAGTGTCCATTTAATAAAAATAGTTATTATTGAGACGATTTGAGCTTGAAAATACACCTCATTGCTTTCTCTTTTTTTCTAGATCCTCATAATATCATATTTCATACACGCCCGCAGTCATGCCTGGTGCAGCAATGTTTAATGTATAAGCCAGCATTATTCCAGACAGAGAACGCATATGATAAATATGCATGTATTCAATTAAGGGTATTACACAGGGATTGATTTGCATAAGGATTTAGGAGCTTAACATGCCTCTTCCTATTTGTGCTATAAAACTTTAAAATAAACGCAGGCTTTCTGTTCTAGGAATGAACGGGTATTATTTATCAGTGGGCTAGACTACATTCAAGACCTTCGCCACCACAAGCGTCTCCTCCTATATGCAACTACATATAAATCCCTGCTGATCAGGAGACAGGGGGAAAGGAAAATTAAATTAGGCAAAATTGTAGGGTAATTGTGAAATAGTGAAGTGATCATTTTTATCATAATTAATTAGCCTATGGTTAATAATATTTGTATTACTATAATATTCTGAATTGATTAGGCCTACGTGATAATAATCATGATTTTTGTCATATTGTTGTTTTGCAGTCATTTAGCAGGCTACTGTTGAAAGTTGAAAGATAAAGCTTGGAAAACAAAAAATATAGACTATTATTTGAAGTCATTTGTGATAGAAAGATTACGTTTTCATTGTGCTAATCGGATTTTGGACTCTATTCATTAAGATTATTATTGTTGAGATCTGAGACAGAAATCGAACAAATAAGTTCAAAAAAGGTGCCCTGCTATTAATTTCTTCTCGTTTCCTTCGCCATCGATGAAGAATAGTCTATTATATAAAATGTGGTGGTTTTAATGGGGAACAGTGTGAGTGGTCCTGACAGTGTCCTTTTGAGAAACAACGTTGTATGGATGTGATGTCATTTCTCACACACATATCTGAGGCATTTTCTGTCGCCCATTATTTTTCTGAACAAGGTAAGTCCTCCTCTGATGATGAAGTCCGAACTCCCCTCCCAATTAATATCACGGAGCTAATTAGAAAAGCGGATCCAGAGTATTGCCGTATTGCCGTGTTCAAAACAACTGGGAACTCGGAAATCTTCGACTTCTGACTTCAGTGAATTGAAGACAACTGGGAACTCGACTGGGAAAAATCGTTTTGAATGGTCATCTAACTCGGAATTCCAAGTCAGACTATCCGACCTGAAGATCACTGACCCACTGTTCCGAGGCCGTCATTGAAAATAAGAATTTGTTCTTAACTGACTTGCCTAGTTAAATAAAGGTCAAACAAATGTAATAAAATATGAATTTGCCCCTTTTAAAGGCACATGTTGCAGGTTTTTCTAATGACATAATGTTTCTTATTTTTTTGTAAATGAAAATGCAATTTGGATAAATATTGGTTTGTTATTCTAATGCTAAAGAAGGAAAAATTGAACAATGGGCATTATATTTTATTTTGTTTTACAATGGGCTCAGTGCACCCCTGAGAGATTATCATCTGGAGTGGATTTTTAAAGAAAATGAAAGATCATCTCTTGTAGGCCTATTTGTCGAAATGTAGTTTAGATCCAGATTAAACAAATCGAAAACAAGATTGAAATCTATAAAACAACACCAGTTATGATGGAACCTTCATTCCAAATGGCACACTGTAAACCCCAAGGCATTTTTAACTCAAGTACTTCTAGTAAATTGTACTCAAAGTCAATGAAAAGTCATTATTATTTCAAATGTTTATGTAGTACTGACTCTAACTACATTTTATAAAGATATGAAAACAAATTAACTTTTTTTCCCAGCATGCTCTACTGCAGGTCGATTAAAAAAAATAATTAATATCTGTGTTTCTGCAAGTACATTGAGTGATTGATTAATAAATGTTATGCTACAAAAAGACAAATAACGTTTTTCTAAACTAATCTGATCATTGAATTGTTGCACCCCTTACTAAAATGGTTGTTCCTCCCACTGTTGTTAACCCTGGCAGTCATTATGAATGCAGGATGAGGATGAATACACATTTCAGCTGTTGGATAACCTAAGGATGGCTATATACCAAGAAGAATTACACATCACTTTGCAAGCCAGCATCATGTGATTTACAGTTAGGGTTGCAAAACTTCCAGTTTAAATGGTTGGAAACTTGTGGAATTTTGCAACCCTAATTGCAGGCCTGATGTGGCCTGTAAACTATGAGTTTCAGGCCACTGTATAAGGCCTTATGATACACAATATATACAAAGTATGTAGACACCCCTTCAAATTAGTGGGTTCGGCTATTTCAGCCACACCCGTTGCTGACAGGTGTATAAAATCGAGCACATAGCCATGCAATCTCCATAGACAAACATTGGCAGTAGAATGGCCTTAAGAAGAGCTCAGTGACTTTTAACGTGGCACCGTCATAGTATGCCACCTTTCCAACAAGTCAGTTTGTCAAATTTCTGCCCTGCTAGAGCTTCCCCGGCCAACTGTAAGTGTTGTTATAGTGAAGTTGAAACGTCTAGGAGTAACAAGAGAGCGGGACAGACAAGTGCTGAAGCGTGTAGCGTGTAAAAATCATCTGTCCTCGGTTGCAACACTCACTACCAAGTTCCAAACTCCCTCTGGAAGCAACACTAGCACAATAAATGTTTGTTGGGAGCTGCCATGGCTGAGCAGCCGCACACAAGCCTAAGATCACCATGCGCAATGCCAAGTGTCGGCTGGAGTGGTGTAAAGCTTGCTGCCATTGGACTCTGGAGCAGTGGAAACACGTTCTCTGGAGTGATGAATCATCACCATCTGGCAGTCCAACGGACGAATCGGGGTTTGGCGGATGCCAGGAGAACGCTACCTGCCCCAATGCATAGTGCCAAGTGTAAAGTTTGGTGGATGCCAGGAGAACACTACCTGCCCCAATGCATAGTGCCAACTGTTAAGTTTGGTGGATGAGGAATAATAGTCCAGGGCTGTTTTTCATGGTTTGGGCTAGGCCCCTTAGTTTCAGTGAAGGGAAATCTTAATGCTTCGGACATACAATTACATTTTAGACGATTCTGTGCTTCCAACTTTGTGGCAACAGTTTGGGGAAGGTCCTTTCCTGTTTTAGCATGACAATGCCCCCCGGCACAAAAGTGAGGCCCATAAAGAAATTATTTGTAGAGATTTGTGTGGAAGAACTTGACTGGCCTGCACAGAGCCCTGACCTCAACCCCATTGAGCACCTTTGGAATGAATTGGAACACCGACTGCAAGCATAGTAAGTCTACAATTCAATCGAAGAGCCAAGGCACACTGGTGGGGGTGTTAAATTTAAGTATACTCTACTAAAAAAAATGCATTTGTATTACTCATATGGAGGTAGTAGTGCTCTCTTCAGCTATTTACGTTTCTTAATAACTACATTTTTTGAAGTAATCTGTTTCCTCAAAATATTTGAGCAGCCTGAACTCATCAGGATTCACAGTGCATATTGACTGTTATTTCTGTAATTTCTCAATGAATGTCTTCTTACACTACAAAATAGATTCTGAAGTCCATAATGATTCACTGTGCAATGTCGATTTCAACGAGGAGTAGAAACGGGAGTGACTGAATAGGTATTATTGACTAATTGTCAGCATATTGTGTAACCAGGTGTCTGTTTGTGTCTGCGTCCCGGTTACATGACGCAGCATTGAGTCCCTTTGATGGAATAAAGTCATGGTGTCTCTGACGCCAGATTGACTGACATGCTCTATAGGAAACCGATGGTTCAATAAAGGGTGATACAGTAGATAGTATAGGGCTGTGATTTGTTACATTTTATGTTAAATAAAACCGGTTTATTTTATTTGGATTTAACATTTATTTAACTAGGCAAGTCAAGTCTGTTTGTCGAACATGGATCCATGTGCCTGAAGAAAAAAAAAGACAATTACAGTAAGGCCTATATTGACAGATATATCGAAGAAAGCGAGAGAGATAGATAGATAGAGAGAGAGAAAAATAGAGATAGAGAGAGAGAGAGAACGAGAGAGAGAGAAAGAAAAAAGAAAGACACATGAAACGTCAGTGACAATGGTCCAACAGATCACCATCAATGTGTTCTTCGTCTTCTTCTTGTCACGTTGTTTTAGACTAGATAAGCACTAAAGGGATTCAAATATCATGTCAAATGCAACACAGAACGGATGCGGCTAAGCAGTATGTCATGGGCAACCAAAGAAAGAATAGGCTACTAGTCTGCATACTTCTTCGGCAGCAGTAAAATAAGAATTCGACGATGTTGAACAACCAATGAACAGAAATCGTGGGACGTGACGTATGGGTCCCTGTAGAAAAGGCGCGGAGTGTATCGCAAGGCCAGAGACAGTGGAACGGTGATAGGGCTGCCTGCTCGAGTCTTGCGTTCTTACTGAATGTAAAGTCAATTCCTCCTCCTCGATTACTCACATGCAGCTTTCTTGGCTAAACGAAAAAACTGCTAAAGGAAAACAGCGTCTCTCAGACCTCCAACAGGATCTAATGCAAACATATTTTTTTGCCAACTAGTTATATCTTTAGATTTTCTTGAAAAGCATAGGCTACATGTGTATAGATTTCGATATAATCAATACCGCTCTAACGCCAACTTGGACACTGAATTTGAGTTCAATGACAAACTGACAAGGAGGCAGCTACCTGGACATTCACGCTCCTACAAGCTCAGAGACGCTGTTGTGTTCTGATTTTTTCTCTTCCTTCGATTCGTGTGGAAATCATGTTGGTACAGTTGATGATTTCCAATAGAAGCAGTGGCAGTGTTCATTGATCGAGTTGGTATTGGTCGGCAAAGGACTAATTCATTCGTTTACTAATGCCCTGCAAAATGTTTGAATCCAAATACCTCTGAAGAAATAGAAGGGAGCAGTAGCAGACCCATGCAGGGCTTCGATAGTTGGTACGTTTTTCATTCCTTAGGAATTATTTTGCAAGTGGCATTTCTTCTCGCATGATAATACAATAATATATTTATATGCTGCATATAATTAATTAGCATTAGTAAAACGATTCCGTCACTTTAATGAATGAATTCTATGTTATGAGAGAGAGATGCAGAGATTTAGATAATGATCTCCATTGGCAGATGATGCGTAGCGTGGAGAACACGTGTCCATTTTTGCATCATATTTTTTTCTGATCTGGAATCCTTCCTTGTCACACCAAGAAGGGAAAGAAGCTGACTGCCAATGCACGGGCTATAGATTTGCGTTTTATGGAAATCTTGGGTTTCAGATTTGAGGAAAACACGTATAACATCATCCCCTCTCCGGCAACTATGCTTTTCCATGGCCTCCCTGGAGGCGAAATGCACGTTGTTGTGGAAGAAATGGACCGGAGAAGAAAGAGCGAATCTGCAGCTATCAGTTCGGCCATAGATATGGGAGAATCTGAAACGGTAGGCAACCAAGTAACCACGCTTAGGGCGATTCCAATCGCGAGTTGAGAGCAGTTGTGTACAAATATCATAATGATCAGCAAAATGTTCATGCAAAAATGCAGTAAGAACAGTAACATCATACTTGGGATATTAAAAATACTTGACGTGGGATAGGCTATTAAAACTTGTTGGACTAAGAAAGAACTTGCTTTTTGAGTTTATTGTTATTATTTTTTATCTTAAACAATGTAGCCTATTTATTCTTATGGAATTATTTTGAATCACTGTCACAGAGCATTTTAGAGTAAGCTAATAATGTAGTCTACTAATAGGCTAATGAATTAATATTCACATGCTAATCTGTAAATAGCAAATATCACGGGTGTTTTTATTATGCACATTCAAGTGTTTTTAAGCATGCGTTGCTTAGATATGTTGTACATTTAAACGACATCATAATTAAATGGATATTTCATAATTTTATACTTTTGAATTTGTACATTGCACATTCATAAATTCTTTGGGCAAAAATGAGGTATATACCCTAAAATATAAGGGTACAATTCATATAGACTTTTAGGAAATAGCTTTAGACTAGAACGGTTGATAAAATGTAACTTGAGTTAAATGATAAATGAATTATAACACTGGCTTTCACTTTTTAGACTATGGGTGGGTGGAAGTGGTTTTATCTTTGATCTCTTCGACTATATGCTATAATTTATGTGTTATTATTATTATATCGCATTGTTTTGTCTTGGTAGGCAGTTGTAGCCAAAACAAAGTTTTAAGCCAAATTACATTAACAAAATAAAGTGTGTGTGTGTTGGTTTGTAAGTGTGTTTTGATCCTATTATGATTTATGTAATCCTAAATCTTAGTGCGAGTGAAGCCGTTTTATTTCGAAGGGTACATAGCATGTGCTTTGTTGTTTGTTGTTGTTATTGGATGATTCGCTTTAAATGCCCAAAATGTTTATTACAGGATATGGTAAGGCCTATAGGATACATTTAGTTATATGCCTATAAACTGACATTTTAATTGATGTGAACTTCAAAATTATGTTAATTTATAGTCAACATAAGCCTGTATTATTCGGTGTAATATTTTCAGTCAGACGTAATAACAGACAGTATGTTCATACAAAAAAATAATGTCTGATAGGCTAAAATAAGCATATCCTAAAGGCAGCATATCTTGGGGCGGAAATGAAACATTATTTCGATATGGGTGTTTGATGACGTGGTTTATCTGTGTTTCATGTTTGTGTTTGTTTGGTTGTCTTTTAGAACATGTCGTGCATGAACAGCGACAGGGTGTCTTTGTGCGCGGGCTGCGGCGGGAAGATCGCTGACCGCTACTACCTGCTGGCAGTGGACAAACAGTGGCACATGCGCTGTCTCAAGTGCTGCGAGTGTAAACTCAACCTCGAGTCCGAGCTCACCTGCTTCAGTAAAGACGGAAGTATCTACTGCAAGGAAGATTATTACAGGTAACTCCATCAATACCCTAAATGGTGCTGCACACCTGAGCTAAAACATTTCTCAATAGTAAAGGTGTTGGGTTATGAAGAATAAGCACATTTATAGTCAGATTTCCCTAAAATGAGTCTTCCCCTGCACACATGACGAATTATAAATGTTGGTATTACAACCACATAGGCTTTCATGTAGCCTACAGCGAGGACATATTGAGCTTTGACAAAACGTTGAAGTGCCCTTGCACAAAATGCATTACAAATGGCCTGTGTGAGAGTTTCAAAGTACTGTAGGCTACATTGTTCTGTTTCAGAGCAGGCCTTGGTGCACACATACTGTAACTGCCACTGTATGTGCTACTAATTGACATGGATAATTTACATCCGATCAAAATGTGTCCGTGCACTGACCATGCAGGTTCTGTCCTCTCCGCAGAAGGTTTTCGGTCCAGAGATGTGCCCGGTGCCACCTCGGGATCTCGGCCTCAGAGATGGTGATGCGGGCCAGGGACTTGGTGTACCACTTGAACTGTTTCACCTGCACATCCTGCAACAAGATGCTAACGACTGGGGACCACTTTGGCATGAAAGACAGTCTGGTGTACTGTCGGCTGCACTTTGAAAATCTCATACAGGGGGAATATCAGACACATTTCAATCATGCGGATGTAGCCTCTCACAAAGGACTGGGACCTGCCAACGCATTGGGACTATCCTATTTCAACGGTGTGGGGAGTGTGCATAAAGGGCGGCCCAGGAAAAGGAAAAGTCCCGGGCCAGGAGCAGATTTAGCAGCCTACAATGCCGGTAAGACTACAGCAATAAAATGTACATTTAAAATAAGCCTTTTCAGAATAACTCTACATTGACTCAATGAGCACTCTCGTCACAAAGTGTCCATTGCGTAAGACAAAATGACTACGCTATGCAATTTATAATTATTGCCAAGGCCCGCTTTTGACAACGCAGGACAACAATCGAGTGCAACGAAGGGGTGGGACTGTGAGTCTTCATGCGATGCTAATTGAAACAGAGTAGCCTAGCCTACTTGTTCTCAATCATCTGTTAGCTATATTCACTGTAATACAATTTTTATAGGCCTACAGAGGTTGCCTGCATTCTGCAATTAAAAAATATCTCAACCATAACAAATAGAGAGGTGCCAAAAATGTCGCCCCCCTAGTTCCATCATTAACTCTCACGAAAAATATGAAAGTTATGATAGACTATATTGCTTTTGCAACCAATATTTTCCAACGAATATTTCAACAACTTCTTTCAGTTCATTGATTTAAGCCTAGCACGTAGCAAAAATAAACTTTGCCTCTTCTTTGATTTTACCATACAAAGTTGCTTTTTACCCCCATGGACGTTCCTCTTTTTATATATATATATATATCATAAAAGCCTATATAGCCTAGGGAGTGTGGTATTGCATTAGCTTATTTGTGTTTTGGAGAAACTAAAGACCGTGTTCATTTAGACCTAATATTCAAAACAGTTTGACATAGTTTCTTCCAGGAAATTATAAAGAGGTTGTTTTCTAAATTCATGCAGGTTATGTATCCAAAATCCCTCCCACTACAATTCAACTGTGTGTGGCAGGAGAAAGATGTATCTATCATTTTCTTCCCCTGTCCTCTTTAAAACATGTATTTGATGTTCCGGCTTTCACCGTAGCCATTTTCCACTTGTCAGGCCCTATAGACATCTAAAGTTCCCTGCTCGAGTTTGCGCACTCGGGTGCCGGTTGTTCTGGGACGGGCCAGAATGTATGTGCACTACAAGATATCAATGAGACTTGACGAGTTATCCAGTAGTGATTGTGGCTGAAGAGCAGTTGTTGCAACAGCAACATAATTTATATCACCAAGAAGGCCATTCAATAGGGTGCGCCTAAATGTCGGATTGAAGTTTGGGTCTTCAGAATTAAACATGACTGTCAGTTATTGTGTTAAACTCTTTTCATGTGCTGGAATAGCTTTCATAAATTAAGCCAATAGTAGAATTAGGGATTTATAAAGGTAGAGAAAGGACCTGATATTTAACTTTAGTCTATTCAATTAGGCTATATAGCCTAAAACGTATTTTCTATTTAGGACTACGCATCACTTGGTCATATCAAGATTTTCCACATGGTTCGTCATCTGTTTGAGCAACAACACTTTCATCCACTAAACCAAAGTGCATTCCTCACAACACCTACGTGGAAAAGATTAACTGCCTGAACAAGGAAGTTGACCCACTGTTCATAGGCCGTCATCGAAAATAAGAATTTGTTCTTAACTGCCTTGCCTAGTTAAATAAAGGTCAAATAAAAAATAAAATTGAAAGGGGATGGGGCGTGCTTCGGGCGGCTACTGCCCTCTACTGTCTACCCATTGGACCACTGACTAACATACAATATCAACCTACTCTATTAATAAACAACGCATTCAAGTATTGACTAAAGTTAACATCTGAAGTCACCTAACAACATTTTAAGGACGAAATCGACGTTTTGTTTGAATAAAGATTTCATACGGTTCTGAATGTGTCGTGGTCCTGCAGAAACAAAGCAAAAAATGATTCCCTATGTTATTAGAAACGTTCACATCAGCCTATCAATGGGTTTTGAAAAATTGCGAAAGATAAATATTGTTTCTGTATATCTGGTGTTTGTGGTTAGTTGTCTGAACTCTTAAGTGTTATTCTGAGGAATGTGAATGACGAATATTTATCGTATGCAGCATTGAATATGTTTGAACTGTTATGAAAGATAGCAACACTTAAGCATTTGCCAAGAAAATACTGTCAGGGAAATATGTCATCTTTTTGCATCCACGATTCGATTATCAAGGGCAAGCTATAGCATAATTACAATTAATAAGGCAACAACCACACCAAATAATAATAATTATTATTATTATACTATTACAGTTAAGACTATTATTGTATTTGTAAAAAAAACAAAAACAACTTATTGCGTGCTTATTACTTCAGCGCAATTCATCTGTTTTCAAGGAAGACTGGCATTTCTATTTTGCAAACTGCCAATGCATATTTAACAACGGAAGACCTCTAAATGTAAAGACAATCCTGACAACCCTAGCCAGAAAGTAATTGACATATTTTAATTTGTCAGTAACCTATGACACCATATAGTGTGAGTGCTTGACAAAGGGAACAAAACTTGCGCATCACTTGTTTAGAAATATGCTGATTAATGTATGTGAATTCAACAACACTTTTTGGGTATAAGCCTAAAAACGTGCAATTTGTTAAATATCACAAATAAATGAAATATGTTATAAATATAACATCCTATTTTGATTATGGTACTGTGGGGTGTGTTAGAGCCTAATTAGACACTTTGCTGTTTAATAGTCAGGCTGTGGTTGAATTTACAATCACTGTTTAATTATACCTATGCTTTTCGTGTGTTTATTGCTCTACCTTGATGTGTGTATTCATTGCCACGATCTCTACCAAACATTTCATTACTAAACCAATTTTAAAACGTTGCATTAAAAGCCAGCTGCGGTGCATACAAGCCAGCATTTTGCTGATTTTAATTCATCAATTCAAAATACATCATGCAGCAAAATACATGACATGGTCATGTTTAACTTCACTTGTCCTTGAATGACACCATATTCATGTGGTCTAAACAACATCTTATGTGTGTGTGTGTGTGTGTGTGTGTGTGTGTGTGTGTGTGTGTGTGTGTGTGTGTGTGTGTGTGTGGTGTCCTTCAGCACTCAGCTGTAATGAGAACGATGGAGACTCTATGGACAGGGACTCTTACAGCTCCAGTCAGAAGACCAAGCGCATGCGGACCTCCTTCAAACATCACCAGCTGAGGACCATGAAGTCCTACTTTGCCATAAACCACAACCCAGACGCCAAGGACCTGAAGCAGCTAGCCCAGAAGACTGGCCTCACCAAGCGTGTACTACAGGTTAGACACACACCTACACCATATTGTTCCTGATATTCAACAAAATGAGAAAAACTACACACAAAACAAAAAGTCTAAATGTTCTAGTGTATTATGATGGTAGCTAATATGATTGAATAATGGGATTTTGAAATCCAACGAGTAACAAAGGAGCATTTTCTATTTCAATTTCCAGATAAGAACGGTTTATTATGGGAAGTGGGGATCACAACATAGAGCGCTTGATTTCCACAAAGACCACAGCAAATTATCTAGGGGACTGAAGAAAAAAATATGACAAAAAGGTTTCTGAACAAAAATTCTGTAAAAATCGCTTAGCTTTTCTTGAAGCTCCCAGAAAACAAAGCAGTCATTTTGCGTTCTGTTTTCCATGCCTGTTATTCCAGTTGAAACTGTCTTTCCCCACGGTTCCATCGCTAATATTCGCTGTGATGTTGCCTTGCTGTGGTTCACAGGTCTGGTTCCAGAACGCTCGGGCCAAGTTCCGGCGGAACCTGCTGAGACAGGAGAACACGGGTGTGGACAAGACCTCAGACGGCT